>NC_030833.1:21632513-22283591 GCF_001704415.2 Capra hircus | reverse complement strand
ATCTTATTTTTCATTTTTTTAAGTGAGCCACTGAGTCTGTATAGTCTAAACTTGGAATTCTTTGTAAACGTATTGTATCAGGCTGGCCTGTCATCATTGCCTGACTCTCGTGTGACTTGTGGACTGGGTAGCGCTGCCAAACTCTCCTCTCTCTCAACGAATTTTTCAGTGCAGAAGTATTGGAGGAGATTGCCATTTTCCTTACACTAATGTTGAAATGTATATGCCTTCTTACGGTTTGCCTTACATGGCTGTGGGTGCGGGTGGCACATTGTATCAGTGTTGATTCAGGGTTTTTTTAATTTAAATTATTAAGATTTTTATCGTCCACGTATTTGAACATTCTGGGATGCTGGAGGGACCTGGGGCAGGAGGGAAGGACACAGAGATGAGATGGTTCGATGGCATCACTGACTCGGATGGACGTGAGTTCTGAGTCGGAACTCCGGGGCTGGTGATGGACAGGGAGGCCTGGTATGCTGCGATTCATGGGCCTCGCAAAGAGTGCTGACCGGCAACTGAGCAATTGAACAACGGAACTATGACTCATCTCTCTCATTTCTCCTTCGTATTTGAATGAGATCCTTGCTGGGTACAGTATTCTGGGCTGTAGGTTATTGTCTTTCATCACTTTAAGTATGTCTTGCCATTCCCTCCTGGCCTGAAGAGTTTCTATTGAAAGATCAGCTGTTATCCTAATAGGAATCCCCTTGTGTGTTATTTGTTGTTTTTCCCTTGCTGCTTTTAATATTTGTTCTTTGTGTTTGATCTTTGTTAATTTGATTAATATGTGTCTTGGGTGTTTCGCCTTGGGTTTATCCTATTTGGAACTCTCTGTGTTTCTTGGACTTGGGTGATTATTTCCTTCCCCATTTTAGGGAAGGTTTTCAACTATTATCTCCTCAAGGATTTTCTCATGATCTTTCTTTCTGTCTTCTTCTTCTGGGACTCCTATAATTCGAATGTTGGAGCGTTTCATATTGTCCTGGAGGTCTCTGAGATTGTCCTCATTTCTTTTAATTCGTTGTTCTTGTTTCCTCTCTGATTCATTTATTTCTACCATTCTATCTTCTATTTCACTAATCCTATCTTCTGCCTCCGTTATTCTACTAATTGTTGCCTCCAGAGTGTTTCTGATCTCATTTATTGCATTATTCATTATATTTTGACTCTTTTTTATTTCTTCTAGGTCCTTGTTAAACCTTTCTTGCATCTTCTCAATCCTTGTCTCTAGCCTATTTATCTGTGATTCCATTTTGATTTCAAGATTTTGGATCATTTTCACTATCAATATTCGGAATTCCTTCTCCGGTAGATTCCCTACTTCTTCCACTTTTGTTTGGTTTGGTGGGCAACTCTCCTGTTCCTTTACCTGCTGTGTATTCCTCTGTCTCTTCATCTTGGTTATATTGCTGCGTTTGGGGTGGCCTTTTTATATTCTGGGAATTTGTGGAGTTCTCTTTATTATGGAGCTTCCTCACTTTGGGTGGGGTTCTATCAGTGGCTTGTCAAGGTTTCCTGGTTAGGGAGGCTTGTGTTGGAGTTTTGGTGGGTGGAGCTGGGTTTCTTCTCTCTGGAGTGCAATGGAGTGACCCGTAATGGGTTACGAGACATCAAAGGTTTTGGGATAATTTTGAGCTGCCTGTATATTGAAGCTCAGGGGAGTGTTCCTGTGTTGCTGGGAGAATTTACGTGGTATGTCTTGTTTTGGAATTTGTTGGCCCTTAGGTGGAACTTGGTTTCGGTGTAGGTATGAAGGCATTAGATGGGCTCCTGTTGCTTAATGTTCCCTGAATTCAAGAGTTCTCTAATGTTTTCAGGCTTTGGGATTTAAGCCTCCTGCTTCTGGTTTTCAGTTTTATTTTTACAGTAGCCTCTAGACTTCTCCATCTATACAGCACTGATGATAAAACATCTAGGTTAAAGATGAAAAGTTTCTCCACATTGAGGGACACTCAGAGGGGTTCACTGAGTTATAAGGAGAAGAGAAGATGGAGGGGGTAGTTAGAGGTAACTGGAATGAGATGCGGTGAGATCAAAAGAGAAGAGAGCAAGCTAGCCAGTAGTCACTTCCTTATGTGCGGTCTATAGTCTGGACCGCTCAGAGGTATTTACAGAGTTATACGGGGAAGAGGAGAGGGAGGAAGTAGACAGAGGTGACCAGGAGGATCAGAGAGAGGAATGAGTAGGAGAGAGACAAATCCTGCCAGTAACCTGTTCCTTAGGTGTTCTCCACTGTCTGGAACACACAGAGATTCACAGAGTTGGATAGAGGAGAGATGGGGGAGAAAAGAGACAGAGGCCACCTGGTGGAGAAAAAGGAGAGTCCAGAGGAGGAGAGAGTGGTCAAGCCAGTAATCTCGCTCTCAGGTAAACTGGGATAGTGAAGTTTGGGTTTTTAAATGTACAAAATTGACCACAAAAACCTAAGAGCAAAGATTAAAAATCTAGAGTAGAGGTTGGATTTTCAAAGATACAATATTAGAGAGAAGCAGAAGGAAAAAGGAAGAAAGAAAGAAAAAAAAAAAGAAAGAAAAAGAATTATTAAAAAACAAATAAACAAACAAACAATCAAAAAAAAAAAAAGCCATCAACAACCATCCAAAGACTGTATATGGTGTTTGCCTTAAAAAAAAAAAAAAAAAAAAAAAAGTCTTTTTAAAACAAACAAACAAAAAAAAATATAGTAATAATAGGTTATAGAAATAAAAATTAGAGGGGAAATAGAAGACTTAACAATTAAAAAAAAGTTAGAAAAAAAAGCAAAAAAAAAAGGAATGATTTTAAAAATATCTGGCCCTTTCTGGTGTAATGGGCCGTGTGGGATCACTTCCAAGGTGGTTCCCTCTGTTTAACTTCTTTGTTTGCTGGCGTTTTAGGCTCACTAGTTTAGTTGCGCTGTGAGGAGGGGGGCTGCTGCTAACAAATAGCACTGTCGTGTGCACGCAGTATCTCTGCCCGGCTTGACCTGTCCTTTCTCGCGGCGCACAAACCGCTCCAGCTCTAGGATGCTCAGCCGGGAACCGTCTGGGGCCGGCCCTAGGCTGCGTGCACTTCCCCGGTCCAAGCCGCTCAGGTTCGGCGCTCAGGCAGCCCTCAGAGGCACAGATTCGGCTGGAACTGCGCTTTGTGCCCTTCCCAGGTCCGAGTAGCTCAGGAGTTTGGCGAGCGCGATCGCCGCGGCTTGTCACCTTTTCTGCCGCTGTTGCTCAGCTTTCTGGGCGGACCGCTGGCGCACCCCGTGCGGTAGATTGTGACTGTCCAGCACCCCCAGAAGTCTTAGCAAAGGAGCTTGCTTGCAGTTAGGTCCCAAGTCTGCAATTGCCCCTTTCCAGTTCTTACGACTCTGGCTGCCTGTCCCCGGCGGGGGATGGTCTGCAGCTGGCTTTTCCCGTTCCGTCCTTTGTTCTGTGCTCGGTCCTGGCGGTGTCTTATGTTTGAGCTTTTCGCGTGGTAGCTATCCCACAGTCTGGTTTGCTAGCCCACGTTAGATCGTTCTGGTTGCGCGTGGGGCGTTCCTGCCCGATTCTTACAAAGCTCTGCAGCCCGCGCCTCCCGCGCGTCCCTGCCCTGCCCCCACTTCCCAGTGGCGGATGCAGGCGTCTGTGCTGCTTTTCCGCTGGGGGAGTTACTGTTGGGCTTGTAATCTGTTGGTTTTAATTATTTATCTATTTTTCCTTCCTGTTATGTTGCCCTCTGTGTTTCCAAGTCTCGCCACAGACTCGGCAGGGAGAGTGTTTCCTGGTGTTTGGAAACCTCTCTTCTTAAAATTCCCTTCCCGGGACGGGCTTCCCTTCCCGGGACGGAGCTCCCTCCCCACCTCCTTTGTCTCCTTTTCGTCTTTTATATTTTTTCCTACCTGTTTTTGAAGACAATGATCTGCTTTTCTGGATGCCTAATGTCCTCTGCCAGCCTACAGAAGTTGTTTTGTGAAGTTTGCTCCGCGTTGAAATGTTCTTTTGAGGAATTTGTGAGGGAGAAAGTGGTCTTGCCGTCCTATTCCTCCGCCATCTTTCCCTCTCCCTCCTCAAAATTATATTTTGTTTTATGTCATTTCCACTCAGAATGTTATCCTTGACTTTTTTTTGTTTTTGAGACAGGAAGTCTATTTTTTTTTGTTTTGTTTTGTTTTTAATTTTAAAATCTTTAATTCTTACATGCGTTCCCAAACATGAACCCCCCTCCCACCTCCCTCCCCATAACATCTCTCTGGGTCATCCCCATGCACCAGCCCCAAACATGCTGTATATCCTTGACTTTTAACCTAAGCCACAAAATCTTTATAGAGGGAAGGATACCCTCTTCCATTCAGAATCATATGTATCTACTAGTACAGTGCTGAGCAAAATAATAACTATGTAATGCAGAATGGATTTTAATGCAAAATGCATTCTAATGCAGAATGCAGTAGGACACAACTGAGCGACTGAACTGAACTGATGCTTAGATTAGGTGCTGGAGAGTAAGAAGCAAATGGAGGCAGTCAGGTCACTTTTGTCCCAGCCAAAGTTACCCTAAATCAGCCAATGGCCAATCTGTCTACACACAAAGATTTAAAGGTGTCTCCATGAACAGCAGAATAATATAGCTGAACTCCAGTGACTCCAGTGGAATATACTACTCAAAACTTCTCAGTGGTACTTCATTGATTTCCAAATAAAACCCATACTCTATAGCTCAGATGATTCTACCTGATGTATTTCCTTCCTACCTCTTCAGTATAGTTAGTATCATCTTATTTTCTCTACTTTCCTATATATGCATACTACAAACATGTGAAAAACAGTTATAATATGTCACCTTTATTTGATCCCCTCCCTCTGTTGCCATATATGAACCTTGGCCAAAAGCATAGTCTCTGTAAAAAGATGGGTTTAAATATCTTGTTCATCACTTATAAACCTCCCCAAAGTTTTATTTTATCTGTAAAGTGGAAATACTAATAGCAATTTACATATAGGGTGTGTGTTAGTCGCTTAGTCATGTCCAACACTTTGTAACCCCCGTGGACTGTGTATGGCTTGCTAGGCTCCTCTGTCCATGGAATTCTCCAGGCAAGAATACTGGAGTGGGTTGTCATTTCCTTCTCCAGGGGATCTTCCCAACCCAGGGATCAAACCTGGGTCTCCTGCATTGCAGGCAGATTCTTAACCATCTGAGCCACCAGGGAAGCCCTACATATAGGGTGATAGAGGGTGTCAGTAACATGCCTGATAAGCACTCCACAAGTGTTGGCTACTATTATAAATACGTTTTTTTCCCTCTTAGAATCCCCTGTTAATTTTTCAACATACAGACCACAGATCCTCAAACACCCTTGGCTGACATTCCTTGCTGCACCACCCCCATGCTCATTCCTCTACTTTGATCCTCTTATACACTGGACATGCAAAATATAGTAGCTCTTACCAATAACACAATAGTTCATCTGTTTGTCTCCCCTCAGAGAACTGTAAGCTTCTTGAAGGCAGGGACAGGACCTAGTTCACTTATGAATTACAGGTGCCTGCACCTAATCCACTGAAGATGTTCTGTGAACATGTTTCCTTTCGTGAATTTTGGAAACATCAAGGCCCAGCTTTAGCAGAGAAGAGAATGAATAATCATAGTGGGAAAGGCTGTCAAGCATAAAGAGCTCTTGGCTCAGTTATGGTTGTATACTTTAGTGTCTTCTACATCAATGACTAGAAGGAATATATTGCCAGCCAGCTGAGTTCAAACATAAACAACTGGTAACCCAGGCATCTTACCAGGATCCTGGGTCTAAATAACTGTGATCCAGCCAAGGGGTGGCTCATAACAGAAACAGCTGATTTTTTTATGTAGTTACCAGCTCAGTTTCCCTAAAAAAATTTATATAGCTCTTTGCTTTAAAAGTGCTAATTTATCATTTATTGTGGAAAAAAACTGTCTCTGAGAAGTCAAAATTTGGGATGAATATGAGAAGCCACCTTCATCAAAATCATGATGGTAAGCAGAAGACCTCATTTTGATGAAGCTGCCAGTTTTTCTACCTTTCCAAAGGCAACAAATCTGAAAATACATATTGTGATTTTTCCCATCTGGAATTTCAAACCTATCTTTCATTAGTTTATCCACATTTCTCTGAAGAGAGATTATTGCATCCAGAATAAGGAATATGATAGTCTTATCCTTGAGGGAACTTCTTCCATTTTAAGCTCAGTTTCTGCTACAGAAGAGATTCATTTCCCTTCTTTACAATTTTTCTCAGTATTGTTAGGACCAAACTGGAGCCAGGACAGGCTCTAAGGGGCAGGCTAGGCCTGAGGTTTAGTCTCTAGGAAGGCTGAGGCACTGGAAACTCCCGCAGGCAGTGTAGCTCCACCAATCAGAAAAATCCCCGCAGCCCCCCGCCCACGCCAGACCCAAGCCAAGCCAGATAGGGATGAGAGGTTTAAAAGTCCCACGTGCATGTACGGTTTAACCAATCAGCTATGCTGTTGCAGGGACAAAGAACCATCTGTATAAAAGTAGATGTGATTCAGAGCTCGGGTCTCTTGTCGGATTCCACTGTGCTGGATGAGACCTGGGCCCTAACTGGAGCTAGCAATAAACCCCTTTATGCTTTTGCATTGCTGTGAACGTCTTATTCTCTCAGTTTTGGGGACTCGGACTCTGGGCATAACAAGTACATGATAAAATTAAGAATCAATTAGAAAATGCATGGGCTTCCTTGATAGCTCAGCTTGTACATACATACGGGAGATTCAAACACACACATAGATTCATATAGATAGGTAGATAATAAATAAATTTCTCAGATTCTCAGCAAAATTCTCTTCATAAATCCCTGCTTTTGCATCTAGAAAATGGTATTTCTCTTTGGATTCTCCAGGATTACCTGGCAATAACTAGTGCAATATTTGTGGACACAAGTGAAACTCAGATATTTTCAGTTTGCAGTTTGATTGGTGTATGCTACTCTTTCTCAGTCTTTTCTTCCCTTTTTATCTGACTTAAACCTCTTCCAGAATAATGCCCTTTCCCAAGTTGCTTTGATTTGAGGGATAGGTAATATACAATAATTAACTTTTGTAAAACCTTTCATTTCTTGGACAGAGATAATTGAATTACTGTTTATTCAAAGTTTTATCACTTCCCCTAGGATACTTAGATGATCCCACATGCTAAAAGCGTAAGATGTCCAAGTAACAAATTCCAAATTGCTATATTCACTGATTCATAGGTAAATTGGATGCTTTATCCATTTGAATTTCAAACATCATGTAGTATGAAAAATAAAAACATTTGGAAAGAAAAGATAGTTATAAATTCAATTAACTCCCAGTAATTCACCATTCCATGTAACGTTGTGATTTTGTTTTGTAATGTGTTATAGTGAGACTTACTGGTAATAGAAGTGCCTGCTTCCAATTAGGTATTTGAGAATGTGGAACTATTCTATCATGCAAGGATTAAAAAATAGTGTATAATAGGAATGCAGAACATCTGCTCAGTATGAAATAATGTTAAATCAAAAGTCTTAAAAACATTAGATAGTTGGTATCCATTGTCCAGTTGACTAAAAACAGGCAGTATTGAGGGATGTTCCCAGATGCTCAACTTCAATGGACATTCTCAGGGAAGACTGAATGCTATCTCTGGAAAAAACAAGGAAAACGCCTGCTCTGAGGAGCTCCTTTATGAACAGTGTTCCTATATATATTCTTTACATCAAATAACCTGCACCGCTTAGTATCTTTGCAATTGTGGTTATGTCCTGTGATGCATGGCTAGCAAGAAGGGTTTGAAATTTATTTCATAATGTGATCAAATAATTAGGAGACACCAAATGACTAAGTTTGGGATAAGAATGTTCTCCATGCCCAAAATAGGAAAGCATACATTTGCTTTTGAGAACAGCATAAGAAACTATGCAAAGAGGTGGCCTAACTGTGAATGTGGAGCTATAAATTGAGAATTTAGGAAGGCTGTCTATGTTGGCAGGAATAAAAAATATCTCCTTTCTGGATCAATACAATGAACAATAGAAAGGATATCACTATACACCCAAAGAAATAAACTAACCAGGAATACTAGAGAAATGATTTAAAAGAAACATGAATCCTCTTTAAGACTTGAATATTATTCTCTTTTCTTAGACTTTCTGGTGGCGGCGGGCGGAGGGGGTGGGGGGCCACCAGAAACTAAGTCCAGAGAAAACATTAATGTGATTTTCAATGAGGCCAGTTTGCACCAATGAAAGAAGGTCAAATGTGTCTTTCCCATCAGCATCCATGAAATAGGCTTATCAGTATTCTAGTTTCTTTAAGTAGAAAGTGAAGGCAAGAGATGAAACCATGATGAGAGAGAGAAACAGACATGGTAACCTACAACCACCATATTTGTGACTGAGGTAGGATTATACTTTTAGGCTTAGAAATCTGAAATAACTATTTAAGATATTAGTTATTAAAAAGGGAGCATTAAGTCCCTGATGATCACAAGTATCAATGTGTCTCTATTTTCTCATTAAAGTTATTGAAATTCAAGATGCAAAGGATTTTAAATAAATAAGAAGTAAATCAAATATTTTAGCCACCTTTATGTAAATCTATCCAACAATAACATTTCTGAGTTTGTACATTCAGGAAATTTGAGACTTTTTAAAGGGATGATAACTATGTAAGTAAGTAACATGTCAAAGTCCTGATAGAATGAAATGCTCACTCAAGTGACAGACATCACCACAGTACAATTGACCCCGACTTTAAGATGCATATATATGCTTTCCAACTCTGACTCTTATGTCATTCATTTTTAAGGACAGAGCATTTCCCTCAAACTGGTGCATTATCCAATTGGTTTTACTAGCAAAAGTGACTTGTGGAAACTAAAACTATTACTTCTAATGCAGAGTCCTCCTGGGTCCTTTATCATGAACATGTTGGCTTTCAACTTACAGTCGGCATTAACTTGTCCTTTATCCAATCAGTTGCCAGGTTTAATTCAGTTTCAAAAGAAGCAACATTTATTGGGAGCTTATTACATGTCTTGCATGGTGACAGGGAGAAATTCTGTCTCTGAATTGAGCTCAAGTCCTATTCACACTTTCTGTTTCTACTACCCTATGGCATCATTCCCACAGTTGTTCTCTCTGACTTCTTGTTCTCTTCCTTTATATATTATACTTGTTAGCAGGGACTTTTGTCAGTCTATCTGGAAAGCTAATGTCTGTTTTGCACCATAAAGAAGATATAAATATATCCCAAGATTTTAGGAAAAAAAAAAGAAGAAGAAATATGCTGTGTCTTAGCAGTCACTTGATTTCTTTGTTAATAACACCTCTATAACTGCAGTCTCTAAACAAGCATCAACCATCAAGCAGCAGAACTGTGCAACACAATGGTCCCATTGTTTTTTTTTTTTCTATAAAGGTCATTATATTTAAATTTAATATTATATCATATGCAATATATTTTTAGTGTCCTTAGTCAATGTGACTGTGATAAGTGTATGTGTCTGTGAGTATATGTGTGTGCAGAAACTTCCTCAGCTATTTATAATTCTGTAACATATTATATGAATCACTGGCCATTTCTCATGGCATCTTCAAGTATCTCTGTTGAAAGATTTGAAAGCAACAAAAACTGGACATTGACTTGTTGAGAATAAATAAAACCAGTCAAGGCTAAGGCCAAATTTTACAACCTAGAGACTATTTTAATTTGGCAAAATTTGGTCTTTTTGTTATGAACAGAAATGCCTTCACACTTGCATTGCCCTATCTTGGAGGAATGAATAAATTGCAGAAATGAACACAATTTTCTGCTTAATCACACAGATATTGCTCTGCCTTGCTCCAACTATGGAGATATTGAAAATTAAAATATATAACACTTTAGACACTGCCCCTGCTCCCCTCTGAAACAGACCCTCTTGCTTGTGTTTGTATTATTTTGTTTCTTTCATATTCATTACAGTGTTCTGTGTGGCTCAAAGAGCAGTGTTCATTAAATGCTAGCAGTAAGCCTAGAGCATCAATCAGATAAATAGTATTCCATTTAAAAAATAATGTTTTATTTTGTTACCTCATTTCATTTTATCTTTGCCCTTGCCCCTTGTCTTAATTTATTCATATATAATCATAGATGCTACCTCAGTGATTAGGGGTAAGGTAGCAGTTGCGATTTATCTGTTCTAGGGAGAAGATTACAGATGCTGATTCTTGGCAAAGGTACTAATCTCTTCCTAAAAGTATCACCCCACTCACTGCCTGACCCTGTCTCCAAGAGCAGATTCTATGGCACAGTAAAAACCATGGACAATATATCTAAGAGTTAAAAGGTTTTGGAGTAAATCTCCAATTTCAAATTTCTGCTGCTTCAATTACCATGCAACCTCATGATTACCATTTAATTTAACATTCTGAAGGCCCACTTTTATTACCCATAAACCAGTAAGGATGAGTGAGCTTACAATGAAATAAATATAATGCAAGTAGCCAATACCTGGGACAAAGCATTTGCTCTATGGATGTTAATACTCACTTTTTTCTTCTTTTTTGATAATGCTTGGGATATGAGAAGCTTAAGAAAATCTACCCAAGTGTTTCTGCAGACAGATGGATTCAACAGAATCATTTGGAGCTGCTTGATTAAAAAATAAATAAATGTACATTGGCTTTTTTTTTTCATTCTCAACTCCATAGATAGTGAATTCAATACTATGACTGAAAGCAGGGGGGCAGTCCTAAGATGGTGGAGGAATAAGATGGGGAGACAACTTTCTCCCCACAAATTCATCAAAAGAACATTTAAATGCTGAGTAAATTCCACAAAACAACTTCTGAATGCTGGCAGAGGACATCAGGCACCCAGAAAAGCAGCCTATTGTCTTTGAAAAGAGATAGGAACAAATATAAGAGACAAAAAAAAGAGACAAAAGAGGTAGGGAGGGAGCTCCATCCCAGGAACGGAGTCTTAAAAAGAGAGAAGTTTCCAAACACCAGGAAACACTCTCACTGCCAAGTCTGTGGTGAGCCTTGGAAGCACAGAGGGCAACATAACAGGGAGGAAAATAAATAAATAATTAAAACCCACAGGTTATGAGCCCAACAGTAACTCCTCCAGCAGAGAAGCAGCGCAAACGCCTGCATCCACCACTAGCAAGCGGGGGCTGGGTAGGGCGGCACGGCTGCATTGCTTAGAGTAAGGATCTGGCCTGAATAACCCGAGGGCAATCTGAGCGGACTAACTTGGGCTAGCAAACCAGACTGTGGGATAGCTACCACGTGAAAAGCCAGCCCCAACCTAAGACACAACCAGGCCCACACACAGAACAAAGGGTTGAATAGAATTAGCGGGCTGCAGACCATCTCCTTCCAGTGACAGGCAGCCATAGCAGGAAGGGGGCAATCTCAGCCCCAGAGAGACATTATCTACCAAACTGCAAGTAGGCTTCTTTGCTAACTAAGACTTCTTGGGGTTCTGGACAGTCATCATTTGCCTGAGAAGGTGCGCCAGTTGTATACCCAGAAAACAGCATTAGGGACGGGAGAGGCAACAAGTCGCAGCAACTGCGCTTGCCAAACACCTCATCACCTGAGCTGCTCAGACCTGGGAAGGGTGCAAATCACAGGCCCAACCGAGTCTGCACCTCTGAGGACTACCTGAGTGCCTGAACCTGAGCGGCTTAGACCTAGGAGGTGCATGCAGCCCAGGGCCGGCCTCGGACGATTCCCAGCAGAACAACCTAGAGCCTGAGTTGTGTGGGCAGGGAGGGCACATGCACCGTGATCGGGGGCAGGCCCAGTGTGTCTGAGACACTGCGAGCACATGCAAGTGTTATTTGTTTGCAGCGTCCCCTCCCTCCCCACAGCGTGACTGAACAAGTGAGCCTAAAAAAGGTCTCCACCACTGCCCCCCCTCCCCACCTTGAGTCAGGATGGAAATCAGACCCTGAAGAGACCAGCAAATAGAAGAAGCTAAAACAGAGGGAACACCTTGGAAATGACAGGTGCAATAAAGTAAAACCCTAGAGTTAGTACCGACTACATAGGAAGGGGCCTATAGATCTTGAGAAATATAAGCCGGACCAAGGAACTATCCGAAAATGAACTGACCCCACACTGCCCACAACAACACTAGAGAAAGTCCTAGATAAATCTTTACTATTTTTGCAATCATTCTTTCTTTCTTTCTTTTTTTAAACTTTTTTAAAATTTTTAAGTCCTCTATTACTTCTTTTTTTTTTAATTTTCATTTTTATAACCTACTATTACTTTTCAAAAAAAGACACTATTTTTTAAAGCAAACTTCATATATAAATATTTTAAAATAATTTTTGGAATTTTTTTTTTCATCTTCTTTTCTTTAATATTATATTTTTGAAAATCCAACTTCTACTCTAGATTTTTTAATCTTTGCTTTTTGGTATTTGTTATTAATTTTGTACCTTTAAAAACCCAATCTTCAGTACCCATTTTTACTTGGGAGCAAGATTACTTGCTTGACTGCTCTCTCCTCCTTTGGACTCTCCCTTTTCTACACCAGGTCGCCTCTGTCTCCTCCGTCCCCCTTCTCTTTTCTACCCAACTCTGTAAATCTCTGTGTGTTCCAGACGGTGCAGAACACTTAGGGAACTCATTACTGGCTGGATCTGTCTCTCTCCTTTTCATTCCCCCCTTTTATCCTCCTGGCCACCTCTGTCTCCTTCCTTCCTCTTCTCTTCTCTGTATAACTCTGTGAACATCTCTGAGCAGTCCAGACTGTAGAGTGCACATAAGGAAGTGATTACTGGCTAGCTTGCTCTCTCCTCTTTTGATTCCACCTCATCTCCCTTGGGTCACCTCTAAATCCCTCCTCCCTCTTCTCTTCTCCATGTAACTCTGTGAACCTCTCTGGGTGTCCCTCACTGTGGAGAAACTTTTCATCTTTAACCTAGATGTTTTATCAACGGTGCTGTATAGAAGAAGTCTTGAGACTACTGTAAAAATAAGACTGAAAACCAGAAGCAGGAGGCTTAAGTACAAATCCTGAGAACATCAAAGAACTCCTGACTCCAGGGAACATTAATCGATAGGAGCTCATCAAACGCCTCCATACCTACACTGAAACCAAGCACCACCCAAGGGCCAACAAGTAACAGAGCAAGACATATGATGCAAATTCTCCAGCAACACAGGAACACAGCCTTGACCTTCAATATACAGGCTGCCCAAAGTTACTCCACAACCACTGACATCTCATAACTCATTGCACTCCAGAGAGAAGAAATCCAGCTCCACCCACAAGAACACTGACACAAGCTTCCCTAACCAAGAAACCTTGATAAGACACCAATACAACCCCACCCACAGTGAGGAAACTCCACAATTAAGAGAACTTCATAAACTGCCAGAATACAGAAAGGCCACCCAAAACTCAGCAATATAAACAAGATGAAGATACAGAGGAATACCCAACAGGTAAAGGAACAAGATAAATGCCCACCAAACCAAACAAAAGAGGAAGAGATAGGGAATCTACCTTATAAAGAATTCCAAATAATGATAGTAAAAATGATCTAAAATCTTGAAATCAAAATGGAATCACAGATAAATAGCCTGGAGACAAGGATAGAGAAGATGCAAGAAAGGTTTAACAAGGACCTAGAAGAAATAACAAAGAGTCAATATATAATGAATGATGCAATAAATGAGATCAGAAACACTCTGGAGGCAACAAATAGTAGAATAATGGAGGCAGAAGATAGAATTAGTGAAGTAGAAGATAGAATGGTAGAAATAAATGAATCAGAGAGGAAAAAAGAAAAACGAATTAAAAGAAATGAGGGTGCCACTTTCACCACTACTATTCAACATAGTTCTAGAAGTTTTGGCCACAGAAATCAGAGCAGAAAAAGAAATATAAGGAATCCAAATTGGAAAAGAAGTAAAACTCTCACTGTTTTGCAGATGACGTGATCCTATACATAGAAAACCCTAAAGACTCCACCAGAAAATTACTAGAGCTAATCAATGAATATAGTAAAGTTGCAGGATATAAAGTCAACACACAGAAATCCCTTTTATTCCTATACACTAACAATGAGAAAATAGAAAAGGAAATTAAGGAAATAATTCCATTCACCACTGCAATGAAAAGAATAAAATACTTAGGAATATATCTACCTAAAGAAACTAAAGACCTATATATAGAAAACTATAAAACACTGGTGAAAGAAATCAAAGAGGACACTAATAGATGGAGAAATATACCATGTTCATGGATTGGAAGAATCAATATAGTGAAATGAGTATACTACCCAAAGCAATTTACAAATTCAATGCAATCCCTATCAAGCTACCAGCAGTATTTTTCATAGAGCTAGAACAAAAATTTCACAATTTGTATGGAAATACAAAAAACCTCGAATAGCCAAAGCAATCTTGAGAAAGAAGAATGGAACTGGAGGAATCAACCTGCCTGACTTCAGGCTCTACTACAAAGCCACAGTCATCAAGATAGTATGGTACTGGCACAAAGACAGAAATATAGATCAATGGAACAAAATAGAAAGCCCAGAGATCAATCCACACACCTATGGACACCTTATCTTTGACAAAGGAGGCAAGAATATACAATGGAGTAAAGACAATCTCTTTAACAAGTGGTGCTTGGAAAACTGGTCAACCACTTGTAAAAGAATGAAACTTGAACACTTTCTAACACCATACACAAAAATAAACTCAAAATGGATTAAAGATCTAAACATAAGACCAGAAACTATAAAACTCCTAGAGGAGAACATAGGCAAACACTCTCTGACATAAATCACAGCAGGATTCTCTATGGCCCACCTCCCAAAATACTGGAATTAAAAGCAAAAAATAAACAAATGGGACCTAATTAAAATTAAAAGCTTCTGCACAACAAAGGAACCTATAAGCAAGGTGAAAAGACAGCCTTCTGAATGGGAGAAAATAATAGCAAATGAAGCAACTGACAAACAACTAAATCTCAAAAATATACAAGCAACACCTGCAGCTCAATTCCAGAAAAATAAATGACCCAATCAAAAAATGGACCAGAAAACTAAATAGACATTTCTCCAAAGAAGACATACAGATGGCTAACAAACACATGAAAAGATGCTCAACATCACTCATTATCAGAGAAATGTAAATCAAAACCACAATGAGGTACCATTTCACACCAGTCAGAATGGCTGCCATCCAAAAGTCTACAGGAAATAAATGCTGGAGAGGGTGTGGAGAAAAGGGAACCCTCTTGCACTGTTGGTGGGAATGCAAACTAGTACAGCCACTATGGAGAACAGTGTGGAGATTCCTTAAAAAATTGCAAATAGAACTGCCTTATGACCCAGCAATCCCACTGCTGGGCATACATACCAAGGAAACCAGAATTGAAAGAGACACGTGTACCCCAAAGTTCATCAAAGCACTGTTTACAATAGCCAGGACATGGAAGCAACCTAGATGTCCATCAGCTGATGAATGGATAAGAAAGCTGTGGTACATATACACAATGGAGTATTACTCAGCCATTAAAAAGAATACATTTGAATCAGTTCTAATGAGGTGGATGAAACTGGAGCCGACTGTACAGAGTGAAGTAAGCCAGAAAGAAAAACACCAATACAGTATGCTGCCTCTGCCGCTGCTAAGTCGCATCAGTCATGTCCGACTCCGTGTGACCCCATAGACGGCAGCCCACCAGGCTCCCCCATCCCTGGGATTCTCCAGGCAAGAACACTAATGCATATATATGGAATTTAGAAAGATGGTAACGATAACCCTGTATGCGAGACAGCAAAAGAGACACAGATGTATAGAACAGTCTTTTGGACTCTGTGGGAGAGGGAGAGGGTGGGATGATTCGGGAGAATGGCATTGAAACATGTATAATATCATATAAGAAAGAATCGCCAGTCTAGGTTCAATGCAGGATACAGGACGCTTGGGGCTGGTGCACTGGGATGACCCAGAGGGATGGTATGGGGAGGGAGGTGGGAGGTGGGTTCAGGAGTGGGTTGCCATTTCCTTCTCCAGAGGATCCTCCTGATTCAGGGACTCAACCTGCATCTTCTGCATTGCAGGCAGATTCTTTACCATCTGAGCCACAAGGGAAACCCACTCTGTTTAATATATGCCTATACTCCTTTTCACATCCATACATGTCAGGTATTTATGTGAGAGTTGGACTATAAAGAAAGCTAAGTGCCAAACAATTGATGCTTTTGAACTGTGATATTGGAGAAGACTCTTGAAAGTCCTTTAGATACCAAGGAGATCAAACCAGTCCGTCCTAAAGGAAATCAGTCTTGAATATTCACTGGAAAGACTGATGCTGAAGCTGAAACTCAAATATTTTGTCCACCTGATGTGAAGAACTGACTCACTGAAAAAGATCCTAATGCTGGGAAAGGTTGAAAGCAGGAGGAGAAGGAACAACAGAGGATGAGATGGTTGGATGGTATCACTGACTCAATGGACATGAGTTTGAGCAAACTCCGGGAGTTGGTGATGGACAGGGAAGCCTGGTATGCTGCAGTCCATTGGGCCTCAAAGAGTTGGACATGACCGAGCAACTGAACTGAACAAAACTGAATACTCCTTCTAAGTGAGATTGATAGCAGTCATACTTGCAAATCACCATGTTATTAATCTCTCCATAAATTCCATCACTCAATTCCCTTTTGCAATATTGTTGCCAAGTGTTTCTGTAACTTTGGCTTAAACATTTTAAATAATGAACTCAAAATCCCTCTTGAATCATATGTCTATATATAACAGCTTTAAAATGCTATTTATTCCACCCAAGTGAAGTTTCTCTCCAGCATTCCTCATTTGCTGATGCAAATGCAAACCTAGAGTCGTGCAGAAAAATAAAAATAAACACCTCTTTGTGTCTGATAGCCATTAACCTATTTGAAATCATATATTGCTCACCATATTGCCAGTTGGCATATGCCATATTGTAGACTCATATATTGGTCACCAAATTGCCAATCTTCATTTTCCAAATTCATTTTGACCTAATCTTTGCCAAATATATTCTACAGCTAGAGTTCCAGGTGTCTAAATACTTTCTAGGTTCTGACCACTTGGATACCTTTGAATTTTACATTTACTTAATCAAATTATCTTCAATTGACAAGAGACCAAAGATGCATGTAAGAGCCCATTTGAAGTTATCTGTCTTCTGCTACAAAAGAATCTTAGAAACATTTTTTTTAATCTAAGTATTTTACATCTCCTCAACCATCCTATGAATGATGCAAATCAAGCATCATGAATTTTATTGTAAATATCTGAGATTTTAGAGTTGGGACAGGAGAAGTGTACAGGGTGTTGGGAGAATATAGCTGAGGCAACTGAGACCCTAGGAGGTCTTATGCCTTACCAAAGTTTATATAACTTATGTGTGTCTGTGCATTTGTTTTCTAGTTCAATAACTATTTATGAAAAACAAGATTTCCTACTTATATGGTACAGATATCTCAAACCAGTAGTTTCTAGGTATGTTTTGTTGACCTTCATAACCTCAGTTCTCTTTCATTTTTGTTATTTTAAGCCTATATTTAGTAGTTAAACGTTACCAGTTGAACTAAGGAATCTTGGATTTTCCTTAAAAATTCGAAATCTCACAATTCTGGGCCTACATCCCAACACAGCAGCAATGTGCCAGATCTCCCTTTACTTTGGGCTCATATTTCCTGCCTGGTCTCTGCAGACACTTAATTCTTCTGTACTCTCCATGGAATAGCATTATGGATTTTTATAAGCACTTTCATCAGTTCAGTTCAGTCGCTCAGTCGTGTCCGACTCTTTGCGACCCCATGTATAGCAGCATGCCAGGCCTCCCTGTCCATCACCAACTTCCGGAGTTCACTCAGATTGATGTCCATCGAGTCAGTGATGCCATCCAGCCACCTCATCCTCTGTCGTCCCCTTTTCCTCCTGCCCCCAAACTCTCCCAACATCAAAGTCCTTTCCAATGAGTCAACTCTTCGCATGAGGTGACCAAAGTATTGGAGTTTCAGCTTCAACATCAGTCCTTCCAATGAACACCCAGGACTGATCTCCTTTAGGATGGACTGGTTGGATCTTCTTGCAGTCCAAGGGATTCTCAAGAGTCTTCTCCAAACACCACAGTTCAAAAGCATCAATTCTTCAGCATTCAGCTTTCTTCACAGTCCAACTATCACATCCATACATGACGACTGGAAAAACCATGGCCTTAACTAGACAGACCTTTGTTGGCAAAGTAATGTCTCTCCTTTTTAATATGCTATCGAGGTTGGTCATAACTTTCCTTCCAAGGAGTAAACGTCTTTTAATTTCATGGTTGCAATCACCATCTGCAGTGATTCTGGAGCCCCCAAAAATAAAGTCTGACACAGTTTCCACTGTTTCCCCCTCTATTTGTCATGAAGTGATGGGACCAGATGACATGGTCTTCGTTTTCTGAACTTTAAGCCAACTTTTTCACTCTCTTCTTTCACTTTCATCAAGAGGCTTTTTAGTTCCTCTTCACTTTCTGCCATAACGGTGGTGTCATCTGCATATCTGAGGTTATTGTTATTTCTCCTGGCAATATTGATTCCAGCTTGTGCTTCTTCCAGCCCAGGGTTTCTCATGATGTACTCTGCATAGAAGTTAAATAAGCAAGGTGACAATATACAGCCTTGACGTATTCCTTTTCCTATTTGGAAGCATTCTGTTGTTCCATGTCCAGTTCTAACTGTTGCTTCCTGACCTGCATAAAGATTTCTCAAAAGGCAGGTCAGGTGGTCTGGTATTCCCATCTCTTTCAGAATTTTCCACAGTTTATTGTGATCCACACAGTCAAAGGCTTTGGCATAGTCGATAAAACAGAAATAGATGGTTTTCCAGAATTCTCTTGCTTTTTCCATGATCCAGCAGATGTTGGCAATTTGATTTCTGGTTCCTCTCTCTGCCTTTTCTAAAACCACCTTGAACATCTGGAAGTTCATGGTTCACGTATTGCTGAAGCCTGGCTTGGAGAATTTTGAGCATTTACTAGCATGTGAGATGAGTGCAATTGTGTGGTAGTTGAGCATTCTTTGGCATTGCATTTCTTTGGGATTGGAATGAAAACACATTTTCCAGGCCTGTGGCCACTGCTGAGTTTTCCAAATTTGCTGGCATATTTGAATGCAGCACTTTCAAAGCATCATCTGACCTAACCCACATCCGAGGTCAGGGGCAGCGGCCGAGAGGAGCAACCCTATGTCCAAGAAGCAGCGGCTGTGCAGGCATAGGAGAGCTGAGAGGAGCTACTCCACATTCAAGGTCATGAGGGGCAACTCGTCCAAGGTAAGGAGCTGAGGTTGTGCTTTCCTGGAGCAGCTATGAAGAGACACCACACGTCCAGGGTAAGAGAAACCCAAGTAAGATGGTAGGTGTTGCGAGAGGGCATCAAACGGCAGACACACTGAAACCATAATCACAGAAAACTAGCCAATCTGATCACACAGACCACAGCTTTGTCTAACTCAATGAAACTAAGTCATGCCATGTGGGCCACCCAAGAGGGACGGGTCATGGTGGAGAGGTCTGACAGAATGAGGTCCACTGGAGAAGGGAATGGCAAACCACTTCAGTATTCTTGCCTTGAGAACCCTATGAATAGTATGAAAAGGCAAAATGATAGGATACTGAAAGAGGAACTCCCCAGGTTGGTAAGTGCCCAATATGCTACAAGAGATCAGTGGAGAAATAACCCCAGAAAGAATGAAGGGATAGGGCCAAAGCAAAACTAATACCCAGTTTAGCATTACTGCAGTAAAATCTCCTAGTTTAAAAATCCCCATTTTTTCCACTTACTAGCTATTAACATGGACAAGTCATTTCATTTGATGTTTTTTACACTCTGTATCTTACATCCATAAAATAAAGATGAGATAATACCAGTCTGAAGACATTTTAGTAAAGATTAAATTAGAGTATATAGGAAGTATCTGACAAACATTTGCATCTGACATTCTTATTACTTGAGAACTAGAACCTAGACGTCCCACCATCTAGTGCAGGGAGCCTCTCATTGTATAAAACTTATACCCACTCTGTCCCGTGTGACTCCTTAATTCCCAGTTTCTGAAATTTCTCAAAGTGAATGTCATGACCAAACAATAGTTTTCCCACTCACTTGTATCAAGAGCCTGCTCTAATCCAAGGTCTCTGGTCTTCTGATACCTTAAAGTTCTGTAAACAGAAGATGTTTAAGGATCTATGAAAATATTTTTCAGAGTTCAGTATTTGACTCACCTTCCTTAGAATCACAAAGATTCATTTATGAATTCCCCCAAAATCAACTGAATCACATATCCTGATTTGGGGCCCAGGAAATTTTTCCCAAATGTTACACACTGAAATTGTACATGTATTTCTCAGCTGCATTAAGAAATCAATGGTGAGATACAAATGAGAACTGGAGAATGGCCATAGTGATAAGGGAAGAATTAGATTAACTCCAGTAACTGGGTACCATGAAGAAGTTAGAGCATTATTCCTAGCCTCTTGTTATGAGTTGTTGACTAAGGCCTTATCCATATTAAATACTTGTAAGTATGAAACAAGTTAAGTATGTTTAAGGATTAACCTGAGTAATTCTAATGACAAGTACTCAAAAGCATTTCAAGGATTGGTGAGACACGAGTCGAACTAAATTATCTGAGAAGAGTAACTTGATAGGACTTAAAATATAGATGAATGTGTGGGTGAGGAAAAGGTTTTCTATCTGAGGTAAGGCAAATAGGTGATTCTGAGGAGGTGGTAATGAATGCAATGTATATGGCTAATGAAAAATTAGACAGAAAAATTGAGAATAAAATTTTCATAAAGTCTTCAAAGGGCTTCCGCAGGGGCTCAAGAATCCACCTGTAATGCAGGAGACACAGGAGATGCGGGTTTGATAACTAGATCAGGAAGGTCCCCTGGAGAAGGGAATGGCAACCCACCCCGATGTTCTTGCCTGGAGGATCCCAAGGACAGAGGAACCTGGCAGGCTACAGTTGATGGGGTCACAAAGAGCCAGACACAACTGAGCACACATGCACACATGCACACACACACTCACAGTTCAAACAAGCAGCATGGCAACATCTAATACACAGGATTTCAAAGCTTCACTGTGGTGCACTAGGTCAAAAGAAATGACTGGATCCATATTAAAATGCATCTATGTAATTCTAGAACATCATGAATTTAGCTCCATCACTCTCAGAGTCCTTGTCATCTTACCACAGACTCAGCTGGAAATGTTTAAATTGGTTTCTATAAGGAGACGACAACTGAGCAAAGAAAGAATGTCATTTGAGGCAGCAACCAAGATCCTTAGAAATTCTGCCAAAAGCTTGAATATAAAGGAAAAAAAATACAAAGAAACATGTTGAAGTTCAGAGACTTGCCTATTTCACCTTGTCTTTCCAGCTGAGTCTCACTGGGCTACAACCCAACAACAGGAACCTGAGTGGGTTCTCTTCAGTTATCTGTATGTGCAGTAGGATCAACTACACAGCTTATTTTTAAATACTATCACAGCTAAATGGGAACAAGCAGCCTCACTCATTTAATGGTATTCTAAAATATAATCACATTCTTTCTCAGGGTTTTGGATTGCATTTAGTAATTCTTAAACTACACCCCAGATGACTTAGGAAACCCACATCAAACTAAACACTTCATCTGCATTTTTTTATCTTATAATATAAAAAAGAAAAAAGGAATAGTCTATTTCCAATCCTCAATCTAATTGATTTCATCTTTCATATCACTCCAGGTTCTAGGACTGCATTAGGGGTTGAGACAATGCATGAGACTATGTTGTAAGCAGCTCTCTAGAATGTATTCATTTAATAAAACTGAAACTTTAAATTCACTGAACAATTCTCATTTTCTCTCACCCACTCCAGACCTTGGTAACTGCTACTATATTCTGTGCTTCTATGAATTTGGCTACTTTAGATTTCTAAGTAGAATCATGTCATTTTTTACATTCTATAACTGGCTTATTTCACTTAGCATAGTGTCCTGCAGATTTCTCCATGCTGTCACAAAAGGCAGGATTAAGGCTAAACAATATTCCATTGCATATATTCTACAATTTCTTTATGTATTAGTCTGACACTTGCATTCTTTCCAGATTTTGGCTATTGAGAATGATGTTGAATAAAGATAAAATCTAACCTCTTTGAGATGCTGATTGCAGTTATTTTGGATATATATCCAGAAGTGTGATTTCTGGGTCATATGGTACCTCACACCTGTTAGAACTGATATAATTAAAAAAAAATAGAGAGAGAGGGAAGGTGGGTGGGGAAAAGGGAGGAAAAAAGAGAGAAAGGGAGAGACAGAGGGAGACAAGTGTTAGTGAAAATGCTGAGAAACTGGAATGCCTGTACTCTGTTAATGCAAATGTAAAATTGTGCTTGTTGTTATTGTTCAGTCATGAAGTCATGTCCGACCCTTTGTGATCCCATGGACAGTAGCATGCCATGCTCCTCTATCCTTCTTTATCTCCCAGTGTTTGCTCAAATTCATGTCCATTGAGTTAGTGATGTTGCCACTGAAAACAGTATGGAGGTATCAGAAAAAAGCTGAAAATACTTAACTCATTGCTTTGTCATTGACTAAGATGGCCTCAATTGATATGCTGAAGTTGTTATGAATCAAAAGCATTTTCTACCTTGCTTTTTATCAATTATTTTAAAAATACCACATCTTTGAAATTTATATTCTGTATGTAATAGTTTATTTCATTTTAGCTCAATGCTTTTTACATCTCCATTGGATCCTCCCTTTGACCATGGGCTATGAACCAACACTTAAAAAGTTGAAGTTACCACTTAAAGAGCCTCCCAGTTTAACTCCATTGTACATCAGATCTTTTTAAAAATTGATAGCCACTCACTGATGCCTCAGCTTTGTGACTCTGCTCTCTGTATCTAGGGTTCCTCAAACAAGGAATCTCCTGTAAGAATTTTGCATCTCTGATCTTTAGATGCTGATTCTCCTGGTCACTCAGTCATCATTTTACTCTCAAAAATTGAATACATAAAACTCATTTCTAAAACCTTCTGTGATAGTAGCAAAATCATAACAATTATACTTCAAATTGACTTTTGTTATGTCAAGCTATATCAAATCAAGCTTTATAACTTCTGAACCCAATGACCAGGGCCAAAGGCTAGGATATAAAATGGGGATACAGATAAATGCTCACAACAATAATCTTTTTTCCAACAATGAAATGAGGTTAGAATATGACAATGTGAAACACACATCTATGATAATGTGTTAAATCCAGAATAAAGATTAACTTTTCCAATTAAATGAGTAGAGAGTGTAGATTTAGAAGGCCTGAAATCTTTATTGGGCTCTTTACTAATATTACTACAGGGAGAAAGATGCAGAAAGAGTGGATTTTAAAAACAGGCTTCTAGAAAACATGGTCCTATTGGGATAACCAGTTCAATGTCCACATACAGTTTTCTCACTGTAAAATAAGAGAAGACTCATAGAATTTTTGTAAGGAATCAATGAGAAATAGGAGATCAAGTGTGAGACAGAGAGAAGCAATTAGAACAACAACTAAGTCAAAGGCTTGAGCGTGAAACACTTCTGGGTTTGAAACTTAACTGACTTGGACAAACTACCTATACTGAGCCTCATATTTCATGTTTATCAAACGGGTAAATCACTAGGCTTGGAGGACACCTAGAAATGATACCCACCCTCTCCTTCCTTACCAGTCCTCTGCTGTGCATGCCAGAGCTGCAGTTCCCTTTGGAAGTTTATCCCATTTTGCTTTTCATCTGCTTAGGATTCTTCACAGCTACTCATCCATTGAAAGATATCCCTCTCTATTCAAGAATACTTATAGATTTTCTGAATATCCTTTCTAGCATTTCAAAGGATTTGGAGTAAATGAAGACGGCTGTATTTTATGCTTGCTTCTCTGTATTGAATCAATTCCAAATGTACGCTTCAAGCAGACATTTATCTTCAATTCATACCCTTTCCCAAGAATGTGGTTTCATTTCTTGTAAGGATTTTCCTCTAATTGCACAAAACAATATCCTTTTAAAATTTTGCATTGTTATCTACACTTGCCCTCTCCTTTTGCTAGAAAGAATCTGTCCATATCCTTATTAACCAACTCCTTTGAGTGAGTTTCTTAAGGAATTTAGGAAAGACTTTCACCCAACTTCTGATATTTCCAGAGTATAGGGCAGGGTCATATTATCACCTATTTATAACTTATTATTACAAATTTAGCACCAGTAAGAGTTGTACATAATTACTAAACTGAAAAAAAAAGGCAAGATTAAATTAGGGTAGGTCTCCCTTAAAACAAGTGCCAACTTTGTTAGAGTTGAGCCTCCCTTTCTTGTGAGACGATTAAAGATTAACAACCACTTACCCATCAACCTAAGCCATCTCAGTTGTTCTTCAGTAAAGCTGAGCTCTGCCACAACTGCTGCCAATCATGACACGCCCAAATCAGCTAAGGTGTAGACTACTAAGCACACAAACACACACACCAGTGTAACAGCACCCAAATGTGACAGCAGAGGAAACTCTTCAAAAACCTCTGGCTCAGTGATTCATGGGATACCTAGAGCAAAAATTCCAGAGGCACAGTGCCATTTTTCCCACTTTACTTTTTATTTTAAAAGGAAGGAGGTTCAAGAAGGAAAGGATATATGTATACCTATGGCTGATTCATGTTGAGGTTTGACAGCAAAGAACAAAATTCTTTAAAGTAATTATCCTTCAATTTAAAAAATTTTTTAAATTTTTAAGTATATATATATATATAAGCATAACTTTAAACATATAACACATGTTATATAACATATGTTAATATGTTACATGTATATTATATAAGGAATTCCCTGGTAGTTCAGCTGGAAAAGAATCCACCTGCAATGTGGGAGACCTGAGTACAACCCCTGGGTTGGGAAGATCCCCTGGAGAAAGGAATGGCTACCCACTCTAGTATTCTGGCCTGGAGAATTCCATGAACTCTATAGTCTATGTTATATATACATAGTATCTATATAATGTTTTATATAAATATATAGTATACTGTATATACGCATATATATTATTAACTCAAAAATGAGCAAAAGCCCTAAGGTCTAATTATTGAAATTAGGAGGGTAGTTTGGTTTAGAATCTAACCAAAGTTCTCAGTTCTTTTATAAGAACTTGGGTCTTTTATATCGTCTGTCAGAATACAAAGTTATTTATGCAGCATCTCCAAACACAGAAGAAAGGCTGACTTCTGCCATGTTCATCACAGCACTGTTTGCAATAGCTCGGACATGGAAGCAACCTAGATGTCCATCAGCAGACAAATGAATAAGGGAGCTGTGGTATGTATACACAAAGGAATATTACTCAGTAATTAAAAAGAATGCATTTGAATCAATTCTAATAAGGTGGATGAAACTGGAGCCTATTTGCAAAGTGAACTAAGTCAGAAAGAAAAACACCAATACAGTATATTAACACATATATATGGAATTTACAAAGATGGTAAAAATAACCCTATATGCGAGACAACAAAAGACACAGATATAAAGAACACTTTTGGACTCTGTGGGAGAAGGCAAGGGTAGGATGATTTGAGAGTATAGCATTGAAACACGTATATTACCATATATGAAATAGATGACCAGTCCAAGTTTGATGCATGAAATAGGGTACTCAAATCTGGTGTACTGGAACAACCCAGAGGGATGAGATGGGGAGGGGTGTTCACGATGGGGGACCATGTACACCTGTGGCTGATTCATGTCAATGTATGAAAAAAACCACCACAATATTGTAAAGTAATTAAATTACTTCAATTAAAATAAATTAATTAATTTTAAAAATTAAGCTCACATTTATGTTATCTCTCAAAACTCTATATCCTCACTTTTGGAGTTTTTGTTATATCATTTCTAAGAAACTGTGGAGTAAGAGTTCACTGCTAATGATCTGAAATTCATAAGCAATAGGTATCAATATGGTTGTCTACAATTTAAGTGAAATTTATTTTCAGTCTCCTGAGTTTAGTGCCAAACTAGGTAGAATTCAGGAGTTTCATGGTGTAGGAGACTGCTGTTCCAGCTAGGCATGTGCTTACATCCACTTTTACTGGATCCACAGTACGGGCACTTATTCAATAATCCATTCATGTATGCACTGATTTTGAAATGTTCACTGGAGAATTCCTGGCTGTCCAGTGGGTAGGACTCTGTGTTTTCACTGCCAAAGGTGCAAGTTCAATCACTGTGAAGGGGAACTAAGATCCCAAAAGCCACACAGTGTAGCCAAAACAAAATGCAATAAAATAAAAATCGTACTAACAACTGCAAAGTTTGAGTGTAGGAGAAACCCAGGCAAGCCCAAGTTATTAGAAAAGATACTGGTTAAGTGGTATGTGAAAAGTAATTGAAGCCAGACAGCTTTTCTGGTTAAAATTACGTCTACTGTCCCTCCAAAACCTTTGAGAATTAAAATCTATAAGTATTAATTCCTCTGAATATATATAGAATTCTCTAGAACATATAAATAAAATTATTTATATATGTCTGGTGTAAAAAAATACCCCAGAGGCAACATGATAGAGTTAACCATCCTTTGTTTGCTGGAGCAGACTTGTGTGTTTGTTTGTTTTTCTTTCACTTATTTGAGACTTTTTTCTGAAACTGAATTTTTGAGATGGACAGGTTACTCTCCAATGCTATGAAGAGTATCAGAGCAATAGGAGACTGTGGAGAAGGAGGAAACAAAAAGAAAGAATATCTTCTTTTTTCTCTCTTTTTTTTCAGTTTTTTTTAGGTATCTGGTGGATATCATGTAGGCTATGTCAGGCAAACAAGCAGAGACTCAGATGTTAGATATTCAGTAATGGACATTCTCAGCGTATAGATGGGAGCAGAAGCAACCATGTGGATGCATTTGCTCAGGGAGATTTTTAAAGTGAGAAGAGATGCTCAGAAAAGTACAATGAGGCAGATTGTGTGTCCTCATCAACAGAGGAAAATCAATCCTGGGCCGTATTTAACTTTATCTTTGACACAAGGTCAGTGAACACGTCACAAATCTATTTGATTTTAAATCTTTTCACTAAGCTATGCTCTGCCTCAGGTTGACAAGTGTTTGCTGAGCGTCTCTTGCGTGTATGCTGTCACTTCAGTCATGTCCGACTCTTTGCAACCCTAAGGACCATAGCCTGTCAGGCTCCTCTGCCCATGGGATTCTACAGACAATACTGGAGTGGGTTGCTATTTCCTCCTCCAGGAGATCTTCCCAATCCAGAGATTAAACCATGTCTCTTGTGTTTCCTTCTCCAGTCCTATAAGAAACCCTTCTTCAGTGATCAATGCAAAGAAATAGAGGAAAAGAACAGAATGGGAAAGACTAGAGATCTCTTCAGGAAAATTAGAGATACTAGGGGAACATTTCATGCAAAGATGGGCTCAATAATGGACAGAAATGGTATGGACCTAACAGAAGCAGAAGATATTAAGAAGAGGTGGCAAGAATACACAGAAGAACTGTACAAAAAAGATCTTCATGACCCAGATAATCACAATGGTGTGATCACTCACCTAGAGCCAGACATCCTGGAATGTGAAGTCAAGTGGGCCTTAGAAAGCATCACTACGAACAAAGCTAGTGGAAGTAATGGAATTCCAGTTGAACTATTTCAAATCCTGAAAGACGATGCTGTGAAAGTGTTGCACTCAATATGCCAGCAAATTGAGTGGCCATAGGACTGGAAAAGGTCAGTTTTCATTCCAATCCCAAAGAAAGGCAATGCCAAAGAATGCTCAAACTACCACACAATTGCACTCATCTCACATGCTAGTAAAGTAATGCTCAAAATTCTCCAAGCCAGGCTTCAGCAATATGTGAACCGTGAACTTCCTGATGTTCAAGCTGGTTTTAGAAAAGGCAGAGGAACCAGAGATCAAATTGCCAACATGAGCTGGATTTGGAAAAAGCAAGAGAGTTCCAGAAAAAAACATCTATTTCTGCTTTATTGACTATGCCAAAGCCTTTGACTGTGTGGATCACAACAAACTGGAAAATTCTGAAAGAGATGGGAATACCAGACCACCTGACCTGCCTCTTGAGAAATCTGTATGCAGGTCAGGAACTAACAGTTAGAACTGGACATGGAACAACACACTGGTTCCAAATAGGAAAAGGAGTACATCAAGGCTGTGTATTGTCACCCTGCTTATTTAACTTCTATGCAGAGTACATCACGAAAAACGCTGGACTGGAAGAAACACAAGCTGGAATCAAGATTGCCAGGAGAAATATCAATAACCTCAGATATGCAGATGACACCACCTTTATTGCAGAAAGTGAAGAGGAACTAAAAAGTCTCTTGATGAAAGTGAAAGTGGAGAGTGAAAAGCTGGCTTAGAGCTCAACATTCAGAAAACGCAGATCATGGCATCTGGTCCCATCACTTCCTGGGAAATAGATGGGGAAACAGTGGAAACAGTGTCAGACTTTATTTTTGGGGGCTCCAAAATCACTGCAGATGGTGATTGCAACCATGAAATTAAAAGACGCTTTCTCCTTGGAAGAAAAGTTATGACCAACATAGATAGTATATTCAAAAGCAGAGACATTACTTTGTCAAATAAGGTTCATCTAATCAAGGCTATGGTTCTTCCTGTGATCATGTATGGATGTGAGAGTTGGACTGTGAAGAAGGCAGAGCACCAAAGAATTGCTGCTTTTGAACTGTGGTGTTGGAGAAGACTCTTGAGAGTCCCTTGGACTGCAAGGAGATCCAAACAGTCCATTCTGAAGGAGATCAGCCCTGGGATTTCTTTGGAAGGAATGATGCTAAAGCTGAAGCTCCAGTATTTTGGCCACCTCATGCGAAGAGTTGACTCATTGGAAAAGACTCTGATGCTGGGAGGGATTGTGGGCAGGAGGAGAAGGGGATGACCAAGGATGAGATGGCGGGATGGCATCACTGACTCAATGGTCGTGAGTCTGAGTGAACTCCGGGAGTTGGTGATGGACAGGGAGGCCTGGCGTGCTGCGATTCATGGGGTCACAAAGAGTTGGACATGCCTGAACTAAACTGAACTTGTGTTTCCTGCATTGGCAGGTGGGTTCTTTACCACTGGCACCACCTGGGAAGCCTTGAGTATCTCCCATGTGCCCATATAAGCTACACTGCTGCTACCGCTACTGCTAAGTCACTTCAGTCGTGTCCGACTCTGTGTGACCCCATAGACAGCAGCCCACCAGGCTTCCCCGTCCCTGGGATTCTCCAGGCAAGAACAGTGGAGTGGGTTGCCATTTCCTTCTCCAATGCATGAAAAGGAAAAGTGAAAGTCAAGTCGTTCAGTCGTATCCGACTCTTCGAGACCCTATGGACTGCAGCCTACCAAGCTCCTCCGTCCATGGGATTTGCCAGGCAAGCATACTGGAGTGGGGTGCCATTGCCTTCTCCAATAAGCTACACAGAGAGAGCAAAGCAAGGAAAAGGCAAAGTCTTTCACCAGTCTGTAATGGTACTGTATACATGCTAGTTGATCAGTTGTAGGGGAATAATAATAATCAGGCTTGAAAGTTCTTATTAAAATTTTTAAACTTTTTATTGGAATATAGTTGATTAACAGTATTGTGATAATTTCAAGTGTACAGCAAAGTTATTCAATTATGCATATGCATGTATTTATTCTTCTTTGTTCTCCCATTTAGGTTGTTATACAATATTGAGCTGCATTTCCTGTGCTATACGGTAGGTCCCTGATGGTTATTCATTTAATTTTATTTTTTAATATAAATTTATTTATTTTAATTGGAGGCTAATTGCTTTACAATATTGTATTGGTTTTGCCATACATCAACATTTTAAATATAGCAGTATGTACATGTCAATCCCAAACTCCCTATCTATCCTTCCCTCCATCTTCCCCTCTGGTAAATATAAAATTGTCTATGTGCATCTCTTTCTGTTTTGTAATTTCATTTGTATCATTTCCTTTTAGCTTCTGTATAAAAGTGATATCATATGACATTTCTCTCTCTCTGTCTTACTTACTTCACTCAGAATACCAAAATCTCTAGGTCAGTCCTTTCTTTTGCTCAGTCGCTTCAATCTTGTCTGGCTTTTTGTGACTCCATGGACTGTAGCCTGCCAGTCTCCTCAGTCCACGGGATTCTCCTGGCAAGAATACTGGAGTGGATTGCCATGCCATCCTCCATGGGTTCTTCTTGACCCAGGGATCAAATCCACATCTCTTACGTCTCCTGCATTGCAGGTAGATTCCTTACCACTGTGCCACTAGGGAAGCCCTAGGTCAGTCCATGATGCTGCAAATGACATTATTTTATTATTTTTGATGGCTGAGTAATATTCCATTGAGTGTACATGGCACATCTTTATCCACTCCTCTGTTGATGGACGTTTAGGTTATTTCCATGTCTTGGCTATTATAAACAACACCTTTATATTCCCTCATCATTTATATCAACTCTCTTAACCATTACTCCCAATAGGAAGACTTCTCATAGCACCTCTGGTGATAATTTTAAAGCAGGTATTCTGGAGACAAATTTAACACATATAATGTTAATTATTAAATAGAAGGGTCTTCAAATGTTCTCAACTAATCTCCTCCAATACAGGTAATTAGGGAAATATTTATTGTAAGAATAAAAGAATAATAGAGAAGTTAAGTGTCATAAGTGTTAAAGGTAAATAATACAATAGAAGCAGTTATTAATGACTGGGGCTAATGGGTAAAAGTTCCAGTGTGGAGTCCAGAAATTATGAGTTCTAATTCACAAACTGATTGGATAACTAATTATAACTACTAGGAGCTTCGGTTTATACTATTCATAGGATGTAAATAAAGTTACTTTTCCTGAGCTTTGTGGGAATGAAGGAAGTTAAAATAATGCCAATGGGCTCTTAATAACAGTGCATCTTCTTAATACTCCATTCTCTGACAGATTCACTGAAATGTTTCTAGTTTAGACCTTTAACAATTCTGCACTATACCTAGGTGACTGTCACTTACAGAGGTCTCTAATTTTTGGCAAATACTCATTAAAATGAAAGGTCACTGGAGCCCCTTGAGGAGGGTTTTGTTCAAAGAGCCAATTAGTTTAGTTCCCACCCATGACCCTATTTGCTTAGTACTTTAAGGCTACTATCCTATTCTGTTTATATTTTCTCTGTCTGAAGTTAGTTTTTATTCAATATAATATCCATGACCACAAGGAGAATTTAGCTGTAATAATCAGTATTATCTAGTCAAAAATTAATTCTAGGGAAGGAAGAAGCTGGGCGTTTAGAGAACCTCAGGAAAAAATATCCAACTTTGGGGGACATGTCACTAATTTGAGGATAAAAATGAACCTCCCACTGATAGTGTCTTACAGAGCTCCCTCCATTGTAGCTGTGAGACCTTGCTGAAAATAACAATGGGCTTCTGAGAGAAGTGATACTGATACGATGGCTTATGAAAAGCAATATCGTTTTGGTCATGGTTCTGAATGTATACAACCCTTTCGCCACCTCCAAAGAACAGAGAAGGGCAGATCAGAACCACATTTAAGGATATAGTAGATAGAACTGGATTTGTGTGTATGTGTTGTGTTGTGAGAAGACTTTATTTAATATCTATCATCTTGGCAAATTTCAAGAATATAATACAGTATTGCTAACTTTTGTCATCACTCTGTGCATTGGATCTCCAAAGCTCTGTACCCTCTGTACTCCACTTTGTGCCCTTTGAGAAAGTATCTCTTCATTTCTCTCTTGTATCCCATGGCAACTACCATTTTACTCTCTGCTTTTGAGTTTGACTATTTTAGATTCCTAACAAAAGTGGAAACTCACAGTTTTGGTCTTTCTGTATCTGACTTATTTCACTTTTCACAGTGCCCTCTATACTCCCCTAGAGAAGAAAAAGGCTACCCATTCCAGTAGTGTTGCCTGGAGAATTCCATGGACTGTATAGTTCACGGGGGGCATAAAGAGTTGGACACGACTAAGCAACCTTCACTCGCTTCACTCTGTATTCATCTATGTGGCTACAAATGGCAGGATTCCCTTCTTTTAGAAGACTGAATAATCTATATATACACATATAGTCACTTTCTTGTTATTGATTTAACTGTTGATGGACATTTAGGTTATTTCCATATCTTGGTTAATTTGAATAAATAGCAATGAATGTGGAAGAACAGATATGCTTTCAAGACTTCATTTACTTTGGATATAGACCCAAAAATGGGATTTTTAAATTGCATGGTATGTCTCTCTTTACTTTTTTGATGGATCTCTACATAGTACCAGTTTATATTCTTACCAACAAAGAATAAGAGTTCCCTTTTTGCACACCCTCACCAATACTTGTAACTGTCTATCACTTTGATAATAGCACTTCTCACAAGTATGAGATGATATCTTACTGGTTTTGATTAGCATTCCCCTGATGATTAGTGATATTGAATACCTCTTCACATATCTGTTAACCATCTGAATGTCTTCATTTGAAAAATGCCTATTCAGGCCCTCTGCCCATTTTTTAAGTGGGCTATTTGGTTTTGGGCTATTGAGTTATTTGAGTTCCCTATGTGTTTGTGTACATGAACTTCTTGTCAGATATATGGTTTGCAAATATTTTCTCCCATTCTATGTTACCTTTTCACTTTGTTGCTTAATTCTTTTGCTGTGCAGAAGCTTTTTAGTTTGATGCAATCTCACTTATCTATTTTTACTTTTAATACCTAATCTATTAATAGTTTTAATGATTTTGGTGCCATGACTAAAAAAAAAAAAAAAAATCCAAAAACAGTGTCAAGAAGTTTTTCCCTGTATTATTTTCTAGTAGTTTTACAATTTTGGGTCCTACATTTAATTATTATACATTTATTATTCATTTTGAGTTAATTTTGTATATGGTATCGAGATGTTGAGGTAAGGGTAAAGTTTCATTCTTCTTCATGTGGATATCCAGTTTCCCCAACATCATTTATTAAAGAAACTATCTTTTCCCAATTGTGTGTTCTTGGCACCCTATTTGAAGATCTGTTGACTGTAAATGTCTGTATCTGTTTCCTGACTCTGTTCTATTCCATTGCTCTATGCATTGATTTCTAGGCCAATATTGTTTTTGTTACAATGGCTTTGTAATATATTTTAAAACCAGGAAGTGTGATACCTTCAGGTGTATTCTTATTTCTCAAAAATTTGGGGCCTATTTGGTTTCTTTTTGGTTCCATAGGAAATTTCTGATTTTTCCGCCTGTTTTTTTAAAGCATGCCACTGACCTTTGGATAGGGATTCATTGAGTCTATAGATTTATCTCTGGTCATGCTGTGAAGTTACAAAAATTGGGTCTGAAAGCATCAGGCTTCAGGAAAACTTGTCTTTTTGCTCAAGGGAGTTGATTTTCAAAATCTTACATAAATAGTGATATAACCAAATTCTAAAGAAAAGAAGCAAGTAAAGAAATAAATTGTTTCCCTACAAAGAAAAGCATAAGAGGAAGCACAGTGAGAGATGTCATGTCTATGAAGGAGCCATATCGCTATAAAGTCAGCTACACTAATCTATTTTTGTCCTATCTTTCCTCAACCTCTCCAGACAACCTATTGGTGGATCCCATTGCTTTAGATCCTCACACATTTTCTAAGCAAAATGGCAGGCAAAATACTCACAGGCTACTTGTCCAGGAAAAGAGCAAACATAATAGCAGTAGCGAAAACGAAATGCTTTCAATGAAAAGAGCTGAAGTCAGAAGTTCAATTTCTTTTTGCTGAATATGATAATAATATGACAATTTTATGGCACTCTCTGAGATGAATGAAAGTATGGATTGGTGATTAAATCAGCAAGTCTATTCTCATTGCCTTCCTTTCTCAATCCCTCCTTATAGATATCTTTGAGCACCTACTATGTAAGAAGTACTGTTAGGAATACAATAAATAAGACACTTCCTGTCCTCAAGGACTGTAGGTTCTAATAAAGCAAATAAGACAACAGGGGAAAAGGTAACCTATGACATGAAAGGAATGGAAGAGGATGATTTGGGGGTAGGGTTTGTTCCAAGATGGAAATATAACTCATAAAATGTGCATAGTGTCCTAAAAGCCTATCAGATTATACAATTAGCATTCTTACACTTGTTTTTAGGTGAAGAAATTGAGGTTTTAAAAAGTTAATGAGCTTGTCCTAGATCACACACCTATCAAAAAAGGTAGTAGATTCAAGACTAAAAGCATCAGTTGACCTTCCTTTTCATCACTCCACACATTGCATCAAAAATGAAAAAAGCATAGTTAAGATGGCTAATTTTAAGAGTATCAGAAAATAATGACAAATTATACATACTCACATCTAATTAAAAGTAGCATTTTAAAATGTAAAAATCCAAGATTGATCAATTCTGATTTGTAAATTTTTAACCAAAATAGTTTATTAATGGAGACATAATCTTAAAATTTAACATCAAACATTAATATTCACCACAAGCCTCCTTTCTCTTTTTCAGATTCTACCTCATTCCACTTTGCTGCCAGAAGAAACAATAAGCCATTCTGTAAATAAATCAATATTTGGCCATACTGTAGATGATGAGATCCTACTCTGGTGCCCATCCATACGTTGGCACCAAGCTTGCCTCATAAGACCAGCGTTGGGCATTTTCCTAGTTCTCCATTTCAAAGGTGAGAAAACAGTTTCTGCAACATTCATCAACATGCTTAATCTCAAATAACTGAGAAGTAGATATAAGATTTGAGTAGGACTTTGTGAGTTTGAAGTTCTTGTTCCTACCAATTCTATCATAGCTGTTTATATCTGTATTCTAGTATTTTTGCAAGGACTTCTCAGATGGCTCAGTGGTAAAGAATCTACCTGCCAATGCAGGAGATGCAGGAGATGAGGGTTCAAATCCTGGGTCAGGAAGATCCTCTGGAGGAGGAAATGGCAACCCTCTCCAGTATTCTTCCCTGCAAATTCCCATGGACAGAGGGATCTGGCAGGCTAGTTCATGGGGTTGCAAAGAGCTGGACATGACGAGCACACATGAACACACCTGCAGTATTTTTGCAGTTATAGCTAAAGGTTTTATATGCTTTATATCTATACATCTGGACATCATTTTTACCATCATTTCTTTCATATAAACCTTCTCTATCATAAAAGAAATATTAACTGAAAATTACTTCATTTTCTGCCATCTGACACTTCATCCCTGAACATCACTGCTTTACATGAAGTAACAGTACAGCTATAGTTGAATAGACCCACGAGGGATAAAAGCAATGTTGCTGCTTTTCCAAACAAGACTTATGTGAAGATGTACAGAAGCAATTGGCTGTTACTCACATTTTGGCTTTATTTCCAAGATGTTCTGGTTATAATAATGTCTGAATTTGAAGATTTGTTTACATGACCTGAGCCTACTCATGTGAACTGTTGGCCATCTGTATATTAGTTTTCAAGGAATGGGTTGAAAGTGGACATATAATTTTACCACAAGTGTCATAATAAAGAGAGGAATTTTGCAAAGCAAATTTTAATAAAAATAAATCAACTCAACCCATATTCTGCAGATAATATTTCTTTGGTGGAGGAGACAAGTTGCTGACAAAAGAAGCCCCCACCACAACTATAATTTTAATTTCCATGTACTATTGTTAGCTCTTCCAATGCACTACGCATACTGGCAGAAGGGAAATGAGATTCATAATGAATTAGGAACACAAAAGAGTTCAATAAAATACTATTTGTAGTGAAGTGGGATTTGATGATATCTGAATGTAAAGAAATATAAACAGGGCATTCCATTGAACACAGATATTTCTACAGTATGATTTTTTTACATTTTTATTTAAAGATCTTAACATGAGTAATGAAAAAAATCATAAAAAGTCTGTACATTATTTTCTCCTGTTCAGTTTTCCAAAAGATAAATTTCAAGATATAGTTATGACAGGTACTTGCACTATACAGTAATTTCATGTTTATGCATCTGATATTCATCATTCTGATAACTCACTAATGATTGCAAGGTTGGTTTGTATGAATAATAACATTTCCCAGGCAGGATTATCATGAAGAATAAATAAGTTAAGAAATGTAAAGCACCTATCCAGTGGCTCTGGTAAGGACAGAAAGAAATAATCATCATCATCACATAGTAAGTGATTAGTAAATGTTGAGCATTACTTCCATGATCAAGAGTAGCAGAATTTTTGAAAGAATGTACCAACTATGGTCTTCATGATATAAGGCCAATATGTGACAGAATGATCTCTGTTCATTTCCAAGGCAAATCATTCATTATCACAGTAATCCAAGTCTATGCCCTGACTGATAATGCTGAAGAAGCTGAAATTGAACAGTTCTATGAAGACCAACAAGACTTTCTAGAACTAATTCCCCCCAAAAGATGTCCTTTTCATTATAGGGGATAAGAATGCAAAAGTAGGAAGTCAAGAAATACCTGGAGTAACAGGCAAATTTGGCCCTGGAGTACAGAATGAAGCAGGCCAAAGGGTAATAGAGTTTTGCCAAGAGAATGCACTGATCATAGGAAGCACCCTCTTCCAAGAACACAAGCGAAGACTCTACACACAGACGTCACTAAATGGTCAATACTAAAATTAGATTGATTATATTCTTTGCAGCCAAAGATGGAGAAGCTCTATACAGTCAGCAAAAACAAGACCAGGAGCTGACTGTGGCTCAGATCATGAACTCCTTATTGCCAAATTCAAACTTAAATTGAGGAAGTAGGGAAAACCACTAGACCATTCAGGTATAACCTAAATCAAATCCCTTACAACTATACAGTGGAAGTGAGAAATAGATTCAAGGGACTATATCTGATAGGCAGAGTGCCTGATGAACTATGGACGGAGGTTCATGACATTGTACAGGAGGAAGGGATCAAGACCATCCCCAGAAAAAGACGTGCAAAAGGCAAAATGGCTGTCTGAGGAGGCCTTACAAATAGCTGTGAAAAGAAAAGAAGTGAAAGGCAAAGGAGAAAAGGAAAGATATACCCATTTGAATGCAGAGGTCCAAAGAATAGCAAGAAGAGATAAGAAAGCCTTCCTCAGTGATCAGTGCAAAGAAATAGATGAAACTAATAGAATGGGAAAGACTAGAGATCTCTTCAAGAAAATCAGAGATACCAAGGGAAATTTTCATGCAAAGATGGGCTCAATAAAGGACAGAAATGGTATGGACCTAACAGAAGCAGAAGATATTAAGAAGAGGTGACAAGAATACACAGAATTATATAAAAAAGATTGTCATGTCCCAGATAATCACAATGGTGTGATCACTCAACTAGAGCCAGACATACTGAAATGCAATGTCAAGTGGGCCTTAAGAAGCATCACTATGAACAAAGCTAGAGGAGGTGATTCCAGCTGAGCTATTTCAAATCCTAAAAGATGATGCTGTGAAAGTGCTGCACTCAATATGCCAGCAAATTTGGAAAACTCAGCAGTGGTCACAGGACTGGAAAAGGTCAGTTTTCATTCCAATCCCAAAGAAAGGCAATGCCAAAGAATATTCAAACTACTCCACAATTGCACTCATTTGAACTTCCAGATGTTCAACCTGGATTCAGAAAAGGCAGAGGAACCAGAGATCAAATTGCCAATATCCATTGGATCATCAAAAAAGCAAGAGAATTCCAGAAAATCATTTCTGCATTATTGACTATGTCAAAGCCTTTGACTGTGTGGATCACCACAAACTATGGAAAATTCTTAAAGAGATAGGAATGCCAGACCATCTGACCTGCCTCTTGAGAAATCTGTATGCAGGTCAGGAAGCAACAGTTAGAACTGGACATGGAACAACAGACTGGTTCCAAATAGGAAAAAGAGTACGTCAAGGCTATATATCATCATCCTGCTTATATACAGAGTACATCATGAGAAATGCTGGGCTGGATGAAGTACAAGCTGGAATCAAGTTTTCCAGGAGAAATATCAATAACCTCAGATATGCAGATGACACCACCCTTATGGCAGAAAGTGAAGAGGAACTAAAGAGCCTCTTGATGAAAGTGAAAGAGGAGAGGTAAAAGTTGGCTTAAAGCTCAACATTCAGAAAACGAAGATCGTGGCATCTGTTCCCATCACTTCATGGCAAATAGATGGAGAAACAATGGAAACAGTGATAGACATTATTTTGAGGGGCTCCAAAATCACTGCAGATGGTGATTTCAGCCATGCAATTAAAAGACACTTGCTCCTTGGAAGATTTGCTGTGACCAACCTAGACAACATATTAAAAAGCAAAGACAGTACTTAGTCAACAAAGGTCTGTCTAGCCAAAGCTGTGGTTTTACCAGTAGTCATTTATGGATGTGAGAGTTGGACCTTAAAGAAAGCTGAGTGCCGAAGAATTGATGCTTTTGAACTGTGGTGCTGGAGGAGACTGTTGAGTGTCCCTTGGACTGCAAGGAGATCCAACTAGTCCATCCTAAAGGAAATAAGTACTGAATATTCATTGGAAGGACTGATGTTGAAGCTGAAACTACAATACTTAGCCACCTGTTGCAAAGAACTGACTCATTAGAAAAGACCCTGATTCTGGGAAAGATTGAAGTCAGGAGGAGAAGAGTTCAACAGAGGATGAGATGGTTGGATGGCATCACCGACTCAGTGGACATGAGCTTGAGTTAACTCCAGGAGTTGGTGATGGACAGGGATGCCTGGCATGCTGCTGTCCTAGGGTCGCAAAGAATCTGACGTGACTGAGCAACTGAACTAAACTGATGTGACTGTAGGATTCTCCCAGTCTCCAGGCTCTATGGCACCTGATTTCTATCACAGTTTTTAAAATCTGATGTGTTCCTTGGTCTATATTTTCTCTTTTTTAAGGCTTTAATTATTATAGCAGTTTTAGATAATATAAAGTGAGGAAATCAGTCCTAAATATTCATTGGAAGGGCTGATATTGAAACCGAAGTTCTAATACTTTGGCCTTTGGAAAAGACCCTAATGCAAGGAAAGACTGAAGGCAAAAGAAGAAGTGGGCGACAGAGGATGAAATGGCTAAACAGCATTACCAACTCAATGGATGTGAATTTGAGTAAACTCCAGGAGACAGTAGAGGACAGAGGAGCCTTGTGTGCTGCAGTCCATTGGGTTACAAAGAATCAGACATGACTTAGCGACTGAACGGCAACAATCTTTTTACTATCTCCATGGATTTGCTTTTTTCAGAATGACATATACTTGGAATCATACATTATATAGCTTTTTCATGTTGGCTTCTTGCATGTGAAAATATGCATTTAAGTTTCCTCTATGTCTTTTCAGTTTAATAGTTCATTTCTTTCAAGTGCTGAATAATATTCCATTGTCTGCATGTACCACAGTTATTCACTCACCCACTAAAAGACATCTTGACTGCTTCTAAGTTTTGGCCATTATAAATAAAGCTGCTATAAATATTTGTGTGAAAGTTTTTGTGTGGACATAATCTTTCAATCTTGGTATATTTTTAAATATCTAGCTAGGAAATTGTATGGCTTGCATCCTGTCACTCTTTTCTGTGTCCATGATGGTCAGCTGTAATCAAGCCAGAAGTTTCTGGTCTATACAGGTTTCATTATCCTTTTTCATACATACTCTGATCAGCCGCTTATTAAACGATTCATTCAGTATACGAGATGTAACCCATTTGCCATTCCTTTCCTAGAAACACATCTTAATGCCTCATTCTAAGCTGTAGTTTGAGAAAGGAGTTAAAATGTACAAGATGGCTAAAGTTTCAGGAAAAGGACAATGACTAATGTTCCTTTTAGTATCTGCTAAGCCCATTCCTTCTCCTGAATACTTATTCTTCATTACTCTAGTGTGGTGATTTACAGAAATATAAATCAGCACATTTCACAAATTTGTCAATATGATACACCAATAATAAAATATCCAGATTCATGTAGGTACTCCTGTAAACATGACAACATCATTTATTTCTCAAATGGCTGGGAAGGGAAGAATACAGAGAAAGACAGTCAACACTTTCTTCTAATGTGTGGAGAAATATTGCTATGTGTCTGCTTTCACTTATGGGAAGGTCAATTAATTTTAAATGTGGAAATTACAGGGAGAAAGAAAAATGGATCAATGTAGAATTTATGTTGAGATAACTGGAAATTTTCATATGATCTCAGCATCAGGCCCTTTATTTGAAGAGTTAAAGAGAATATTCTCTCCATATGTTCTTCTAAGAGAACACATTAAGAAAGTAATCTTAATCAATTAAGAAAACAAATTAATTTAGTTTTAGACTCCAAGGTAAAACCAGCATATTTGAAGTGTGAAATGAAAGTGTGAAATGAAAGTATGTAATGAGTGGTGGAAGGGTCTATGTTATCCTGAAAACAGAACTAGATTATACCCTTTCTATGATCCTGCTCAGTGAAGCATTTACTCTCCAAGGCACAGCCAGCTCACTCCACACAAGCTGAGAAAGGAGGAAAGAGTGGAAAGATAAGGTGATGCCTTATCCAACTGTTGCCAAAGCCAGCTCATGTAACTAGTAGGCACTTACTAGCTCTCAGCCATGCCCCTGACTTTAAGGAGGATAACAGACTAACTTTTAGGAAATACTGACTCTCAGTTTCACTGCATTCCTGACCTCAGGCTGCAGGTTTCCACTTTATAGTATATCTTTCATTTTCTCCTTCAAACTTATTGATGTTTACTACATCTCACCTGCATACACACCTGTTCTCTTATCTCTCCTCTTCTGGGTGGAATCCTCAGAACAGCAGCATCAACATCACCAGGGAACTTGATAGAAACACAGAATATCAGCCCTAAATCAGAACCCTTAAATCAGAACCTAAAGTTTACTGTGATCCCCTCATAATACAGTGGACACTGAGGTTTACAGACTGTGCTCAATACCCACATATTTCTGCTTATCATGCCTCTCCCATGCTCATTAATCCTTCTTCTTTCTATTTCTCCTCTCTCTTTCTCTCCTTCTATGCAAAATTTCCTTCTTCAAATTGAGTAGAAATGTTAAGGTTTTAATTTTTAAACTTGCAACTGAAGGTCACAGGGAAATGTTTGGAATCACATTGAATAAACATATGCAAATAGCATAAATATGCAAATTTTCTCCACAGTCCTCTCTCCACTTCTGGCCTCTGAAAAATCCTTAAAAGTTGACTCAAAGGGTAGACTACAGTGGGAAAAAAAGAGTTTGAGATTCCTAGGTAACTGAGAATTTGCCTTCTTTCTCTACGAGTGGTAATGTGGATAAATCAAAAACTCATTATTTGGTAAAGACGTAAAACTAAGACACAAAAATAACTGCTTCCATTGTTGAAAATTTGGCAGGAAGAAAATAATGGCAAATTTTCCTTGGACATCAGCACAGAAATCTCTCTATATTTTAGACTTTAAATTTTACTATTTCTGTGAAAAAATATTTTTAAAATGTAATGAGTCACTGGAAGATTCAATGCTGAAAATACATGGGAATAGTTAAACACAGAAGAAGAAATGAAGTTTTATCTAGAAACTAGAAAATGGAGCAATGAAGTCTCTCAATAAAAGAGACTTAAAGGAGGACCAAAGGGAAGCATTTTTGAAGTGTGAAGCCTGACTTTGGGAACCTTATAGTGGACAAATCTGGCTCTTGTTTTCATTGGATAGAGGTAAAATTTAAGAATGGGTATTCATGAATCTATGAGCATATACAGTTATAGGGGACTAATACATAAAATGGAATAACATGTCCTTGTTCTACTGCTTAATTTGATAATGGGCCTCATAAAGAGTTCAATAATTTCTCTCATTAATTGTGTCCATACAGGACTGATAAAGTAGCAGTGAAGGACACAAACTTCAAAGTCAGACCAAACTGATTTCAAGAACTGAGTTCCATAATCCCTTCTTTTACATCCTTGGGAAAGTTCCCTTCAAATCTCATTTTTCTCATATGTGAAATAAGAATAATACTAGTACCTCTTATTATAAGATCACATGTGAAAATACACATAATGTCTTTAGCATTAGGCTTAGAACATAAAATACATTGAAGAAATGTCAGTGGTAATGTAAATGTTGATGGTGACGGTCGTAGTGATAATGATAATTATGATGATGATAATTATGGTGATACTGAATTTTGCACATAGAGTAAGGCCTATGCTCTTAAAAAAAATTTATAAACAGAAACTTCTAGAGATGTTCTTTAATAACATAGTGACTTTTATATAAAGCTCTCTGGAACCCATCAAATCATTCATAAAAAGTTGTAGAGGCACAGAATTCCAGAACCAACCAATGTTAGGAATAAATGAAGTATTAGCTAACACTATACTGTTTGCTCTTTGTTTAGTCACTAAGTTATATCCAACTCTTTGCAACCTCAAGGACTGTAAGCCTGCCAGTTTCCTCTGTCAGTGGGATTTCCCAGGCAAGGATATTGGAGTGGGTTGCCAGTTCGTCTCCAGGGAATTTTCCCAGCCTGGGGACTGAACCCACATCTCCTGCTTGGCAGTCTTATTCTTTACCACTGAGCTACCTGGGAAGTCCCAGCTTCACTATAGTAGTAATTATATTGCAATATATAAATGTACCAATTTAATATGTTATATACTTTAAACTTTCACAATGTGCTATATTAATTATACCTCAGTAAAAATATTATACATCTCTAGGGGAAAAAGAGGTAAAGCCAGTCATCTTTTTGTGAGTGTGGAAGTTGAGGGTCACAGTCTGGTTAGCAGCATCTGTAATTCTAAGCTCTGAGTTCAATACTCTTTGAACTATAATATAATGAAACCTATACAATGGCCCTGCAAGGAGATTCAACCACTCCATTCTAAAGGAGATCAGCCCTGGGATTTCTTTGGAAGGAATGATGCTAAAGCTGAAACTCCAGTACTTTGGCCACCTCATGCAAAGAGATGACTCATTGGAAAAGACTGGACTCATTGGAAAAGACTCTGATGCTGGGAGGGATTGGGGACAGGAGGAAAGGGGGACGACAGAGGATGAGATGGCTGGATGGCATCACTGACTCGATGGACGTGAATCTGAGTGAACTCCAGGAGTTGGTGATGGACAGGGAGGCCTGGCATGCTGTGATTCATGGGGTCGCAAAGAGTCAGACATGACTGAGCGACTGAACTGAACTGAACTGATACAATGGCCCACCACACTCCCATGACAAACTCTTTAAGAGATGAGTTTAGTAAAGTAAGCATTTTAAGGATACAAATAGGAAAAACAATGATAGAAATATGGTGAAAAATTACCATAATTGAATTGGCAAAAAGAATTTGAGTATGTTCTTTGTCTGGTTCAAAATGAAAAGCACTCAGCTGTACACATTTGCCACAGGCCTGTAGAACACATAGGTTTTGTTGGTTATGAAGCATGACAACTATTTCATGGTATGCTTATATCCACGAAAACATATCTCACAATGTACAATTTTAAAATTGACCTTCCCAAGTCAATTCTCTGCTATAACAAAGTGAAAGTGAAAGTCACTCAGTCATGTCCATCTATTTGTGACCCAATGGACTGTACAGTCCATGGAATTCTCCAGGACAGAATAATGGAGTGGGTAGCCTTTCCCTTCTCCAGGGGAGTTTCCCAACCCAGGGATCGAACTCAGATCTCGCGCATTGCAGGTGGATTCTTTACCAACTGAGCTATCAGGGAATGGTAAATTAGAAAACTAATACTTTAATCACCAATGAAAAAGGTAAGTCAGGCAAGGATCTTTTTAGGATAGTGAAAGGAGTTGGTGGTGAAAATTTGAAAGGAAAAAGGAGCATCTATTGTACAGAATCACATACCCCTTATTTTACAGTCCTCAATGTGATCAAGTGACAAGGGTTACAAAGGTGACTGTTGAGGATCTAAGTAAAGCCTAGAGCTATCCAGAAATTTAAATTCCCTACTATTGTCTCAGAGGGCTTTCCAGGTGGTGCTAGTAGTAAAGAATCTACCTGCCAATGCAGGAGACATAAGAGACATAAGAGTTCCATCCTTGGGTTGGGAGACCCCCGGAGGAGGAAATGGCAACGTGTAGGAGACAGAAAGAATAAAAGAAAAGGCCCCGGCAAAGGCCGCAAAAGAAATTTATAATTATTGATAAACTGGATGCCACAAGGCATGAGACTCTTGGAACAAGTCCAGAGGGAACAGTTCATAGTCTTGAAAACAAGATATGATCCTGGGGGCGGAAAACCGACCCCAGACTGTTTCTTAACTGGTGTCTCAGAGTCACATGTTTTACGTATCCGGTGGAAAATCTATAGGTAAGAATATTAGTCTGAGTTACTGATTTGTTATTGATTACTCTGTCTTAGTTACTCAGTGATTAATGGTCACTTTGTTCTTCGGCCCTGAAGGCCACATGAGTTACAGCTTAACTCCCTGCACATTCTTTCCTTCATGGCTGAAAGTATAATAAAGCTGGCATGGATTCAGTTTCGGCACCTTCACCTTGGAGTGGTGTTGGTCTCCCGATCCTCGCTTTTCACTGAATCCTTGTGCCTGGATTCTCATTCTCTCGCCATATCACACTTTTGGAAACCCTGCTTGCTGAGCTGGTCTCAACACCAACCCACTCCAGTATTCTTGCCTGGAGAATCCCATAGACAGAGGAGCCTAGCGAGCTATAGTCCATGGTGGTCGCAAAGACTCAGACATTACTTAGCATACTCTAAGATGTGTGCACTAGCCAAGGAAAACTGCATTTACAAGAGCATCTTCAAGATGAATTTTGCCATTCTTATGAGTCTGAGTAGAAATGCCTGTACCAGTCAAGGGCACCTGAGAATTTCTATAATGAACAGCTGGGAAGCTCTGAAATACACGCCAATACTATCTTTTCCTGAGACTCTAGTTAGAGTGGTGGCCACAGTTTCTTACTCTCAGTTTAAAATATTCAAGACTTTATGTTCCGCCAGAGAGATAAAATGTTAAGACTCTAACCTACATATAGTCAACAACTTGTCCCTCCTTCTTACCTGAGCAGCCCCTCCATTACCCTACCTGTTTTGTCCTATTAGCCCTGAGATGACAGGAGCAGCCTGCCTGCCTAAGCCTGCTCCTCTGTTTATCATGAAACTTGCCTGGTACTTGACAAAACATATCAGTGAGATTCCACTCACCTCATAAGCCTCCCTTCCTGCTTGAAAGCACACCCACAAATCCAAACAGTGTTTAAGGATATTGATGAAGTGGATGCCTCTCCAAGAATGATGACCCAGGAGAAAAACACAAATCACACATAGCAGGCAATCAGGAAATGTCAGCAGAGCTTAGAGAAACCCTTTAAACACACCACAGCATTCAGACAAACATCAAAACTAATGGAGTGTTTGTAAAGAGATGTGCATTTGCCCAGAAAAGGGAGGTAGGAAATACAGTGAGAAGCCAGGTAGAAGGCCTGTCTGTGTTATTTGGAGGCTGACAGGATGGTAGCGAAGACTACAATTAACAAGCTGCCAGTCTGAAAAATAAACCAGAAAGAAAGTTGAATATCAGGCACTGAAATGTCATTTAGGAATGACCAATGAAAATGGCACATACACCTGGCCACAGTGATTGAGTTAGAGTTAGTCACGTGACCCAAGCCTGAACCAGTTGAATCATTGATATACAATTCTAGATTTTTATTTGCAGCTCTTGGGAAATAGAATGTCTCTTTCTGCTTAATGTAAGTAAGGCTTTTCTGGGAAGCAGAGACATGCAAAAAAAATTGTATTAAGAGAAATAACTGGGAAATCTGAGACAGGATTCTATATAGGTTGTGTCAGCCTGCTAAGGAGTAATGTGGAGTAAGTTTCTCCTAGAAAACACACAAGCCCTTTCATTTGAGAGGAGCTACCAGGGGAGCAACTTAAATCTTTCAAAGGTTTTGATGAAATGTATTATAGGTATACCCTTGATGTGCACTTTGATCCAGACTCATTTCACTTGAAAAATTGTTTAATGTCTCGAACATCTAAAGCAAAGAAATACATTACTAACCAAGTAAGCCCTATTCTTTGTATAGCTCCAAAATGTTGCTTAAAACAGTTCCTTCTTTAGTTCCTTTCTCTTTCCTCCTAACTTTTCATATGGAGTAAAACAAAACCAACCAGTATTTGTAACACTCTGGATGACAATCATCTTTCCAAGGCTCACAAGTTCATCATGTAAATTTCCTAGCTTCCAGGTAACCACAGAAGCTAGTTTCCCTTACATGATTTGAGGAGATTCTTCCCTAGCTTGATATCACCTTTTCCTAACTGCCTTTCTTGACTTTATTAAATCATTTGTTCACCATTTTTGCAGACTTGGTTAAAATTTTCACTGGATTTAGTTCAAATCTGGATTTCATTACTGAACAAAGTGGATCATGTTTCTAGTTTGGAAAACAGAGGCTGAAAAAGGGTAATGCCAGAGAAATAAAATTAATTTGCAACATATTAATCCAGTGGACAAAGCTTAATATTCCCCTTAAAAGCTATTATTCTGACCCATATTTTTTTTTCAAAATTTACTGTTTCCCACAAGGATCACATCAATAGTAATGAAGCAGAAAAATTATCCATGTTAAGAAATTAATGTGCTCCATTATGGGTAATAAACTTGCACTTCTTCATTTCTCATGCACTTTTGATAAGCTTGACAAATTTTAGACCTTTTTAATTTAAGATAGAGCAGTTTTAGTTCTTTAAGTTACAGTGGAAATAATTTCCCTATCTATCATTAGAATGGTTCAATACATTCATTAATCTACAAAACATCATGTAGAAAAAGACTTTTTTTTATTTACTTCAGTCATTCAGTCTGTTCCAGAAAGGAAAGAGGCTATTTTCTATGGATTCTAAATCTAGATTTAAGGCAAATACTTTCATCCTTCGTCATAATTATAGAGTCATGATCTAGCAATAGCACTGCCATTTTCACTATGTCTTCCTTGGCGTGAGTAGGGCCATTGCCAAGGGGAGAAACCACACACAGAAAAATCAGAAACACTCAGAAATACAGTAATATACACAATTCTGCCTCTAGGGAACAAAGAGTTCATTTCTCTTCAACTAAAATTGCTCATCTTCCTCTGTTCCTTCTTCCAGTGGTAACTTCAGTATTTATTTGCCAAGCACCTAGGACAGGCTTAAAAATATTTAAATGAAGAACCAGCAAAGGAAGTTATATACACTATTTCTTGTTGCACTCCACCCACAGTCCTGTTCTGTTTGGTGATCACGTATTAAGACTAAATGGCAACCCACTCCAGTTTTCTTGCCTGGAGAATCCCATGGATAGAGGAGTCAGGGGGACTACAATCGATGGGGTCACAAGGAGTCAGACACAACTGAGCGACTAACACTTTCACTCACTTTTCTATTGCCCCAGTAGGGCACGGGGATTTATATTCAGAATATACTAGCGGTAGGAGTCATTTGGAATATACTGTATTAAATTTGTTAGCCCACAAGTTAATGTGGTTCCAATGGACCTCATCATGAAGGATTTTCTAACAGTGTCACATTACACAGGAGAGAAAAAACATATAGGAACAGGCACTGATAGGCTGACAGACTGTCATGGTTTCAAACTATAAGGCTCAGAAAACACACACATACTGTACTAACAGAAGGCCTGATCATTCAACTCCCGTCCCTACTAACTGTCCGAGGAAATGCTGTGACTTTCAGCATTACTGGACCAGAATTGTGAACTTAGGAAAGAGGAAAAGGCAGGGGAAAGAATCAAAGGAATGAAGATAACTATGACAGTGGTAGAAAATGTACTTCAATCTTATCTTCCACCCTTGGCAGACCTCACTAATTAAAACAATTATGGATTTATTGCTATGTAACAAGCCACCACAAAACTCAGTTGCCTGAAGCATTTACTAGTTCACAATTGTGCATGTGAGCTGGGAAATTCTCCTGGTCTGGGCTGGCTTCACCTACTCCAGCTCATTCTTACTCACACATTTTATAGTCAGCCTCAGTGCTGGCTCGGGGCTGAATGTTCTAAGCTGGATCCATTGGGAGAGCTGGTCTTTGCAGGTACATATCCTCATTCTGCAAAGGGATAGTATGAATTTGTTCAAATTAAGGTAGTGGTGAAAATTCTAGATGCAAAAGCAGAATAGAAAGCCTCCTGATATCTAGGTTCAGAACTCAGAACAAAATTGCTTTCACCACATTCTGCTCACTGAATCATATCTCAAAGCAGCCTATATTTAAGGATTGGAGAATTAGGCTCTAAATATGAAAGTGACAAGGTTCAAAAAATGTAGACACTTACACAAACTCTAATTTAGCACAAAATCCCTCTCTGTTAAGGAATTAGGAAGTTTTAATTCTTTAAGAGGCCTAGCCTTAAGAGCCCAGCCATCAAAGAAGCCACTCCCAAATTTTCAACAAGAAACACATTTTTTATTCATAGTCTTTGACAATGTCTGGTGTTAGAATCAGAGAAGTCAATGGCACCCCACTCCAGTACTCTTGCCTGGAAAATCCCATGGACGGAGGAGTCTGGAAGGCTGTAATCCATGGGGTTGCTGAGGGTCAGACACTACTGAGCGACTTCACTTTCACTTTTCACTTTCATGCATTGGAAAAGGAAATGGCAACCCACTCCAGTGTTCTTGCCCAGAGAATCCCAGGGACAGGGGAGCCTGGTGGGCTGCCATCTATGGGGTCGCACAGAGTCAGACACGACTGAAGCGACTTAGCAGCAACAGCAGCAGTGTTAGAATACTCACTGACATAACCAGTAGAATGATATGTCCTTATAAGATTTGTCCTAGTCATTTGGTAATTTTGGAGTGAGTAGAAACTGACTTTTGCATAAAATACTTAGAAACTTTTGTCTTTTCCAGAACACGTTTTGTTTAAACTACCTACTTATCACTTTACCATGTACTCTCATAAGTGATTCTCTTTTTTAATTTTTATTTGTTGGCCATGTGACATGTGGGATCTTAGTTTCCCAGCCAGGGATGGAGTCCACCCTAGAAACACAAACCACTGGACCACCAGGGAAGTCCCAGTGCTTCTCTTTTGATGAAGCAAAACTATTAAGTGTGTGGGCATAAAATATGATATTTTATAAATTACAGCATTATATAAGCTAACCTATCTATGATGTAGACAAAGGAGGGATTATCATCATCATTCTAAGATTAAAAGATATTGAAGAGCAGAGAAATTTAATAAACATTGAATTTCTCATATTTGGTAAATGAAGGACATATTAGAGTAAAAATTTAATCTTTCTCAGCTAATTTAGTTTTGTACACTTTACGTTGGCAAATGTTCCCTAGAATGTTTTTAATTAGCTGATTAAATAGGTTGAAAATTGGGGAAATAAGTGATAGGTAAGGATATGTCCAAGTCTAGCCCCTAAATATCCTGAGGCTGAGATGAGAGTATGTTTTCCCAGTTTTTCTGGAGCCTTAGCTATGACATGTTTGGAATTAAAAGCCACCTTGCCAAATCCAGAACCTCTGCCCTCAGAATTAACAATATCTCAAAATTCTAAGGTTAGAACAACCAGGAAATAAAACAACAATGTACCATGGGAAAGGAAATTACTTTCTGGTCCTCTAGGCACTTGTTTTATGCACTGATGTGAACATATTTGAATATTTTCTTAGCTGTCTCATGGAGAATGGCTACAGATATTATGAGGCACTAGGAAATTACATGATCTTGTTAAAGCTATGGAAATGATTATCCATATAATCACATCCTGCAATCATGTATTTTGTCTCATTAAAATGAGCCACACCATCAGAAATGATGGTCATGGTCTTGGGGATAATCAAGGTCAAAATTAAAGATTTGTACCTTATCCCACAGCCAGTAGATTAGAATGTGAGCTAATATCAAATCTCAGAAATAAGCAAGAAGAATTTATAAGCTCTGGACAAAAAATTACTAAATTTTTGGTAAAATTTTTAAAAAAATGAAATGTAAGTCTATGGTGGCAATACTCAGATTTGTGAGGTATTTAAAGAAAAGACATAGAGTCTTTATTGGTCTAAGCTTATAAGTGAATGATAGTTTTTTCAATTTTTATTTTTTATTGAAAGATATTTGACATATTAGTTTCAGATCATCAAATTCAAGCATTTCCCAATTCAAGCATTCGATTTTGAAACGTGTTAACCTCTAGTGGGCAATTCGCAGAAATGAGTTAATTTTAAAACATGCACACTGCTGTATGTAAAATAGATAAACAACAAGGACCTACTCTAAAAGCACAGGGAACCATATTCAATACTCTCCAATAACCTATATGGGAAAAGGAAGATTCTGAAAAAGAATATACAAACGTGTATAACTAAACCAGTTTCCTACACACATGCAACCAATACAACACTGTGAATCAACTCTATAACAGTATAAAATAAAAATTAAAGTGAAACAAAATATCAACAGAAATTGAACTTGGAGTCAGGAGCTACATCCTGGATACATTCACTTTGATATCTAAGAGGCTCCTCAACTCTAACATTGCCACAAGAGAAAGCATTATCCTCTCTCTCCATTAATTTACTTTTTCTTTTCTTTCTCAATGTTGAATACAGGAAAATCAGTCTTCATAGTTAGAAACCTTGGACTTACTCTTAAATCCCTGCTCCTCTTTTACTTCTCATAATAACTCAATCTATAAATGAAGTTGATTGTAGCTCATAGTGTTTCTGGACGCAGGATGTGTCTGGATGCAATACTATGATATTGCAACATCACCAAAACAGGCCCTGGTCTCTTATGCTTTCCCAATAGTCCTCTTTCTGGTCTCTCCAATTTCAGTGGCTCTCTCCGTTCTAGTTCACGTAACTGGTAAGGCGAAATCCCCTCCAGAAACAGCTTCTTAAAAGTAAAACCTAGTCCTCACTGTTCCCTACATAGAAGCTATCTTGGTTTCCCAGGGCCTGAATAAGTCCAGATATTTTAATCTGTCACTCGAGGCTGTTCACACCTTCCCTGTACCCTCCTCTTCAGTTACTTATCCAGAGAGGACTAAGTTTCCAGAATATTGATCTATAAGGAACACAAAAATATATTTTAAATTTTTAAAAAATGGAGGGCTACATGTGATTTAAAAGCATATTTTCCTAAGCTATTTAGGATGGTAACACTTCCAAAAGGCAAGCTGAGTTATCAAGCATGGTAGCTAAACTTCCTTCTTAAGATTTGCTGTGCTGAGACATATATCTACAAATAAGATTCAAACAAACTGTGAGGAATAACAGAGATGAAGCATTCCCATAACAGTCCCTTCTCTCTCAGCCATTCCCTTAAAAGATTATCAGTGAATCTCTTCAAATAAATAAATAAAATTCATGTTGGTGAAAAGAAACATCAAGATCTTTACCCTTCCTGACATACTCCTAACCTGCCAAGTCCTGGTTCAGGGCACTGCAAATTCCACTTGACTTTGGAGGAGGTCCTCAAGAGGACATGATCAGTAGTTGACCTAACAGCTGGATCTAGACAATTGGAGGCTCCTTGCCTCCTCCCCTGTTTGGAAGATGTACATTCTGTTCCACTGTGAGAGCCATTTTAACTGATGCAACCCTGAGGGAGCAATGTGTTGTTGAGACCATCTCAATGGTATACATGATCTAGATAAGACTTGTATATACATTTTAAGATTCTAGTGGACAAAAGCAAAGACCCACACATCTCATGGCCACCCAAGACAAGCCTCATATGTAAGTCCCTTTGCTTATTAATTCTGCCACCTAGCAATCTGACTTTTCCCTGTCATCAGTCTCTCCTTGCCCTCTGTATAAAGGGCACCGCTTTATAAGCCAGCACTTGCCCTGAACAAGCTGAGTCTTTTATCATGCTATGCTTCTGCCAAGCTGTTCCTTTTTCCTGGAAGCATTTCAGCTCTCATATCCTCTGACTCCCATCTTGCTGGTACCCAAATCTAAATTATCTTTCTCATGCTCAAAACTGAAATTAAGAAGAAAACAAAAGCTTTTTCTGCTGACCCTCAGTGAGTTTTACTCTTTCCTCTGCAAGCTGCACTTAGTTCATACCTTTACAACATCACTTGCTATGTTGATTTTAGTGTACTTGCTTTCAAGTCTATTTCCTGTCATATCTCAGCTACTCAAGGCAAGTAAAATTTCTTATTCATCTTTGAGTTCTCAGTTCCTAGCTCACTAGCCATCACTGGAGGCTGGCTCAGTAAATGTTTGTTGATTTAATTGAATGAGTTCTTTGAGAGAGAATCTGGATTGTACTCTCTCTCCAATTTTACGAAATGGGTTCCAGTTCCAACCGAGTCACTAAGCAGCTGTTTAACCTTGGGCAATCACTCTGCTTATGAGACTCAGTAGTTTTTGAAAAAATAAGAATTATATTGAGTGGTCTGTGTAGCTCAAATGGTTACTTCAAGAATAAAATGGAATTATGTGTGGGGAAATGTAAAAATCTGAAAATCCCTCTGCATACTAAATTGTTCTCTGGTATTTAATATCATGCCAACATAAATACTTGTTAAAATGAATGATGTGAGTTGATCATTGATCAAGGTCCTTGCTAGGACAGAAGACATTAATGCAAAAGCTCAAGGCTTTGTCTCCCATCCAAGAAGAAAGTTATGCAAATGCCGCATTCTGGAACCTGGACTCATTCAAAAGAAATGCCAGATAAATGTATACATTTTCAGTGAGTACCATAGTTTAGTCCATGAGCGAGTTCTGAAAAATTCTATAAAATGAATTTGAATTTGAAAGGAAAGGTTAAAACTGGGCAATACCAGCAGAGAGAGAAGTAAAAACAAGCATAAATCAATAAGTTTGGGATAGTTTGTTATGTAGAATAGATCACTGAAACAAACAAAAAAATATGTTATCTTTGTATCCACACATATTCGACCAAGTGAGACAATGAAGCATTTTAAACCCAGTCATCTGAAAATGATTCATCACTTTGCATAGCATAAGATTGCCTCATAATCATTTATTCATTCCTTATTCCTATCCATTTCACAGTTAAGCACCTATCTGGGGGAAGGTCAGTGTATTAGAGATACATCAGTGGTGTAATGTGATTCTTGCCCTTAGAGATCTCAAAGTCCATGACGAGAGAAATAGAAGTAAATGCACAATGACCCCAGAGGGTAGAAAGCATTTTAATAAGTTAAGTGTGCTGTTTTTGAGGGCAATATGTGGGCCAGCTAAGCAGTCTTGGTGCCAGGAAATATATCTAACAAAACAGTTTTCTAAACTGTACCAGAACACCTTGCATTGTTTATTTAAAAAAAAATATCAATTGCAGGAATGTAAACTAGACTTTTTAAATCAGAATTTCTGAAGTCAGGGCTCCAAAACATGCAATTTTAACAAGAATGTGAGGTAATCTTACTGCTAAGGAAACTTCAGAAATACTATTCCTAATAATTGACACCTATGTTGAGTCTCCACAAAAAGCCAGCTTCTTTTCAACTCACTTTATTCTTCATTGTAAATATAATAACTAGAAATATGTATCAGAATGCAGGTCAATGGACAGAGATAGCTTTGAATTAAACACACAATATTAACTTCACTTTTCAAACCATAATTAGTGAAAATTTACCTGTAACTCAGCACACCACCGAAGGCTAATAGTTCAAACTCAGCCATCAGACCTTCTGGGTTCAAACTTCAAATTTGCAGTTTACCATATGTGTAGCTTTTAGAAAGTCACATAACATCTCTGTGCATCCATTTCCTCATTTGTAAAAGTAGGCACACTTCATTTTATTGTGCTTTGCTGTATTGCTCTTCATGGGTATTGCTTTTTTTTTTTTTTTTTTTACAAATTAAAGGTTCTGGTGACCCAGGGTCATCAAGTCTGTCAGCATCATTTTTCCAACAGCATTTGCTCACTTCATATCTCTGGGTTAGGTTTTGATAATTCTCACAGTGCTTCCAACTTTTTTATTATTTTGTTTGTTATGGAAATCTGTGATTAGTGATCTCTGATTTCACTATTACACTGCACTGAATACTCAGATGGTGGTTAGTATTTTCTAGCAATGAAATATTTTCTAATTAAGGTATGTACTTTTTTTTAGACACAATGCTATTTTGCACTTAATAGACTGCTGTATAGTGTAAACATAATGCTTACATACACTGAAAACAAAATATGTCCTGTGACTCACTCATCTCACACGCTAGTAGAGTAATGCTCAAAATTCTCCAAGCCAGGCTTCAACAGTATGTGAACTGTGAACTTCCAGATGTTCAAGCTGGTTTTAGAAAAGGCACAGGAACCAGAGATCAAATTGCCAACATCTGCTGTATCGTGGAAAAAGGAAGAGAGTTCCAGAAAAACATCTACTTCTGCTTTATTGACTATGCCAAAGCCTTTGACTGTGTGGATCACCACAAACTGTAAAAAATTCTGAAAGAGATGGGAATACCAGACCACCTGACCTGCCTCTTGAGAAACCTATATGCAGGTCAGAAAGCAACAGTTAGAACTGGACATGGAACAACAGACTGGTTCCAAATAGGAAAAGGAGTACGTCAAAGCTGTATATCGTCACCCTGCCTGTTTAACTTCTATGCAGAGTACATCATGAGAAACGCTGGGCTGGAAGAAGCACAAGCTGGAATCAAGATGGCTGGGAGAAATATCAATAACCTCAGATATGCAGATGACACCACCCTTATGGCAGAAAGTGAAGAGGAACTAAAAAGCCTCTTGATGAAAGTGAAAGAGGAGAGTGAAAAGTTGGCTTAAAGCTCAACATTCAGAAAACGAAGATCATGGCATCTGGTCCCATCACTTCATGGGAAATAGATGGGGAAACAGTGGACACAGTGTCAGACTTTATTTTTTGGGGCTCCAAAATCACTGCAGATGGTGACTGCAGCCATGAAATTAAGACGCTTACTCCTTGGAAGGAAAATTATGACCAACCTGTACAGCATATTCAAAAGCAGAGACATCACTTTGCCAACAAAGGTCTGTCTAGTAAAGGCTATGGTTTTTCCAGTGGTCATATATGGATGTGAGAGTTGGACTGTGAAGAAAGCTGAGCACCAAAGAACTGATGCTTTTGAACTGTGGTGTTGAAGACTCTTGAGAGTCCCTTGGACTGCAAGGAGATCCAACCAGTCCATTCTGAAGAAGGTCAGCTCTAGGTGTTCTTTGGAAGGATTGAAGCTAAAGCTGAAACTCCAGTACTTTGGCCACCTCATGCAAAGAGGTGACTCACTGGGAAAGACTCTAATGCTGGGAGGGATTGGGGGCAGAAGGAGAAGGGGACGACAGAGGATGAGATGGCTGGATGGCATCACGGACTTGATGGACATGAGTCTGAGTGAACTCCGGGAGTTGGTGATGGACAGGGAGTCCTGGCATGTTGCGATTCATGGGGTCGCAAAGAGTCGGACACGACTGAGCAACTGAACTTAGCTGAACTGACTCGCTTTATTGTGATATTTGTTTTATTGAGGAGGTCTGGAAGCAAATCTACAATATCTCTGAGCATGAGTGTATAACAAAATTAGTCCTATCTATCTAGCAGGGAGGTTGAAGTAAATGACATAAGTAACTGAGAACGTCATCTAGCAGCGAAGTGCTATATATGTTTCACTATTATATATATGTCACTATATATGTCACTATTCTGTTTGCTTCCTCTCTGAGCTTAACCTGGGCTCAGTGCTCATTCCAGATCAATCCTCATTAATTATCATGTAATTTCCTGCAGTTAATTCTCCCACTGCATTTTCTGGTCGTACATAGTGAACACTAATAATGTCATCTTGAGGCACTAGAAGAGGGATCCTATCTTCACCCAAGAAGTGCCCACAGGAGATAACTGTTTCCCTGTGGTATTAGTCACATTCTTACTCTGCATAGTCTGTGCGAGGGAATCAGTCAGGTTTGTTCTTGAGATAATATACGTCTAGAAAGCTGATGAATCATTTTATTTTTGTACAATAAAAAAAATTTTCCTTCCCCTTCAGCTGTCCTTCAAAATAAAGTAATTGGAAGGGACAATTTGCCAGGAATAGGAATATTAGGAAGTTGATATTTTATAATAGAAATCATCCAAACTGCTGGGTGTAAATTAGCATTTCTTTGTTTCCTCCAGTCCACACCCCCAATTACTTCACTGATTACATCAACTTCTCTTTTTTTTAGCTTTCAACTGTTTGTACCCATGACTCTTCATTGGATAACTTATTGAAATTATATATATCTTGTAAATTTCCATTACTTCTGAAAATTCTCTGTTGAATATCTTGAAAATGGAACCTGGAAAATTTGGAATAACATTTTGTATCTGACTACTCTAAAACTCCATAAAATTAAAGTACAGTTAAATAAGTTTAAAAAAGGATTTAAGGGGGGAAAAAAGCATATAAGTAGAACATTTAATGATTCAGTCCCAGACCATTGTGGATACATTTTTATAATATGATTACTTTAAAAATTAAAACATTGTGGTTACTTAGTAGGAGATATTTTAAAGCTATACTTAAAAGTACATTTAAGTTAAAAATGTAGTTAAAAGCTAAAATGGAATCAAAATGTCTCATTTGACTCAAAAACCCAATTAAAATAAATGTCTTCTCTCTACTTAGACATGTTTAATGGCATCCATATTGTTCTCAAATAATGTAACAAAGACTGTGGCTCAATAAGAACCCTGAAATTGATTAAAAAGTATTTTCATGAGGTTAAATTATTACAATCACCATAAGCATATAGGGACATAATTTTAGATGAGGTTTTTGTTTGTTTGTTTGTTTGCTTGCTTTTTAGTCAATCACAAAGGAAACTTCCTTAGTTTGGAATGTATACAAACATTTCATAGGAAAAGTTGAAGCAACTAGTACTGTTTTTCCTAGAGAAGAAATGACCACTGAGCATGTCAGCTGAAAGTATCTTGCTAAATATCATATTATTTATAAAGCTAAAGTTCTAAATGAAGATTCTAAAACATCCTGATTACATAATTAGCAATAGGATTAACATCATTTTATCTCATGCTGTTTAAGCAATTTGAAGTTTTTTGGAACGGAGGGAAAATAATGGGAAAGTGAGAAAAAAAGAGCGGGAAGGAGGGAATCAAGGATGTCGAACACTCAAAATGTTCTCAACATCATGCCAGGTAGTAAGAGGATACAGAGAAACAAAAATGTCATAATGTGTTTGTAAAATTAAAACTAATGAGTCTGACATAATGCATGCCATTATGTCCTAAGGAGCTTGTAACTCCTGAGGTGCCATTTAGCAAAAGAACAGGAGAAGCAATATTTAAACTCTGATTACTTCAACTTACCAGGAAAGTTCATTTAAACATTAGAATATGGCAAATCTCATCATAAAAATTCTTATACAAACAAAGTTATTTAGAGAAAATTATAAATAATTCAAAAGAGTACTATCTAGAACACATTGTGTGATGTTCTGCAAGTATAAATTACGTACTACATTTTGAAGACTACATACCAAACATGAATATAAAATGTCCCGTTAATGTTTTTTATATTGCTCCCAGGTTGAATGATAATTTTTAAAGATATTTTGAGCTAAATAAAAATGTTATTTAAATTATTTTCAACTAATCTTTTTTATGGTGACTACTAGTAAAATTAAATAGCATATTTGGTTTGCATTAGATTTCTGTGGGGCAGCACTCATCTGGAACTGCTTGCTTCCATCCATATAATAGAGACAAAAATTAAGTGCTAACCTTTAGCAATTTGGGAGAAAAAGAGAGAGATAATAATGCAGATAGAAAACTAAGAAACCCTCCTAAGGACATGAAACTTGACTTGGACCCTGTTGACTAGGAGTATTTGGATAAAGAGAGAGGGAAAACATGGGACAAAATTGAGCCAAAACATGAACATGGAAATGAGTTTAACAGCAAGTGATGATTAATAAGTTACAATTATGGTGATGACAAACAATATCTGCAGATAATCAAGCAATGAACAATTGGTTTGAATAATTTTATTTTCCACATGGGCATAATGGAATGAAAACTTAATGAAAATTTCTAATTTAAAATGATAATGATCAACCAACATTTATTAGAGAATTTCTCTGAACTGACGAACTTCTGATCATAGTTTGTTTGGTGGTTCTATTCATGTATTTATTAAACTAAGAACACTTAGAATGAGATTTATCCTATAAACAGATTATTAAGTATCTAACATAGTATTGTTAATTATTGGCACAATGTTGTATATCACATCTCTAGAGGATCATCAAAAAAGCAAGAGAGTTCCAGAAAAACATCTATTTCTGCTTTATTGACTATGCCAAAGCCTTTGACTGTGTGGATCACAATAACTGTGGAAAATTCTGAGAGAGATGGGAATACCAGACCTCCTGACCTGCCTCTTGAGAAACCTATATGCAGGTCAGGAAGCAACAGTTAGAACTGGACATGGAACAACAGACTGGTTCCAAATAGGAAAATGAATACATAAAGGCTATATAGTGTCACCCTGCTTATTTAACTTCTATGCAGAGTACATCATGAGAAACGCTGGGCTGGAAGAAGTACAAGATGGAATCAAGATTGATGGGAGAAGTACCAATAACCTCAGATAAGCAGATGACACCTCCTTTATAGCAGAAAGTGGAGAATTAAAGAGTCTCTTGATGAAAGTGAAAGAAGAGAGTGAAAAAGTTGGGTTAAAGCTCAACATTCAGAAAACTAGGATCATGGCATCCAGTCCCATCACTTAATGGCAAATAGATGGGGAAAAGGTGGAAATAGTGGCTGACTATTTTTCTGGGTTCCAAAATCACTGCAGATGGGGATTGCAGCCATGAAATTAAAAGAAACTTACTCCTTGGAAGGAAAGTTATGACCAACCTAGACAGCATATTAAAAAGCAGAGACATTACTTTGTCAACAAAGGTCCATCTAGTCAAGGCTATGGTTTTTCCAGTGGTCATGTATGGATATGAGAGTTGACTATGAAGAAAGCTGAGCGCTGAGGAATTGATGCTTTTGAACTGTGGTGCTGGAGAAGACTCTTAGAGTCCCTTGGACTGCAAGGAGATCCAAACAGTTCATCCTAAAGGAGATCAGTACTGGGTGTTCATTGTAAGGACTAATGTTGAAGCTGAAACTCCAGGACTTTGGCCACCTCATGCAAAGAGCTGACTCATTAGATAACACCCTGATGCTGGGAAAGATTGAGAGCAGGAGGAGAAGGGGACATCAGAGGATGAGATGGTTGGACTCAATGGTCATGGGTTTGGGTGGACTCCAGGAGTAGGTAATGGACAGGAAGGCCTGGCATGCTGCAGTTCATGGGGTTACAAAGAGTCAGACACAACTGAGCGACTGAACTGAACTGAGAACTAATTCATTATTTGAAATTTTATATATGTGGATTAGCAATTCCTCATTTCCCTCTCCCTCTAGCCCCTGACAACAACTATTCTGTTCTTTATTTCTATGAAGTTGATTACCTTAGATGCCTCATGCAAGAGTAATCATGCAGTTTTAATCCTTCTATGACTGGCTTATTTCACTTAGCATAACGTCCTCCAGGTTAATCTAAAATTGTCACATACTGCAGAATTCCCTTCTTCTTCAAAGATAAATAGTATTCTGCTGTGTGCATATGCCACATTTTCTTTATCCATTCATCTACCAATGAAAATTTAGGTTGTTTCTATATCTTGGCTGTCATTAACAGTCTTGCAATAAACATTGGAATGGTAATATCTCTTTGAGATCCAGATTCCATATATATATATATATATATATATATATATATAGGCTAGACACTGAGAAGTTAGGTTATTAGCAATTCTAGTTTACATTTTTTGAGGAACTACTATACTATTTTGCACATTAGATGCATTTTGCAATCCTTCCAAAACTGTATAACCAACACTTCACCAAAACTTGTCTTTTGTGTTTTGGAAAAATCAGTTCTAAATGGTTTGATGTAATATCATTGTGGCATTGATTTGCATGTTTCTGATAATTACTGGTGTTGAGCACTTTCAGCATACCTGTTGGCCATTTTTTAAATTTTTTGGAGACATGTTGTTTAAGTCTTTCAGTTCAGTTCAGTCGCTCAGTTGTGTCCAACTCTTTGCGACTCCATGAATCGCAGCACGCCAGGCTTCCCTGTCCATCACCAACTCCTGAAGTTTACACAAACTCATGTCCATCGAGTCGGTGATGCCATACAGCTATCTCATCTTCTGTCGTTCCCTTCTCCTCCTGCCCCCAATCCCTCCCAGCATCAGGGTCTTTTCCAATGAGTCAACTTTTCGCATGAGGTGGCCAAAGTATTGGAGTTTCAGTTTCAACATCAGTCCTTCCGATGAACACCCAGGTCTGATCTCCTTTAGGATGGACTAGTTGGATCTCCTTGCGGTCCAAGGGACTCTCAAGACTCTTCTCCAACACCACAGTTTAAAAGCATCAATTCTTCGGCACTCAGTTTTCTTCACAGACCAACTCTCACATCCATACATCACCACTGGAGAAACCATAGCCTTGACTAGACAGATCTTTGTTGGCAAAGTAAGCCTCTGCTTTTTAATATTCTATCTAGGTTGGTCATAACTTTCCTTCCAAAGAGTAAACGTCTTTTAATTTCATGGCTGCAGTCACCATCTACAGTGATTTCGGAGCCCCCCCAAAAAAGTCTGACACTGTTTCCACTGTTTCCCCATCTGTTTCCCAGGAAGTGATGGGACCAGATGCTATCATCTTCGTTTTAGAATGTTGAACTTTAAGCCAACTTTTTCACTCTCCTCTTTCACTTTCATCAAGAGGCTTTTTAGTTCCTCTTCACTTTCTGCCATAAGGGTGGTATCATCTGCATATCTGAGGTTATTGATATTTCTCCCAGCAATCTTGATTCCAGCTTGTGCTTCTTCCATCCCAGCGTTTCTCATGATGTACTCTGCACAGAAGTTAAATAAGCAGGGTGACAATATACATCCTTGATGTACTCCTTTTCCTATTTGGAATAAGTCTGTTGTTCCATGTCCAGTTCTAACTGTTGCTTCCTGACCTGCATATAGGTTTCTCAAGAGGCAGGTCAGGTGGCCTGGTACTCCCATCTATTTCAGAATTTTCCACAGTTTATTGTGATCCACACAGTCAAAGGCTTTGGCATAGTCAATAAAGCAGAAATAGATGTTTTTCGGGAACTCTCTTGCTTTTTCCATGATCTAGCAGATGTTGGCAATTTGATCTCTGGTTCCTGTGCCTTTTCTAAAACCAGCTTGAACATCTAGAAGTTCACAGCTCCTGTATTGCTGAAGCCTGGCTTGGAGAATTTTGAGCATTACTTTACTAGCATGTGAGATAAGTGCAATTGTGAGGTAGTTTGAGCATTCTTTGGCATTGCCTTTCTTTGAGATTGGAATGAAAACTGACATTTTCCAGGCCTGTGGCCACTGCTGAGTTTTCCAAATTTGCTGGCATATTGAGTGCAGCACTTTCACAGCATCATCTTTCAGGATTTGAAATAGCTCAACTGGAATTCCATCACCTCTACGAGCTTTGTTCATATTGATGCTTCTATGGCCCACTTGACTTCACATTCCAGGATGTCTGGCTCTAGGTGAGTGAACACACCATTGTGATGATGGTGGGTTGTGAAGATCTTTTTTGTACAGTTCTTACGTGTACTCTTGCCACCTCTTCTTAATATCTTCTGCTTCTGTTAGGTCCATACCATTTCTGTCCTTTATCTAGCTCATCTTTGCATGAAATGTTCCCTTGGTATCTCTAATTTTCCTGAAGAGATCTCTAGTCTTTCCCATTCTGTTGTTTTCCTCTATTTCTTTGCATTGATCACTGAGGAAGGCTTTCTTATCTCTCCTTGCTATTCTTTGGAACTCTGCATTCAGATGCTTATATCTTTCCTTTTCTCCTTTGCTTTTCGTTTCTCTTTCCACAGCTATTTGTAAGGCCTCCTCAGACAGCCATATGCTTTTTCGCATTTCTTTTCCATGGGGATGGTCTCGATTCCTGTCTCTTGTACAACGTCATGATCCTCTGTCCATAGTTCATCAGGCCCTCTGTCTATCAGATCTAGTCCCTTAAATCTATTTCTCACTTACACTGTATAAGTTGTAAGGCATTTGATTTAGGTCATACCTGAATGGTCTAGTGGTTTTCCCCACTTTCTTCAATTTAAGTCTGAATTTGGCAATAAGGAGTTCGTGATCTGAGCCAGTCAGCTCCCAGTCTTGTGTAAGTCTTTAGCCTATTTTTAAATTACTAGACTTTTGCTATTGAGTTGTAGGAGTTACTTATAAAATTTTGGAAATTCATCCCTTATCAGAAATATGATATGAAAATGTCTTCTCCTGTTCCACAGGTTGCCTTTTCAGTCAGTTGATTGTTTTTATTTGCTGTGCAGAAGCTTCTTAGTCTGATGTACTAACACTTGCCTAAATTTAATTTTGTTGCTGTGCTTTTAGGGTCATAGACATGACATCATTGCCAAGACTGACATCAAGGAGCTTTGTCACTGTGCTTTCATCTAGGAGTTTTATGATTCCAAGTCTTACACCTAAGTCCTTAATAATGTTAATTTTTAATTTCAATTTAGTTTTTGTGAGTGGTGTGAGATAGAATGAATTAGATAGAAATTTAAATTAATTCTTTTGCATGCAAATATCCAGTTTTCTCAGCACTGCTTACTGAAGAGACTATCCTTTCCTCAAAGAATATTCTTTCTTCCATTTTGAAATATTAACTGACCTCAATTCTGTCCTATCATGTATATGTCTTCTTTTAGTGCCAACAACATACTATTTTCATTACTATAGTTTTGTCATACACCATTTCACTCAAAGAATAAATTTCAAAACTTCACTTATTCTCGCCTCCCCCGCAAAAATAAAAGAACAAGGAGTACTTCCAAATACATTTTATGAAAACAGAATTACTCTGATATTAAAGCCAAACAAAAACACTACAAGAAAGAACACTATTGGCCAGTATCTCTGATGAAAATAGATGTAAAATTCCTCCACAAAATACTAGCAAATTAAATTCAACAGCATATTCATAGGAACATACACCATGACCAAATGGGATTTATTCCTGAGATGCAAGAATGATTCAACACATGAAAATCAATTAATGTGAAGTGAAATACCACATCCACACAATGAAAGACAAAATATACCTCTTTCCAGTTTCAGAGTCCACCAAGTGCTTAGCATAATAAAAGGAATGAGAAAACCAATGTGCCTCTTTGTGTAATTTCAGAATCTCAGAATAATGAGAAACCCTAAAAGCTTTCAGAGAAGCCAAAAGAGTAGGAACTCAGAAGTTCATTCTTTTTCAATCACATTATTGAAGACAGAGGCAGACTTTCAATCAACTTCTAAGTAACAAATAATTGTCCCTAAAATTTAGTGACATAAAGAAATAATGACTTGATTATACCTACAAATTTGTGGCCAGGCACAGTGGTGACAGTCCTTGTCTTCCCCAAAAGGCCTCAACCAAGGGACTCAAACAGCCAAAAATAGCTGGGATAGGCTGACTGGGGTCATAAGTCTAGGGCCTCAGTTTTTGTTGCTGGATGGATTATTTTATTTCTCCAGTAATGTCTACTGGGTTTGAAATCTCCAAAATGACTTCTTCTCTCAATATCTGGGGCATGGGCTGGGATGGTTAACCATCTGAAGGCTGCAGAAGCAGCTCTCATTCCAGGCAGCCTCTTCACATGGTTATCCTGGGCTTCTTCATGACATGGTGGTCCCAGGGGACAGCTTCCCCAGAGCAAGTTTTTCAAGATGACTGGGTGGAAGCCACAATGGTTTTAATGTTCTACCTCCACAATTCCCAAAATATTTTTTGCCAATCTCATGGTGGCTCAGATGGTAAAGAATCTGCCTGCAACGCGGAAGACCCAGGTTCAGTCCCTGGGTTGGGAGGATCCCCTGGATAAGGAAATGACAACCCACTTCAGTATTCTTGCCTGGAGAGTCCCTTGGACAGAGGAGCTTGGTGGACTACATACAGTTCACGGGTAACGAAGAGTCAGACATGACTTAGTGACTAAACAACGACAAGTTTTTCAAGTAAGTAACTAAAGCCAAACCAGATTCAAGAAGAGGGAACTGGACTGTACCTCTCAATATTCAATCACTCAGTCATGTCTGACTCTTTGCAACCCCATGGACTGTAGCCTGCCAGGCTCCTCTGTGAATGAGATTTTCCAGGCAAGAATACTGGAGTGGGCTGCCATTTCCTACTCCAAGGGATCTTTCCAACCCAGGGATCGACCCACATCTCTTGTGTCTCCTGCATTGGCAGGTGAATTCTTTACCACTTCATCACCTGGGAAGCCTGTTCCTTTCAACAGAAGGATTAGAAAAGAATTCACAATTGTACTTAACATGCCATTTTCAAGAAAATTATTTTTACCTTAGAATTATATATTCATCTTAGGCTTCAATCAAGTGTGAAATAGACATTTCATACATTCAATACTGTGGTGTTTTGCTTGAAGACTTTTCTAAGGAATCTAAGAACTATTACCTACTGAAACAAAGCCTATAAAGAAAGGAAAAGATATAGAATCTAGGAAACATCAACTGTAAAAAATCTAAAAATCAACCAGTTTAGGTTGCAACAGGTGAATTAAGATTCCTAGCGAGAGAGTTCCATGGAAACTTTTTAAAAGATTAAATATTAGATACGTTTGAGTGTTTCAGGGAAAATTTTGATCAAGAGGCATTTGATATATTCAATGAAACATTAAAATAGGCATATTCAAACTCAAGAAACTGATCAAAATAACAGATACAAATTAAGGGAAAAATAAAATATTCCATAAAGAAAAAATATGATTCTGTATCTTCAATGACTAGTATAATATTCATAATAATATACACAGTGAATATTTATCCCAAGAATATTAGAATAAATGTACTGGCAGAATAGGAAAAACTAACTGAGGATATGGTGCTGTATAAGAATGATATAGCTTTATTACTACAGCATATCAATAGATACTGTACATTACTGAAAAGACAAGAAAAGTTTTAAAAATCAATACAAATATATTATTTAAAAATAAAAACTTAAATAAACAACTAAAATAAAAAAGAGATTACTTCTGGGAAGGATAACTGGGTAGTAAAAAGTAGTGTGGAAGGATTTCCGGTATTTTGTTACGAGCATTTTTATTTTAAATACACATACAAACCCACACACACAAATGGGAAAATGAGAGACATGCTGAATCTATAATTTGTTTTTCTGTTTCAGGTTTTTAAACATTTTTCTGACATATTGCAAAAAACTAAAAAGTGAAAAACAGAAGGTTTTGCTAGAAATCGCCTCATAAATGATTTAATGTCACCTAACCCAAAGAATGTGGTAGATTTCTATACATAATGTCCCTTGACAGGACTCAGACTCACAAAGTTACAGCTTTTTAAATTCCAGACTTAGTAAAATTTGTATGTGGAATTACAGACATGGAGAGTTATATTTTGTAGCAAGAATTCAATTCTAACAAACATCTCTGATAACTTCAGTGTCCCTTTTGCTAAAAAGACCAATATCTAGGAGATTGGTAAGTGAGAACAGAAGGTTGTGCTTATAAAATAAGGCTCCATAAGACATCTGTGGGAGCTGTATGCTTCTGAGAAAATACGACTGAATAAAAAACTAATTCGTTGAGAAGTCTTTTCAAATATGTTACAAAGGAAAGGAGGGAAATGGGAAGAAAGAAGGTATTACAGGTAAGCCATGGCTATGTTTGTTCATTATTTGATTATTTTTATGATGAATAATATTGCTAATGGCATAATATAATTAATGCCAAATACAGTAATTATAAGGTGATTATAATTAAACTCAACAATTAAATTTATGAGAAAAAAATGAGATAAAGGAAGTAACTTGGATACTTCATCAATGAAAATATTACTTAATGAATAATTAATTACACACTTCAAAATGATGGCATTCATAGAAAGTCTTCACACTGTTAATTTTCACAGCAGGAATAAGGATGTCTCCAGAATGCATTTACCAAACAACTGATTTCCTTGCTCAATGCAGAGAAATCACTTTGTGGAGCAAGTAGACACAGGAGTGAAAATCACGCCTGTCTGGCTAATTCCATTATTTATGCAAAACATCTAAGGCATGAGTGGCTTGTTCATAGTTTTGATATTTCATAACAACTGCCACCATTTTTAGATGATGTATATTAAATACTTTGTACACATTTTCTTAAATCATTAGATCCTCTTAGAAATTCGGCAGGAAGTAGTATTTCCTCCATTTGATTTCTAGAAAGATATGAGGAGCTGATATTCGAGAGTTTAGGTCATGTGCCCATGGTTTCAGCAGCCAGTGGTGGAGTCTGGATTTGACCCTTAATAACACTGATGCCAAAGCCACCTCCTGCTGCCTTCCTTACAGCCCCAGCCTCAATGATATTTACAGTGCTTCCCTAACCCACCTTCTAGATTCTCAAAGATATACTTCAAAGGCCTACAGCTTTAAGTAAATAGTTGACAATAAACCACATCCTGAAGACAGGGCTTCTTGACATCTGTCCTCTGGATCTGGAGTTGTGGAAGAGGAACAGAGAGTAGGGTGGTGCTGAGGCAAGAAGCAGGTGAAGGAGCAGTCTGCGGGTAGGACAGGACCAGCTGAGTCTGCTGGTACCCTGACTACTGATCCGTCTCTTCTGTCACTGTGGGCGTGATGTGCACACACCTCCATGAATAATGGCCTCTGGACCTGGTTTTTAAAAACTTATTCAAACCTTCCATAAGAAAAGCTTTCTTCTACAAAACTTTGGCTCAGCACGTTGGCAGTTTTAATTCATGCAAAAGGGATTCCTTGACCTTTCACAGGTTCTGGATTGTTTTTCGTTTTGGGAGAGATTTTACCGTAATTCTGAAGTTTGTTGTTAAATTTGAGGGTGTCTTCTCATTGTATCTTGGACACAGAGAAGTCTGGAGTCCCGAGGAACCAAAGCAAGGAAAGAAATCCTACTGCTACTATCTCCCCTGTGCCCTCTGGTGGTGGTGGTGGTGGTGGGTGCTCTCTGTTAGTCATTGATATTTAAATTAAAGAGAGGAGAGGCAACAGGTGTGATCCACTCAATCAAGCCCGGCCACACATCAGTGAACACAGAGGCTTTGGAAGAAGAATGAGGCAGAGGAGGATGTTGCTATAGAACGAAGTGTACACACACACAGGGAAGAGGAGGATATTTCAGTTAATTCAAGAGAAGATTCATTTCCTGACTCTACACCACACATATGGTTTAGCTGTCAACTATGATATCACACATCTTTGCTGATCAGAGAGATCCACCCCAGAAAAAGAATTTAGTGGACAAGGGGGAGCTCCCCTCCTAAATAATCCAGACATTTGAGTCCATCTGAAGTCAATAACCGTTTTGCTACCCAAGGTAGGACACTAGTAACTTCAGTTCAGTTCAGTTCAGTCGTTCAGTTGTGTCCGACTCTTTGCAACCCCATGAATCGCAGCACGCCAGCCCTCCCTGTCCATCTTAGAAACACTCAAATGAGAACTACAGACAAAGACATGTAGAAACTGTCCATCAGAGAAACAAAGAATGCAAAATAGCAAAAGGATCATTGAGATAACTTTTACCAAATTGACTGAATTGGACTTTGGATAAAGAATCATAAACCACATAGAAAGGAAAAACAGTGATATGGAATTATTTTATATATATATATATAGGTGATTGTATAAGTACTGTTGAGGCCTGGTAGAGGCCATGACTAAAATAGGCCAGAGCAAGCATCCTGGAAACAGCTGAGACACTGCCCACGCGGGATCAAAATTACCCCCGCCGGTGACAGGAGGACTCAGCCTGTCAGTATGCTCCCTGTAGCCTGGTCTATGCCAATCAGGACGAGGATAGAAATCTCCTAAGAAAGCCCACGCGTGTGAAAATCTAGCCAATTAGTAGATGCAAAGAAACCCTTGTAACCAATCCAACCTTGCCAATTCCCTGTCTTTGTTCTAAACCTATAAATACCACTATAATCCTGGGCTCGGGGCTCTGGCTCTATTCCACTGTGTTGGATGTGGCCGGGGTCCTGGCTCGAGCTAGCAATAAATTCCCTTTTTGCATTTGCATTGCCGTGGATGTCTTGTTTTCTCAGTTCTGGGGATTTGGACCTTAGGCATAACAGTACATATTTGCAGAAGCATTGACAACTGATTACACTTTTGAAATGATTTGAGATTCTTAATAAATAGTCTCCCCAAAATGTTATAGGAAAACTTCTTAAAGAGGGGGAAAGCCCCAAGATGTATGGATCTCATCCAAGTATTCAATGCTGACTTAATGTTGCCAATGTGCCAAAAATGAGCTGAGGAGTACTCATACATTTCTTTCTCTGGCAGACACTTTGGGTGGCTGATCCATCATTCATTTCCCAATCACCTTCTCTGTTCAATATCTCTAAAGTATAAGCACATTTTTAGCCTTCTTAATAGATTGGGAACAGGGGGAAAGGTGACCATTCTGGCCAATGGGACAGAAAAAATCTTACTGCTTCTGCCTCTTTCTCTTACTCCCCCTTTTGCTGGAATGTATATGTGAAGAGTGGAGACAAAATAGCCATTAGGAGACATGAGGCAACACCGTGAGGATTAAAAATATATATATACACTAAGTAGGATACAGTGGACAGTGAGAAAGTTCCTTGATGGGATCGCTAAGAGGCTCTACCAGCTCTGTACTGCTGACGTCTGGAATCCTTTCTAAGAATATTTTGAATGTTTAAGCCATTTTAGGAACAGTGAAGATTTCTGTTTCTTGGACCCAAAATGATTCCTAACCAATGTAACTTTTAAGGTGCTATAACCTACTCTCAGCTCAACTGGTAAAGAATCTGCCTGCAATGCAGAAGACCTCAGTTCTATTCCTGGGTCAGGAAGATCTGCTGGAGAAGGGATAGGCTACACACTCCAGTATTCTTGGGCTTTCCTGATGCTTCAGACAGTAAAGAATCCACCTGCAATGCAGGAGACATGGCTTCAATCCCTGGTTTGGGAAGATCCCCTGAGTGGGAACGGCTACCCACTCCAGTATTCTGTCCTGGAGAATTTCATGGACAGAGGAGCCTGGCAGGCGTACAGTTCGTGGAGTTGCAGAGTCGGTCACAACTGGGCAACTTTCACTTGTAGTTTTTAGTTTCAACCTACTCTCTGACGTTGTGATTTTTCTCTTATTCAAAGAGAGCTGTTAATGAGTTTAAAAAAAATTTTTTTAATCTATTTACACTAAAAAAAAAGATGCGCTTCCCTTTTTTGTTCTTTATTGTCTTGTGGATTGGCTTCTTGGTTTTGTACTGTTCCTATCTCTAAAATGGAGAAGGAAATGGCAACCCACTCCAGTACTCTTGCCTGGAGAATCCCATGGGCGGAGGAGCCTGGTGGGCTACAGTCCACGGGGTCTCAAATAGTCGGACACGACAGTGACTTCACTTTCACTTTCACTTTCACTTTCTAGCTCTAAAAAAAGCTCAAAATTGTAGGGGCTCTGCCACATCCTTAAATAAAATCAAACTCCAACCTTAGAGGCTGTTCAGGGAGGAGAATCCTCACCTGGTGGCAAAGATGAGAGGAGGAAGATTCCTTAAGGATGATAATAATCTTCTGTGGGGTGTTCATGAGTCAGTTTAGTGTTCAATCTATCATTTCTCTGAGTAGAGATCCTTCCCCATCACGAGGTCTTTTGGATCTTTAATTTGATAAAGAATGTAAAAGGGCTTTTTGATACAAGCTTGTAAGGATCTCAGAAGTAAAAATTTAGACTCCTGATTTCTTGGGGGAAATCCTAAGATACCTACATGAAATTCTAGGAAGGATTATAAAACTAAATACTCAAGAACAAGAAACACAATCAAGAATACTGGTAATATTTTTCAAACTGACTGAAAACAGCCCAAGATTTGCTGCAAAAGACGAGTTCCAGTTTCCCAGAGCAGAGAACAGTGGACTGGTCTTCTGCCAGACAGGAAGAATAAGCCCCACTTTGCAAGACTTTGCAAACCCCCAGTAGAAGTCCCTTGAGAACAGGCTTCCATCTCTTTCCAGTCCTTTGTCCATACTTTTCTTAGATGTGGTTTACACTCAAAAAACAATTGTTATTAAAGATGATGCAAAAGAAATAAAACATTAACTTAATTAATATAATTTGATTCACACAAAAGAAAACTGATAACTTGATAATTATAAAGGTTAAAAAGAGAATGCTGAGTTTTAAAATGCCTTTTTGTAGTTCATATTTTTAAAAAACCTATCAGTCTTAAAATATAAATTCTTTGTGTGTATGACCAGCAAATGCAAATAACTGCATTCTTCAGCAAGGTAATTTTACTCTTCAACCACACTGCTAAAAACAAAAATCACAAATATTAACCTTTCTGTGACAATTATTCACAATTTCATAAAGAGGTACTAGATTAATATTTATCAAAAATAAGCCAAATATTTCCTTTCACTATTTCTTTTTGTCTGACAAGAATTCATTTAAAGCAGGTACTTCATTACATGCTTCTTATTTTTTCAAAATACAACTAATCTTATTTATAGAAACTAGTGAGTAGTTGCCACACGTACTGATTTTAAATTTCTCTCAAGGAACCTCTTTTTTTATTTTATTGGTATTAATAAAACCATGGGCTTTCCTGATAGCTCAGTTGGTAAAGAATCTGCCTGCAATGCAGGAGACCCTGGTTGGATTCCTGGGTCAGGAAGATCCTCTGGATAAGGGATAGGGTACCCACTCCAGTATTCTTTAGCTTCCCCTGTGGCTAGCTCGTAAAAACCCTGCCCGCAATGTGGGAGACCTGGGTTCGATCCCTGGGTTGGGAAGATCCCCTGGAGAAGGGAAAGGCTACCCACTCCAATATTCTGGCCTGGAGAATGCCATGCACTATATAATCTATGGGGTCACAAAGAGTCAGACATGACTGAACGACTTTCACTTTCAATGAAACCATGGTGCCTTGGATAATTCACTTGGAAAGCCTTAGAGACTTTAGAATTCTTCTAATTTTGAAACAGAAGCATTGTCCCATTGAAAAGTTGTTTTTTATTTTCTTACTATAGTTTCATAAAATAAATATTCTCAAAAGAGATTTAGGGACATAGAGACAAAGAAACATAGTGTCTTCACACAAATCCATTTTGAGGAATAGAAGGTAACAACCTTTTTAAAAATTTTTTCATGATGAACTTCATTTGTGAATCATATCTAAAGCTGAATGTGTCTTTGGCAATAATTTTAATCTCTGTTGGAGATTAGAAAATATGAGATTATTTCTTCTTCTCTATCCTCATCAGTGAGACCCATCTCAGTAAACCATATTTTTAATATTATCTTAAAACATTGACATACAGTTTTTGTACAGTATTAATAAATGCTTTACATTGCCACAAATAAAAGCTTACTGCAATGCCACTGCATTCATTCACTCTTTTGCCAAATTTTACTAAACATCTGCTATGTTCTACGCATTGGACTTCACTGGTGGCTCAGTGGTAAAGAATCTGCCTGCAATGCAGGAGATGCACACAGGAGATGCGTGTTCAATCCTTGGGTCAGGAAGATCCCCTGGAGAAGGAAATGGCAACCCACTCCAGTATTCTTGCCTGGAAAATCCCATGGATGGAGGAACCTGGTGAGCTATAAGTCCATGGGGGTCGCAAAAGAGTCTGACATTACTTAGCAGCTAAACACAACAGCCATCTTTTAGGCAATATGGTGTAAGCACACTATTTAGTTCTCCAGACATAATTACGCATAGCTCTTCATCACAAATAGTTATAAAATACATAATTTAAAATACATCCAAACCCACAATCTTTTGTGTACTGTTTGTGTGGGTGGGTGGGTGGGTATGTGCACTGTACTTTGGAGAATTAATAGAGCAATTGGCTTATCTGTGTGGAATAAGACAAATTCCATTAACAGCAAGCTATTTAATTTATCAGACTTCATTTTCACCCCTGTAAACTGGAAAGAAACAGTTATCTTAAAGTATTTCAATGGTTAGAGATAATTCACTTTAAATTCTTGTCACCTAATGGTTAGGCACTCATGAAATATTAGCTATTTCAACCTTTGATGAGAAATGTTCTCTGACTTCAATTCTGTTGCTTATCCATTGAATTGGGTGTGGGAAAGTTCACTCCTATTGACTATTCATTGAACTGAATATTTTGTACCAAGTTGCTGTGTAAGAAACCCTTCAGTAATCTCAAACTCAGAAATGAGTCCAATTATTCAATTACGGATGAAAAGTATAAATATGTCTCCATTAGAGACTGATCCTTTTAGGCAGATACTCAATTAAAATGTCTTATACTGACACTTTGCCTTTCATAAATCTTTCTGGGGAGGACATTCAAATTACAAGTAATTTTAGCCTCTGGTCTTGATTTTCCACAATCTCCTAATGAGAAAATAAGCACATATTATTTTTTTAAAAATTTATTCCTTCCTCAAGAGAAAAGTAATAAGAAGAATTCTGTGTCTTAAATATTTACAATGACACACATTTATTCCATAATTTTAAACATTGTTATTTTATAAATATTTAAGATAAAGATAATCTAGCTGTTACTTACAAGATTTAAAGCAAATTAATTCCTCATTAGTTATGGAAGAAGACACTTTGAAACAAGTTGTTTATTTTTTAACAGGAGAGTGATGTGCCAATGAAAACAATTAAACTAGAGCTGCCACCAAAAATCAGCAGCCCAGTCACTGGAACATAATAGCAAATAATCAACTGACTAATTTTCTATTCTGTTTTTCAAGCCCATATTCTTATTAAAAAGTAAAGCAACAACTCTCTCTATATATATCTCCCATATTTCATTAAAATAAATCACCAATTGGGTTCAAAGAGTGATCATGCTTTTAATGTACAGCAGTGTGTCTAAAAAGGTTAACTGCAACTATAAAGAATTCACAGATGGTGCAGAGGGTGATGGGTATATGAGGCAAATTCTGAATATAAATACATAGATATTATCCCATAAACACACAAAAAAATCTCCTGACAATAGAAAGTGGCATCCAGTCTACCATTTGTAAACATCAGATGCTGAAAGCAACAGCTGATACCATACATAAACTTATTTGTAGAAAGATATATTGTATATAACAGTGTTTTATTGATAGAGTAAGGAGGTAAAGTAACATGCAAATTACTGTCAAGAATGAAAACAACTACAACCCTTAAGACTATCTCTTAGAACTAAAAACACTGTATCCAAAAGATGATGTTTGGGCAAATTTTGAACATGTGGCTAATATTTCTTAAATATTCTTTCTTTGAGAAAGTGTAATGCTTTCCATATTGAGGCATATCTACTTTACCCACTGCACTCCTACATGACCATCTGTGCCACAGAAATCATAAGCAGCCTGCTTAATATAAAAAGTGGGGATGGATGAGGTTTGCACATCTCTACCCTTTCTCTGTTCACAGTCTTCTGAGATAGAGCGTTCTCTGTTCCCTAAAAATGTCAGGGTGTTAGATTTCTAGTACAGTGGCTCCCAGTGCTTAACTATTTCCCTTGACTTATTTCTACTTAATTAAAAGAATAATTATTACAGAGTTATAGAATAAATAAAACACTGATGTATTTTTTTTTCATTGCTGAGTATTTTGTGTACTTTGGACAGTTCAATCTTAAATTCAAATTCCCTTCCCCCACCATAAATTAAGGAGCATATATTGCCATCTAGTGTCCTTCTGAAATAACACTTCTACCAGGATCTTGAAATAAAGTATGTTAAATTAGACAAAGAGAATGTACAATTTTTGCAAGTAAGTAATTTGGATTTGCATAATGTATCAAAAAGCTCTCAGCTAAAACTCATAGAATGATCAAAGTGTCTTAAGATCAGTGCTTTTATCATTTTAACTAAAAGATCCAGACTGTTTCAGATTTGGTTATTTAGGAAGCACAGTGATGTAATCTATGACCCAAGTGCTTCCATCTTACCATTCAGTATCGTTAGCATGCTTGTCTTAATCCTCAGGTCCTCTTGATCACAAAATAACTGCCACCATTCCACGCATCATATATTTGCCTAACTATGTATGTGCAAAGAAAGTGTAAAATCTCCTGTGTGTATCTTTTCAAGAGACCATCTCATCCCCCACAATTATATACCTTCTCTCAGGACCCATTGCATGGAACAGATCACGTGTACTATTTGTCATTTTCAGCTTTTATATCATAGATCTTTTGCAAATAACCAGTTATAAATCAACTAAGTTGGAAATAAATCATTAGAAATTAGAGAGAAAAAGTAGTTTAAGGAACTGTTTCAGCTTAAATGGTACAAGAAATGAGCTCTGTTTTTCAGATTCCAACAATCTATAGAAGGAAGCCTAGACATATGAACAGGGTGCATATATATATATATATATATATATATATATATATATGAATGAAGCCATTAAGGAAAAAAGAAAGAAATTCTAAATAAGCAGGCCTAGAAAGATCCCAGTGAGAGCTCTTCTACGATTACAATAGATACTCTAATGTTACATTTAGCTAGGAATTGGAAATGACCCTGAAGGATTCAGGGCTTCCCAGGTGACTCAGTGGGTAAAGAATCTGCCTGAAATGCAGATCCAAGTTCGATCCCCAGGTCAGGAAGATTCCCCTGGAGGAAGTCATGGCAACCCACTCCAGTATTCTTGCCTGGAAAATACCAATGGACAGAGTAGCCTGGGGGGCTACAGGTCACGGGGCCAGAAAGGGTCAGACATGACTGAAGCGACTGAGCATGCATGCAGGCTGAAGGATTCAGAGGACTTGAGTTAGTGAGATCCTGCAAAATGCAGAGAGAACAACCATAAGATAGTCCACTCATGCCGGGGTCCTGCCCCTGTGGATCCAGGGAATTTGAAGGGGAGACAGCATAGGTGGGGAAAACTTATTTATTTAGAAATATAAAAGAAATTAAGAAGAAATAGTATAGTAGGAAAATTTAGTGGAGAAAAGATGCTGAATAACTTGGTTTATGGGGAAAGCCAATAAAACTTCAGGACAAGAAGTTTGCACCATCTACATTAGGCCACTGGTGCTCATTTGAATAGTGGAGGGTGCCCCACCTTGGGCTCCCTCTCTCACAGGACTTAAAAGCCAGGGCAAGTAAGTAGACGTGGCAAGCCTCCCTGCTCCAGATAGGAATTCAGCCAGAAAAGGAGAGGGTGGGAGAGGGAAGAAAGAGAGAGAGAGAGACACGGGGGAAACCAGATTTCCAAGAAACTAGCAGTCCATGGGGTTGCTAGGAGTCAGACACGACTGAGAGACTTCACTTTCACTTTTCACTTTCATGCATTGGAGAAGGAAATGGCAACCCACTCCAGTGTTCTTGCCTGGAGAATCCCAGGGATGAGGGAGCCTGGTGGGCTGCCGTCTCTGGGGTCGCACAGAGTCAGACACAACTGAAGCTACTTAGCAGCAGCAGTTCGAGAGACTAGTCTGAGAAACTGGTCCATCCTTCATTGTTCTGAAGGCTTTTTATACTATTTGATTGTACATAAAGATCAATGGGTAATACAAAATTATGCAGTCAGCAGCCCTGATGCTTATCAAGACCAGGCTTTCTCTCTGCATACCTAGTTGTATACACAAGTCTTAGGTGATTTACATCATCTTCCAGCCAGAAGGCCAATTAACATTTTATGGCCTTTTTCTGATAAGGGTTTGTCAACCAGAAGACTTATTTGTCTTAAAAATGTTGATCTTCCCAAAGTCTGGTGCCACTCTCAGAAAGCACTAAATAAAGTTACATTCTTACATAGCAAAGATACAACAATTTATAACAAGTAAAAGGAGTACAGTGATTTATAACAAAGAGAAAAGTAATTAACTCAAAAGTCTAGTGTTGCTAACATCAAAACTACTATATTCCTTTTTCCATATCCCAATTACATTGATTAATATCCTTCAGGTGCCTAAAAGATAAAGAATATGGTGGCCTGGCAGCAGTCATTAAGTCAACAGTGAAACCCATCACCAATATAATTCTTAGCTTTTTAGAAAAGGCTCTGTATCTTTAAGATGCTTTAAGCTTTGTGCCTCTCACGGTTGGGGGGCTGTAAGCAATTCACAAATTGTAAAAGTCCGGGGAAACCTGTCAGGCAACTTAGAGAGCCATCAGAGGGGTTTGAGCTGAAACATTCCTTTCATATGCAGGAGACTGAAGCCCTGAGTTGACTTTTTTCCAGAGAATGTCAGAAGAATGGAAAGCACAGTACAATAAAGCAGGCAGGCTCTGGTTTGGAGGGGTAGATGTTCAGGAAAACCCAGGGGGAACCCCTGAAGCCAGATCACGCCTTTGCGTTTTGTCGGGGTTCCTTCTTCATGACCTTTGTCCCAGGCGGGATTCCGCACACAGGCTCCCCGCACACTCACTCTCCATATCTCATTGGTACGCCCTGATTAAAGTGATCAGAAACTCAGCATTGAAGAATGCCTTGAAATGCAGATTGGGATTTGCAAGGAGGCTTGGCACAAGAGAGTTCTGGACCCTTCTTGTTTTCTACTGTGTGTGTCACATGTGGGTCATCTAAAAAAAGAAGCTTTGAGCACTGGCACTCAGGTAGCCAAAGTGTGGATGTGAAAACCAAGGCCTGAAGAAACAACATGATTTCTATTAAAGATTAGCATTAACTTATTTTTCCAAAGTCTGTGTTCTACATTTTAAGATTTTAGAGTTTTATCCCAATGACTAAATTTAATGTTTATATAAATTTATTTTCCTTATTTAGAGTAAGCTCTAGGGACTGAAACATATCTTGGAATAATTTAGAATTTGAAAATGTATCCATGCATGTTTTGAGATTTAAAAAAAAAATCACAGAATCATACAGTATCATTTTGAATGGAAAGAAGAGTAATTAAGCTAAGTTTCCTCATTTAATGTAGGAGGAAACATAGGCCCAGAGACAAGTAATGACTTGCCCAGTGCCTCCTAATAATACAACAGAAGACCTGGGTCTAAGATTTAGGTACCTGAATTTCAATCCAGTGCTTTTCCTATTATTTTATCTCTGAAATTGTATAGAATAGATGTTAAGATTTTGGGTTTGGGAGATAGACTTTCATATGAATACCAACCCAGCCACTTAGAAATGGTTTGATCTAGAAAGAAAAACTCAATAGCTCTAAGCCTTGGCACTATCAAGTATCAAATGATAATAGAAATAGAAACTATCTTGCAGGAAATTTAAGGCTGCCCAGGTGGCACTAGCGGTAAAGAAATTTAGGAAAATAAAAGGTAGACTCTATAGTATAGTGTTGGAAACCCACTTGTAGAGTGCTTCCAAATGTTAGTTAATCATTAGCTGTGCCATAACCCTATTTTCAGAGATGTGAATGGCCCTTGGGGTTTCTGTGGGAATTTAGTGCCTGCATAATTTAACATAAAATCATTTTATTTAAATAATGTGGCCCAGTGTAAGAATTTGACTACTGCTAGATCACCCGGGTTCCAACATCAGTGCTGCCATATTATTTTCACAATACATGTAAGTTACTTTGAGCAGTCAAAGTCACTCCTCTTTGTCCTCAGGTTATGCAGTTATATATTATAAAAGCATCTATCTCACAAGGTTGTTGTGGGAATTAAATTAGTTAATATTTGTGAAGACCTTAGAACAATACTTGGAAAATAGTGCGTCCTATACAGGTGCTTATGAGGTCAATATCCTAATTAGTTGTGAAACCATCTCAAAACATCTTTAGCCTACCTCCAGAACAGACATTCTGAACATAGTTTCTACTATTTTTTTTTTTAATTCAGACTTAAATTGAAGAAAGTAGGGAAAACAACTAGACCAGTCAGGTATGAACTAAATCAAATCCCTTATGATTATACGGTGGAAGTGAGAAATAGATTTAAAGGACTAGATCTGATAGATAGAGTGCCTGATTAACTACGGACAGAGGTTCGTGATATTGTACAGGAGACAGGGATCAAGACCATCCCCATGGAAAAGAAATATAAAGAGAAAAAGGCTGTCTGGGGAGGCCTTATAAATACCTGTGGAAAGAAGAGAAGCAAAAAGCAAAGGAGAAAAGGAAAGATATAAGCATTTGAATGCAAAGTTCCAAAGAATAGCAAGGAGAGATAAGAAAACTTCTTCTGAGATCAATGCAAGAAATAGAGGAAAACAACAGAATGGGAAAGACTAGAGATCTCTTCAAGAAGATTAGAGATACCAAAGGAACATTTCATGCAAAGATGGGCTCGAAAAAAGGACAGAAATTGTATGGACCTAACAGAAGCAGAAGATATTACGAAGAGGTGGTAAGAATACACAGAAGAACTGTACAAAAAAGATCCTCATGACCCAGTTGACCACGATGGTGTGATCACTCACCTAGAGCCAGACATCCTGGAATGTGAAGTCAAGTGGACCTTAGAAAGCATCACTATGAACAAAGCTAGTGGAGGTGATGGAATTCCAGTTGAGCTATTTCAAATTCTGATAGGTGATGCTGTGAAAGAGCTGCACTTAATATGTCAGCAAATTTGGAAAACTCAGCAGTGGCCACAGGACTGGAAAAAGTCAGTTTTCATTCCAATCTCAAAGAAGGCAATGCTAAAGAATGCTCAAACTATTGCACAATTCCACTCATCTCACACGCTAGTAAAATAATGTTCAAAATTCTCCAGGCCAGGCTTCAGCAATAAGTGAACCGTGAACTCCCAGATGTTCAAGCTGGTTTTAGAAAAGGCAGAGGAACCAGAGATCAAATTGCCAACATCTGCTGGATCATGGAAGAGCAAGAGATTTCCAGAAAAATATCTATTTCTGCTTTATTGACTATGCCAAAGACTTTGACTGTGTGGATCATAATAAACTGTATAAAATTCTGAAAGAGATGGGAATACCAGACCACCTGACTTGCCTCTTGAGAAATCTGTATGCAGGTCAGGAAGCAACAGTTAGAACTGGACATGGAACAACAGACTGGTTCCAAATAGGAAAAGGAGTACATCAAGGATGTATATTGTCACCCTGCTTATTTAACTTCTATGCAGAGTACATCATGAGAAACCCTGGGCTGGAAGAAGCACAAGCTGGAATCAAGATTGACAGGAGAAATATCAATCACCTCAGATATGCAGATGACACCACCCTTATGGCAGAAAGTGAAGAGGAACTAAAAAGCCTCTTGATGCAAGTGAAAGAGGAGAATGAAAAAGCTGGCTTAAAGCTCAACATTCAGAAAACAAAGATCATGGCATCTGGTCCCATCACTTCATGGGAAATAGATGGTGAAACAGTGGAAACAGTGTCAGACTTTATTTTTGGGGGCTCCAAAATCACTGCAGATGGTGACTGCAGCCATGAAATTAAAAGACACTTACTCCTTGGAAGGAAAGTTATGACCAACCTAGATAGCATATTAAAAAGCAGAGGCATTACTTTGCCAAAAAAGGTCCATCTAGTCAAGGCTATGGTTTTTCCAGTGGTCATGTATCGATGTTAGAGTTGGACTGTGAAGAAAGCTGAGTGCTGAAGAATTGATGCTTTTGAACTGTTGTATTGGAGAAGACTCTTGAGAGTCCCTTGGACTGCCAGGAGATCCTAACAGTCCATTCTAAAGGAGATCAGTCCTGAGTGCTCATTGGAAGGACTGATGCTGAAGCTGAAACTCCAATACTCTGGCCACCTCATGCAAGGAGTTGACTCATTGGAAAAGACCCCGATGCTGGGAGGGATTGGGAGCAGGAGGAGAACGGGACGACAGGATGAGATGGCTAGATGGCATCACCGACTCGATGGACATGAGTTTGAGTGAACTCGGGGAGTTGGTGATGGACAGGGAGGCCTGGCGTGCTGCGATTCATGGGGTCTCAAAGAGTCGGACACGACTGATCAACTGAATTAAACTTAATCCTTCCTAGTTCTAGGAGCCTCCAGTTCCCACAACAATACACATTGTGTTATAGAGGAAAGCTGTAGGACAGCAAAATCTGTCCTTGGAAATGCCCTTATCAGGAACTTTTACTTTCTCCCAAAAAGCACTGTGAGTCCTGGTTATATCAGACATATTGCTGCCTAGATTCCTACTCCATAACCAGGAGGTTTAGATTGGGAAAAGTGCCCAGATTCTCCTAAAGTGTAGATATCAGCTGGGGAAATGCAAACCATCTTAAGGCAAAAAGAGGTAGGTAATTATCAGATGCTGCAAATAAATAAACAAGAAGTTATCAGAGTAAGGCTTAACCTTGAAGAAACTAGAGCCTTTAATCTCTGCCATTTCAGAAGTAGCTAAATATATCATCCTCTCTTTTTTAAAAGCCACACTGCCAGTTCTTCATGACCTATGTGCTTCTTTCTCCTGCTTTAAAATGATGTTAAAATCCATTATAATAAGCTAATCACTTCTACATTAGAGACCAAAACACCACTATAATGTTTTTTCAAGCTCTTCTCTGCCTAAAAGTCAGTGATTTCAGGAGACACATTGGATGGTGGACCTCACGTGACAAGAGCCAAGGCTGCCAGATGAGATTAACAAGTTTCCATCCTTGGCAACTGACCTGTCCCCATCACAAAGTAGAATTTCTATATACAGGTTACTATAAAATAAAAATTTATTTCCACCTGTGTTTTCAGTATTTTGAAACTAAAAATACCAGAGGAATTCTTTCATTATTTTAATAACAAATATGGAACACTACAATTATATGGCATGAAAAATCTAAAATATCTGTCTCCTTAGAGAAAAAAACTTGCTAACCCTACTTTAAATTGACAAGTGTGCCTTTTATCCAGGAGTTCCAGCTCATTTTCAGATTGTATCTTAAGGGAACAAGTGAACAAATAAAGATGCAGGCAGGGATGTCCACTGTACTGGTGTGCAAAATAGCAAGAAGTTTAAAATCAATCTAAAGCACACAGAAGATACTTTTAAATGTATATATAATAGAAAGACATGTAGATTCAGAAAGTATACCAAAATATTGACCATTAAAAATGGTTGAAAAGGGTGAGATTTGATGTGACACAGAACTGCTTGAACAACATCATGCCATACCTAACTTTCCCTGAGTAATTAACCAGGATCAGCTACTGCGCTATTCTCTTTACATATAGTATTACCTTCAGTTTGTAAGTTACAATATTGAGGTTTGGAAAGACTGTATATATTCTGAATCAAGTAACACAACTTGAAAGTGGCAGAGCTAAACAGAAAGCTGCCTCTTTCCCCAACAAGAGAGAGAAAGACAAAGCTAATAGATTACAGCTTACAAAAGAGCCACTGGCACTTCAAAATACTCTCTATAGCCATAAAAATGACTACAAAAGAACATTTTTTCCCCTTGAACTGCTTGAGAGTGAGTTGCTCATCTCAGATCCCCACAACACTTTCATGTTATTTCATGAAACAAGGACATTCTCTCACATAACTATAATACAATGATCATCATTAAAGCCAGAAATTAATATTGATATATTTCTGCCCTATAATTCTCATATGCCAACTGTCCCAAAAATGACTTTATAACAAAAATATCCTACTCGGAACCATTCACTGTATTTCTCTGTCATGTCCTTTTTAGCTATGGCCTATTTCCTGTCCTTCCTTGACTTTCAAACTTTGACACATTTGAAGATTTCAGGTGAGGTATTTTGCTAAATGTCCCTCATGGGTTTGTCTGCTATTACCTCATGGTTAGATTATATGCACATTTTGTTCTGTTTTCTTTTTTTGTCATCTTAATGATTTAAATTTGCCCCATTACTGGTAGTGCTCATGTTATTATTACAAATGATGATGTTAAGTGGTGCTTTCCACTGCAAAAATAACTCTTTTCCCCATGAACTTTTTGGTAACGATTTACTTTGAAACAGTACAAAGTTTATTTTTCTCTTCAAAATTATCATTTGCTTGTATATGGTTAGATTCATGGTTTTCTGTTTTATGCAATGATTAATAATGATTAATCTGTTACTAGCATTATTGAGGCTTCCCAGGTGGTGCTAGTGGTAAAAAACCTGCCTGCCAATGTAGGAAACATAAGAGATCCCCTGGAGGAGGGCATGGCAACCTACTCTAGGATTCTTGCCTAGAAAATCCCATGGAAAAAGGGCCTGGTCCATGCGGTCACAAAGAGTTAGACCTGAATGAAGTGACCTAGTACACAAGTGCACTAGCATTATTTATTTTAACGCTCCCTTCCCTGGTGGCTCAGATGGTAAAGCGACTGTCTACAATGCAGGAGACCCGGGTTCGATCCCTGGGTCAGGAAGATCACCTGAAGAAGGAAATGGCAATCCACTCCAGTACTATTGCCTGGAAAATCCCATGGACAGAGGAGCCTGGTAGGCTACAGTCCATAGGGTCCCAAAGAGTGGGACATGACTGAACGATTTCACTTTCACTTACATTTAATTTGGCAAAGACAGTCCCCTCCCAACTGCCTTTTATGTTGTTTTGACATGGATCATCACTCTTAGTGCATTTTCTTATTTTCTGCCACGATAGATATCACTGGTTCCTATCAGTGGATAATATTAATACATTCAGAAAATAAGACATGAGCATAATGTGTGCTCATTTTTATTGATATCTCATCTTTCCCAGACCTTTCCAGTGGACAAAAAAAAAAAAGGAATGAATGAAATTAAACAACACACACACACACACATACACACACACACACACATACACACTTCCATGAAGTCATACTGATACTTCAAATTCCAATCTACCAAAACTGAAGATATTCCTTTCAGTTTTTTCCCTTTTGATATTTGATCTCCCTTCTCTGACAGTGTGCAAACAAGCTCCCATTGTCCTTAATTTTCTTTTTTCTCTATTAATCCCCCTGTTCATAACCAATCTTTCACCTCTTTCAATCCCCATCTTATCCACCTTGGGCTCCAACAATTAATGTGGGGCTATACCTAACAGGTGAGCCTTTAGTCCTTATCTGTTTGTATCCAACACACCAAGCTGGGCTTCTCCCACCACCCACCACATGGAGCCAGACCCTTCTCCCCTGCTTCCTCTCTGACTCTCTGTGCCAGGGTCACTGTGGCTTCCTTACCTTTTAGCACAGGTTTTCTGTCACTTTGCTGAATATAATGGCTTTAGAACTTAATTATCCATGAGGGAAAAAATAGGGAAAGGAAAATATTGAGAAGAATCAATCAATCACAAAATTTAATACCACCCAGCATAATGTGAAGTTGGGAAGAGAGTAGAGTAATATGCTCATGAAATAGAACATTCTATAGAGCATTTTATAGAACATGTCCAAGAGCTGAGAAAATATTAACTGTCAGAAAAATTAACCTAGAATGATAATAATGTGGCTGTATTGTTGACAAATATTCACTAAAAGTGAAGAGACAGTAGGGAAGAAAAAAGTTTCTGGATTTGGGAGAAAGAAAAATATGTCTTCTATGAATGAGGTCTTTGATATCTTTTAATATAGAGAGATAGTCACTGAGTCATGTCCAACTCTTTGTGATGCCATCAATTGTAGCCTACCAGGTTCCTCCATCCATGGGATTCTCCAGGCAAGAATACTGGAGTGGGTTGCCATTTCTTTCTCCATGGGATCTTCCCAACCCAGGGATTGAACCCGGGTCTCCTGCATTGCAGGCAGATGTTTTATCCTCTGAGCCACCAGGGAAGCCCTAATATAGAAGTATCTCCTTTATTAAAAGTCTGCATTATAGATAGTGTGGCTGTGCATTTCAGATTTTCTAAGTCAGTCACAATTGTAGAAAATTTTATCTTCTCATTCAGTCTTGTTCATACAAGTATAACTAAATCTACTGTAAGGGATTGGGAAGCCTGTGTGTGTGTGTGTGTGTGTGTGTGTGTGTGTGTGTTTGTATATCAGAACAAAATCTTTTGTTAGTTCACAAGATCCTATTTTAGAGGAAAATATCATCATTCTAACCACATAATTTTGATTTGACCATTGGCTTTTTAAAAAGAGTATATGAAATGGGGTATTCTAATGATCCAGAGTCTTCTAAATTACTTAGCATCCACATCAAAACCTCACCCACTGCTCTATATTCATCTCATGACAGAAACACCAAGAATCCATGCTACTTCCATAACAATAATTTTTGGTATTACAAGATAATGATAATCTATATTAGGCTTTGTGCTAAAGTATTTTGCATATTATGGGGTCAAGCAGCACATAGCTGTAGAACACAAATCTACACTTATAAAATAAGAAACTGATTTAGTCACTTATGTAGAATTTTTTAAGGCACAACTTTTAAACACAGAACAGGAATTCTTTATCTGGTCCTTTTGACATCAGTATACCTGTTAAATACTACCTCGCCATGCTGCCAGAAGAAGATGATATGGAATTTATAAATATTTGATGCCATTAGGAGCATGCAGTAGAGGAAGGAAAACAAGCCCTCCACATGAAGTCTTCTACAATATCCACTTTTATTTTGAAAAAGCAAACAGGATCTGGAGATGTTAGGCTGAAAGCCTGAAAGCCCAACGTGGCAACTTCTTAGGGCCTAGAGCAAGTTATTTAACTTCCCTGTGCCTCAGTTTTTTTCACTCATAAATGGTAAAAAAAAAAAAAAAAAAAAAAAAATCTGTGTTCTTAAGACCAAATGAGATAATGCGTAAAGCACTAAATGCAGTATCTGGCACATGGTAAACATAATTAATTTTTATTGCTATTATTGTAATTGATGATGATATTGTTATTTCATAGCCCCTAGCCATGCATTTACATCTGCTGCTTATTTCCTAAGATTAATTTCATCAGGGTTAAAGGTTGAAACTTGAGGAATGACAATCCTTGGCAAGACTAACCCATCCTTAATTATGACAGTTTATAAAGTCCTAGAGCATAGCATCAAGCTAGTTAATGTGCAAATACTTCTTAAGCACCACCTATGTGCCAGATGCTATTCTAGACATTAAACATCCTCTAGGAAAATATAAATGGGTTCCTCACCATCACTGAACTTTCCATCTTGCTGGTTCTTAAGTGTGCTTCATGCCCAGAGTAAAAATAAGAGACTGAGATATAGTGCCTATTCTCTGGCAAACACTCTAGAGATGTCACAGAAGGCACAATTAGAGAGTTATTTAATGACAAAAATATTGACCCTTAAATACAAAGGTCCAAAGATAAATCAACCCAAAACTGAAAGCATGTTGCCTCTGTGTAGGCTCCTTGAAAGAAAAGCAAAAATGGAAATATTAAATGAAACAGTGTTCAGTCTGAAAACTGGAGGCACTGAGAGGGCTCTCTTTGCTAGCATTACATTTTTGTTTGCAATAATGAAATAGTTCGGATATAAAGAGAGTATCAGCACCACTGTGAACACCTGTATATATATCTTGCAATCGAAGAAATAAATATCTACTGATTGAAGCTTTCTGTGAATTCCTTCTTACTGTCTATGAATATCACAGATGATTGCATCTGATCAGCTGCCCAATGGCTGTATCTTCACTTTTTCTGTATCTTCATGGATAAGATTATTCAAGCACTTCAAAGATATGAATAGCCAATCACTTATAAAAATTCTTTTTAGTAAAACAAATGCCTTTAAATGAGCCAAAACAGTCACTCATTGTCTGCTTTTGAAATGATTCCAAAGTTCAGAGTCGAGCAAAGTCAGCTACATGATATCAGGCAATGTGCCAGGCCCACTCACTAACTCTGGTTTATTTAATTTTCGTCACGATCTTAAAATGGTCACTGTTTAACAGACAAACCAAACCTCTAGGTTATCACTATTGAGCCCACTCAACATCACCAACCTGTCTATGAATGTGTTAAAAAGCTTAATAGAACTCCAGGACTGGCTTTATCCCACACTAACTTTAAGCCTTACTTTCTATATCTGCAAAGTAGAGGCACTAATAATATCCATGATTAGAATAGTAAATAAAATAATCCATCTATGGTGCTTAGCGCAGTGTCTCATGAGGAGTAGATGCTCAACAAATAGTAACAACTATTATTCCTTCTCATGAGAAACACCTACAAAAGACCATTCATGACATAAAGACATCATGGCTTCTCTCCTCATTTAGCTGCCATAGCCCAGCTTGTCCTCACCCTTCCCTCCACAAGGAAAACTAGAATTGGCTTGGAAATAACCTCAACTGAACACTGGTGAAAGGTCTGATCCTTCAGGGAAGTCTGAGTGAAGTGATTGGTGTGGCTTCACCAGTGGCTTCGTTCAATGGTCTGGTCTCCAGGCTGCAGACTAAGTTGAAAGATCAGTGCTTTCTCTACCTCTTATCAAAGAAGCAACACATGTTACACTGTTAAGAGGACTATACAGGAGTTATTGTTATTTTATGAATGAACACTTTGGAATTTTTTAAAAAATAGACTATTTTACAGGTGCAAGTTGGTGATGCCTCTGTCACCCTAAAACAAAAATCATTACAAAATAAAATGTATAAAACTATTTGAAACTGATATTTTTTAAGTCAAAAGAAAAAGAAGAGGAATAAAATGGCAGGCTAGGGCAGTTTTAGTTGTCTCAGGTTTGCTGTAAAATAATGTGTTTGCAAAGAGCTGTGAGAGGAAATTTCTCTAGATTCAGATCCAAGGACTTTATTTGTTCTTCCCTGGAGGGAGCATGGTGTGTTCTAAAGAATCAACTTATACAGAGTCTTTTGCAGACTCACCGGTTCAGGTGCCAATAAAAATATTTTTGGATTAACCCACTGACATTTTTATAAGGAGCATGAAAAATTCTATATTGAAAGAGCCAACTTTCACAAACCCCGTAGGCCTTTCCTTCGACCAAGAACAATATTGAAGTGAACAACAGTACTTGACAGGACCAGATTTGAAGTGTTCTTTTCATGTGGGAAGTGTGGGAAGATTTACCAGCTCCTTGTTGACCTTTCCCTCAGACACATTTTGATTTATCTGTTTCCTACTCTGTGTAAGAAACTTGTTTGAATTCTCCATCAAGAAGAGAAGATGGTAATTCGGTGGTTGATGAAATTGGCCAGAACCACAGGTCATTGCTGAACTCCAAGTTTCCTCCAAGAAAAAACAAGTTTTACACTTGCATCTCAGGATGAAGTTTACTTGAGCTTCTATACCCCCATGGCACTGAGGGAACCTCTCAGTATAGACATCAAGGCCCATTTCTGCACAATAATCCTGTCTGCCAATCCAACCTTAACCTCCCTGCCCTGACTGTAGTCCAGCTACACTGTTACTCTTTCTGGTACTTGAATGTAATTAAGTTCATTGCAACCTGGGTCCTGTGCCAACTCTCATTTTCCCTGAATGATCTTTCTCTTAATTTCCTTCATTTCACCACCAAGCCCTCTTCTACTTTTATTAAACTGGCTTGTCCTAAGCCTTCACCCAAAATTTCACTTCTCAATGAGGATATCCTTATATATCAATATATTTTAAGCCTTTTGTTATTTTTTGTTGAAGTCTGTTGTAGCCTGTAAATTTTTGATAATTCATCTACAAATACTCCTATGACCTGTAGCTCACTATTACATATTAAGTCTATTTTAAATGTTTTGACCAGATTTTATCATTAAGAAGTAATTCTTGATTTTTTTTGAAAAAGAAAAAGATCTCTCTGTAAGCTGAGTGTAGGATATATTAGCTAATTAAAATCTTTTGTGCTAAATTAGCTAATTGAAAGGAGCATGTGCAAAGGCCCTGAGATCAGAGAGACCTCATTACACTGGAAGAATTTGAGGAAGATTGATATTCTTGGAATAGAGGACAGGAGGCTGGAAAAATTGACAGATACTTATTTTCCATATTAATTTTTAAACAATTCTACACAAAGAGACCAAAGGAAAATATTGTGATTTTTAATACTGTGTAACATAATGGACTGGAAAAGGGCAAGGGTTTGTCAACCTTAGAAACATCCTTCAAATTCCATATTTGTCTCCAAACCCACTGAGTCTGCCTTAATTAAGGCTCTATAACATCTTGACATGTCAAGTATCTGGTCCATGATTTCTCTCTTTCATAACTGGCCTCCCAGCTTCCAATATGTGTGATGTGCATGTGTATCCCTTTCTTCTGATCACCAGCAAAATCATAAGAAGTTTCAGGGTTGATCTGGAGTAAAATCCTGGATGCATTGCCTATAAGCTTTGTGGCCATAGGTAGGTTAGTTATCCTCTCTTGCCTTCAAATCCATCATCAGTGAAATGAGAATAATGGTGTCTAGTTTGTAGGGTTATTCTAGTCCATTAACTTTATGACATCCATAAAGTACCTACTATAGGGCTAAAATATATAAGAAGAACATAATAAGTAGTGGCTCCTATAGTTTGTTTTTTATATTCCATTGTAAAATCCTCCGATAAGCAGGATTGTAGAGAATTAACTCTGTTCTTGGAGACAGAAATTATTCCAGAGAGAGGCCATGCATGTGTCTCTAGCCAGCTCTGCTAATAACACCACTTCCTCGCCCTGTCTCTGCACTCCAGGGACACCACCATTCTCACCCTCCCAATTCCATGGCTTCTGCACATATTGATCTCTCTGTATATAATGGCCATCCCTATTTATTCACTTGGAAAATTCTAAGTCATCTTTTAGAACCAAATGTACATTTATGCTTATCTCTACAGTCACAAGCTTTTTAAGCACCTATGTGAGTGATTCCCTATGTTTGAGTCAAAGATAGAAAATACAAATAGAAAAAGCAATGGCTGGAATAGAAATAAGTTATTTAGACTCAGAAGCTCTGAATTATTATTGGCTTTATAAGCATGAATAAATTCCCTGTCTGAGAGTCAATTGCTTCATCTTTACCATGAAGGCATTAATTATTACAGATTTATGAGATATATGGGACATACAAATGAAATGAGATTGTGGTTATGAAACCCTAAAACTTGAATCAGTTATCAGTTGTTTTTAACCCACCATCTTATACCTTTATGAAGGGTAGGATTTAACATATAGAAAAAACAAATGAAAACACACCTAGAAAACTATGCATTAAAATATGCACAGAAATATAGACAAGTTCTGGTTGCTGGTGGTGATGCGACAGGATGCTGACTTCCCAGAAACATACCAAATTCACAGCTATATATGAAACAATGTTCTCTGGGAAAAAAGAAAACAAAACATAAAAACTGGCTGAGCGATTTCACATTGGGCAAAAGAGAAAAGCAGGTAGACACAATCTCACCGTAATCCCCATCCCTGGCTCTGTGACCCAGAGTTGGTAGGAAACTCAGTACCCACATTTTGTGTGGGAAAGGCTCATTTGCATGTCTTGGAACACTGGGCTGAGGGATAGGCATCTGATCTGATGCATCTATGTAGGCCTGCTGCAATATAGCATGATACCATATACATGTAATACACAGAACTCAATTCACATAGAAAAATGTACTTATCAAACATCGTATCAATATTCAGATAATGACTGCAATTCAAGAAAAGTTATGTGTAATGATGTGATTAGTTAATCCTAAAACAAATAAGACAAACTGTCCTGGGAGTTAACGGTCAAGAGTGTCAACATGGAAGAGGTGTGACTTAAAGACCAAATAGGATTCACATATAGCAGGAGAAGGCTGCCTGTGCTTTCTTACAGGGCTCCAGAGCTGGAGTTACAGAGTAGCTGGTGCACATTCTCAAGGGTTGGGGTAGGGGGGTGGCTTACTACTTCGTTTATATCATCTTGTAGACTGATGGAGCTGAGACAAGTTTTATATATTCATTGATCATTTGTAACCTTTTATGAAGTGACTATTCAAATCTTATCCATATTTCCTTTTTAAAATTGATTCTTAAGTGTTTTTTCTATAATCTAGATGTTAACAGATACATATTTCACAAATGTATTCTATTTTGTGGGACAGTTTTAGACTCACAGAAAAGTTATAAAGATAATACAGAAAGTTTCCAATACACCCAGTTTCCCTTATTATTAAGATCGTATATAATTATGATATATTTGCATATTAATAAACTGATATAGATAAATCATTATTAAATAAGGACACAATTATTGAGATTTCCTAGGTGTCCTTTTTCTGTTCTGGGATCCAGGATACCAGGAAAGAAAAGGTCAAATGTTTCTTACTTGATTTTTTAGTATTGGAATATAGGATTCTATGTTATACTACTTGAATATTTTAAAATTCAAGGCCGGATGAAATTTTGGAGTCAGTTGGCTCTGTTAGAATCCTAAATCTATCACTGCCTGCCTGTAAGGCCTTTGTCCAGTTATTTAACCTCACTTAGCAATATATTCACACCTATAATATGAAGATAATGATAGTACTTATATGCAATTGTTCACTGAATCAAGATTCATTAAATTATGATTATATGCAAGGTAATTTGCAAAGTGCATTTTTATATTGGATCATTTAAATTTCATATAAATTTTCATTCTACTGACTGGAGAAGCTAAATATTATAAATCCTCTGAAACATACAAGCGTATATATGCTTTGATTTAAAGTAATTTCCAGTCATATTTTTCTTTATCATTTACTTACATCCTGGATAAGGTTGAAACACACATTCATTGCTTGAAAACATACACAGATTTATAAGAATGTTTATCTGGTGAAGAAATTTACCAAATTTTAATAACCCCTATTAAAACGACAACATTGCCAATTTCTGTGACCACATCTTCTATCCTTATACTCAGTTGTTCCTGCCTAAGTAAACATCCCCTCACATGGTTCTGTTTAAGGCACGCATATCATGGGTTAGCATGAGAATTTATCATTGCTTGCAAAGTTCTCCATCACTGCCCTAATGAGATAATATATTTTATACAAATAAACATAACTCTAAAATGTATCATAAACTATATAATATGCATATTCCCATACTCAATATTTTATCTCAACTTAAATATACATTATTTCTTTGTTTCACACCTCTTACTTTTGGGCTTTCCTGGTAGCTCAAAAGGTAAAGAATCTGTCAGCAATGCAGGAGACCCGAGTTCCATCCCTGGGTCAGGGAAGATCCCCTGGAGAAGGGAATGGCTACTCACTTCAGTATTCTTGTCTGGAGAATTCCATGGACAGAGAAGTTTGGCAGCTACAGACCACGGGGTCACAAAGAGTTGGACACGATGAGTGACTAACTCTCAATCACTTTCTATTTTCTTCAGTGTCCATGGTATTTAAAAACTGTCATTATAATTTATATTAATTCCTTATGACAAAATTGCAAATAGAAATTGATTAGTCTTATGAAATATTTAATCTAATATATTTTGTCTTTCCAATCCATTCATATATGAGTATGATCAACCTCTTCTCCTTATTAATCATTTTAATTTTATCATGTCAATAATATTGAATTTTATCTTTATCTGTGTCTTACAGACAGTGTAAAAAATTATAGATAACAAGCAGACCAATAATCTATTATCCTGGTTATAATTCCTAAGGGGAGGGTGAAAAACTAATATCACAAGTAACAGTGTAAGATTAAATCTCACTGATAATATTATTCAAGGGGTAATGTAGGTATAACTATCAGCCATTGGGATCAATGAAGTATATACTAGTATAACTAGTATGACTATTTAAGTATGACCTCTGTTTCTGCCCATAATAGAGAAACTAGCCCTGGCCTTCTCACCAAAAACAACTACAAAACTGGATAAATTATATAAAGCAATTGCTTCCAGACACTGGACTACAGGTGGCATAGAACTTCTCTTCTTTGATGGCGGAGAAACGTGTAAAATGAGCCCTTCAACTCCTCAAACTTTCTGATTTAGATTACTTTCAAATATCTATGGCCTGAAAGAGCCAAGAGTTTAGGCAGAACATGACCATCTTGCTGAAAGAGGACAGAGAATTTGACAACTGAGTTACTAAAAGTGTAAAGTTAAAAGTGTTAGTCACTCAGCTGTGACCCCATGTTCTGTAGCCTGCCAGGTTCCTCTGTTCATGGAATTCTCCAGGCAAGAATACTGGAGTAGGTAGCCATTCCCTTCTCCAGGGGATCTTCCTGACCCACGGATCAAAGCCTTACAGGTAGATTATTTACCATCTAATCTGTGCAGGGAAGCCTTGCACTGCAGGTGGATTACTTACCATCTGAGCCACCAGGGAAACACTGAGTTACTAAAGTGATCAGAATTTGTAAAGACGTGTACTAAAGTGAAGATGGGCCAGGAAATTTGCACACACACAGTTTCCAAATTTAAAGATGACCCACTAGGTTTCAGGCCATATGCTAAGCTGTGCACATAAAGAGCAAGAATCTTGAAGATGGGCAAAGAAAAGTTTCCAGGAGGGATACTGAAGAAGAGTGAAGAAGGTGAAAAATATGATGGTCCTGACTGGCCAGAGCAGAATAACTTTTTGGGCTTCCCAGAACAATTCTAAGTCATGTATACAGTACAATGCAATCTATTAAGCGTGTAATATGATTATGTAAAAAAAAATGTATATACCTTAATTAAAATATTTTATTGCTAAAAAATGGTAACCTTTTGAGCTGACTAATATATGAGGTTCCAGTGAGTTATAATCTTTTTGCTAGTGGAAGGTTTCAAACTATTGTGAGAATTGCCAAAATACGACCTAAGACGCAACGTGAGGAAATGCTGTTGGAAAAATGGTACTTAAGGACATGACAGGATGGTCACAAACTTTCAATCTGTAGAAAAAAAATGTAGTATCTGTAAAGCATAATAAAGAAGCAGAAGTGTACTTGCTCTTTGCTCTACATTTCAGTCTGGGGCTATGTTGGTATCTGGTTCAACGTGGAATTCACATTCTTCTTGTTGTGGTTCAGTCACTCAGTCATGTTCAACTCTTTGTGGCCTCATGGGCTGCATCATGCCAGGAATCCAGGTCCTTCACCATCTCCTACAGCTTGCTTAAATTCATGGCAATTGAGTTGGTGATGCCATCCAATCTCTGTCATCCCCTTCTCCTTCTGCCCTAAATCTTTCCCATCATCAGGGTCTTTTCTAATGAGTCAGTTCTTCACATCAGGTGACCAAAGTATTGAGTTTCAGCGGGAGCTTCAGCTTCAACATTAGTCCTTCCAATAAATATTCAGGTTTGATTTCCTTTAGAATTGACTGGTTTGATCTCCTTGCAGTCAAAGGGAGTCTTCTCCAACACCACTGTTCAAAAGCATCAATTCTTCAGTGCTCAGCCTTCGTTATGGTCCAAATCTGACATCCATACATGACTACTAGAAAAAATCATAGCTTTGACTATACAGACCTTTGTCGGTAAACTAATGTCTCTGCTTTTTAATGCGCTGTCTAGTTTATCATACATCCTTTTCTTCACTTTATGACTTTGCTACACATGTCTTTCCTGGAATCATTTATCAAATTAAATACCTGATTAAAATGCTTGTTTTAGGGTTTACTATCAACAGCCCAATGGATAACTGACTTGCTCAAACTCTGTTGACAATTACTTGAAGAATAAAACCCAAATTTCTTAGTTTACATGGCCTTTGGACATTCACCCTAATTGTCATTTCTAATGTTCTTTCTGAACACATTCTGCAGGGTACAATTTATTACAACCAGATTCAGCCCTGTCTTCTTTCCTGCTGCTGCTTCATATTCTCCAGTCCTCACTTTTATACTCATACTATTACTTACATTTGGAATTTCCCATAGTAGTGACTAAAAACAGACTCTAAATTCAGGCTGCTTGCATCTAGATCCTGGTTTTGACACTTACTAGCTGTGTGTTCTTCATCAAGTTATTCAGGCTCTGTGTGCCTCCATTTGCCATCTATTTTACAGGACTTATACTAGCACCTAACTCATGAGGTAAATATGACAATTAAAAAACTAACACTTAGAAAGGTACCCCATTACTTAGCAAATACTAAATAAATGTCAGTTATTATTATCCCATCTCCAAATCTTACATTTGAAGCCGCTTAACCCTCTACCTCAAGAAAGCCTTTTTTTTAATCCACAGCTATATATAAGCATTACATTTCTTAAAGTTTTTCTTTACCTATATTTTTTGCATTTAGCTTCTATTGAGCATTAAACATAAAATTAACTTCCCAGATAAAATTGTATGTTTAATAAGAAAAAAGAAAACTTCCTTTCTTTGTATCTGACTCAGTTTTTAGAACATAGTACATACTAAATAAATATTTAACAAATGACTTAACTTTCTTCACAAAATAGAAAGATATATATAACACACATTAATATTTGTCAGTTTATAATATCTTAATGTCAACTCACAAAAGCAGTAGAAAATTCCCAATTCAAAACTTCATTTTACCCCTCAGAAACAAATCACAAGTTAAAAACTGTGGGAGTTAAATAACAGTTCAACCTCACTTGTTCATTTCTATTTATACACGGATTGATTCCACTGTGAATTAATTTATATCACAAGAAAAATAAGGTTCCAAATGAAGAGAATGGGCCTGCTTTGTTGCTGCTGTTGTTATTGTCTGTAGCACAAAAACCTCTAGGCTAAAATAATATTTCCAATAATAAACTCCCCCGGTTTACAAATCATATAAAAACTCTAAGTAGCCCAAACATTCACACAAAAACATTATTTTTATTCAAACATGTTTCTCCCCAGTCTCTTATCTCCTTCTTGATTTAAGAGTCTATTCAGTTCACATTTTAAAAAATCACCATGCTAAGATAGTGATTTGGAAGGCAATTACATGTAATAGCTCCTGCTTTATAATTGAAGAGATGCTCCTCATTTATCTACCACACTAACTCATATCTCTCTATTCAAATTGCTTCCAGTTTCTGAGACCAGGCTTCACAAGATTTCAAACCCAAATTTTAGAACAATTTCTGCCAAAGGAATAGAGTGGACCTCAGTTTTTGTTTTGTTTAATGCTCTAGTGGAAATATAATTAGCATTTTAGAAACATAGAATTGGAATCTAATTCAGGAAGTATTTACTATACTATATCTCCTGATTATAAGCCGCTGTATTGGTTGATTTAAAGAATTCTGTGATGATGAGATAGAGCCTGTGCCCTTCATGAGCTTTCAGTTAAGACAAATGTTCATACCTATCTAAGTAAGAAAAAGCACATTAAAATAAAGTCTACATGAGAAGCACGAATGCTATTTGGATTAAACAGAGGAAGGGAACAAATTCACCAGGATATGACAATTGAGTCCAGATAGTTGCATGTTATGGAACTTATTTTTTCTGTTGCTTCTAAAATTGATTTAGTAAATAAATGCATAGATCTGAAAAATCATGTGTAGAAGTAGTAATATTTCTCTGGCAGTAGGAAGGTTTCTGCAATATCTTATTATCAACAGCTGTCAACACTTTGCACTCTCAGGAACTGACATTTACCTTCAGTGTCAGACATCACCATGTACACTTCAATAAGCTAAATCTCAAAGAGAACAGAAATAAAGCCAAGGCAATGAAGGGTCTTTTAATGTGACTGTCAGATTTCTTTCTTTTTTTTTTTTTTTTTTGCCCACTTCATATCACTTTGTTGACAAATTTTTGTATAGTCAAAGCTATGATTTTTTCCAGTAGTCATGTATGGATGTGAGAGTTGAACTATAAAGAAAATTGAGTGCCAAAGAGTTGATGCTTTTGAATTGTGGTGTTGGGGAAAACTCTTGAGAGTCCCTTGGACTGCAAGGAGATCAAACCAGTCAATCTTAAAGGAAATCAGTCCTGAATATTCATTGGTAGGACTGATGCTAAAGCTGAAACTCCAATATTTTGGCCACTTAATATGAAGAATTGATTCATTGGAAAAGTCCCTGATGCTAGGAAAGATTGAAGGTGGGAGGAGAGGGGATGACAGAGGATGAGATGGTTGGATGGCATCACTGACTCAGTGGACATGAGCCTGAGCAAGCTCCAGGAGTTGATGATGGACAGAGAAGCCTGGTATGCTGCAGTCCATGGGGTCACAAAAAGTAGGATGCAGCTGAGCAACTGAACTGAAGAACTTTTAGATAGGGTCAATGGAGAGCTTGCCTACTTGATTTTACTGGTATGGAGATCAACACACGATTCTGTTTGAGTCTAAGATAGTTAGATAGGTGCCCAGCAAATTCCAGGGATGTGGAAAAACAGTCAATTGTGGTAGAGAGATCAGCAATTGCTCCCTACAGCTGTAATTAATCAATAAATGATTATTCTGAAATGTTATTCTTATTGACCACAGGAAGGCAACAGAGCTGGAAAGGATGAGGTCCAGAAAAATGAGCTATTCTGAGAAATGGACTGAATCAGAGTGAGAACTTGACCACTCTGGACAGACCCTCTGAGTAGATCCTTGTTTCTCAGGGTAAGTTTTAAATCCGAATCATAACTAAGACCCTGGAGCTGGTGTTAGGATAAATAGCTTGGCAGTCAAGTGGTCAAACCACTAGTTCTTATCACTGAATTTTCCTAGGGCAACTGTGTGCCAGAAATTGAGGAAGTGCTGCTTCAATGAAGGAAATAAATTAGCATCTGTTAAAAACTGTCACAGACAGGTATTCCTAAGCTTTATCTTTCTCAATCACACAGCAGTGTGTGCAACCTTTTTGTGACAGACAGTATCATCCTTATTTTAGCAAATAAGAGAAGTGAGGTTCAGAACACTATGTAGCGTGCCCCAACTTCTCACATTTTCAAAAATCAGAAATTGTAAGTCTCTTATATGTTTATCTATCTATCTATATATCTAAATGGAGTTTTAAATGTGACTGCATCACATCACATATTCACTCCCACTATATGATTTTAAATTATGTCAAACCAGAAATTCATTCCATCAGTGAATACATTAGGTTTATTTTTTAAATGAATTATATTTAAAGTACATTTTACGTGTTGGTATGTTTGTTTTGTTAGAAATTTTATTTTTGGTGTGAAAATTAGTCCAGATAGCCTTTTCTTTAAAAGAAAAAGAGAAACCAGTCTTTATGCCTGATGCTCTACTTTTTGAGTACTCTGGGTTAGAAAGAAGTAACTTTAAAAAGAAAGTACAGTCTAACATTCTTTTTCTTTTCAGTACACAACAGGATCTTATATCAACTTCCCAAGTTACTGGGAAGTACAAAGCAAAGTACAAAGTACAAAGGCCTCTCAGGCCTCTCAGTAAGTATAACTGCAACCCTCGGGAAGAAGAGGACACCCCCCCCCATGCACACACACACACACACACACAGAATACAATATTCGATTTTTAGTGCTCTTTTTCATCAGTTTGATCACATTTACCAAAACATTCTAATAGCTGCTTTGTGCATCACTGTCACCAGCTGTGTGACTTTGGAAAACTCTATATTCTTGATGTTTTCATCTTACAAACTGGTTATCTGAGATAAATGGATGAAAATGTCATCAAGTTAGTTCCCTGATAGTGAATAGGGCTACACCCCATCCATCTCCACTGTTCTCTGAGAATACAGGGGAGAAGTTACAGGAAGTGTTGGAAGTTAAATGTTTCCAAGGCCAGATAGGGGATGTAAACCAGTGATGTGAGAAAATAGGAAGTGATGGAGCACACAGTACCTGGAGGCATCCAGAAGGCAGTTTTGCAAAGTGGCTAATACTGATAAAATTTGGAATAAGAATATCTGGGATTCAGTCCTGGCTCTTCTTACTAACTGTGCGTGTTTAAACAAGTTATCTAAGCATTTAATGCCTATGTTGCCATAAAATGGAAATAAGACTGACTTTAAACAGTTGCTGTAAAAAATTAAACAATATCTATAATTTTTAGCACAATACCTGACAAAGAGTCAATGATCAACAGATTTTTTTTTCTCCAAAAAGCACAGGGATACACTTATATTTTTGTATAGTCTTGTTTTTGTAAAGTCTTGATTGGTTTGACTTCAGCTAAAAAGACTGGGGGGAAAAAGACATGTCTTGTTAGCCTTGGGGAAAGTGAAACACGTAAATCACTTGCATAACTTAAGCACTTGCTATTTATTCTAGGCAATTAAAGTTTTATTTTATTCCTTGACTATAAATTGTGTTTTACATTTTAACATTCTATAGTAGACACAGAGCTGTCCTTGAAAAGTATAACATTAAAAGCATGAAATAAATAAGAAAGAGAAGAAATGGCAAATATTTTGCTAAGTAAAATTTTGAAATTCTATTTTATCTAACTGAACACAGACTGAAACAAGTATTTCTAGGAAGTACATCAAAGGGGCAAAATGTTTTTCTATAAGAACTAACAGAAGCAAATAAACAACACCCAAGGCCAAACTAAACAGATAGCAAATATAAAGAAGAAGCAGTCACAAGAGGAAATACATCAGGAAATTAAGTACATAGAAGTGTCCAACTTTCAAAGATGTTAATTAAAAGAAACATGAGATGCTTTTCTCACTTATCACACTGGCCATATTTTAAATGAAAATAATCAGTGATTAGAAAAATTCAGCAGGCACTCATATATTTGTGTTAAGAGTGAAAGTGAAAGTGAAAGTGAAAGTGGAGTCGTGTCCAACTCTTAGCGACCCCATGGACTGCAGCCCACCAGGCTCTCCATCCATGGGATTTTCCAGGCAAGAGTACTGGAGTGGGGTGTATACAGTGTTATAGGTAATGTTTTAGAAAATGTATACCTGAGCTTTAAAAATGTTAAAAGACAGAGTTCCTAATGTCAATTATGAGGGTGGTCATGTACGGATGTGAGAGTTGGACTGTGAAGAAAGCTGAGCGCCAAAGAATTGATGCTTTTGAACTGTGGTATTGGAGAAGACTCTTGAGAGTCCCTTGGACTGCAAGGAGATCCAACCAGTCCATTCTGAAGGAGATCAGCCCTGGGATTTCTTTGGAAGGAATGATGCTAAAGCTGAAACTCCAGTACTTTGGCCACCTCATGTGAAGAGTTGACTCATTGGAAAAGACTCTGATGCTGGGAGGGATTGGGGGCAGGAGGAGAAGGGGACAACAGAGAATGAGATGGCTGGATGGGATCACTGACTCGATGGATGGGGGTCTGAGTGAACTCCAGGAGTTGGTGATGGACAGGGAGGCCTGGTGTGCTGCGATTCATGGGGTTGCAAAGAGTCGGACACGACTGAGCAACTGAACTGAACTGAACTGAACCAAACCCTGTGAAAACAGTACAAAGCCCAGAACAAGCTCTACATGCAAACATCCAAATATGTTCTTTTCATCCAAAATACTTAAAGGAGATGTTTGAATTTTAAAAACTGACACATAGTAGTCTACAATTTTAAAACAATAGCTAAACACAAGGAGAAAATGTGAAGTGGTATATCAAGAATTTCCCTGTGGTCCCTGTCCTTCAGGAGTCTGCAATATAATGGAAGGGGGCAAAGCACATACTGGAAAAGTCTTGGGAACAATGTAATATAGTATTTAATAAAAACTTGTGAATAATATAAAAAGCAAAAATTGGATGTTACAGAAAAGCAAAGTAAAATAACAGACTAATCTGTGAATTTTTCTTTTAGATCTACTTTATAATACTGAAAGTAATTGAAGGCTATTGCCATAACTTTGAATAATACAGGATAAAGTAAATCAAAGAATATAAAATTATCTCAATTTCTTTCAATTTGTTTAATTTCTTCTTTTCTCACTGTGCTTAATCATTTTTTTCCTTCAACAAATACATCGTTTTGTTTTTAAACCTTGACTCTGTGAGATGAGACCTGGGAGAGAATGACTAGATACTCATGTAATAACAAGCAAAGGATCCTTCTAATTTGCCTGTGATTATGTCATTTACACTCCATTCAAGAACCTAACTGATATTTTTAAAGATAACCCACACTATAAATACATAAGTCCACTACAGACGAATTATTTCCATTCCAATAGTGTGCTCATAAGTCTAATACATTCGTTAAGTCCAACAAAGTTAGCTTAGGTACCCAGCTAACACAATCAGATATATAGTGCCTTGACCTCCATCGTGGCTCAGATGGTAAAGCGTCTGTCTACAATGCGGGAGACCTGGGTTCGATCCCTGGGTTGGGAAGATCTGCTGGAGAAAGAAATGGCAATCCACTCCAGTACTATTGCCTGGAAAATCCCATGGACAGAGGAGCCTGGTAGGCTACAGTCCATGGGGTCCCGAAGAGTCGGGACACAACTGAGCGAATTCACTTTCGCTTAGGAACCCAAATAACACAATCAGATATATAGTATTGTACTGTAATAGGTTCATTATACTTTTCACACAAAGGATACAAAAAACCAAAAAATTTTTAAATTTAATCTTACAGTATAGTACCTTGAAAAGTATGATAGTACCAGCTTCATTGCTACAGCCTTTATGCTTGCTTCTGGTAATCCTGGGCTTGAAATGAAGATATTATGCTGCTGCACTCTATGTAGTACTATACAAAATATATGCTGCCAGGTAAGAAATGAATCGCCAGTCTAGGTTCAATACAGGATACAGCACTTGGGGCTGGTGCACAGGGATGATCCAGAGAGATGATATGGGGTGGGAGGTGGGAGAGGGGTTCAGGATTGGAACTCATGTACACCTGTGGCGGATTCATGTCACAAATGTATGGCAAAACCAATACAGTATTGTAAAGTAAAATAAAGTAAAAATAAAAATTTTTTAAAAAGTACACAAAAGCACAATCACCCATAGAGGATGCATGCATGTGGCAATGCATCCCAGACACGTGAACTAACTTATGTAACTGGATGTGCGAATGCACATTCACATCTTTGAAAGCTGACAACTTGAAGTTTCATATATAGGGAACTTATTGTATGCATTTTCAAGGGCAGAGTCTGTCTAGACATCATCTATCTTAGTCAAACTCTTTGAATTAACCATCAGAAAATCAAGTGAATTTTAGTTGAGACCGAGTTCCCAAACCTGAGTCTGGTATATCTAGCACAAGAGGTCAAACCTCCTACTCCTACTAAGGGTTACATAAAGAGTCGGCTCCTTGGTTTTTTGATCTTAGACATGTTATTTAAATCATCAGTGGCCTCAGTGGACTCGTAAATGTGCATGTATAAAATGGGATGACAATAAAAGAAACTTATTCACAAGGTCATCATGGAGATTAAATGACATAATTTGTAAAAGCACTTTCCTAAGTGCCTACCCCCTATTAAAACATATATTACTGGTTATTATAATGATTACTTTTAATCTCACACTTTTCTCCTCCATGATGTTTCACAGCACTTAGGTCAGTTCATTTTCCTTTTAAAAATAGCTAATACTCTGTGTCACTCTGATGTCCCCTCTCCTAGCCACTAAGAAGGTCATCTGGGTTTGGTCAGGGAGTGACTGAGGTAGCAGAAGGAGGGTGGTTTGCACCCAGTGCCTTCTTTCACATCCCAGCTTCCCCATTTATAAACTCTAGGACTTGGTAACATTAACTACTCTGAGCTTCACAAGTCTCATAAAGAGAGAGTACCAAGACTGACCTTAGAAGGCTGTCAGGACTACTAAATGAGACACCGCGAAGATGTCTAGCACATTGCCAACCATGTAAGAGATGATAGGGAAATAGCACCCTGAGTCAGAGGATGGAAGCGGTGCCCCAGGAGTCATAACCTGCTAAGTGTCTGGCAACAGGCACACTCATTTAAATGTCCTTCATTCTCTACTCTTTTTTTCCCTGGGATTTAAAACCGTGTTTAAATGATTTTGTGATTTATTAGCAGTGCTAGTGATGCTTAACAATTGATTCACTCTTCCCTGTAATTAGTTGGGGTGATTAGAGAAAGTGTTCCTATTACTGTAAAGTTTGATTTGTAACAATCCTGTTAGACCCAGAGGGAGGGAGTTGAGAAGAGGTCAATGCCTTCCAATAATGAATACAAACTCTCCTATGCAGGCGTAGTGTGCCTTTTTTGAGGAGGGTATTTGGAATTTAGACATTATTGACTAGTGACTCTTTGCCAGCAAGGCTTTAACTTTCAAATTAAAAGAGCCAAAATCTATACCAGCATCTCCCCAAATATATTCTGTGGACTATTCAACTCCACCCCCACCATGGAATACTCCATACAGAAAAAAAAAGGGAGTGGGTCTTATGTTCAAATAATTTTGGAAGAATCATATGAACTAGCACCCTTGAGGATTCACAGTGCACAAAATACCACATTTATTTAACATTGGGAGAATCTGAATAAAGACCATTATTTAAAGAAATGAAGCTTTGTCCCCTGCCAATTAATATTTCTTAATGCTATGAAGAATTAACATAGCCAAAAACTGCCTAGGAATGAAGGTCAGGAACGGCGGCGGTAAGGAGATACCCCTCGTCCAAGGTAAGGAACAGCGGCTGTGCTTTGCTGGAGCAGCCGTGAAGAGATACCCCACACCCAAGGTAAGAGAAACCCAAATGAGATGGTAAGTGTTGCAAGAGGGCATCAGAGGGCAGACACACTGAAACCGTACTCACAGGAAACTAGTCAATCTAATCACACTAGGACCACAGCCTTGTCTAACTCAATGAAACCAAGCCATGCCTGCAGGGCAACCCAACACAGGTGTGTCATGGTGGAGAGGCCTGACAGAATGTGGTCCACTGGAGAAGGGAATGGCAAGCCACTTCAGCATTCTTGCCTTGAGAACCCCATGAACAGTAGGAAAAGGCAAAATGATAGGATACCAAAAGTTGAACTCCCCAAGTCATTAGGTGCCCAATATGCTACTACTGGAGATCAGTGGAGAAATAACTCCAGAAAGAATGAAGGGATAGAGCCAAAGCAAAAACAATATCCAGTTGTGGATGTGACTGGTGATAGAAGCAAGATCTGATGCTGTAAAGAGCAATATTGCACAGGAAAATGGAATGTCAGGTCCATGAATCAAGGCAAATTGGAAGTGGTCAAACAAGAGACGGCAAGAGTGAACGTCGACATTCTAGGAATCAGCAAACTAAAATGGACTGGAATGGGTGAATTTAACTCAGATGACCATTACATCTACTACTGCGGGCGGGAATCCCTCAAAAGAAATGGAGTAGCTATCATGGTCAACAAAAGAGTCCAAAATGCAGTACTTGGATGCAATCTCAAAAACAACAGAATGATCTCTGTTTGTCTCCAAGGCAAACCATTCAATATCACAGTTATCCAAGTCTATGCCCCAACCAGTAACACTGACAAAACTGAAGTTGAACAGTTTTATGAAGACCTACAAGATCTTTTAGAACTAACACCCAAAAAAGGTGTCCTTTTCATTATAGGGGACTGGAATGCAAAAGTAGGAAGTCAAGAAGCACCTGGAGTAACAGGCAAATTTGGCCTTGGAATGCAGAATGAAGCAGGGCAAAGACTAATAGAGTTTTACCAAGAAAATGCACTGGTCATAGCAAACACCCTCTTCCAACAACACAAGAGAAGACTCTACACATGGACATCACCAGATGGTCAACACCAAAATCAGGTTGATTATATTCTTTGCAGCCAAAGATGGAGAAGCTCTATACAGTCAACAAAAACAAGACCAGGAGCTGACTGTGGCTCAGATCATGAACTCCTTATTACCAAATTCAGACTCAAATTGAAGAAAGTGGGGAAAACCACTAGACCATTCAGGTATGACCTAAATCAAATCCCTTATGATTATACAGTGGAAGTGAGAAATAGATTAAAGGGTCTAGATTTGATAGACAGAGTGCCTGATGAACTATGGAATGAGGTTCGTGACACTGTACAGGAGACAGGGATCAAGACCATCCCCATGGAAAAGAAATGCAAAAAAGCATAATGGCTGTCTGGGGAGGCCTTACAAATAGCTGTGAAGAGAGGCGGAAAGCAAAGGAGAAAAGGAAAGCTATAAGCATCTGATTGCAGAATTCCAAAGAATAGCAAGAAGAGATAAGAAAGCCTTCTTCAGTGATCAATGCAAAGAAATAGAGGAAGAGAATAGAATGGGAAAGACTAGAGACCTCCTCAAGAAAATTAGAGATACCAAGGGAACATTTCATGCAAGGATGGGCTCAATAAAGGACAGAAATGGTATGGACCTAACAGAAGCAGAAGATATTAAGAAGAGGTGGCAAGAATACATGGAAGAATTGTACAAAAAAGATCTTCACGACCCTAATAATCATGACGATGTGATCACTAATCTAGAGCCAGACATCTTGGAATGTGAAGTCAAGTGGGCCTCAGAAAGCATCACTACGAACAGAGCTAGTGGAAGTGATGGAATTCCAGTTGAGCTATTTGAAATCCTGAAAGATGATGCTGTGAAAGTGCTGAACTCAATATGCCAGCATGTTGGGAAAATTCAGCAGTTGCCACAGGACTGGAAAAGGTCAGTTTTCATTCCAATTCCAAAGAAAGGCAATGCCAAAGAATGCTCAAACTACCACACAATTGCACTCATCTCACATGCTAGTAAAGTAATGCTCAAAATTCTCCAAGCCAGACTTCAGCAATACGTGAACCGTGAACTCCCTGATGTTCAAGCTGGTTTTAGAAAAGGCAGAGGAACCAGAGATCAAATTGCCAGCAACCCCTGGATCACGGAAAAAGGAAGAGAGTTCCAGAAAAATATCCATTTCTGCCTTATTGACTATGCCAAAGCCTTTGACTGTGTGGATCACAACAAACTGTGAAAATTTTTGAAAGAAATGGGAATACCAGACCACCTAACCTGCCTCTTCAGAAATCTGTATGCACATCAGGAAGCGACAGTTAGAACTGGACATGGAATGACAGACTTGTTCCAAATAGGAAAAGGAGTACGTCAAGGCTGTATATTGTCACCCTGCTTATTTAACTTATATGCAGAGTACATCGTCAGAAATGCTGGGCTGGAAGAAACAGAGGCTGGAATCAAGATTGCTGGGAGAAATATCAATAACCTCAGATATGCAGATGACACCACCTTTATTGCAGAAAGTGAAGAGGAACTAAAAAGCCTCTTGATGAAAGTGAAAGACGAGAGTGAAAAAGTTGGCTTAAAGCTCAACATTCAGAAAATGAAAATCATGGCATCTGGTCCCATTACTTCATGGGAAATAGATGGGGAAACACTAGAAACGGTGTCAGACTTTATTTTTGGGGGCTCCAAAATCACTGCAGATGGTGACTGCAGCCATGAAATTAAAAGACGCTTACTCCTTGGAAAAAAAGTATGACCAACCTAGACAGTATATTAAAAAGCAGAAACATTACTTTGCCGACTAAGGTCCACCTAGTCAAGGCTATGGTTTTTCCAGTGGTCATGTATGGATGTGAGAGTTGGATTGTGAAGAAGGCTGAGTGCCGAAGAATTGATGCGTTTGAACTGTGGTGTTGGAGAAGACTCTTGAAAGTCCCTTGGACTGCAAGGAGATCCAACCAGTCCATTTTGAAGGAGATCAACCCTGGGATTTCTTTGGAAGGAATGATGCTAAAACTGAAGCTCCAGTACTTTGGCCACCTCATGCGAAGAGCTGACTCATTGGAAAAGACTCTGATGCTGGGAGAGATTGGGGGCAGGACGAGAAGGGGACAACCCAGGATGAGATGGCTGGATGGCATCACGGACTCGATGGACATGAGTCTGTGTGAACTCCGGGAGATGGTGATGGACAGGGAGGCCTAGCGTGCTGCGATTCATGGGGTCACAAAGAGTCGGACACGACTGAGCGACTGAACTGAACTGAACTGAACTGAAAGATAAAATGAAATATTATATATATATATATATAAACTATAATAAAAGTTTCAGATAAAATAGAATGTGCTTATGCTGCTTATAATAAGTGACTACCTTAAGCAGGGTTTTATACTGGAGATATACTCTAAATAATGATGCAATTTGTCTCGCTCACTTAACCCACTCTCTTGCTTTACCTACCTTCCTCATCCTGCCTGCTCAATGAATCCATGGTGTCAGCTATTAAATGGATGGTAAATGGACAACCACAGAAGCATTTCTGTCTCTAAACTATGTCTTTTTGCAGTAGTAAAGTATGAATTTTTATTAAGTCCTTACTCTCTAGTTTCTGTTCATTTTAAGACATTCTGTTTAAGAGGTGAGGGGGAGATGGGATCCCTTAATAATTAGAATATTTGCATCAATGATAATCTAAAGTTATTGTCATTGTGTAGAAGACTAGAAGCATGTACAGAACAAAGGAAGATTGATTTTCCAAACTTTATCCTTTGCAACAAGCCTCATTAAATAAACGAATTGGAAGTTTGCTTGTTCCTCAGCTCAAATATAAATAGTAGTCACTGTTCAGTTGCTAAGTTGTGTTTGACTCTTTGTGACCCCATAGACTCCAGCACACCAGGCTTCCCTGTCCTTCACTGTCTCCTGGAGTTTGCTTAAATTCTTGTCCTTAAGGCAGTGATATTATCTAACCATCTTTTCTTCTGCTGACCCCTTCTCCTCTTGCCCTCAATCTTCCCCAGCATCAGGGTCTTTTCTAATGAGTCAGCTCTTTGCATCAGGTGGACAAAGTATTGGAGTTTCAGTTTCAGGATCAGTCCTTTCAATGAATATTCAGGGTTGATTTCCTTCAGGATTGTCTAGTTTGAGCTCTTTGTTGTCCAAGGCAGGTAAATTTACTGTGTGCTGAGATAAATAACTACACATAACAAGCTCAGGATGCTGCTTGGGCAATAGGCCAAGGTGATTTATTTCTTCTTTCTTCTATCCATCCTTCCTTCTTTTTTAAAGCTAAAGTTTATTTGAATTAATATTTGTATTAGCTGTCAAATATAAGCTTGAATCAGGTGAGATATAACTGGCACAAATTCTGTGATTTTGAAGAGCACCGTAGATGGGCCCTTCACACTGCAAAGGTTTCCAAGCCACACCAGAGTAGTTGTCAGGTTGTCTGTGTTGCTCCCTTTAAAGGGCTTCCTTTTGACATTAGTGAAAATAAAATATTTATTTATTCTCTGTTTTATACTGAATATAAGACATTTATTCTCCTGATTAAAAAAAAAGAAATGTTCATTTCTGGAAGAGAAAATAATCAGTTATTCTTGTTCATAAGCAGAGAGCTTTAAATCATACGGACTGCTGCGGCTCTCACACTACCAAAGCATGTTCATCCCTCCTCTGTCTTAAATAAGACAAACACCTTTTAATCTTACGAATAGAAGCACTCTGACATTAAAAAGTCAATTAGCTAATTGCACACAGTTAATTTACTGGTGAGACTGAGAAGACAGCAACAAACAGAAATATTAAATGGATGATTATATAGATATATATAAAGAGCATGCATATATATATATATATCAATCAGTTAAATTCAGTTGCTCAGTCATGTCCAACTCTTTGTGACCCCATGGACTGCAGCACACCAGGCTTCCCTGTCCATCACCAACTCTCAGAGCTTGCTCAAACTCATGTCTGTTGAACTGGTGATGCCATCCAGCCATCTCATCCTTTCTTGTCCCCTTCTTCTCCTGCCTTCAATCTTTCCCAACATCAGCGTCATTTCCAATGAGCCAGCTCTTCACATCAGGTGGCCAAAGTATTGGAGTTTCAGCTTCAGCATCAGTTCTTCCAGTGAATTCCAATGAATTCTTTAGGATTGACTCATTTAATCTCCTTGCAGTCCAAAGGATTCTCAAGAGTCTTCTCCAATACCACAGTTCAAAAGCATCAATTCTTCAGTGCTCAGCTTTCTTTATAGTCCGACTTTCACATCCATACATGACTACTGGAAAAATCATACCTTTGATTAGATGGACCTTTGTTGGCAAAGTAATGTCTCTGCTTTTTAATATACTGTCTAGATTGATCATAGGTTTTCTTCCAAGGAGCAAGCATCTTTTAATTTCATGGCTGCAGTCACCATCTGCAGTGATTTTGGACTCTCCAAAAATAAAGTCTCACACTGTTTCCATTGTTTCCCCATCTACTTGCCATGAAGTGATGGGACAAGATACTATAATCTTCATTTTTCGAATGTTGAGTTTTAAGCCAACTCTTTCACTTTCCTCTTTCACTTTCATCAAGAGGTTTTTTAGTTCTTCTTCACTTTCTGCCATAAAGGTGGTGTCATCTGCATATCTGAGGTTATTGATATTTTTCCCGGCAATCTTGATTCCAGCTTGTACTTCAAACAGCCTGCCATTTTGCAAGATGTACTCTGCATATCAGTTAAATAAGCAGGGTAACAATATACAGCCTTGATGTACCCCTTTCCCTATTTGGTACAGTCTGCTCTTCCATGTCCAGTTCTAACTGTTGCTTCTTTGACCTGCATGCAGGTTTCTCAGGAGGCAGGTAAGGTGGTCTGGTATTCTCATCTCTTTAAGAATTTGCTACATGTTGTTGTGATCCATGCAGTCAAGGGCTTTGGTGTAGTCAATGAGCAGATGTTTTTCTGGAACTCTTTTGCTTATTCAATGATCCAATGGATGTTGGCAATTTGATCTCTGGTTCCTCTGCCTTTTCTGAATCCAGCTTGAACATCTGGAATTTCATGGTTCATGTACAGTTAAAGCCTGGCTTGGAGTATTTTGAGCATTACTTTGCTAGCATTTTGTGGTAGTTTCAATATTCTTTGGTATTGTCTTTTTTGGGATTGGAATGAAAACTGACCTTTAGATGAGCTATATATATATGTATGTGGATATATATATATGGCTTCCCTGGTAACTCAGCTGGTAAAGAAACCACCTGCAATTCAGGAGACCCCAGTTTGATTCCTGGGTTGGGAGCATCCCCTGGAGAAGGGATAGGCTACCCACTCCAGTACGCTTGCGCTTCCCTGGTGGCTCAGATGGTAAAGAATCTAAGAATCTGCCTGCAATGAGGGAGACGTGGGTTCAATGTGTGTGAAATGTACCATACACAATACAAAATTCACAAAGGGAAATTTTCAGCCACTCCTCCAGTGATGGCTCCTGGACTGGGTCAGACCGTGGTTGTGCCTTAGCCAGTGGCATGCATGGGCCACAGGAGGACAGAGCACTTGCAATATCAAAATAGTGTCATGTCAGAGCCTTTGGCAGTAATGTTTTCATTGAATTGTCCCTTTTTCATTCAATACATAATTATTGAGTTTCCTGACTATGTGTTGGGAGCCAGCAGCAAACAAGAAAGACAAGAGTGATGATTTCAAAGTTGACACTGGAAGGGGGAACAAACACAGAGTAAATTTAATATGAGGGCCTCAAATAAAAGGGTTTCTAATGGAACCCAATTTACTTAACCCTCTTCCTCCCACCCCATTCTAGACAAAGAAAGTATTTCTCGGAAAGAACTAAAGAGCTATTTTTATCTTCAGTGCTCCTTGTTCTTTTTCTCCCAGTTCCTCTCCCCCTTTTTCTCCCTTTCACATACTACACATATGAATGTTCATAACTGGTATTATTTCAATATGACAATAATAATTTGGAAAATTGACATAGGGTTGCAAAATATTTTGCAATGTTAAGACATATACTTTTGCAATATTAAGATGTATACATTTTCATTGCCATTCACTCTTAATATTAAAATTTCCTAAGCACTTAATCTTCTGGTTTTTTGTCTACTAACTCATTCAATCCACATAACACCTTATAAGGTAGGTACTGCTATTATTCCCATCTATATGGGAACTGCAACTCAAAGCAGTTGGGTGTACTATCCAGTCCAACCCCACGGCAGAGCCAGGCTGTGTACTCAGGAAGTTTGGCCCAGAACTTGTTCTCTTGCCCATTCCATGTAAGGTGGACCCTAATATTTTTAAGGTAAAAAACTCACTTGTCCTTTTTATTTTGTCAATTTCCCAGAAGACTGTTGAAAATCTTGTCAAAGCTCTGCTTTGACTCACTAACCTGTGTCCAGAAACCCCAGTCCCATGATATCAGCCTTATGAAAGTTTATAATTCTCATCCAGATTTATGTTACAGATGCTGTAGGAAAAGAGCTTAACTGTGTTTATAAGATGCTGTTTATAATTATTTTGCCAAATGGCTTTCAAAAACTATACATACTACCTGATTTTGAATACCCTCCCTGGCTTTTGTTGATATTATTTAGTCACTAAGTCACGTCTGACTCTTGTGACCGCATGGACTGTAGCCCACCAGGCTCCTCTGTCCATGGGGTTTCCCAGGCAAGAATATTGGAGTGGGTTACAATTTCCTTCTCCAGGGATCTTCCAGACCCAGGGATCGAACGTGCATCTCCTGCTCAGGCAGACAGATTCTTTACCACTGTGCCACTTCTTTTAATAATACATCATTAACCTGGTTGTCAGGAAACTGGGAAATGACCCTCAGGTGATGAAGAGTTCTTATCACAGCGCCCACAGATGGACTTGAGATGCCTAAGAATCACCTGAATTCAAAAGAAAAATGTATTTAAATGTCGGTAACTCAGCATGCATGCACGCGCACACACACACACACTCACAATCTCTCTCTCTCTCTCTCACACACACATGCTCTAGGGCAAAGATCCACAGGTTTCAGAGGATTCATGAAAATATCCTTAAGCCGAAAAAAACGTAAGAACTATTGCTCTAGGCCTGAGGACTAATTTACCATGTGACTTTATGGAAGTAATTTTGCCACACTGTGCCCCAGTTTCAACCCTTGTCAAATCACAATTTAATTCTACTCTGACAAATATTTTGAAGGGTGAAGACTGAATAATATACAGTGCTGCATATACATTGCATGCAAGCTCAGCCACTAAGGCATGTCTAACTATATCCCCATGGACTGCAGCCCACCAGGCTTCTCTGTCCGTGGGATTTCCCAGGCAAGAATTCTGGAGTGGTTGCCATTTCCTCCTCCAGGGGATCTTCCCAACCCAGGGGTCGAATCTGTCTCTCCGGTGTCCCCTGCATTGGGAGGTGGGATCTTTACCACCGAGCCACCTGTACATTAGCTATTATTTCTTTAGTCTTTCTTTTTAGAGAAATTTTGTGAAAACTAGTCATGAAAATTTTGGGGGGCAAATGACTAAATTTCATCTGTGCAATGATTTCTGTATTTTTATTTTTGAAGATATTTTAGTATTCTGTGCTCGCTGTCGATGGAAAATTATTCCAATTTGTCCCAATAGCCAAGAAAAAGTTAAATTAAGGATAAGTGAAAACAGTAAGTCTGCCCATCAACTCTAGAAATAGAAGATGAAGTGAACACGTAAACATCAAATTACACAGCATCGTTCCAAGCTGATTTTCAAACCTCAGTAGGGGGTTATTTTAAGAGCACCGCAGCTTTTCTAAGGAAATAAGCAGTGCTATGCAGTCATGCTTCAGCACTGTACTCTAATATCAGGACATCTCCAGACGAAAAAGAATTTTGCCACTAAGGAAGCAATTTTGTCCCTAAAAAGAAGGCTCCCACAAGCACCAATGACATTGCCATGATTTCTCTCATGGTTCTGCTTCTTTGTCCATGAGAAACATCATATGCTCACACACACACTCCAAAGCAACAAATGGCCTTTAGAGGCATTGACAGTACATCTGATAGCTTGAATTCTTAGGATTATCATCTATCTTGAATTCCCTGCAGAAAATCTGTAATTAGGTGACATTTAGGAACAAGGTTTTGTCGTGTTACACTCCTGTGGGTGAGTGGGATGCTTCTGACAGTGACTGGGGGAAACATGCGGCTTCTGAAATCCAGGTAACCAGGAAACAGGGAGAGCTTAATATTAATGTATGCCATTTGGTTCTGTTTTCCTAGAGAACCCTTACACAGTTTCTACAATTAGAACAATCATTTTGTGTTTCCTAGTTCAGTCCTTTTTTCTTGAATCTTTGCTATAAGGCTTATATGGCTCAGTGGTAAAGAATCTGCCTGCCAAGCAGGAGACCTGGGTTCTGTCCCTGGGTTGGGAAGATCCCCTGGAGAAGGGACCAGCTACCTACTCCAGTATTCTGGCCTGGAGAATTCCAGGGACTGTATAGTCCATGGGGTCACAAAGAGTTGGACATGACTGAGCAGTCGACTTTCACTGTCCTTCACTTTATGATATAGAGTCATGTAGTCCATACTACAACACTTCTAACAGGTAGCTAACTACCTCCATGTAGAAAGCTTTATCATCATTCATTCATGCATTACCTCAAAAATTCATTAAATTTCTACTATCTGCTGGCCCTGGGCTATGAACAAGGAGCACAGCAATGGAAAAGAATCTCTACTACTGGGAGCTGTGGATTTAGTGGAGAGACAATTAGATCAGAAATTACATTATAGCACATCTTCTTACTTTTAACTAAACATTATTATATGTAAATCTCACTTACTGTTCTGGATTAATCTCTTTGCAATACATATAACAAGTCTAATTTATATCCCAGAGACACATCTGTTAGGTATTTGAAGACTATCACAGCTTTGCAAGTGAAAAATCCCTAATCCAGTCTTTTTTTTTTTTTTTTTGAGCATCTACTATGTGCCATGATGTGGCGATACAGCAAATTATGTATTAACACAATCCCTACAATTCAAGTAGTCATCCCTCCTTTCTTATAGTTGTTTTAAGTCCTCCCCTCTAAATAAACTGAAAGTGCAAGTTAGCCACTCAGTTGTGTCCAACTCTTTGTGACCCTAGGGACTGTTGCCCACCAGGCCCCTCTGTCCATGAAATTCTCCAGACATGAATACTGGAGTGGGTTGCCATTTTTTTCCTCCAGGGGATCTTCCTGACCCAGGAATTGAACACGTCTCCTGCATTACAGACAGATTCTTTACCATCTAAGCCACCAGGGAAGCACTGTGCTAAAGACTGATTTAGGCACAGAACTAAGTGACACATCTCTGGCATCAAGAAACATACAGGCCTGTGGTAGAACAAGTATAGTTACTTCATTCACCTCATTCATCATGAATTCACTGAATTAGATATATAGAATATACCTGGCTAGTCTATTTCCCTCTTCCATCACTATCCAGGGTATCTAAATATATGTGAAAGTAACAATACAGTGACGTTTACATTTATTAAAAACAGCATAAAATGAATGTCAAATACTGAGATTTGAGTGTAGAAATTATGCATAGTATTTGAAGATTACTAAATCAACAAAACCCACTGACCCAACCAATGGTAATTTATGCTTTATTCTTTTCCTGGGTTATTTTCTAAGACTTAGGGCTTCAGTTTATCCTGCAATGCACCACCCAACATTTTGAGGCCATACAGAAACACTAAAACTTGGAACTTGCTAAGAAAACTCTCTCAGCAAATGCTCTAGGTCAGTGCTGCATCACAGGCTCCTCTGGCTTCAGTCTCTAACTCCTGCCTTTAGGAAAGTCAGACAATACAACTGTTTATCTTCTTTCCACCAAAATACTACACACTGTTTAATCTACCTCCAATATGTCCAGAAGGATGAGGAATATCTTAATACTGGTTATGATCTTCTTTAATCTCTTTTACTTTCTTGGCCTGAACCTCTGACTTTCACTATTGAGTTCCCCAAGAGCCTCTCTGTCGTTTATCCACTGGGTCCTCCAAACGTTGCCATGTTTCTTTAATGGAAAACTTTAACACAGTGCAAGTCACTCAGTCCTGCCTGACTCTTTGTAACCCCATGGACTACACAGTTCATGGAATTCTCCAGGCCAGAATACTGGAGTGGGTAGCCTTTCCCTTCTCCAGGGGATCTTCCCAACCCAGGGATTGAACCCAGGTCTCCCACATTGCAAGCAGATTCTTTACCAGCTGAGCCACCAGGGAAGCCCTCTTTAATATAATCAATTTTACATGAAGATATATTAACATGGCCTAAGACAGAAAAACTTAAATTTCAGCTTTTAAAATTAACACTTAAGGAATAAGTCCATGCCACTCTATTCTTGTGGCTCTCCCCTGCCATCCGCTGCTAACCCTCATCCCTGAGGTAGGGTTTGGAGATGAAAGACAGATCAGAATCATCTAACAGATGAGCACAGATACATTGTCAGCTCCTCAGCAAGGTCCTCCTGGCCCACCCAAACTATAGTAGCAGCCACAGCACTCTTTCATACCACCTTATTTTTTTACTTCATACCATTTTCTACAATATTAAATTAATATATTCATCTATTTCAGTTTGTTTATAGTTCATACATTATCCATATTAACCCCACTCCTAACTTGCTATAAACTGTAGGAGGAGAGGCCCTGCTCCTCTTGTTTATCACTATACCCCCAGCTGGTACATGATTCGCAGATAAAAACATTGAATTATAAATGATTGAACCCAGAAGACCAGAATATATATCTTTAATAGTGGCTCATCTCAGAAAAAAAAAAAAAAAAAAAACCTATCAGTCATTCCAGGCCAAGTGGCTTTACTCAGAATTTACTTATATTTTATATATATGTATATCAATCACAGCCTATTTGATTTTTCTCTGACAATAGCTAATGAACCACATGATATTTTTATCAAGTAAATAAAAATAATAAATTGGATGCTAAATCACTAAGCTTATTCTTTTTCTCTTTTTTTGCTTCTGTTATTGTGTCTCTAAATCATGTCCAACTCTTGGCAACCCCATGGACTAGAGCAAGCCAAGCTTCTCTTTCCTTCACTATCTCTTTGAAAGTCTAGAATTTGGACATATGCATTTCTGTAGGATTTCTACAGAATGTGTTTAGGTTAGATATTTGTGGCAGAGGAGGACAGGTATTTGATTATGGTATGACGCTTATTTACAATTCTAGACTTTAGGAAAAAATTCTCAGTCAACTTTTAAGAGTTAACACAACTTACTAAATACTATATAATAATATCATCTTTAACATAGTGGGATTTCCTTGTAATGTTTTCAGGGTTAATACAGAGACTAATTGAATTCTAATTGTTTCCTGCTACCTCACTGAATACTTCTCAGTTTTTCTTGCTGGTTCTGCTTCTTCTCTCTGACTGGAATCTGCTTCTCTGTCTATTCACTCCCCTTAGATAATATCATCTAATCACATAATAACTGTATGTCCCTCATCATACTTTAACTTTTAGTTCCAGATCAATACATTTAGCTACTTAATTCATATTTCCCCATGGATACTGCTCAGGCAGCTGTAACTTAATACAAACAAAATAGAGCTCTTGATGTCTTCCTCTAAATATGTCCCTCCAACATATCAACCCTTTGTTTCAAACTTGAACATTCAAGTTACCCTCATATTCTACCTTCTTCCAGTCTCATCAACTCATCAACTATTCTTGGAAACTTGTCATGTTCTCTTCAGCGGTATATGCATTTGAACTCCTCTTTGCTGTCTGTCGCCACCAGTGGGCTCCATCTCGAGAGTGCCAGGCTGCGATGGCACAGGCACAGGAGCACCAAAAGGAGCTACCCCATGCCCAAGGTCAGGGGCTGCTGCTGAGAGGGGCTACCCAAAGTCCAAGGAGCAGTGGCTGCGGGGCACAGAGGGTCGAGAGGAGCTACTCCACTTTCAAGGTCAGGAGGGGCGGCCTTACCCCTTGTCCTAGGTAAGGCTCAGTGAAACTAAGCCATGCCTTGTGGGGCCACCCAGGACGGGCAGGTCATGGTGGAGAGGTCTGACAGAATGTGGTCCACTGGAGAAGGGAATGGCAAGCCACTTCAGTATTCTTGCCTTGAGAATCCCATGAACAGTACGAAAAGGCAAAATGACAGGATACAGAAAGAGGAACTCCCCAGGTCAGTAGGTGCCCAATATGCTACTGGAGATCAGTGGAGAAACATCTCCAGAAAGAATGAAGGGATGGAGACAAAGCAAAAACAATATCCAGTTGTGGAAGTGACTGGTGATAGAAGCAAAGTCCGATGCTGTAAGAGCAATATTGCACAGGAAAATGGAATGTCAGGTCCATGAATCAAGGCAAATTGGAAGTGGTCAAACAGGAAATGGCAAGAGTGAACATCAACATTCTAGGAATCAGCAAACTAAAATGGACTGGAATGGGTGAATTTAACTCAGATGACCATTATATCTACTACTGTGTGCAGGAATCCCTCAGAAGAAATGGAGTAGCCATCATGGTCAACAAGAGTCCAAAATGCAGTACTTCAATGTGATCTCAAAAATAACAGAATGATCTCTGTGCATTTCAAAGGCAAATCATTCAGTATCACAGTAATCCAAGCCTATGTCCCAACCAGTAATACTGAAGAAGCTGAATGGTTTTATGAAGGCCTACAAGACCTTTTAGAACTAACACCCAAAAGAGATGTCCTTTTCATTATAGGGGACTAGAATGCAAAAGCAGGAAGTCAAGAAGCACCTGGAGTAACAGGCAAATTTGGCCTTGGAGTATAGAATGAAGCAGAGCAAAAGCTAATAGAGTTTTGCCAAGACAATGCACTGGTCATAGCAAACACCCTCTTCCAACAACGCAAGAGAAGACTCTACACATCACATCACCAGTTGGTCAACAGCGAAATCAGATTGATTATATTCTTTGCAGCCAGAGATGGAGAAGCTCTATACAGTCAGCAAAAACAAGACCAGGAGTTGACTGTGGCTCAGATGATAAACTACTTATTGCCAAATTCAGACTGAAATTGAAGAAAGTAGGGAAAACCACTAGACCATTCAGGTATGACCTAAATCAAATCCCTTATGATTATACAGTGGAAGTGAGAAATAGATTTAAGGGACTAGATCTGATAGAGTGACTGATGAACTATGGGTGGAGGTCTGTGACATTGTACAGGAGACAGGGATCAAGACCATCCCCATGGAAAAGAAATGCAATAAAGCAAAATGGCTGTCTGAGGGGGCCTTACAAAGAGCTATGAAAAGAAGAGAAGCAAAAAGCAAAGGAGGAAAGGAAAGCTATAAGCATCTGAATGCAGAATTCCAAAGAATAGCAAGAAGAGATAAGAAAGCCTTCTTCAGTGATCAATGCAAAGAAATAGAGCAAGAGAATATAATGGGAAAGACTAGAGACCACCTCAAGAAAATTAGAGATACCAAGGGAACATTTCATGCAAAGATGGGCTCGATAAAGGACAGAAATGGTATGGACCTAACAGAAGCAGAAGATATTAAGAAGAGGTGGCAAGAATACACAGAAGAACTGCACAAAAAAGATCTTCACAACCCAGATAATCACGATGGAGTGATCATTCACCTAGAGCCAGACATCCTGGAATGTGAAGTCAAGTGGGCCTCAGAAAGCATCACTACGAACAAAACTAGTGGAAGTGATGGAATTCCAGTTGAGCTGTTTGAAATCCTGAAAGATGATGCTGTGACAGTGCTGCACTCAATATGCCCTCAAATTTGGAAAACTCAGCAGTGGCCACAGGACTGGAAAAGGTCAGTTTTCATTCCAATCCCAAAGAAAGGCAATGCCAAAGAATGCACAAACTACCGCACAATTGCACTCATCTCACATGCTAGTAAAGTAATGCTCAAAATTCTCCAAGCCAGGCTTCAGCAATATGTCAATCATGAACTTCCAGATGTTCAAGCTGGTTTTAGAAAAGGCAGAGGAACCAGAGATCAAATTGCCAACATCTGCTGGATCATGGAAAAAGCAAGAGAGTTCCAGAAAAACATCTATTTCTGCTTTATTGACTATGCCAAAGACTTTGACCATGTGGATCACAATAAACTGTGGAAAATTCTGAAAGAGATGGGAATACCAGACCATCTGACCTCCCTCTTGAATACCTATACACAGGTCAGGAAGCAACAGTTAGAACTGGACATGGAAAAACAAACTGGCTCCAAATAGGAAAAGGAGTACGTCAAGGCTGTATATTGTCACTCTGCTTACTTACTGTATATGCACAGTACATCATGAGAAACACTGGGCTGGATAAAGCACAAGCTGGAATCAAGATTGCTGGGAGAAATATCAATAACGTCAGATATGCAGATGACACCACCCTTAAGGCAGAAAGTGAAGAGGAACTAAAAAGCCTCTTGATGCAAGTGAAAGAGGAGAATGAAAAAGCTGGCTTAAAGTTCAACATTCAGAAAACGAAGATCATGGCATCTAGTCCCATCACTTCATGGGAAATAGATGGGGAAACAGTGGAAACAGTGTCAGACTTTATTTTTCTGGGCTCCAAAATCACTGCAGATGGTGATTGCAGCTATGAAATTAAAAGACACTTACTCCTTGGAAGGAAAGTTATGACCAACCTAGATAGCATATTCAAAAGCAAAGATATTACTTTACCAACAAAGGTCTGTCTAGTCAAGGCTATGGTTTTTCCAGTGGTTATGTATGGGTGTGAAAGTTGGACTGTGAAGAAAGCTGAGCACTGAAAATTTGATGCTTTTGAACATGTGGTGTCGGAGAAGACTCTTGAGAGTCCCTTGGACTGCAGGGAGATCCAACCAGTCCATCCTAAAGGAGATCAGTCCTGGGTGTTCATTGGAAGGACTGATTCTGAGGCTGAAACTACAATACTTTGACCACCTCATGCGAAGAGCTGACTCATTGGAAAAGACCCTGATGTTGGGAGGTATTAGGGCCCTGATGTAGGAGGAGAAGGGGACGACAGCGGATGAGATGGCTGGATGGCATCACCAAGTCGATGGACATGAGTTTGAGTGAACTCTGGGAGTTGGTGATGGACAGGGAGGCCCGGCGTGCTGCGATTCTTGGGGTTACAAAGAGTCAGACATGACTGAGCTACTGAACTGAACTGAACTGAACTGAATTTAACACTAGGCTTCCTTATTGGCTCAGTGGTAAGGAATCCACTGCCAATGCAAGAGACATGGTTTTGCACCCTGGGTCGGGAAGATCCCCTGGAGAAGGAAATGGCAATCCACTCCAGTATTATTGCCTGGAGAATTCCATAGACAGAGGAACCTTGCGGGCTACAGTCCACAGGTTAGCAAAAGAGTTGGACATGACTTAGCAACTAAACATAAACAATAACAAATTTAAAGCTAGTTTTCTCTTACCACTGAATTTCAGATTTTTCAATAAAATGTAATGAGTTTGTGGTGACATTTATCATAGCCATGGGTCAATCTTTGATAATCCTGGGCTCCCCCATAGTCATTCTCCATGACAAGCCAAGCGGTGACCAGTATAGATACCTCCAGAATGACCTGTACAGTTGCTTATAAAGTCTCTCTTTAGTAAACAATAGCCACTACCACTACAGGCAAGAGTGTCAGACAAAGGCTGTACTCCCAAATCTGATGCATTTCTATGGCTAGCTCAACAAGAGCTAGGTGCTGTAGCATCTGTCACCATTTAGGATTTCCTCCCACCTTAAATCTTTTCCTGGCTGAGTTATTGAGAGCAAAACAAGAAGGAATGCCAGAATAGAGTTTTTACAGGCAAATAAACATAAGCTGCTCCTAAGGTCAAGGACAGTGATGAAAGAAAGTTGTCATGATTCAAAATGGTGGAGAGGAGTGGAAACAGGAAATAGATCACTGCACTCTAAATTACAAAGAAGTGCTATCAGACATCTTGTGAATTACCCCAAGCCTGGCAGAGTAAAATATACCAAGTAGGTAAGCAACCACCAAAATGGACTCTGATCAAATTGCAGACTTAGACTTTCAAACTAGACAAATCACAGCAGCTATCTCCACCCACCTTTGCCTCAACTGGAGCATACACACATGGTTTATTGGGATAGGAGAGAGAATATTGTTAAAGAGATCAGCAATGACCACAAAGAATGAAGGACAAAACGGCAGCCCATGACACCACAAATCCTACCTAATTGGCTAGTTACTACTCCACCTTTTCTAGAAAGAACTGCCACGAAGTGCTAAACGCTTGTGGGAAACTGACTTTGTGTCTCAGTTTCCTTCCGTCAGTGCAAAGAAAGAAACTTGTGAGTTTTATAATGTACTGTAATATATGCACTACAATTGCAATTCTTATTGCCTCCCCAACAAAACCACTGTGGTGCCAGGAGCAGACCAGAAATAAACACCTTAAATACATTCTAATACCTATATATCAGTATCAAGGCATAGTGAAGGATGGTTTAAAGTATAAAGTAACCAAACTTTTGTAACATAAAATTAAGAGTTTTAGGACAGTTGAGTTGGACCATCTAGGAAGGCAAGTGTCAAAGTTGATTATAGCAACAAATTCCAAAGCAGAAATTTTTACCCAAGACTGAAAAAGTCACTCAATAATAAAGAAAGAACAGTAGAAGACCTACCAGAATTTGTGGCTGCAACTGCACATGTAGGTGGTAACCATTCTCAGCAGCATAATCCTCAAATGCCAGAGACCAGTGACAGAGGCATGAAGTATGTGAGTTACAGTCAGAGACCAGTGATTACCCAATGTTTAGAATTTAAAAAGAACAATAATCAAATACATGAGTCACAGTTCTATTGGCTGGGGTCAGTCATTCATTACCAGTGGAAAAGCTAGTCTTATTCAAAGCTGTTAGTGTCCATGAGTAACTTGAAATGTGTTTTGATACTTCTGTTTTTATTTCATATATCTTGTTCCATTTGACATCAGGAATCCACTTAGATTATATTTTTATGTAGAACTCTAAACATTAAAAAGTGAATTTTCTTCCACAATAGAATCTAAACAGATTGCAGTTCTTTAGTTTGCAGAATAGTTTTCAACCATAAAATTACTGAGTTTTCAATCATAAAATTACTGAGTGTTCATTCTGCATATACATCTTAACATCTCTACCTATGGTGTCTTGGAGCCCCAGCTTAATGTTGAACTGAATGATCTGTTCTTGAGTTAAAATTTTTGCAAGTAAATGAAATTTCCCCATCCTAGAATACAAAACAAAGTCCATCTTATAGAGAAGATCTTGCATTTCTTCTGTATCATGTAATGTTCAGTTTTAGCATTCCTGACAACTTATACAACCAAACCCACGAAGAAGTAATGCCTTTCTTCATATAACTTCAGAAGAAAAAAATCCAAAAATACTGTTGGTTGGTTTCTTTTGTATGCATTAATTATCTTATATATAGTTTCTGCCACCTTTGTGCTCCCTCTCTCTTTTCTGAAGACAAGTAAATATCTTTAGTTTAATCATATCAGTAGGCAAATTTCAGCAGGTCTGAAGGTCACTGAGATCTTGGTAAACAAAGCTCTTCAGTCCCCAGTACCACTTGCACTTGACCTTCACTGGGTTTTCCTCAATGTCATTATTTGTGCATCTTCTGACAGTGAAATTTCTTACCTCTTTTTTTAATAATTAAGCCATTTCTGTCCAAGTGTATTGCATACTAACTGGAGTCGGGTTTACTTGCAAGAACAAAGAGACATCAGACAGTGAAACTATGTTGTGGGTTAAACCAACCATCAGCCTGGAGACCACTCTACTTCATCCTAACCATTCACCACCACCAAGACCCACATTGTTTTGCATATAGATGTTGTATCCAAATATTCCTAGAAGAAATTCTAGAAAGATACACAAAAGATTTCTTCCTGGAAGCATGTATGTTTAATTTTTTCTGGCATTCCCATTGCATAAGCAAAAGTATATAAATAAGATCAGAAAAGAAAGAAAAACAAGCATGGAGGTTTTCCCTTAGTCTTACTCTCTTACTCTTCCCCCCTTATCCTGTCAGAACAATATACATCAAACTAGAGCTCGACGTTGTAACAGCTTCCTGCTTTCATTTTCCTTCATGAATCTTTCAGTATTTAAACTTCTGTTCAATATACTAAGATGGATGACACTATCACTTAATAGATACAACCTGTTTCCCAGCCGCTGATGTGTGTGTTCCTCTTTAATTTTCTGTTACATCTAAATTTAATTTGGCTGCTCATATTGTTAACACACCTATTTTTCAAATATTTTTCTTCTAAATCTTATTTTCAAAATAATAATAGCTACCAGATTTTTATTTATTTTTTAGCATATAGCATGGTGTCATAAATGCTGCAACCCACTCAGCTGAGTTTTCTCAGGTTCTCTGTCATAAGAACCCTTCTGTTTAAATGAGCTGAGAAAGGCAATAGACAAGAGAGATGAAGGCTAGATATATTTGTGTAAAAAGGAAAAATGAAAAGAGAGAGGATCACCTAGAAAGATAAAGCTCCTCTTGGCCACCCAACTCCACTAATTCTTCTAAATTACTGGTTCATTTTTTTCCACATCTTGCAAGTTTAGAGAAGAAAATGCTCACCTGGAATATAAAACCCAGCACAGATCACTAAATATTTACCTAAAATTTGATTCTCTAAACAGCTGTAAAGTGCTACAGCAGTGCTAAAGCTAAATGAAAAAGAATCATTCTTTAGATAACCTATACTAGATTCTGGGCTCTTGAAGAAATGGGAAATCACTAAAACACAGTTTAAGGAGACATAACAGAGAAGAGGTTTCCCCAGCGGGCATCAGAGCATTCAGCAGTGGACACACACAGCAAGAGAACACTAGCAGGCAATTACTATTGAGAAATTGCCAAACAGTGGGCACTGTGCTGTTCACATCTGTTATCTCTCCTAAATGACTCAGTGGTATTAGAACTATTATTATCCCCATTTTACAAGTGAGGAAATTGAGGCTTATAGAGTTTAAGTTGTGTACCTAAGGTGAAAACTAAGTCCTGGAGCCTGAATTCAAATATAGGCAGTAAGACTCTCAACCATTATGAATGCAGCAATAGCTTTGCATCCTACGGAAATTTGCAAATATACCTACTTAAGAGGAAAGTTTATACGAGAGAGAGAGAATACTAGACAATCAGTGAGAAACAGATCCCCCTTCCATTTTGTTCACTATGTATGCTCCTTAAGGAACTAAATATGCGAAATATGACTCATATTCCCTTTATCAGGCTCAGTGTCTCTCTAAGACTGAGTAAGAAATTAATTCATGACTGTGTTAGGCACTAAGAAACTTTCATTAAAGATGCTTTAGATGAGAGGTAAGAGTGCAAAATGGTTATAATATCAGATTCTCTCCAGAAGACAGGCATTATTACTCTGTCATTACTAGCCAACTGGGAAGTTGCTCAAATCCTTTAAAGTAAAATGGGAATAATAGGAATACCTCTTACTTTATACAATTTTCGCATAATTTTTTAAATGTACATAAAGTGCTTTATGGTATATGGAAAATCAAATATTATAATGACATTGAAGATGATGATGATGATAATGATGTCATGAGATGTCAAGAAATGTCAAGACATCAAGTAGATATTGGTGGGAAAAAACTTTTCTTGGAGACAACTTTGTTTGGTGGGTACTTGAAAACTTGATTTTTAATCATGGAGCTTACTTTTCCAGTTGGTAATGGATTAGGCTATTTCAAGTGATACAAAATGGCCTGATTTCTCTGTGATTTAGTCTCTGTGTTGTGTCTGACTCTTGCGACCCCATGGCACTGTAGCCCACCAGGATCCTCTGTCCATGGGATTTTCCAGGCAAGATTACTAGAGTGGGTTGCCATTTCCTTCTCCAGGAGATCTTCCCGACCCAGAGATTGAATCCCAATTTCCCACATTGCAGGTGGATTATTTACTGACCAAGCTACGAGGGAAGCCTGTGATTTCTCTACCAGAGCATAATTGGATTTATCACCCATTAATTATAATTAATTAAATATTTTGAAATGTCAGGAGAGGTAAATCACTGAAAGAGGCATCTACTGCATTTCTTTGGTGTGTTTCTGTGGATTGCAGATGGTCATGGCCTCAACATAAAATTCATCATTTGTAACTCGAACTGTGTCTTGCATCCCCCAAAATCCCACCTAAAATGAAATTCAAGGAAAATAATAATACAAAGGACAAAGTAGATGAATGTCTGCAGTAAGCTCCTTAGAAAAATAGGAGCTTTTTTCATCTTCAGGTAGTGCACAGGGGAGATTATCAAATCAGGCTTGTTCTTGGAATAGATAAATATAAACTTCAAATACACACTAGAGTTCTTTTCTGTTCGTATTCAAGCTCCTATCTCTTCCCTTCATCTTATTTATTCAACCATGAAAATGGCTTTACTTACCTCTTGAAGATAAGCAATTATTTAATGAGAATGTCAACTTAAACTTTAACCTATTGCATCTATTTAAGAAAAAATATATAAAACTGAACAAACAATAATGTAGACAGGTGCAAAAAGAATTCAATGTTTCAAAGAAAAGGCTGCTTTCATTTATGCAGTGGATTCACTTTCATGGGCGAAATAATGAGACAGAAAGGTATTTTGTGACTTTCCTGAGGACAGGTGTGTGTAGTAGGTAAAGCTAGAAATCAGTAGAACCAAGTTCCACCTAATAACTCAGGTAAACATTGACCAAAATCTACTCATGTAAATCATTAACGTCTGAATGCTTTTTAAAAAGATATATATTGATTCCCCCAGATAAAAATCACCTCTCTGTGTCAGTTCTTAAAGTTCTTAGGGACTTGGTGTATGAAGTGTTGGAAGTGGGACGGAGGGGCCCATCTCCCCTGCTTTGTGGGAATTGAACTGCACTATGAAATTTATTATTTCATTGTTGTTCTAGTCCAATTTAAAAATAATAATGTATGCTAAAATAAATTAATTTCATCCCTTTCTATTTCTGCCATGAGTAAAATATTGGAGCCAAATTGATCTTTTAAAGTTACACAAGCACCCTTTCCCCTTGATCCTCTGCCTGCACTGTTCCTGTGCAGGAATATTTATGGAGAAAATTAGATTCACTATTTGCTTGAACCAATATATTTTTCTAGTGGCTATACCAATCCAATTAACTTCTCTGACAATACAGTAAAATTAGGATATTGGATTATGTTTGTAGCCTATTAGGAAAGTCATGGCTGAATACTCATTCTTGTAACATTATCTAAAATTATGAAATCCTAGTACTGAAAAATATTTCATGGAGTAGGAGAAAAAATTTTGAGGAAACAATTATTTAGATCATGATATGAAAATTATAAGCTCTTACATATGTTTAGGAGTAAAGAAGGATTTTTTTATTTGAGTCAGAAATATCCAGTGCATAAATTAGCAGAAAGAAGTCTCTTGATTATAATTAATAATATCATTACTACCACATTTAAATATTAATACTGATGGTAGACAATATGTAAAATGGATGGAATACTGTGTTAAGAAATCAATAGACCCAAGTCCTAATTTTATTTCTGCTGCTCCTCCCTGCTCCATAATCTTTCACATTTGAAAAGTGGAATTAATAATTTTGCTATTATTAAAATTAAATGAAATAGTATATGTGACGTGCTTTGAAAAGTATTCATCATAAGATATAATACATAAAATTAGAATAATATGTAATTCTTCTGAAATTATGTTAAACTTTGATTCAAGCAAATCTTACTTTATACATTAGAAATGCACACAAGGAAATATTTATTTAAAAAACTTGAGAATCAAATTTCACTTTAATTGCGCTAAAGACAAACATGTAGACCTCTCTTCTCACTCCCCGGGTATAAATATTTGTCAGTGAGAATGGAGATTGCAATATACCACAGAAAAATTGAAGAGCATATGCCAGAAAAGCAAAAAGTCAACCATGAGTGGGCAGATCAACAATAGAAAGGGATCTTTTGAGAAACTAAAAGCCAAACAAGTGAGCAGTTCTGAGCACCAGGACCAAAATTTTCACCTCAGTTTTCAATTTCCCATCACCAGTTCTTACCCTCTACAGCCACAGTTTAGCCCTGATTCAACAATGGCAATACTAATAGATAATTCTCCCAAGAATACTTCTTGGTTGGTATTGTTATCCACAGTTCAAAAATAAGAAAACTGAGATTCCAAGAGATTATGTAATCTCTTCAAAGTCACACAGCAAATAAGTGAAGAGTTATTTAAGCTTTGCCTGAGAACTCCTAAGCTCATGCATTTTTTATTCCTTTACTCTAAGCAAAGAAGTCAGGTATTTCTTCCAAAGTGACAAGTCTGCTTTCATTTTTGTAACCTATGTACTCCTAACTCATTTTCCTTCTATTACTTATCATCATCATCAAAACACCACATGTTCTTTTTTTTTTTTTATTTTTTTTTTTTAAATTTTTAAATCTTTAATTCTTACATGCGTTCCCAAACATGAACCCCCCTCCCCCTCCCTCCCCACAGCATTTCTCTGGGTCATCCCCATGCACTAGCCCCAAGCAAGCTGCACCCTACGTCAGACATGGACTGGCGATTCAATTCTTACATGACAGTATACACATGTTCTTGATTACATAGTGAAGAGACAAATACAGACAGTTCCTGGAGGAACCAGATGATGGCAAGAGCAAGTGACAGATTGGGCTCCTCCATTCCCCAACAGAGTGAGAAGGCAGAACTAGGTAACGAGAGCAATAAACTGCTCAGAACATCCACATGGCTGCCATGAGATGGGAGGCTTAGGGGTCATGTGTCTACCCTATCATCGTCTGTGATCCACTAACCAGCCCACCAACACAAAGGACTGTTTGCTTTCCATTTTACACAGCTCAAACCAACAGGGAAAATTTTATCATTAATCACAAAAAGCCTCTATCCAGACTGCATAGAAACTATTTTTAACCAGCAAAAGCCTTGGTCATGAGTATGAACAGACTCAAAGTGATACAGTATAGTATGAACAGACTCAAAGCTGCTGGGGGGCTTTTAAAACCAATCGTGAAATAACTTGTCTGAAATTCTCTTACTTGTAGCAATTATTAATCCTTAAGTCTCATAGCATCTTTTTTTATGTAGAAAGCATCACCTCCTTAATATTTTATATTGGTATAAATGTCTGACCTAACAGTTTAGATGGTGTTAGAGCTAAAGCTTATGCCCCAATAAAAAAAAAACTAAGGTTTGTTTAGCAAAGAAGGAAGTAGAAGAAGTAAAGCAGATGGGTTAAAGCAAATGGTGCTTATCTGCAGAGAAGAATAGGACACATGAATAGACAAAACCTGAAATGAGGGATAATACGGTCTCAGAGAGAGACACACAGAGACAGATATAGAAATTGAGACATAATCTGATAGAGCTGGAAACACACTTCAATGAAGAGAAAAATCTGTAATTGTTTTCAGCTATAAAATTTAATTCCCCTAAAATCCATGAGAGTTCTAAATTCTTAAAAACAACTTTGTTCTTCTATTTACATAAATTTGCCTAAGTAGGTTTCTTTCCTTTTTTTTTTTTTCTGTAAACCAAAGATGCATGGCTTTTATAGTCATAGATTTTTGCTCCAAAAGATGAATTTAGTTTATTTGTGAACTGGATTGGAACACTGGGACTCCCTGAATTCTTTCATCCTGATCCCTATAAGATGTAACTCCAGACACACAAAAAAATGTGAGTATCTTCATTGGACATATCACTATATCTTCACTGAAATATATGCTTTGAAATGTTAAAATATACAATGGTGATTGATTGAAAACCTCAGTAAAAATCTCTAAGGGAGATAAACAAGAGATTCCCTCAATATATAAAGCAGACCTAGTTCAATACAACACCTAAGTCCTTTCTGAAACAGTGAGCATTTCCAACAAAAGCAAAGTTCAATGTCATCTTGCCTCATCAACCTCATGAAAAAAGAGACAGAAGCATCAAGAGACAGCACAGAGATGAGACTTTTAGAATGACTGTGTAAGGAGCTTAACAAATCCTTTCTCCGAAATAGTAGCAATAGAACTAGACAAAATATAAAAAACAATCATTTAAAAACTCTGACAATTCTCCAGCATGCAACAAATTAGGAAATAACTATTCAACAACATATAATGAATCTCAGTAAGAAGAGTGGAAATACATGGTGTTTGTTAATAAATCAGAGGCTGCAAACTCCATGTTGCAGAAGTTTTATTCTGGACAGGCAAGTCAGGCTGTGAGAACTAGCAGCTCCAGTTCCCTCCCTGCTCCATCCAGATCTAGCTCCAAGGCATAAGAGATTCCACTACAGATAGGTGAGTAGAAAGTGAGGGTCATCAGCTATGTGACCCTGCCTTGAGGATGTTAGCATTAATCAAAGCAGAATGTGGGGAAAAAAACATATCCAGGAACTCTGTTAAGGACAACACAGGTCTTACTGATAAACAATTAGAAAGGGCCAAAATCTCTGATAGAACAAGAGAAATTATCTAATCCAGAGAACAGAGAGACAATGCAAAACAAACAGCCTCAGAGACCTGTAGTATATTGTTAAATATATAGCTTATTTTAATTGTTGCTTTAGGTGTTATAGTGTACATCTACTGTGATGGGCTGAATAATTCTCCCTAAAGATGTCCATGTCCTAATCCCTGGAATTTGTAAATATGTGTCCTTAACAGGCACTCTGCAGATGTATCTAAGTTGAGGATCTTGAGATGAGGAAATAATCCTGTCTTAATCAGGTGATCCCAAAGTAATTGCAAGAAGTTTTATGAGAGAAAGGTAGAAGGTCAGAGTCAGAGGGAAGGAGATATGATGACAAAGCAGAGGAAAGCAAAAGAGAGAAACCTAAAGATGTTACACTCTGGCTTTGAGATAGAAGAAGGAACAATGGCCAAGGAATGCCTATAAAAACTGGAAAAGTCAAGGCAATGCATTCTTCCTGAGAGCCTCCAGGAGGAGCATGAATCCTTCTGACACTTTAAATTGCAGAACAGTTAGAACATTTTTAATTTTTAAGCTCTAGAACAAAAGTAATAAAAATTGTGTTGTTTTACATCATTAAGTTATAGTAATTTGTTAGGGTAGACATAGGAAACTAACACATTGTATTCAAATCATATTGTACCACTTCACATGTAGCAGGTATTCTTAACTGGGGATTATTTTCCCCCTAGAAGACAGTTAACAAAATCTGGAGACATTTTTTGTTAGCACAGAAGGAAGCAGGCAAAGGAAGTGTGTGTTAGTTGTTCAGTCGTGTCCAGTTCTTTGAGATACCAGGAACTGTGGCCCGCCAAGCTTCTCTGTCCATGGAATTCTCCAGGCAAGGATACTGGAGTGGGTTGCCATTCCCTTGGGTAGGAAAAGGAAAGAGGCTGCTGGAATCAACTGGGTAGAAGACAAGGCCAGAGATGCTGCTAAACAATGCAAAGGGGAGACCACAGAGAGAGAGAGAGAAATAGCCCATCCAAAATGATAATAATGCTAAAACTGAATATTCTAATATGTAGTTGATAGACATAATTGTACACTTTGCTTTCTAGACTCTCAAACTCTGTGATTTTGTTGTCATATATTTTACTAACACGGAGGACAGAAATGGAATACAGCTTTTCTGGTAGCAGCATTGAACGTGAGTAACCTAAAGGAGGGCTCCCAGGTGGCTCAGTGATAAAGAATATGCCACAAATGTAGGAGATGCAGGTTCAGTCCCTAGGTCCAGAAGATCCACTGGAGAAGAAAATGGCAACTCACTCCACTGTTCTTGCCTGGAAAATCCCTTAGACAGAGGAACCTGGCAGGCTACAGTTCATGGGGTCACAAAGAGTTGGACATGGCTGAGTGACTGAGCTCACATTTTTACTAACACGAAAGTTATAAACTATAGAATACATTGCTATTATTTGTATTTAGACATTTGGTGGGCATTTTAGCATGTTGATTGAGTGATAATTCACACATTTAAAGTATTAAATTCATTCTATTTCTGTGGTATCAGTTATAACATCTTCTCTTTCATTAGCTTATTTGAGCCCTCTCTTTCTCAGTGAGTCTACCTGTCCATTTGTCAGTTTTGTTGTTTGTTTGTTTTTCAAAGAACCCACTCTTAGTTTCATTAGTCATTTTAGTTTCTATGTATATATGTCATTTATTTTTGATTTGACCTTTATTATTTCTTCTACTAAATGTGAACTTTGTTCTTTTTCTAGATTCTTTAGGTATAAAGTTAGATTGTTTAAGATTTTTCTTGTTTCTTGAGGAAAGCCTGAATTGCTTTAAACTTCCCTTTTAGAGATACTTTTGCCACATCTCATATATTTTGCTATGTTGTATTTATACTCTAACTTGGCTCTAGGTATTCTTTTATTTCTCCTCTGATGTCTTTAATGACCCATTGTTCAATAGCATGCAGTTTAATCTCCACATTTTCATAGTTTTTCTAGTTCATCTTTAATTGATTTCTAGTTTTATATCATCATGGTAAAAAAAAAAAAAGGTGTTTGATATTATTTTAATCACTTTGAAGTTGTTGAATATTCAAAGCTCCTTTCCTTTGGAAAATGCCACAGATTCCCACTTAAACATATTTGCTCATTCCTAGCAGAGTATTCAAACCTTTACAAAATTTGAATAACAAAGGGCATCTGGTTCCCTAATTCACTGTAGCTTTCATATTAGATGCAGCAGATGTTTCCCATTGTCAGACTTCTCCTGAAAACACAATAAATGGTGGAGTTTTAAGAGCTAGTGAAGAAGACTGGGAACTGTAGAAAACAAGTAAGTGAACAATGAACTCAGATCTTTAGTGTGAGTTGCAAGTAATCTTACACTTTCTGATATCCTTAAAGGCACATGACAGTAAGTTCAGAATAATACATAATGACCATAATAGGCATTGAAAAAGCCTCTTGATGAAAGTGAAAGAGGAGAGTGAAAAAGTTGGCTTAAAGCTCAACAGTCAGGAAACTAAGATCATGGCATCTGGTCCCATCACTTCATGGGAAATAGATGGGGAAACAGTGGCAACCGTGTCAGACTTTATTTTGGGGGGCTCCAAAATCTCTGCAGATGGTGACTGCAGCCATTAAGTTAAAAGATGCTTACTCCTTGGAAGGAAAGTTATGACCAACCTAGACAGCATATTCAAAAGCAGAGACATTACTTTGCCAACTAAGGTCCATCTAGTCAAGGCTATGGTTTTTCCAGTGGTCATGTATGGATGTGAGAGTTGGACTGTGAAGAAAGCTGAGCACTGAAGAATTGATGCTTTTGAACTGTGGTGTTGGAGAAGACTCTTGAGAGTCCCTTGGACTGCAAGGAGATCCAACCAGTCCATTCTAAAGATCAGTCCTGGGTGTTGTTTGAAAGGAATGATGCTAAAGCTGAAACTCCAGTACTTTGGCCACCTCATGTGAAGAGTTGACTCATTGGAAAAGACTCTGATGCTGGGAGAGATTGGGGGCAGAAGGAGAAGGGGATGACCGAGGATGAGATGGCTGGATGGCATCACCAACTCAATGGACATGAGTTTCAGTGAACTCCAGGAGTTGATGGTGGACAGGGAGGCCTGGCGTGCTGCAACTCATGGGGTCGCAAAGAGTCGGACACGACTAAGCGACTGAACTGAACTGAATCCAACAGTTACTGAGCACATTAGCATGTTATTTGCATTGTTGTAGATGCAGGGAATGTATAATCAATATTGCCATCAGTGTCACAGCCATTATGGAGTCACAACCTATGGTGAGGGCAATTTATTAAAAAATAAACTAATACATTTATAATGTGGTTATGTTCAAAAATGTAAGAAATAAAATATCTCTTGAAAAAAGCATCAAATAGAACCTTATTTTTAATCTTGAGAGAGTAAGTATGGGCTCACTTTATGAATAAATAAAGAAAACTTGGTTATTCTGAAATATTCATTCCCCAGGAGTGACCAATAACTGGACTTTTATATATAGTAACTGCCTTGTGCTTTCTCCCTTTTCTGTATGCCTCCTGTGTGAAAGGCTTTGGCTATACAGAGGAATGGACGACTTACAGAATTAATTCTCAGAAAGAATAGCTAACCCTTGAAAAACTGTAAATAGCGATGCAAAAAAGACAAGTGGAGTACAGTATACTGTAGAGAGTTTCAGAGGCCAGGAAAGCTGGGTTCGAAGCTTAGCTCAGCTATCTAGTGACTGTGTAATCTTGAACAAGGAATTTTCTCTCTGAACCTCAGTTTTGGGGGATATAAAATGAATTTTAATAATACCTAGCTTTGAGAGTTGGAGAAGGCAATGGCACCCCTCTCCAGAACTCTTGCCTGGAAAATCCCATGGATGGAGGAGCCTGGTAGGCTGCAGTCCATGGGCACACTAAGAGCCAGACACGACTGAGTGACTTCACTTTCACCTTTCACTTTCCTGCGTTGGAGAAGGAAATGGCAACCCACTCCAGTGTTCTTGCCTGGAGAATCCCAGGGTTGGGGGAGCCTGGTGGGCTGCCGTCTATGGGGTCGCACAGAGTCGGACACAACTGAGGCAACTTAGCAGCAGCAGCAGCAGCAGCAGCGGCAGCTTTGAGAGTTGGGAAACTGGGTTGAAATATCAAATTAAAAACACATTGATTGTTGCTGTTTAGTCGCTGAGTCATGTCAATGACCCTTTGATACCCCATGGACTGTAACCCACCAGGTTCATCTGTCCACGGGATTTCTCAGGCAAGAATACTGGAGTGGGTTGCCATTTCCTTCTCCAGGGTATATTCCCAACTATCAAACCCATGTCTCCTGCGTTGGCAGGCAGAATCTTTACCACTCAGCCACCAGGGAAGCCCTTGGCACATCAACAGTACGGACTTAATCAGGAGTAGTTCCCCTCCATTCATACGTACATTCAGGCCACTCTGCTAGCAGTGGAGAGAGAAATGTGTTGATCTGGCCTCATGTTAGAGCCCAAGAGTTCCCAGTGATGTCTACTCTTGACTATGTTTATACATATATTTTGTTAAGTTGGCTTTATCTAGTGGGCGACAGTCTATGGAGTCACAGAGCTGAACAGGACTGAGCATGTGTGCACACGCACGCACACACACGCACGCACACACACACACACACACACACACACATTGAGAGAAAGTATCAACACGGGATTTCAACTCTACAACCATTGACTTCTTACATGTATTAACCAAACTCAATTCACCAAACCAGACCACCCAAAGCTTAGAAATCTGCTAGCTTCAGAATCAGCAGTAGTATTTTGCTTACGGAGTTTATCTGCAATTCACTTTGCTGTGTTCCAAGTGTTCTCTGAAAGATGCCAAGAACTGTTTCAGTACTTGGGAAAATGTACTGGGCTTCCAGATCACTACCAACCAGGGCCAAACATGAGGAAGGAGAGACAGTTGAAGAGCAGAACCCATTCCAGACCCACTCAAGATGTTTAAGGAAAGCTAACTGCTTACAACACAGGTCATACCTGCTTAACTAGCTGTACTCAGAGCCTTATAAGATTCACACAGAAATTAAGTAGCAAAAAATAACTGAAAAGAATTTAACAATTTCATACTAAACACAGAACAGAATATAATAAACAAGATGTCAAATGAAATTGTAGGTTAATGACCTCGTACTTCACAATATAATGAGGCACATACAGTATGAGGCTGGAGTAACATGTATTACAGGATATAAATACATATAATGGCAGTTTATAAATAAATTATTCTACACTGATTGCAATTAAATTGCCTTGTTTTAATACAACCTTGTAATTAAGGTGTAAGCAACTTGCTGCCTAGTTATTGCTTGATCAGCAACAAATACAAATATTTTTCTCAGCTACAGTAGTTCTAAATAAACACCCAAACTTTTTATATAAGCTATTTTGTCAGATGAACATCCATATGCAAAATCAGGTTATCATAAATTGGCTAAACATGCAAACATCATCAATTCTGACTCAGTACTCTCCCCAAAGACTATTTCCAATTGTTTTCAATTAAGGAAAATCATTTCCAAGTTAAGGAAACTTTTAAGCCCTCCCATTTTATCATTCATCTATTCCATACCACTGGATAGAAGGCACTCTGGTCAGAAATGCTATGGGAACTATGAGATTGGCTACAATGGTATGTAATGCCCCATCTCCTCCCTCCCCTTCTATCTGAGCCAGGGGCACTTGCTTTGCACTGCTGTGTGGAGTTCTGTCTTGGCACTGTGTATACCACATTGTAAGCATCCACTCACAGGTCTATGTTGGTCCTGAGCACAAAAGCATGAGGACTTTGATGTTCTAGATGACATACTCTTTCTGGAATTGAGTTAAAATCCAGAAGTATACAAAGGAAATGAAAACTCCACATCCCCTGCATTTAAGTAAGTAAGTAAGTAAGTGTTAGTCACTCAGTTGCGCCCAACTCTTTGTGATCCCATGGACTGCAGCCCACCAGGTTCCTCTATCCATGAGATTTTCCAGGCAAGAGTACTGGAGTGGGTTGCCATTTCCTTCTCCAGGGAATCTTCCCAACCCAGGGATCAAACCCCAGTCTCCTGCATAAGCGGGAAGATTCTTTACCAACTGAGTTACAAGGGAAGCCCCTTCCCCTGCATTTAAGAGGCTTCAATTTGGCAAGAGGAATAATAACTTACAAACTACTTATGTAAGGCACAGTAACATTAGCTTTCAACAACGTTACAAGAAGCAATTTCTGGAAGGTGAATGGAAAGAACAACTAATTAGCTGGCGAGTAATAGGAAAGTTCATGGAAGTAACATTTCTTTGCCCTGAGACTTTAAGGAAGAAACTTCTGCCAAGGATTTCTTGCGTGTGTCTCTGAAATGGAGTAGAACCCTATGATCCTTCCCCAATGTCCTCCACCTGTCTTTTGTCTGTGAAAAAACTTTAGCCAAAAAATTAGTTTAATCAAAGAAATGAGAAAACACAGGAACAAAGGAAAACAGTCAACAGAAACCAAATAAAATAGTCTAGTCATTAAGCATAGTCAAGGACCTTTAGTTCATCCTCAAGGGCTATAGATAATATTGAGCCATATCTTGTAAGCTGTGTTATACATACTGATACCATACCAGGTGAAAGAACATGATGACCAGGCTGCAGCCATGTTACAAACTGCCACCATTCCAAGAATTGGCCTCAAGGAATGGGACTGACCGTGGAGCTAAAGATTGTGGGTGTGTGTGCTAAGTCGTTTCAGTCATGTCCAACTCTTTGCAGCCCTGTGGTCTGTATCCCTCCAGGTTCCTCTGTCCATGGGATTCATTCAGACAAGAATACTGGAGTGGGTTGCTATGCCATCCTCCACAGGATCTCCCCAACCCAGGAACTGAACTGGCACCTCATATCTCCTGCATTGCAAGAGGGTTCTTTACCACTAGTGCCACCTGAGAAGCCCCCGGAACTCAAAATTAACTGTAGTTAAAACAATCAAGATAATTCTGGCCAGATCACCACATGACCAATTTTGAGATGACTCTGAGTGCTAACTGTGCTATTTCTAAATATAGCCTCCCACCGTGTGTCTGTGAAAGCTCTTGCTCACTGATTGTCATTGAAGGGGAGTTGGCCTTTGGGCAGGAGTCCACCCTGCCACACCCAACCCCCCACCCCACCCCCAGTTGCCAGCAGACATCAGAAATAAAGCAAACTTTCTTTTCCACTAACTTTGCCTCTTTATTGGGGTTTCAGCAGAAAGCAGGGGAACCCCACTTTCAGCTATATATCTTTTTACATAAAAAAAGGACTTTTCAAAGTACCATTCAATGAAGAAGGGAAATCTATTCTGCTTGAAGAACAAACAACCTTATCTATACTAAGAAAACTAAAAATTTTTTTAAATAAATAAATTCTGGATTAAGGGCAGAGAAATATTTTTAGAGAAGTGTTAGGGGACAGAGGAGTTGCAAGATAAAGATGATTTAGCACAAAAGGGGGACTGTGATTAGAAGAAAGTCACTATCAAATAAAATATTGGATTCTCCAAGTAGAGTGAAGGGCCTGAGGATAGACAGATCAAAGGAAGTTTGCAGATTCAGTGCATTGATTTGTACTAATGAGTCAGTTGTAGGTAAATTTAAGTAGGAAAAGGCTTAGCTAAATGGATTATGTTTTCAAGAGATCTAATCAATAACAGCCCTCTGTCCCATCCTGGATTCTGAACAAAAGAGTAAGGTCAATGGGAGTTCAAAATATTACCTGTACTGTGATAGAAATCAAAGGGTAGGGGAGAGAGAGTTTAGTATAATAACAAACATAAGCAAAACAAAGCAGAATAGGTTTGCCAATTAAACCCCCAAATCAGAAAGACTATCAGAGTACTCAGAAGTATTGAACCAGGGCAAGACCCCCCACTCGAGGAAGCAAATGGAAAAGCCACCTTTGAAAGAACAGCAGAGAACACCACTTACCTGCAGGCAGTTGACACCTGAGAGGAAAACCCAAGGAGGACTGACATGTTATTTGCAAATTTACCAGTCCAATAGGTCATTCCAAAGGGGTTTCATAAATCTTCATTTCTAACAAGCAGCCACCAATCCCATCTCATTGTCCTTCTCTCCCTACTCTAAGCCTGTCCCCTACTGTTAGTGATTTTCTTGCAGTTTGTCTGTAAATGCTCTGAGGAGTAATGCACTACCTACCTCAATAACTATTCATTGAATAGTTACTCTGTTTTCATTTTATTTTTCCAGTTACATATATATTCTTTAAAGAAATTATCTTTACCTTATTGGTCCAAAGAAAGTCAAAGATCATTTTCAATGAAGAGTTGTTTGATGACTTTTCAAGTGTGTTGAAGAGCACTCTGGCAAATGGTTCTCCAAACCAGTTGTGAGAAACAGCCTTCAAATTTTTCTGACAATCTTTTTCCAAGAGTTCTCCATCCCAGCAGAAATATCCTAAGGCCCTGGGCATTCACACAAATCTAATCCCAGCTTTCTTGGAGAGGTACCCATTGAAACAATCACATCTTTCTACTCCTCAGGTGTTTTAGGTACTATTTCAAAAAAGGACCAATTAAACACTATACTTCCTTTTCCATGCTAAGACAAGACACTAAACCTGCAGAAAAATGGAGGTTGTGAGATCAAGCAAGGAGATACAGGCTTTGAGAGCTGTCTATTTTGCTCTTGCAAAGGCCTCACTGAGAGTACTTTCTTTGTCTATGTCTGACTTATTTAACTAATTGTGGTACTACACTTGGTCGATATGACAGCCCTTAGAATCAATAGACATTTCAAGCATCACTGTTTTAGTTAACAAAATATTCCATTTATATTAGATGATGAATGATAGAGATGTTCTTAGAATGAAGATGGGAGTTACATGGGTGTTCTCGTGTATAAAGATTTATAAGACGCTTACTCCTTGGAAGAAAAGTTATGACAACCTAGATAGCATATTCAAAAGCAGAGACATTACTTTGCCTGACTAAGGTCCAGTCTAGTCAAGGCTATGGTTTTTCCAGTAGTCATGTGTGGATGTGAGAGTTGGACTGTGAAGAAGGCGGAGCGCCGAAGAATTGATGCTTCTGAACTGTGGTGTTGGAGAAGACTCTTGAGAGTCCCTTGGACTGCAAGAGATCCAACCAGTCCATTCTGAAGGAGATCAGCCCTGGGATTTCTTTGGAAGGAATGATGCTAAAGCTGAAACTCCAGTACTTTGGCCACCTCATGCAAAGAGTTGACTCATTGGAAAAGACTTTGATGCTGAGAGGGATTGAGGGCAGGAGGAGAAGGGGACGACAGAGGATGAGATGGCTGGATAGCATCACTGACTCGATGGATGTGAGTCTGAGTGAACTCCAGGAGTTGGTGATGGACAGGGAGGCCTGGCGTGCTGCAATTTATGGGGTCACAAAGAGTCGGACACGACTGAGCGACTGAACTGAACTGAACTGAACTGAGAGATTTTAAATCATTTCAGCTTTGTGTTTACTAATTCAACTAATAACTGCAGTAATAAGATGATAACAGCTATAACTCTTGAGGATATATGTCTCCTTGCATGTTAAGTCACTTCAGTTGTGTCCAACTCTTTGTGGCCCTACCGACTGTGGCCTGCCAGGCTCCTCTGTCCATGGGATTCTCCAGGCAAGAACACTGGAGTTGATTGCCATGCCCTCCTCCAGGGTATCTTCCTGACCCAGGGATCAAACCCATATCTCTTATGTCTCTTACATTGGCAGATGGGTTCTTTACCACTAGCACCACCTGAGTAGCCCCATGGGAACATATAAGTGTAAGATATTGTGCTAAGTACTATAGCTCATTCAATAATCTTGTGAGATAGATTTTATTACTAACACCATTTTTTAGGGGTATGAGGAAAATGTGGTTCTATTAAAGATTTTTGTCCAAAGCTATGTGGCTAATGATTGGTGGTTTTAGGATTAAAGCCCAGATTAATAATACACTGAAGCCCATGGTCTGACCCACAATGTTATAGACCACCAGTACTCTTATCAACCAAATCAGACTAATGGGAGACAGAAAACTCTGATGACATGAGTGCTTTGTCAGGTACAAGCATAACAAGCCCCCATTAATTGGTAAGATTTGGGGGGCATCAAACTTTACATGTTCAAAAACCCGTATATGCAGTAGGCCAAAGATTCTTCTTGGTCATCAGCAAAGTCTTCTTTTAATTCTAAATATCTTGTGTATAGAGGAATAGGAATGTATCAAGATTCTTTGGATGATATTCAGGCATCTTGTGTGACTTGAGGAAATAGAAACAGGATAAAGAACAGCATAAAGGGAGAGCCCATATACCATGTAATTTAAGAATATGTCAGAATAATGATAGGAGGATGTATCTTCCTTTTTTAAATGTTGTTTTCTAAGATAAAAAAAGTCCTAGAAAAAAGGTAAGTTTTGCCTTAGTTACCAAAGGGGAAAATAAAGTATTTCTATATTCTTAATCTGTTCACTTACAGCACAGTAGATTTAAATAATAAATGATAATAGTAATACTTACTTGAGATTTGTAATCTCAAATCAGAGGGGTTTATTGTTTATTACCCTCTTAGATTCTTATAACAGCCATGTAAGAAAATAGGATAGAAAGTATTTATCTCCTATTCTATAGACTTCCCTGGTGGCTCAGATGGTAAAGAATCTGCCAGCAATGAGAGAGACACAGGTTTGATACCTGGGTCGGGAAGATCACCTGCATGAGGGCAGGGCAACCCACTCCAGTATTCTTGCCTGGAGAATCCCATGAACAGAAGAGCCTAGTGGGTTATAATCCATAAGTTCGCCAAGAGTCAGACATAACTGACTTAGCAGGCACACACACACATGGTTAGTAATTAGCAGAGCCAGCACCAACCCCGGGTCTTCAGCTTCAAAGATCTCTTCTACTGCAGCTCAGAGACTGGTTGAAATTAAAAACAAAGATTTCAGAGGGTCAGAGGGCAGTTGATGGAGAAATCTGTTGATACTGATTGTATTTTGTCTTTACCATTTTCTGCTCTTCCCTGAACGTTGTGCTTAAGAGAATAAGCTCCAGTCAGATGCACCTGGGACATACTCTAGATGTTGTGCTGGCTTGCTAAGGCAGTTCTTCTCACCAGAACTTCATATTATTATCTATAAAACAGACAGTGACACTAGCTGTCTCATAAGATTTTCACAAAATTAAATGAGCTAACACATAAAAAAGGAATACTGATGTTTTGTATATTCTCACACTTGTTAGCTAGAGGTAATAGTAATAGTAGCAGTAGGTACAATAATAATAGCAGTAACAAGCAAAACCTTACAGGAAAAGATCAAAACTGGATATATTTAAATGCAGCTCAAGAATGTATATAGGAAACAGCATTGCAAGGAGTGCCACATTAGAGTTTAGAGGATCACTAAAAGTGCTATTGCCAATCCAATAGGCGCATTAGAAAAAAGGGTGATTACCATGGACTCTACCACCAAAACAGATAGAGAAAGATGTCTAAAACAAAGAGCGGAAACTAGAGCATGGAGTAAGTTCCAGGTCAACTTTTCCGGCTGCAGCCCTTCTAAGGCTGCAGCACTGTACCTGCAGAGAGTGTGGTGCACCACATGACCACATCACTGTTCACTCTCTCCTTCCACTGGGAGTTTGAACAGAGTGAAATTCCATTTCCAGAAGTAGAGCAGAGAGATCCTTGAAAGTGGAGGTTACCAGCCCATGTACACAGTTCTGTCATAAAGAAGGAAAGTCCCAGAGGATGCAGATCAGGGGAAATTAAACAGAGTAAATATTTAGAGAGAAGCAGAGAGATCACAAGAAATATAGTAGATATAGAGAGCAGCCAATTCCAGATCTGTCCTCCTGGAGGCTTAGTTGCTGGTGTTCTTGAGACTTTGTGCTTACCTCTCATAGGATTCTCATGAAATCTCATAGTAACTGCTTTACTGAAATCTCATAGTTGTTCCATGGTTCCCACTCCATCCTTTTCATCTGTACCTACTTATTTTCCTTCTTTCCAAATAGATCAGAACCCCTATATTAATTCTAAAAGCAAAGATTTGAAGGAACCAATTAAGCAAAGTTTTCTTTTCCTAGAGTTTCACGTCATGCTGGCTAATGCTTTGGGATTATCCAGAAAAACCATAAGCAAAACTACCCACAACAATAGCTTCAGAGAGTTGTAGGTGAACCAATTGCTATCCTATCTGACTAATAAAGATATATCTCCTCTCCTTGGAAAGGCATCTCTGTGATGCAGGGTAGACCCCATGGTTGTGGGGGGGGGTGGGGGGAGGGGGCACAGGTAAGGGGGTGGGGTGTGGGGGATATTGCACAGACTAGGACTTGAGTCCTCCATTTACTGATTGTCTGACCTTGGATGAGTAACATCACCTTTATAGGGCTCACCCTCTGAAGCTGAAAATCAGGGACAATAATATCTAGCTTATGTGAGTTCCACATAAATTAAATGTGCATTAAACCTTCAGTTTGTGGACCCACAGTAGTGGGCTTTCCACAAATCATATAACATTTATAGGAATAAGAAAGTTGTGCTTTTTCTTCTGGGCAAACAACTGGCAAGTAGAGTAGCTCTCTGAAGAGCAGTATATGGCAACTCTGCTTAACAGTCACTACGTGGTAATTATTATGTTGTTGCACCAATAATTTATGTTCAAGTTTGCTTCTTCTGGAAAAGCAGCATGGCTGTATACAACTTGTATTTTACATAATTTTTCCTTCATGATGGTTCATAACTAATCAAGTAGTTGGGGGTGGGAAAAAATGTTATCGTCAAGGTTTCAGCCTGATGGGAAAATCAATGCAGCCTAGAGTGCTGTCAATAGCACCAATTACATCTCATCGGTCATGATGTAAAGCAGTTTACACCTAATACAGATTTTTTTTTTTAACTCAATGCCTGATTATATGTCACTCTAAACACCGAATCAGAGCAGGTTGACAGGAAAATAAAACACATCCCTGTCTTCCAAGGTTCAGTTAGCTGCCTAGGGAGAGTTGATCCATCTATAACACAGAGTGCATAATTCAAAACGACAATAAAGAAAAAAAGAAACTTGCATAATTTCATGTACACTGAGGGTAAAGACTGCTGACAGATTTATGGGTTATAACCTACTGAAGATTCTGTGTGGAAATGTATCACTCACTCCTCTTTGTAGACAGGCAAACTCTTTCATCTTCAGGCCCTTTGGATAAATTTTCCCCATGAGTTGTTGGACATTAAATCTGTCACATAGAGACCTATTAAATCTAACTCGATGCTATAAATGGTAGCAGCCTGAGGCCCTGAGTTGTAGCAGCTCTAAAGATGACACACACCTCCACACGTGGCATTTTATGGCAGAGGTTGTTAGGATCTCCAAGATAGAAATGGGATGGAGCATTTGCAATCCTTGTCCTTAGAGGGGTCCATCTTATAAAACAACCCAGACTCCAACCCCGGGCCGCTGTGATAACTGTACAGCAGGACTGAGCTTCATTCTCAGGTCAATGGTTTGGTGGTTGGATGAGGAACTCAGAGCCATGTGATTTTTCTAGAACTGGTTAATGAATACTATCCAAAAGATGGGTAAGTGGTGATGGTTTTGTACTCAAAGCTGTCAGCTGCCAGCTACGGATTTTGAAGCATTCTAGTGTCAGATTTGCAAAAATTTCATTCTAACACACTCTGTTGTGTGAATAAATCATCAAAAGTCCAAGCATAATAATGCTTTAGCATACTGAGTTCTCTACAGCATGTATTCCATTTGTCTGCTTCCAGAGAACAATGCTTAGGCAACAGAACCTAGTCAAGAAAAAGAGAAATGAGATCTCTGGGTGGAAAGTCAGATGGTAGCAGGCAAAAGCCTAGTGCACAACAGATGTCTGTTAAAGGGTCCTCTTCTCTCACCTATCCAGGACACATTACCCTTCTGACTAGGGGATTTCTTCTTAGCATGGGGGAAGGAAGAATATTAATTCTATCCAAAGGAGAGATGGACATGAGGATTCTCAGGGTTTATTGAAAATCGGTATATCACAAACAGATAATAAGATTGAATTTGGCATGCTAGATATCTATTACAGATCAACACCTGCGGGAATGTATTAGAGGAAGTGAGACTGGTAAAGGGAGAAGTCTAATTGCAAAGCAGGTCATGCACCACCTTGGCCAATCCCATTGGAGGTGTTACAGTGTGTATGCCTTGTCAGAGTTGTTCCATGTTGAGCCAAAAAGTCCAGGCTTTGGGTCATGTCCTCAGGGGTAGTGGCTGTCTGCAGTGAAGTGAATCCTGAATGAGCTGACAACTGAAATCTGTTTGTTGGAAGCTAGCAGCAAGACCTCCTCTGAAAGGGTTCCATTTCACAAGTTCTCAGCAAAGCAGACCTCCCTTAGTTCAGTTTATAATCTTCTCTGGAGCTTAGCCACTCTGGCTTAGTACATGGTCCTCGGATTTCTCAGTACTTCTGTTCCCAAAGGTGAGAGCCTCTCCATAAGTTACTAAGGATTCCTTCCCTTCTGACTTTCACACTTTTATTTCAATTGCCTCTTTATCTCCTGGGAATTTTCTGTAACATCATTTTCTTCCTCAAATGCTGTTATATATGCTATTTATGGGGTTAAATGCTACCAAGTAGCCTCTATTACTGAGAGTTCTCTGATCCTATTGCTGTCAGTGAGTCTAGTTCCATCCTTCTATTTCTGTAGCTTTCAGATTACATTGGTACAATCCTGGGCCTATAGCTTCATAATTTGTCCATTTTAAAATTTATATCCTATTCAGAAGGTAAGGTATAGAATATAATATCTAGCAGTGAGGATTCCAGAGTCACATAGATCAGGTTTGAATCTCAGCTCAGTCTGTAGCTGAGTAACCTTACCCAATAATTTGGGTAAATTATTTAACATTTTTGAGTGCAGAATTTCCTGCTTACAAAAGGGTATAATACTAGTGCCCACATTAGGCTTATGAGAAAGAATATTTAACAGAAGAAAAGAAGAAAGGAAAGATAGGAAAAAAAGAAGAGAAGAAACCAAAGAAAACTGTCCAGAGTCAGTCATGTATAATTTATATGACTGTCTATAATAGGACAGGTTGGAGACATCCTTTTTGAAGAATTTCTACCAAAACCTGTTCTTGTTCTTGAATTTCACCGATATAATTATAAGCCATATGAATTAGAAAGTAAAGGAGAATATAAACATGGAAGAAACATTAGTCATCAGGAGCATGTGTAGAGGCCATCCAAGTGTCAAGCACATTTGGTGGTGAGGAAGGGGGAGTGAGAAGATGCTGAGTCCCCCTGTGGCCATGTGGCCTAACAAAGAATATCAGCAGAAAATGTCCTTGCTCTTGTTATGCAATTATAGATACCATTACAAGAGTAAGGGAAAGCAAAAGCACCTACGGTAACTTAAATATCTGTTGTTGGCACCTCTGCCTATACACATCCTCAGACTTACTGGATAGGTACTTGTGCTCCAGCCCTAGTCTGCTGAGATGCCTTCTCTTCATCATTGGGCAGCTGATTTTACAGGAGATGTACAGTGGAATATAGTGACCATAATTTGTTCCCAGCAAGATTCTCTGGCCCCAAGATCAGGATTGTCATGAACCAAAAAGAGTCTGGATTTGTGAACATATGCTGTTGCATATGGAGGGTAACCATGTAATATATCACACAGACTAAGAGAGGTATTAAGAGTAAACATGGTGTATTAACAAGTCTCTAGGCAATGAATCTAAATTAGAGATATCCCAGGTAAACTGTCAAGAGTTTATCTAAATATAGACACAAGCCTGATGCAGGACAAGAATTTAGTGCTTCCTGCTGCATAAATCCATTTTAAAAAGCAGCTATGAGATATTAACTGGTTATCTTTCTCCCTTTGGAAACTACTTAGAGTGAACTGAATAATGGTCCCCCAAAAATAGGACCTAATCCCTAGCACCCGTAAGTATCACTTTGAATGGAAAAGACAGCAAATACTTTAAGCTAAGGATTTTGTGATGAGGAAATCACCCTGGATTATCTGTCTTTACCCTAGGTACAATAACATGCATCATTATAAGCAGAAGAAAGAGGGAAATTTGACTACACATAGAGGAAAAGAAAGTGTGAAGATGGAGCAGAGAGAATTTAAAGACACTGACCTTGAAGATGGAACTCATGCAGCCATAAGCCAAGGAATACCAGCAGTCATCAGAGCTAAAGAGGCAAGGAACAGATTCTCCGTGAAAGCCTTCAGAGAGGGCATGGCCCTGCTGACAGCTGCACTTTGGACCAGTAACACTGATTTCAGACTTCTGGATTCAGAACTACGAGGAAATAAATACTAACAGTTATTTAAGTCACCACATTTGTGGTAATTGTTTACAGCAGCCACAAGAAACTAATATGTAAGTTAACATTATCCTCTAGCAATGATTTCTGAAAATAAAGTATACTGTAAAGTTTTAACAAATAAGTAATATAGAACCATACAAAAAGGAGAGTTAAAATAAAATCACTAGATGTTTCACATCTCAGGGAGGCTGAAGCAGTATTACCATTTGTTAGACATTGGCTCCACTGTCTTTCTATTCATTAAGAATAAATAGATGGATAGAAAAATAGCTGTATTGAAGAAATCTAATTAAACAGAATCATAATATATTCAATATTATTAATTAAAAGTTTTTCATTTAATTTGGCGTGACAAAGGAAAGGAAAATGGAAAAAATAAAAGGAAGTATTGAACTTGAAGTAAGTGCTTCTTCACAAGGATGTTGAGTTTTTAGTCCCAAACTCTCCAGAACTGTAAAGACTACACACCCTAATCTCCTGATTTACCCAAGTCCAGTGTCAGTTTAATTTAGGTTAAAGAGAAGATTAGCCACTAGTAGGGCAATAGCCTGGTGGTGAAGCCAAAGGAACACCAAAGGTATTCCCTGTGCCACAAAATCTTCCCTGTGGTCCTGGGGTCTGTAATGTCCACCTTCAGACACTGGCTTTTGAAAGTCCTCTGACATAATGTGTAAGTGTGTCTTGGAAGGTGCATTGCAACAGGAAGAATGCTTAATAAAGACAGGACCAAGGCCTTTCATCCTTGCTAGTTTCACTTGCTGCTGTCTAATTATCACCTAAGATTTTGATCCTTTAATGCTATTGTGAAGATCAAAAGTGAGATATTGCTTGATATCCCTGAAACATAAAACTCTAAGGTATGGCTAGTACAGTAACCCATTCAGTTTCTGTATGGGTTAAATAGTTGCTGTATGCTTAAATTCAGTGCATTTAAGATTTTGATCTAAGAATGAAGAACAAACAGAAAAGCAAATGAGCCTCATTTCTATGGACTTGATGATCCAGTTTCTTAATTTTCCTGAACCTCAGTTTTCACATCATTAAAATCAGAAAAATAAAACTTGCCTTGTAGGATTATTGTGAAAAATACACTATATACCTTATAAAATGATCATAGAGTGGATTCAGCTAGCAAAATACAACAAAGCAAATATTCATGAGGACTGGTCAGGGAAACTGCAAGGAAAAGGTCCCTTCTGGGACAGACAGAACTGAATAGAATATGGCAATAGGGATTCATGACCATGAACAGCTCCAGAGGAGCATAATGGCAACCCATAATGAAAACAAGCAGAAAAAGCCATTTTTCCCTTGTCAGATTTTTTTACTCTTACCCAGTTCTGCTGATATGATTTACAGTTAATGCCTACAATGTATAAACTCTCTGAAAAACACTGAATGGAATATAGAGAAAGTATGAGAAGAATAAAACTCAACATTCAAAAAACTAAGATCATAGCATCTGATCCCAACACTTCATGGCAAATACATGGGGGAAAAGTGGAAACAGTGACAGATTTTATTTTCTTAGGCTCCAAAATCACTGTGGATGGTGACTGCAGACATGAAATTAAAAAGACATTTGTTCCTTGGAAGAAAAGCTATGACAAACCTAGACAGCATATTCAAAAGCAGAGATAGTGCTTTGCTGATGAAGGTCCATATAGTCAAAGCTATGGTTTTTCCAGTAGTCATGTATGGATATAAGAGTTAGACCATAAAGCAGGCTGAACATCAAAGAATTGATGTTTTTAAACTGTGTTGCTGGAGAAGACTCTTGAGAGTCCCTCAGACAGCAAGGAGATCAAACCAGTCAATCCTAAAGGAAATCTGTCCTGAATATTCATTGGAAGGACTGATCTAAAGCTGAAGCTCTAATACTTTGGCCACCTGATGTGAAAAGCTGACTTATTGGACAAGCCCCTGATGCTGGGAAAGATTGAGGTCAAGAAGAGAAGGGGAAGACAGAGGATGAGATAGTTGGGTGGTATCACTGACTCAGTGGACATAACAGTTTGAGGAAACCCTGGGAGATAATGAAGGACAGGGAAGTCTGGCATGCTGCAGTTCATGGGGTGGCAGAGTTGGACATGATTTAGAGACTGAACAACAACATGGGAAGAAGATAGGCCTTGGATTCAACCATTGACTGTACCTTGCACAGACTGTGCGATCAAGGGCAAATTATTTAACCTCCCTATTTCTTCATCTGTCATATGGAAGAAATAATTGACTTAATTTAAAATGTGCACAGTATTCTGTTTGTAATATATGTCTGATAGGCCCTGCTACCAGAAGCAGATACTTCAGAAATTACAGCTAATTTCATGAATAATTTTAGTGTAATTGATGCTTTTGAACTGTGGTGTTGGAAAAGACTCTGGAGAATCCCTTGGACTGCAAGGAGATCAAACCAGTCAATCCCAAAGGAAATCAGTCCTGAATATTCATTGGAAGGACTGATGCTGAAACTGAAGCTCCAATACTTTAGCCACCTGATGCAAAGAACTGACTCACTGAAAAAGACCCTGATGCTGGGAAAGATTGAAGGCAGAAGGAGAAGGGGACAACAGAGGATGAGATGGTTGGATGGCATCACCAGCTCATTGGACATGAGTTTGAGCCAGCTCTGGGAGTTGGTGGTGGACAGGGAAGCCTGGCATGCTGCAGTCCATGGGATCGCAGAGTCAGGCACAACTGAGCGACCAACTAAACTGAATTTGAACTGAATTTTAGTGAAACCTGCCTTTGGGAAGGTTACAGCATAACTAGAGGGACCAGACTATCAAAATGAAATTTTGAGCCAACAATAGAACATAAGAAACCATTAAGGAGTAAAATTAGAGATTGCTTTCATTGATATATATTAACTACATATTGTACTAGTAATTGTGTCTTACTATGTGCCAGGTACTGTACTATAAGATACAGAAACAGTAGTGAATAAAATTGCAACACTCCTTCCCTGGTGTTGGTGACTCTGCAGGAGTTGTTTTTCTTCTTATTTCTGACTAACATATCCAGAGACCAGTACAGAAATTCCTGTTAATAACCAAATCTAAATTTGAAGAATCAAAGGTTGCTGCTCTGGAGCCTGATTTTCATTCATGAATAGCAGGATATTGCTTTACAAACGTGGCAGTGGCTAAGAAAGAATATACATCTTAATGGTTATAGAGCAAGTTATCTGGTCTGGGCTTGACCTGAAAACTGATCTTTGTACCATTATGGAAACTGGGCGAGGAAGCAAACCATCATTCATTGAAAAATCTACCCTGAATCAAGCCAGATGCCTTGAAATGATACCAGTATTTTGAAAAACTGGTCTGTCAGATTTGAATTATTATCCCCATTTCATGGGTAAAGAGCTTGAGGCTCAGAGGTGTTAAGTGATTTGGCCAAGGTCACAAAGCCAGTGAAGGGCAGAGTAAATTTCAAAGCCTAGTCTATTTGATTCCCACCCAAGAGCTCATTCTACCCTATTATGGAGCCTCAGGGGGCAGACGCACTGGCTCTAGCTCTGTCACTAACTCATTGAGCTGCTACAGACAGATAATGCATTGCCTCTTGGGCTCTGTGTTTACAAATAAATGAGTGTTTTGGACTAGAGGATATCTGAGCCCTCTTCATGCTCTCTTCCTAACCTTCTGGATAGGACTTGACCAGGAACATCAAAGACAGAGCTGGGGACATCAAAAGCAGTGTGTGCTACTTGTAGAAGAATTTCTCTGGATACGGTGTCACGGTGAGTCTAGTATTCCAGATGGCTTTAAATGACCCTTTCCTTAATCCAAGAAATTGTAGATGCTGTCTGTTCTGGGAGTTAAAGCATGGCCTTTAAAGAGGTCTCTATCTACTTGAGATAGTTCTGATTGCAATTTAAGGCTATATCTGGCATAAACAGAGCCAAAATCAATAGTTGCAAACCTGATTAATCTAGAAAGCCCATCTAAACTTGCTAAGCCTCAGTTTCTGCAGTTGTAAAATGGGAGGATGATACATATTCTCATTTGGATCCCTTGAATTTCAAATAACAAAAATGAGATGTGGAAAAGCTTGGAAAATGATAAAATATTCTCAATAGGCAATTTAGATATCTATAACTAGGCGAGAACATAAGGCTGATATCATAAAAGGAATAAACATTTAAATTTATATATTAAAGTCTGTGTTAAATTTGATCATTCATATCTGCTAATATTAATATTCTGTACATTTTTATGACTAATTTTAAGTACAGAAACCATGTTTTCTGACAAAGTCATCTATATTCATCATCATGATCCAAAAAACATAAGTCAGAAATGCTGGGAACACGTATAAAAGAAGATGCTTGTGGCACCAATAAGATCAATTGCCTCAGAATTTTCAGGAGTAGGACCTAAGGATCTATATGTTAGCTAATTACCTACTTTATCAACTGAATCACATATGGATGACCCACACAATTCTGAGGACAGAGAGCAAGCTGAAAGCTTTTGATGGAGGTTAACAATGAAATATTTTTTTCTGGGATTAATTAAGCAGATAATAATGGGTACCTGGCAGCAGCTGGTGGCAGGTGTGGATGGACCTTTCTTATATTTCAAGGAATGGGGGATCAGTTTAATCAGGGTACCCAAAATCTTTCAATGGACAGCATTTCTATTATTATATAGCAATAGAACTCGGAGTGTCCCAAGAGCTAACAGCGGACACTTGGGCTAGAATCAATAATCCTAATGCTCTGAGAACCTCAGACCATCCACCAGGGAATTACATAGGTATAGCGGTTAAGAATGTGGCCTCCAATATAGGAATAACTATGATGAAATCCCAACTCTATTGGTTATTAGCTATGTGATCAGGAAAGTCAGTTTCATTCACCTCATCTGCAAAATTTGGATAATAATAGTCTATGTTGCCTAGTACCTGTAAATATAATATAAAATGACATATTCATAACATAGTACTTTGCACAGAATGAAAACTTGATAAATGTCAGTTTCCTAGGAAAATGGATCATATAAGTCATGCATTTTGATCTGTCTCATTTGGGAAATTTGCCAAGTAAGCAATTATAATTTCTAGGATGAATGTTAACACATGCACACACTTGTTTGAACTGAGACAATATTTAGAAGTGCATGAAGGAGCCATCACACCTAAATTCTAGTTGGGGTAATCCACAAAAAAACAGAGATATTCCCAGAGATAAGGCAGTGGTTCTCTCTCCCTTTATTGAAACTAGATCACACATCTGGATCAAGACTGTCCAATTTTTCCCTACCAAGAGTATGCATATTATTCTGTATCTTGATTCACAATGAGGAAATGAGACTGATAATTAACCACACATTATTGAGATTCTTTACCATGTTTCAGGACTGTTTTATATTATAAGAGGTTACAGTGTGTATTTTTCATAAGAATCCCTGTCAGACAGATATTATGATCCCCACTGATAGGCGAGATACTTATAATTGCTCCAGACTGCAAGATCTCCTAGACCAGGAGCCATGCTGGAGCCTCTTTGACTGCCCTCTCAGAGTCAGCAGAAGCTGTGCACAGAGAAAGTACTTAATAAATATCTGTGATCACTCTGAGCAACTGCTCCCATGAGATTTTAACTGTAACTTTCTTTTTCTTATACCAAGCAACTGTAGCAGCAGCTTCCTCCAGTGATTACTACCAGTAACTGTCCTGTGAAGTCTCTCCTCACACACCTTCAAAACACTATTAGGTTCCTCTGAATCTGAACAGTTTCAGTGGACTTGCTTCCAAAAAGCAGCTAAAGCATAGACATAATGCAAATCCATTAGTAATGGATGTTATGCTGCAACTGGTCTTTGAATTTACAGGTGCACTGCCCCTCTATTAGATGTCCTCTCCTGTCCCCCAAGGCAGACAAATGCCTATGAATCCAGTTTGGTTTAGGTGAACTCTCATGCCACAAAAGGCTGTTTTGATCCATGAGGTAGGAAATTCTCAGTTTTCAAACTCAAATGACAGATTTAACCACAGATCCTAATCTTCCTCAAAATTCCCAATATTATTCACGAGCACCATTTGCTAATCAAATTCCAGAAGTCGTTTTCTTGCACATATAATTTAATTGAATATATAGACTCTAATAGTGGCTCTGAGATTATATCAGGACTGAGGTTGGCAGGGTGGCATTGGGGAAAACCAAAACTATACATTTCTATTTCAGTATTCTCAAACTGTGATCCAGGGCTTATCGCATCATAAATATGTGGGCTATTTTGAAAAAATCTAAGTTGAAAACCACTTAACTAATTATTGGATGTAATTGGTGATCACACAAGAAAAAGAGAAGATGCAAGGCTTTCAATTTCTTAAATATCACCTTTCACAAACAAGCACACAGAATGGTTACAAAAATTATATACCTATTTTATATATATATATATATATAATTTAAGTTGGTTAATTACCCACTGTTCAAAGTCCACAAAGCAGCCCTCCTACCTTACCTATGATATAGTTCATAGATCCTTAAGATGAACCTGTGGATGTGCCCAGTCATATCCATAAAGCCCTCTTGTGTTTACCACAGGTAAAAGCCAGGTTTCTTTGGGTTGTAAGTGTCAAAGAATACATCTCAAATCACCTTCACCAAAATATAAATGTATCAGATTCCTTACATGACAAATTAGTTAAGGCAGGGCTGAATCCAGAGGCTGAAGTGATATTAAAGATTTTCTGTTATTTTCCATCTCTCTGTCTCCATGTGATAGTACTCAGAATATATCTTAGACTTTTCCTGCTTTGACTGCAGCAAAAGAGGGAGTTTCAGCTTCCTAAAATCTCCAGGCTGAGCCAATTAAAGTAAAGCATTCACTCCTGAATGAATCACTATGACTAGTAAGGGTGAGTATGTCTTACTGCCCACACCAAGTCCCAAGGATTGTGAATGCAGGAAGAATAGCACCTGCCCCCCACTCCAAACAAAGTCTACCTGCTCTTGCCAGAAGTGTGAATGGATATTATACAGGCAAAATAAAAGTTTTCACCATGGTCCATAAGTGTGTTAATTTTTCCCCCCTGAGAAGAGTGTGCGTGGCTTTTATCAGATTGTCAATGTTGTCAAAAACCTCTGAAACTGCTAATAATTGATAGAAGCCCCTATTTCCTTATCTACAATGAAGGCAGTTGTGAAATAGAAAAGAAGTATTTAAACCAGGATGAAGAGGGTACAGTTTGTAGCTCCTACATCTTCTTAACAAATCCTTAGAAATTTCATTTCCCTCATCTATATTTATAAAAAGTATAAAGAAAAACCTCAAAGATCCCATGATAGTATTCTTTACACTTGTAATCACCTTTTTAATATGACTTCTTTTAAAACCAATAATTAAATGTTAGCCATATATGTCATTTTAAAATTTCTAGTAGATTAAGAAAAATGAAAGGAAACTGAAATTAATTTTAATTATAAAGGCATTTAAACAACTATATTCAAACTGTTATCATTTCAAATAAACATGAGTATCAGTGAACTATTTTTATTTATTTTATTTTATTTTATCTTTTTGGGGGGTGAACTATTTTTAAAGCTTCACTGACACATAAAGTAACAAGGTGGTGGTGGTTTACTCACTAAGCTGTGTCCAACTCTTGCAACACTACGGACTGCAGCCTGCCAGGCTCCTCTGTCAATGGGATTCTCTTGGCAAGAATACTGGAGTGGGTTGCCATTTCATTCTCCAGGGGAGCTTCCTGACCCAGGAATCAAACCTGGGTCTTCTGCATTGCACGCAGATTCTTTACCGACTGAGCTACGAGGGGAGCCTAAAGTAACAAATGTGTACTCAAATAAAGTGTACAATGAAGTTGTTTTTAGTGTATTTGCAGTTTTACAAAAATCACCATAACCTAATATTAGAATATTTTCATCAACCTGAAAAGAAACCTTATACCCATTAACACTCTCCATCCTGTCCCTCCAGTTTCAGACAATTCATGTACTATCTGTATTTATATGTTTACCTATTCTGTACATTTCATATAATGAATTGAGAGACTGAATGCTCACAAAAACAAAGGTGGACAGATTACACACAAAAATAGAATTCTGATCCACAACCTGTAGTAATAAAGCCTTGAAGTCAATCTATGTTTTAAAGTAACCAGTCCAGGAAATTGGATAACAAACCCAGGTAACAACAGGCCCCACATGGCCAGGACTTTTGGCCATTGATTAATGACTTACAGCTTTCTAAGTTTTTCCCCCATTTCCAAATTAGGGCCACCTGGAGAAAATCAAATATGTACCCTTAATCAGTTACTTAGGATGCCCTGCTTCTAGTTGGCCCATCCTACAACTCTCCTATGTCAACATCCTCCAAACAGGGCATGCTTGAAGCTGACCTTCTTTCCTACTTCTCTCCCAGCCTTTGAGTCTCTGTAAAAAGTGAGGGTTGGTGGCTGCCTCCCCCAGTATAGACAGCTCTGAATAAATCACCTCAGCTTGTTCCCATTAGAGTTGACTTCATTTATAGTCTACAGAATCATACCAAATATGGCTTTTTGTGAAGCTTTTTACACTTAGCATAATGTTTCAATGTTCTTCCACATTATAAACTATATCAGTACTTCATTCCATACAATGGCCAAATGACATCCTATTGTATGCATATTTCACATTTTATTTCTCTATTCAACAGTTCATGGGCATTTTTTGCTAATGTAAATAATACTTCTATGAAAATTTCTGTACAAGTGTTAATGCAGACATATGTTTATATTTGTCCTGGATATATACTAAGGAGTGATATTGATGAGTCATAGATAAGTTTATATTTAATATTTTAAAAAACTAACAGATTTCCAAAATGTCTGTATCATTTAAAAATTCTCATAGCAATATATTAAATATCTTTATATCATTGCCAGCACTTTTCATTATCTGTCATTTTTCTATTTTAGCCATCCTTGTACATGTGAAGTGGTTTGTGTTTTTTATTTGCATTCCTATAATGTGCTCCCTGGTGGCTCAGATGGTAAAGAACCTGCCTGCAATGTGTGAGACCTAGGTTTGATCCCTGGGTTGGGAAGATACCCTGGAGGAGGGCATGGCAACCCACTCCATTATTCTTGCCTGGAAAATCCCCATGGAAAGAGGAGCCTGGTGGGCTACAGTACATGGGATAGCAAAGAGTTGAAAATGACTAAGCGAATAACCACAGCACAATGACAACTAATATTGAGCATCTTCTCACAAGTTTTTTGGCTATTTGTATATCTAGCATGGTGCTCTTGTTCAGTCACTCAGTTGTGCCCAATGCTTTGAGACTCTGTGGACTGCAGCACGCCAGTCTTCTCTGTCCTTCACCATCTCCCAGAGCTTGCTCAGACTCATGGCCATCGAATCAGTGATTCCATCCAACCATCTCATCCTCTGTTGTCCACTTTTCCTTCTGCCTTCAATCTTTCCCAGCATCAGGGTCTTTTCAAATGAGTCAGTTCTTCACATCAGATGGCCAAAGTATTGGAGTTTCAGCTTCAGCATCAGTGCCTTCAATACTATTCAGGACTGATTTCCTTTAGGATGGACTGGTTGGATCTCCTTGCAATCCAGGGGACTCTCAAGAGTCTTCTCCAACACCACAGTTCAAAAGCATTAATTCGTTGGTGCTCAGCCTTCTTTATGATCCAACCCTCACATCCATACATGACTACTGGAAAAACTATAGCTTTGACTATACAGACCTTTGTTGGAAAAGTAATGTCTCTGTTCTCTGCTAAGTTGGTCATAACTTTTCTTCCAAGGAGTAAGTGTCTTTGAATTTCATGGCTGCAGTCACCATCTGCAGTGATTTTGGAGCCCAAGAAAATAAATTCTGTCACTGTTTTCATTGTTTCCCCATCCATTTGCCATGAAATGATGGGACCAGATTCCATAATCTTAGTTTTCTGAATGTTGAGTTTTAAGCCAGCTTTTTCATTCTCCTCTTTCACCATCATCAAGAAAGCTCTTTAGTTGTTCACTTTCTGCCATAAGGGTGGTGTCATCTGCATACCTGAGGTTATTGACATCTCTCCCAGCAGTCTTGATTCCAGCTTATGCTTCATCCAGCCCACCATTTCACATGATGTACTCTGCACAGAAGTTAAATAAGCAGGGTGACAATATACAGCCTTAACATACTCCTTTCCCCAGTTTGGAACCAGTCTATTGTTCCATGTCTGATTTTAACTGCTGTTTCTTGACCTGCATATATGTTTCTCAGGCAGGTAAGGTGGTCTGGCATTCCCATCTCTTGAAGAATTTTCCACAGTTTATTGTGATCCACAGAGCCAAAGGCTTTAGCATACTCAGTGAAGCAGAAGTAAATGATTTTCTGGAACTCTCTTACTTTATCTATGATTCAACGGATGTTAGGCAATTTGATCTGCCTATTCTGGAGGTGGGAAGGGGGTTCATGTTTGGGAACGCACGTACACCCGTGGTGGATTCAAAAAATAAATAAATAAATAAAATAAAGTTCCATCTTCTGCAAAAAATAAATAAATAAATAAATAAAAATTAAAAGTATATTATTTAAAAATAATAATAATAAATCCAGACTGAACATCTGGAATTTCTCGGTTCTTGTACTGTTGAAGTATAGCTTGGAGAATTTTGAGCATTACTTTGCTAGAATGTGAAATGAGTGCAATTGTGTGGTAGTTTGAACATTCTTTGCTATTGCCTTTCCTTGGAATCGCACATGAAGGTATATCTATTCAAATCTATTGTTTATTTTCCATTTTTATATTGAGTTCTCTGTCTCTTCATCATTGAGTTATAAAGTGTTCTTTGTATATTCTGGATTCAAGTACTTTATCATGCGTATAATGCCTAAATATTTTCTCCCACACTGTTGCTTGTCCTTTCATATTTTATCAATAAAACTGGAGAATAAGTAAATTCTATACATTATTCTATTCTATTAATCTCTAGCCATAGGCTCAAATTACAGTTTTCTGCACCATCAGAAAATAGAGCATTTCTGTGGAACTTTCCATAAGCTGAAATGAATAAAATGAAAAGTATACTTTACATTCTGAAAATTTACCACTTTGTTTTTATAAAAGATCTGCCTTAGTATAGTAATGGCTTTTTTCATAAAATTGAAAATCCTCCTTGGCTTTATTTCAGGTAGCCAAAACAAGCAGTAAAGTATATATTCCTAAGAGTGAAGCAGCATTTAAGTGTGGACTTTTGGAAAGCAGGAAAATCTGTATTGGGAGAAAAAAAATCATCTGTTGTGTTGAAAGGAATGTCAGAAAATCTTTGTTCTAATTCGTTCTTCTATTGTCTGAAAGGGTGACTTTACATGATTAATTTCTCTGAAGCTTTATTTTCTCATTTGCAACATATGGGGACTAAAGGGGGTGATCCTCAAAATCCCATTCGGATAAAATTATGTTGGCTTCATATGTAGCAGAAAAAAGTATGAATCCTGAAATATAGCCATTTCACATACCAAATCCTAATGTAAACTAATTGCTCTAGAGTTGTAGATCACGTGTATGAGTCCTGACACCTGATACCATGCATTGTATACTTTCCTGTCTTCACTTCCTCTAAATTCTTTCCTGCATTCACTAGTTACTGAACTTTCTCTGTATGCACCAGCTCTACAGGAGATTTTAAAAATGAATCCGATTTCTCTATTCCTATCTTCAATAACAGACTTTACTCCAGGGCCATAGTATTTGCCTTTTTAGAAGTTTCAAAGCCTAACCATTATAGCATTAACTAGGTAAACTATTTCCTGATCTTGAATACACAGCCTATTACATATTATGTAGATGACAGACTTATCTTCCTATAATATGATCTTTTTAGAATAGAACATTGGACATAATGATACAACTAAATATACACTGAAGAAAAGCTGTTCTCTCTGGTGAATTTCCTCTTCCAATGAGGATTGATTTGGCTGTGCTTACTTCCCTGAAAACTTTTCTAGCCCTCAACCATATATTAACACTACCCATGCTAAATTGGTTTCCATGATGTATTACACCTGGATGTGAAAAAAAAAGTCATTCCTCAGACAATATACTTTATACCACAGGTACTGCAGCTTTCACCAGCTTGTTCATTGGTTCAAGTCCATTAATAAAACAATGAGCAAATAAAAAGGCCTCAGGCATAAACACAACAGGAGCAAAAATCTAGATGATGGTTTGCACTCATTTGTAATATATTTTTCCAGCATGTTGTAAGATTTTTACCTTAAGGAAGAAGTTGATGATTTTGTAATATAGTTTTCTTTCTAAATTTTTTCCTTTCTGCTTAAAAACTGCCAACTTTCACTGCAGGCTCTCATACAATTACTTGCCAACACACATCTCTAAATTGCAAAGCTACCTCAATAATGCTTAGTTAATTGTATGAGCACTTGGTGATAAGAAAAAGACACAAATTATTAACTGTAAAAAATACAGCATTTGAATGATATTACTCTTCTCAGTAAAATCTCATTTCAAAATTAAATGGTACTTCTTTAATTTCAATTACCTAAAAATAAATCATTTCATACCAATAGTGTCCTAGTAATTCAGAACAATAATTAAGAGCTTTCTGGCCTTATGTATCTAGATTCAAACTCTATCACTCTCACTCCCATTTTTAATCATGAGACTTTGTTTATGTTACTTAAATTATTTAAGCCTGGATGCCCTTAGCTTTAACATGGAGAAGTAAAGTACATACCTCATAGGGTTATGGTGACGTTTTCAAGATAGATCTTCAGGTGCTGTACAGGACAGATATAATAAAAACTTCACAAATTTGTGTATGGCACTTAGAAACAAGATAGGTATAAGCCATGGTTGTGTGAAGTATGGCATGGATATTCTTGCTGTCCCCTTTATACCTGACTTTTTCTAGATTTTTGATTCTAGAAGTGACCCAAATAAAAGACAAAAAAATCTTGTGTAAGATTTATGATCAGATGAGATTGGGCACATTCAGGGAGGCCATCATCAAAATGTCTACACATAATAAATGCTTGGGAGGGTATAGAGAAAAGGGAACCCTCCTACACTGTTGGCGGGAATGTAAATTGGTGCAGCCACTATGGAAGACTGTAGAAACGCTTCTTAAGAAACTAAACATGACGTTATCATGTGCTGTGCTGTGCTTAGTTGTTCAATCGTGTCCAACTCTTTGCAAGCCCATGGACAGTAGCCTCCCAAGCTCCTCTGTCCATGGAGATTCTCCAGGCAAGAATACTGGAGTGGGTTGCCCTGCCCTCCTCCAGGAGATCCTCTCAACCCAGGTTTTGAACTCGGGTCAAAGATGAAGTAATCCCACTCCTGGGCATATACTCAGAGAAAATCATCATTCAAAAGGCTTAATATATGCACCTAATGTTCATATCAGTGCTATTTACAGTAGCCTAGACATGGAAGCTAGCTAAATGTCTATTGACAGATGAATGGATAAAGAAGTGGTACATATATGCAATGAGATGCTGCCCAGCCATTAAAAAGAATGAAATACTGCTTTTTGAAGCAACATAAATGAACCTGAAAATTATCATACTAAGAGAAGTAAGAGAAAGACAAATATCATATGATATCATTTATATGCAGAACCTAAAGAGAAGTGATACAAATGAACTTATTTACAAAATAAAAATAGGCTCACAGACTAAGAAAGCAAACTTGTGTTTACCGGGGGCGGGGGGGAAGGTAGAAGTGAGGGATAGATTGGAAGTTTGGAACTGAAATATAAACCTACTGTATTTAAAATAGATAACCAAGAAGGAATTACTATATAGCACAGGGAACCCTGCTCAATATTCTGCAATAACCTGAGTGGGAAGAGAATTTTACAAAAAAAATATATATATATATATGCATATGTTTAATTGAATCACTTTGCTGTACACCTGAAACTAATACAACATTGTAAATCAGCTTAGTCCAATATAAAATAAAAATTAAAAATAAATGAAAATAAGTTAAAAGATATGATGTGATCAATTTGTTGTCTAGGTCCTTGCACTTGATCAGCCTCACACACATACAGCCTTCTTGTGTTGCTAGGATCTCTCCCCACACCTTCAGGATATTGCTGTTGCTTTCTAACCCAGTTTCCTATTTCAGCTACTTAATAATCTTCCTTGCTGTCCTCTCTTTTCTGCTCATAGTCCAATCAAACACAGCCTTCGTCCATCCACTTTTTTGAATCCTGAACAATATAATTTTTAAAATCCTTTATCTCACCAAAAATAAAAATGCTGGTTTTCACAATAAAAATTGGCAATCACTGCATCACAAATATCAGTTTATTTTCAATCTAAGATTCAAGATGCATACCATGCTTCTGAAGCAGTCTTTGCATCATTTTAAGAATTAAAGTAGAGAAATGGTCATTATCGTCCAGAGAGAAAAACTTAATTCTCTAAGAACCAGAGCTAGAGTCTTTTTGGTGTAATGTTAGTTGCAGCAGAAGAGGACTGAGGAATAAAAATAAACAAATCCTTTTCACAGGTCAAAAGGATCAAACAAATAATGTTTACAAAAAGATGTGCCTGATTTTCATTTTGTGATGATGAAAATGAAAATGATGAGAAAGTAGAAAATTATTATAGTCATACTGTTAACTATTTTCATAAAATGCGTTTTCCCAACTCTAGGAGAGAACTCTGTCAGGATTTAAAACCCATTTTTTCTGGAAAAAAATAGTCTCTAACTCTATCTGGAAAAGTTTGCATTTGTTCTTTAAAACCTGAAGTATATAAAACACTTGATAAATACTGTATATATAATAGTAAGTTAATTAATCTCAAAGTCATAAAAATGCCCTGAGATGTCAACTAATCCAATTTCCTGACTCCACACAGAACAATAATACCTTCCTCTTTGAGTCTACCATAGTGTGTTAGAAAGTAATTAGGATCATTGAAAGGCTATGCTAAATGATAACTATGTAGATGTCCATCAGCAGATGAATGGATAAGAAAGCTGTGGTACATATACACAATGGAGTATTACTCAGCCGTTAAAAAGAATTCACTTGAATCAGTTCTAATGAGCTGGATGAAATTGGAGCCGATTATACAGAGTGAAGTAAGCCAGAAAGAAAAACACCAATACAGTATACTAACACATATATATGGAATTTAGAAAGATGGCAATGACAACCCTGTATGCAAGACAGGAAAAAAGACACAGATGTGTATAACGGACTTTTAGACTCAGAGGGAGAGGGAGAGGGTGGGATGATTTGGGAGAATGGCATTCTAACATGTATACTATCATGTAAGAATTGAATCGCCAGTCTATGTCTGACGCAGGATACAGCATGCTTGGGGCTGGTGTATGAGGATGACCCAGAGAGATGTTATGGGGAGGGAGGTGGGAGGGGGGTTCATGTTTGGGAATGCATGTAAGAATTAAAGATTTTAAAATTTAAAAAAAAAAATGATAACTAGGTAAGGTATAGGATGTGTTAATTAACTTGACTGTGATCATGATTTTATACTTGTATATATATATAGAACACATAATAATTAATGTTATATTAATAACATTAATATAATGTTTATATATAACATAATAGTTCAGTTCAGTCACTCAGTTGTGTCTGATTCTTTGTGACCCCATGAACCACAGCACACCAGGCCTCCCTGTCCATCACCAACTCCTGGAGTTTACCCAAACTTATGTCCATTGAGTTGGTGATGCCAACCAACCATCTCATTCTCTGTTGTCCCCTTCTCCTACTGCCCTCAATCTTTCCCAGCATCAGGGTCCTTTCAAATGAGTTAGCTCTTTGCATCAGGTGGCCAAAGTATTGGAGTTCCAAACATTATATATATATATATATATATATATATATATATATATATACACACACACACACACATATATAGCAAGGAGATCCAACCAGTCCATTCTAATGATCAGTCCTGGGTGTTCTCTGGAAGGAGTGATGCTAAACCTGAAACTCCAGTACTTTGGCCACCTCATGAGAAGAGTTAACTCATTGGAAAAGACTCTGATGCTGGGAGGGATTGGGAGCAGGAGGAGAAGGGGACGAGAGAGGATGAGATGGCTGGATGCCATCACCAACTCAATGGACGTGAGTTTGTGTTAACTCCGAGAGTTGGTGATGGACAGGGAGGCCTGGCGTGCTGCAATTCATGGGGTCACAAAGAGTTGGAAATGACTAAGAGACTGAACTGATACTGATATATATATATATATATATATATATATATATCAGCTTCCCTGGTGGCTCAGATGGTAAAGAAACTGCTTGCAATGTGGGAGACCCAAGTTTGATCCCTGGGTCAGGGAAGATCCCCTGACTTATCCACTCCAGTATTCTTGCCTTGAGAATTCTGTGGACAGAGGAGCCTGGTGGGTTAACCAGGTCACAAAGAGTCAGACATGACTGAGCAACTAATACTTTCACTTTTTCATATATATATATATATATATATATATATATATATATATATATATATATATATATATATATATGAAAGGTATATATATAGATAGATAGATAGATCTCAAACCAGTCATTCCTAAAGGAAATCAATTCTGAATATTCATTGGAAAGGCTGACACTGAAGGTGAAGTTCCATTACTTTGGCCACCAGATATGAAGAGCAGACACATTGGAAAAGACTCTGATGCTGGGAAACATTGAAGGTAGGAGGAGAAGGGGGCGACAGAGGACGAGATGGTTGGATGGCATCACCAACTCAATGGGCATGAATTTGAGCAAACTCTGGGAGATAGATAGTGAAGGACAAGGAAGCCTGGAGTGCTGCAGTCCATGGAGACACAAAGAATCAGACACTACTTAGAGACTGAACAACAATATATATACATATACACACAAATCATCACATTGCATACTTTAAATACACACCATTTTTCTTTGTTAACTGTGCCCTCAATAAAGCCACAGAAGGAAGAAAGAAAGAGAGACAAAAAAAAGAAACAAAGTCAGGAAGGAGAGGAAGGGAAGGGGAGAGGGAGGAAGGGAAGAAGGGAAGGAAGGAGGGAGGGATGGCAGAAGAAATGAAAAGGAAAGGAAAGAGATGAAAAGAAAGAGAAAGAAAAGAAAGAAAGGAGGGAGGGAAGGCATGTTATGCTAACCCTTGACTTCAACCATCTGCTTCCAGAGGTTCCACAGTTTTCAGTTTCTATTCTTCTGTGACTTGATTCTGACTTAAATCCTCCTCTGTCTGCTCAAATAAACATAACATGGCATAATAAAGTCTACTTTTCAAGTGCACAAGGCCACTTATGTTAGAGATGGTCATTTAGAGGGTGTGGATTTCGTTTGACCAGCAGGCTGGACACAGGCAATTCAAAATTCCTTACCTCCTCTCTTGCCTTTGGAATGTGAATTCTGCTTAGCATTCCCACAGTGGGAACCATTTTCAAGGACACAGCCTTGAGAGAGCAAAGTGTTGTTGTGACCATCTGGGTAGTACACATGACTCAACCTAAGTAAGGCCTCTATTTGAACTATTGTGACTCTGGCAGGCACGGCAGAGAGCTACTTATATTGTGGCTGCCCAAAATAAGCCTTGGATGTAAGTTCCCTTGCCTATTATACCTACCACATACCCATCTGGGTGGCCTGCCTCTTTCTTAGGTTCTCCTTGCCCTCTATGTAAGGAGGCCAGTTTCAGTTTTCACCCAATAAAATCCCAAGGTTTCAAACCAACAACTCAGCACCCTACATACAGATACCATTCCCCCACACACATACCAGCCCCCATGTCTGAAGACATTCCTCATCATTTTTTATTCCTCTGCATAGGAAAGTATTGAAATTTGTATTATACCCAAAAGGTGTTGGAAATTTAACTCCCTAAATTTTCAAAATTTCCAATTTTAATGAGAGTTTTAAAACTGGGCTTCCCTCATAGCTCAGTCAGTAAAGAATCTGCCTGCAGTGCAGGAGACCCAGGTTTGATCCCTGGATGGGGAAGATGCCCTAGAGAAGGAAATGGCAACCCACTCCAGTATCCTTGCCTGTAAAATCCCATGGACAGAGGAGCCTGAAAGTGTTTAAACTAGATTGATTTTAAATGAACTGCATCCTCTCTGTTTACTCTATTGGGATAAACGTAGTCCATCTTTTTTTTTTTTTTTTTTTTGTCTTTAGTTATGAAATGCTTTTCCCTTTCTCAATGGCTGAATAGAGGTCAGAACTAAAGGAAGGGCTAATACCAACTGTTACTTAAAGGGCTAAGAAAACACATGCCCCATTTCCTTAGGAATGCTATTCTAGTGAATAATGTAGGGAGAAATTAGTAGAGATGCCCAGGTGCTACATTAAAATGTCAACTCTGACCTTTGAAGATCAGAATAGCCAAAGACAACTATGATTAATGGGCAAGGAGGCACATTTATAAATTACAACCCCCGGAATGAAAAGAAAGTCTGTGGTCACTGGACAGGATATAGAAAGCATTTAATTCCCATGCTCTACCCTCCTATTAATTAATTATGCCCATTTTAAAAAGCTGATTAAAATGTGGCTGGGTCATTTATTTATGTTTTTACCACATTCACTTATTTTTGTTTATTCGATCTATTAATTTAACATATTTTTCTTCAATGCATTAGTGGTCATAGATCATCCATGTTTCAGAAAAAGAAAGCTAGGCAAGGATCCAGACAACTCAGCATGCACTTCTTGTTTTTATCTGAAAACCTATCAACATCCCTTCCCATCCAATTCCCAAAACAAGTTCAAAGGGACGAGGCAGGTGGTTGTGGACATGTCAAGCACCTTTCCTTCTGTTACTGAGTCCAAGCTCGCTTCGCTTGCAGCACGACAGGCAATGAATCAGGAGACTTGATGTTGAGGCAAGGAATAATGACTTTGTTCAGAAAGCTGGCAGATGGAGAAGATGGCTAGAGTAGGCAAAAAAAAATCTTATTGGGGTCTGGATGCCATTTTCTTTTATACTGAGGGAGAGGAGGTAAGGAAGTGAAATAAAAAGGCCTTTATCTTGTAAAATAAAAGCAGATGTATTAATTTCTTCTTTTCTGCAGCCATTCACAGATACACAGAGTCGGATTGTCTCCCTGTGAGCCTATTAAAGCCACTTTAGCTTAACAGTCAGAGGGCAGGTTTCCCTAAGGCAGGCCCTTATGTATGATTATAATAACAAAAACAAAAATTAAAGTTGAAAAAAAAAACAGATCCAACATGGAGTCAAAATTGGCTCTTCCCTATTACACTCCAACACACACACACACACACACACACACACACACACACACACACACACACACACACACACACACACACTGGAAGCCAGAGCTTTGGTTCAAATTCTCGACTGAGTAACTGAACTGAATTGAACTGAACTGAAAGGACATGGAGTCAAAACTGGTTCCTCCCTATTACATTCCAACACACACACACACACACACACACACACACACACACACACACACACACACACTGGAAGTCAGGGCTTTGGTACAAAGTAAAGGACAACCAATAAGTCCAAGGGTCAAAAGCAAACAAAAGAGCAACAGCAAACCTACCTCAACCACCAGGCTGATCTCATTTTCTCCTCCTTCATGATGAAAGCTCATAAGCTCATTTCTAAGAAAAGGTAATTAGGATAATGTCAATTTCAAAACCACTTTAAATGATGCTTTAAAAAATAAAGAAGACAGTTCTTCATTTGAATAGGCTTCAATGAGCTTTAATTATGCAATATGAGCAACTGAAAAGAGCTAATTAGAAAGTATATGCTTGTTTAGGTACATTCCTATCAATGTGCTTTCATAGATGGTGTTTCTTTGAACAGAATCTTTTAAATTCTGTATAAGAACTTTATGCACAAGGAATCAACAAAAATAGAGGTGTTAAACAGGAAAGAAGTGAAAGTAAATGTATCAAAGTTTTGAAAAATACAAATTTAATGCTTGTCTATCTCAACTGAGTCAGTTGATTGACGCTACTCTGAGCTCTGAAACTGCTGAAAGATGATTGCTTGACCCCAATTGGGAGATGTTTACAAGTTCTTTAATTTGCATTTGTCAAGAAGGAATTGATTTAGTATAGAAGCCCTAAAAGTTACAAAGGGCTTTACCAGATTATATTAACTTTTGGATGAATACATATAGGAATTCAAGTTCTCTTCTACTTAATCATGTCTGAGTTTAAGGCTGAAGCATGTTTTGAAAGGAAGACTATATTTCTATACTAATATCCTTATTTCTAATGTTGTTGGTAATTATATTGCTATGTTTTATGAAATTCCTCACCTGGCTGATGTGTCTGATTTTATTTTATCTCCAAAATACCCCAGATATTATGGAGAGGTGAGTGACCCATTATAATATTTAAATCAGCTAACAAATTATGAATAACAAAAATAATACTTCCTTATATCTCTTGAACAAAGTGTGTCTGGCTCTGTACTTTGGGCTTTATATAGATTTATTGAAGCATTTCAATGTGGTTTAATAATATGGTTTAATTTTATCTCTAAAAATATCTTTTTTTTTTTTTTTTTGGCTAACTAGAGCTCTCAAGTCCCTATCCTCTCTTCAGATTAACTCTACTACAAACTGAAAAATTCTCCATGGAGGAAACACCAGGGAAATCTTAGCAATAACAGCTCTGTGGTTTCCTTCCTCAATCACAAACAAAAATCATCAATTTATGCCATTATTCATGTGAATCAGACATATCTGATATCTGATCAGAGTTCTTTCCATCCTAGGGAGGTGGAGTGAGGAGCATAGTGATGAATTTTTCTGGGTACTCAAGGCTGATCTCCTGGACCAGGAAGCTACAATTTATTCTGGGGCCTGGCTCTCTATGATCATCTAGTACCTCTTCACAGGATACCTCACATATCCCAGATAATATTTCTTAAAGTGCCCCCCTTATGGCAGAAAGTGAAGAAGAACTAAAGAGCCTCTTGATGAAAGTGAAAGAGGAGAGTGAAAAAGTTGGCTTAAAACTCAACATTCAGAAAATTAAGATCATGGCATCTGGTCCCATCACTTCATGGCAAATAGATGGGAAAACAATGGGAACAGTGAAAGACTTTATTTTGGGGGGCTCCAAAAGCACTGCAGATGGTGATTGCAGCCATGAAATTAAAAGACAGTTACTCCTTGGAAGAAAAGTTATGACCAACCTAGACAGCATGTTAAAAAACAGAGACATTACTTTGCCAACAAAGGTCCGTCTAATCAAGGCTATGGTTTTTCCAGTAGTCATGTATGGATGTGAGAGTTGGACTACAAAGAAAGCTGAGTAACGAAGAACTGATGCTTTTGAACTGTGGTGTTGGAGAAGACTCTTGAGAGTCCCTTGGGCTGCAAGGACATCCAACCAGTCCATTCTAAAGGAAATCAGTCCTGAATGTTCATTGGAAGGACTGATGTTGAAGCTGAAACTCCAATACTTTGGCCACCTGATGTGAAGAGCTGACTCATTTGAAAAGACTCTAATGCTGGGAAAGACTGAAGGCGAGAGGAGAAGGGGATGACAGAGGATGAGATGGTTGGTTGGCATCACCGACTCAGTGGACATGAGTTTGGGTAAATTCCGGGAGTTGGTGATGGACAGGGAGGCCTGGTGTGCTACAGTCCATGGGGTCACAAAGAGTCAGACACGACTGAGCGACTGAACTGAAGTGAACTGAACTGAAGTGCCCTCTATGATGCTTGCCAACCCTGTTCATAGTGCTCTAGTCCATGTAGTCAAAAGTCCTACAGCTCTGAGTAATCAGTCTATTTGCATCAATATGCCATTCTGTGGCCAGCAATTAAGGGGCAGGATTCAGTGCCATAAAAGAGGATGATGGTAAGGTCAGGGTAGAGGGTCAAGGATCCAGGGACAAAATTTGCTTTCAACAGGAAACCAGGTATAAGGCAAAGAAAACCCAGGTACAGAAGAAGCAAAGCCTGAATCAACATAGCAACAAGCTGGGTTTGAAAAGGTTGAGACTTTATGGGTACTTGGGGAGTGGGGGATGGGGTCCCAAACTACAAAACAGATGCAGTTAATTCATGCCAAATCGAAGGCAGGCATGACCTGGAGGGTAGAGGCTACTGATGAACTCCACCACCTGGTCAGGACTGTCTTAGGAATTAGATATCACAGATTTTGAAAGTAGAAAGCATCTAACTTCAGCTGTTTCTCTTGACTAAATATTTTGAGGTAGTAGAATCATAACCTCAGTACCCCTACACTGAGAGCTCGTTGAATATCAGACGTATGTATTCTGTAATTTAATTCTCTCAGGAATTCTAAGCAGTGAGCACTACAACTAATTCTATTTTAAAATAGACAACAAAGGCAACATAGGATTAATAAATGTGTCCGTGGTCACATAGATAGGAAGTGGCAGAACAAGGTTTCAAGTCAACAGCCTAACTCTAGAGACTACACAATTAACCACGAGGCTATACTGCACTTTTCTATTTTTCTGTACCACGTGAGCAAAAACCAACCTACTGGCCCCAGTGCAGAAATATGGTAACTACCCAGTATGTCAAATCAAAATATATCTTTGCCCCTGAGTTTTATAGTGTTGTTTAGTTACTAAGTCTTGTCTGACTCTTTGCAATCCCATAAACTGAAGCATGCCAAATGTCCCTGTCTCTCACTATTTCTCACAGTTTGCCCAAACTCATGTCCATTGACTCAGTGATGCCATCCAACCATGTCATCCTCTGTTCCCCTTCTTCCCTGCCCTCAATGTTTCCCAGCATCAGGGTCTTTTCTAATGAGTCAGCTCTTTGCATCAGGTGGCCAAAGTACTGGAGCTTCAGCTTCAGCATCAGTCCTTCCAATGAATATTCAGGACTGATTTCCTTTAGGATTGACTGTTTTGATCTCCTTGCTGTCCAAGTGACTTTCAAGAGTCTTCTCCAGCACCACAGTTCAAAAGCATCAATTCTTTGATGCTAAGCCTTCTTTATGGTCCAACTTTCACAGCTGTACATGACTACTTGAAAAAACACACCATTGTGGTTATTTGGGTCATTAAGAGCTTTTTTATATAGTTCTGCATATTCTTGCCGCTTCTTAATTTCATCTGCTTCTGTTAGGTCCTTTCCATTTCTGTCCTTTATTGTGCACATCTTTGCAAGGAATTTTCCCTTGATATCTCCAATTTTCTTGAAGAGCTCTCTAGTCTTCCCATTTGATTGTTTTCCTCTATTTCTTTGCACTGTTCACTTAAGAAGGCTTTCTTATCTCTCCTTGCTCTTCTCTGGAACTCTGCATTCAGTTAGGTATATCTTTCCCTTTCTCCTTTACGTTCTGCTTCTTTTCTTTTCTCGGCTTTTTAAGGCCTCTTCAGACAATCTTTTTGCCTTATTGCATTTCTTTTTCTTGGGCATGGTTTTGGTCACCACTTCCTATAGAATGTTATAAACATCTGTCCTTCATTCTTCAAGCACTCTGTCTACCAGATCTAATCCCTTGGATCTATTTGTCACCTCCACTATATAATCATAAGGGGTTTTCAGTTCAGTCCAGTTCAGTCACTCAGTCATGTCCGACTGTTTGTGACGCCATGAACTGCAGCATACCAGGCCTCCATGTCCATCACCAACTCCCACAGTTTACCCAAACTCATGTCCATTGAGTCGGTGATGCCGTCCACCCATCTCATCCTCTGTCGTCCCCTTCTCCTCCTGCTTTCAATCTTTCCCAGCATTAGAGTCTTTCAAATGAGTTAGCTCTTCACATCAGGTGGCCAAGTTACTGGAGTTTCAGCTTCAACATCAGTCATAAGGGGTTTGATTTAGGTCATACCTGAATGGTCTAGTTGTTTCCCTACTAATTTAAGTCTGAATTTGGCAATAAGGTGTTCATGATCTGAGCAACAGTCAGCTCCCGGTCTTGTTTTTGCTGACTGTATAGAGCATCTTTGTCTTCGGCTGCAAAGAATATAACCAATCTGATTTCAGTACTGACTATCTGGTGATTTCATGGGTAGAGCTGTCTCTTGTGTTGCTGGAAGACGGTGTTTGCTATGCCCAGTGTGTTCTCCTGACAAAACTCGGTTAGCCTTTCCCTGCTTCATTTTGTACTCCAAGGCCAAACTTTCCTGTTACTCCAGGTATCTCTTGATTTTCTACTTTTGCATTCCAATCCCCTATGATGAAAAGAACATCTTTTTTGGTGTTAGTTCTAAGACTTGTAGGTCTTCATAGAACCATTCAATTTCAGCTTCTTTGGCATTAGTGATTGAGGCATAGAGTTGGATTACTGTGAATTGAATCGTTTGCCTTGGAAATGAACCAAGATTATTCTCTCATTTTTGAGACGGCACCTAAATACTGCATTTTGGACTCTTTCATTGACTGTGAAGGCTACTTCATTTCTTCTAAGGTCTTCTAAGAGTTTTATAGTAGCACATACTATATTTTTTTTGAGTACTGCAGCATTTCAGAGATGTCCTCTGAAGATGTGGTAGCTTCTATGATGTTAGAATTTGGTGAAGATCTCAGAAAAAAAGCAAAGACTCTTTCGATTCAACACACTTCTGAAAGTATTATTTTTTTCTATTCACTCTCAGAAGCAGAAAAAAAAAAGACTATGGATGGGGGTATTATGTTTATCAGTGGAGAATGTCAACTGTTCTTTTAAAACATTTTTTGAGATAATTATAGTTCCACAAGCAATTGTAAGTAACAATACAGAGATATCCTGTGTATCCTTTACCCAGTTTCTCCTAATGATCTGACCATCTAAAAGCTCATATTTGGAAACAAAAGTGTTATTGAATGGTCTGTATTATGCCTGTTTTGAAATAAAATAGCAAACATTGGTCAATGGGAATCACCATAATGTTTTTTATGGTATGGCAATGAGCTGTAATTATGCTTCCTCCAGTGCATTAATACTAGATAGACACTTTTATTTAATTGAATTAAGGATTATTCTTAAATAATATTTCAAACAAATGAGAGTGTGATAAGTTACTAGTAAACACTAGATAATAAATCTACCATATACTTTAGTCTAATTTATTCAAGTATATTTATGGTAGACAAATGACTCCTGCTTGAATTTAGCAACTGAGTGTGAAATGTAGTAGCTTACAATGGCCAGCTACTAGACTTGTTTTGGATTTGGGTTTTTCATTGAAGGCTGAAAGAAGGATGGCAAATATATATATATATATTTTGAGAGATTAAGATTAAAAAGAAAAGTTTGTGGTAAATGCATGTTAAGTACATGTTAAAGGTGAGTAGATGTTAAGAGAATGTGAGTGAATCAAAAAGTTATTTTAAAAAATAATATAAACATACAAAATATTTGAATCAGGAATCACGCAATTAAGTACTTTGCTTCCTGGCCAGTGGGTGGCTGTAGCAAAGCGTCTGGAGATCTGCAGAACACAGCCTGTCCCTGAGCCCCCAGCTCACCCATCAGCCCCTAGGATGCAGGGCCTGGAGGTGAGAGGTTGCAGTATACCTGTCACCTCAGGGATCAAGACCTCTAACCACCATGCTAAGGGTTTCCTGCTAAGGGTCCCAGGCTAACGGTGGTGTGCTAATGGCCATGAGCCTGCTCTGACTCAATAACACAAGTTATTCCCTGAACAGAGCTTTAGATTCTGGATCTATAAAATGAGGTTAGTGATAGTAACTCATAGGTATCCTATGAGTTACTGAGAACCTCATAGGATACCTGAGAATTAAAGATGAGGATTTTTGAAGTGAAAATTGCACAGTGTCTGGCACAAAGATGATAGTGATAATGTGATTATTAGGTATAAGGACTTCTGTTTGCTGTTAGGGGATGCTGCAATGATGCTTTATATCAGGAACCTATGAGCAAAATATTTATATTCAATAAATGTGAGTGCTCAGAAGTTGAGAGGAAGGAATATTTACTTTTTTACTTGGATGTTCAGAGGCAGCCTCATGAAGCAAAGACTGGTGGGGGTGTTGCAAAATGAAGTGGATGAGATGAATATAGGGGTGCTCACCCTTTGAAGGAGATGTGCATTGACTTCCGCAATACTATTGAGTCAATTCCTAGGTAAGGGGATAAGAAGTCCAGGCTTCCCAAGGAGGAGAAAAGGGTCTGGGGTCGCAAGAAGAAAAGGACAAATGTTCTTTTCTACATTGCTTATTTTAGTCAATATAACACAATAAACTGTGGAAAATTCTGAAAGATATGGGAATACCAGACCACCTGACCTGCCTCTTGAGAAATCTGTATGCAGGTCAGGAAGCAACAGTTAGAACTGGACATGGAACAACAGACTGGTTCCAAATAGGAACAGGAGTACCTCAAGGCTGTATATGGTCACCCTGCTTATTTAACTTATATGCAGAGTACATCATGAGAAACACTGGCCTGGAAGAAGCACAAGCTGGAATCAAGATTGCCGGGAGAAATCTCAATAACCTCATATATGCAGATGACACCACCCTTATGGCAGAAAGTGAAGAGGAACTAAAAAGCCTCTTGATGAAAGTGAAAGAGGAGAGTGAAAGACTTGGCTTAAAGCTCAACATTCAGAAAACAAAGATCATGGCATCCAGTCCAACTTTATGGCAAATAGATGGACAAACAGTGGAAACAGTGGCTGACTTTACTTTTGGGGGCTCCAAAATCACTGCAGATGGTGACTGCAGTCATGAAATTAAAAGACGCTTAGTCCTTGGAAGAAAAGTTATGACCAACCTAGACAGCATATTCAAAAACAGAGATATTACTTTGCCAACAAAGTTCCATCTAGTCAAGGCTATGGTTTTTCCAATAGTCATGTATGATGTGAGAGTTGAACTAAAAGAGAGCCAAGTGCCAAAGAACTGATGCTTCCCCAACTGTGTTGGAGAAGACTCTTGAGAGTCCCTTGGACTGCAAGGAGATCCAACCAGTCCATCCTAAAGGAGATCAGTCCTGGGTGTTCATTGGAAGGACTGATGTTGAAGCTGAAACTCAAGTACTTTGGCCATCTGATGCGAAGAGCTGACTCATTTGAAAAGACCCTAATGCTGGGAAAGATTGAAGGCGGGAGGAGAAGGGGATGACAGAAGTTGAGATCATTGGATGGCATCACCAACTCAATGGACATGAGTTTGGGTAAATTCCGGGAGTTAGTGATGGACAGGGAGGCCTGGTGTGCTGCAGTCCATGGGGTAGCAAAGAGTTGGACAATGAATGAGTGATTGAACTGAACTGAACTGAACTGAGGCTCAGCTGCCGCTCCTGACCTTGGACGTGGGGTATCTATTCTTAGCTCCTCCTGTATGTACTGTACAGCCTTGTTACAAATTGCTGGCAGGTGTGTTTCAAGGTACGAAATGCCCTCTTTCTGATCCTCCAAAAGTAATATCTTCTTGGAGTGGAAGTTAGGGCTAATGTGGAAAAGGGAAAACAAAGGTGTCCTAAAGACAAAGAAAGCCTCGGCAGCTGCTAAGAGCAGTACAGTTCAGTTCAGTTGCTCAGTCATGTCCGACTCTTTGCAACCCCATGAATCGCAGCATGCCAGGCCTCCCTGTCCATCACCAACTGCCAGAGTTCACTCGGACTCATGTCCATTGAGTCAGTGATGACATCCAGCCATCTCATCCTCTGTCGTTCCCTTCTTCTCCTGCCCTCAATCCCTCTCAGCATCAGTCTTTTCTAATGAGTCAACTCTTCACATGAGGTGGCCAAAGTACTGGAGTTTCAGGTTTAGCATCATTCCTTCCAAGGAAATCCCAGGAATGATCTCCTTCAGAATGGACTGGTTGGATCTCCTTGCAGTCCAAGAGACTCTCAAGAGTCTTCTCTAACACCGCAGTTCAAAAGCATCAAATCTTCAGCACTCAGCCTTCTTCACAGTCCAACTCTCACATCCATACATGACCACAGGAAAACCATAGCCTTGACTAGACGGACCTTAGTCGGCAAAGTAATGCCTCTGCTTTTCAATATGCTATCTAGGTTGGTCATAACTTTTCTTCCAAGGAGTAAGCGTCTTTTAATTTCATGGCTGCAGTCACCATCTGCAGTGATTTTGGAGTCCCCCAAAATAAAGTCTGCCACTGTTTCCACTGCTTCCCCATCTATTTCCCATGAAGTGATGAGACCGGATGCAATGATCTTCGTTTTCTGAATGTTGAGCTTTAAGCCAACTTTTTCACTCTCCTCTTTCACTTTCATCAGGAGGCTTTTTAGCTCCTCTTCACTTTCTGCCATAAGGGTGGTGTCATCTGCATATCTGAGGTTATTGATATTTCTCCCAGCAATCTTGATTCCAGCTTGTGTTTCTTCCAGTCCAACGTTTCTCATGATGTACTCTGATATAAGCTAAATAAGCAGGGTAACAATATACAGCCTTGACATATTCCTTTTCCTATTTGGAACCAGTCTGTTGTTCCATGTCCAGTTCTAACTGTTGCTTCCTGACCTGCATACAGATTTCTCAAGAGGCAGGTCAGGTGGTCTGGTATTCCCATCTCTTTCAGAATTTTCCATAGTTTATTGTGATCCACACAGTCAAAGGGTTTGGCATAGTCAATAAAGCAGAAGTAGATGTTTTTCTGGAACTCTCTTCCTTTTTCCATGATCCAGCGAATATTGGCAATTTGATCTCTGGTTCCTCTGCCTTTTCTAAAACCAACTAGAACATCAGGAAGTTCACGTTCACGTATTGCTGAAGCCTGGCTTGGAGAATTTTGAGCAATCCCCTATTCTCCACAGCAGCCTCGGAGTTCCGCAGCCAAGATGGTGGACGGGGTGCAATCAAGGCCCAACATTACAGCAGGGGAACCCTGACGATCTGACCTCAGAGAAATCCTCCAACTTTCTACTTCTACCAGTCCATCCTGAAGGAGACAGTCCTGGGTGTTCATTGGAAGGACTGATGTTGAAGCTGAAACTCCAATACTTGGGCCACCTGATGTGAAGAGCCACTCATTTGAAAAGACCCTGATGCTGGTGAAGATTGAGGGCAGGAGGAGACAGGGACGACAGAGGATGAGATGGTTGGTTGGCATCACTGACTCAATGGACATGAGTTTGGGTAAACTCCAGGAGTTGGTGATGGACAGGAAGACCTGGTGTGTTGCAGTCCATGGGGTCGCAAAGAGTCAGACACGACTGAGTGACTGAACTGAACTGAACTGAACTGGAGTCAATATAACAATATATCTTGCTCAAGGACATGTTTCTCCTTAAGAAGAAACTTCTGACCAATCCTGTCATCTTAAAAGGTATATTATGGGAGTGGGTCTGGTAAGATCTTTCTTTTGTTCATTCTAATCTTATTAATTTAAGATGCATGTTGTGGAAGTGGGTTTGAAAAAAGTATTTAAGGCCTTGATAAGACTAGCTAGGGGGGCGCTCTCTGTCCGCTTTCTGGTGTCTATGTCAGAAGCTTTCTCTGTCCCTTTTCTTACTTTAATAAAACTCCGCTACTGAAAAGCTCTTGAGTGATCAAGAGTGGTCCATGGTCCTGAAGCTAAATCTTCTTCTTCAGAGATCACAAATCCGACATCGTTCACCATAAACTATCAATATGAAGAAGTGTTTTATTTGAGTTCACAAATTTGTTTCTTCTTTTTCTGTTGATGGAAAACACAAGCAAAACTTTTCTATGTGCCATGTGTGGCCATATAGGTGACATCCAATTCCACCCCAACTCCCTCATCCACATACCTAGCATACCCTTAAAAGTCTAGTCAACATCACTTTTGTTGTAAAGACCTTTGTCTCAGGCAGAATTAGTTCCCATCCCTTCAAAGACCCAAAGCACTCTCTGAATTTTTATTGTACATATCACATAACACTGTAATTATGTTTAGTTAATCCTGGAACTTAGTCTTTTAATATTCCATAAAGAGTATAGCAGTGAAGATGCTTTTTATAATAATCAAATAATCTTGAAAACTCCAGATATGCAAGAATTAAATCCATTTTGTCATTAATAGTTGCACAGCACCTATTACAGCTCCTGCACATAATAGGGGCTTAATAATTATAGAATGTATGAGCGAATATACATAATGAGCTGGATTGACTCTAAAGACAGATATAGAAGAGGCATATAAAAGGAATTGTACAGATCTTTCTTCTCTAAAACACAAGATAGGTCCCTAGAAGTTGCTCAAGTTGTTTCAGCTTTTATTTTACATTTTTTTTAAAAAAGGCCAAAAGGCTTATCATAAAGGATGATGAAGAATACCCAGAGAAAATGTAATTCTGGAACTGAGTCCTTTAATATCTCATAATGAATGTAACAGTAAAAATGCTTTTTGCACTAGTCTTTAAAGTTTTGCAGGGCTGGAAAAAATTGTCAGAAATTCATTTCCCTAGATGGAAGCCACCAATTTTCTAATAATCAAAAAGCAGATGCAGAATTATCTCTATAATGTCTGCTATTATATAGTGTCAGCCTAATATAACTAAGATACCTACAGACATAGGAGACAGCACCTCACCCAATGCATTTCATAGATACACTGATCTGGCTCATGCTTCTCACATTAGATCATAGGTTGACCCCTGCCTAGTGCCTGAGAGAAAATTAATTAATTTGGTGAAAATTACATATAACCTTCCCACTGAAATGTCATTTCTCACGTTCAAATTTAATGTGATTTACATGATGCAAAACACATTTATGAGAGCCAGCCAGCACTTTCATGTCTTTGATTTGGGGTAATTATTTTTATGCTGAAAGACTATCCTCCTATTACTTTTGCCCACAAGTGTGCCAAATTCTTCTTTTCTGTTCTCTTTCTGTTTAAAAGATAGAAATTTCTCAAGAAGTTATTTTCAGAGGCAAATTGCCCAAAAACTGACCAGAAAAGGGAGTGATCTGTTACTGCAGCCTAGGGAGGAGTCTCTAATCTGACTGAGCCTGGCTCAGAGGCAGAGTCACATGTATGTCTGAGTTCTACTTAAATCACCTTCCAATGTGCTGGCCAGGAGCTTTCACCAAGACTATTGCCACAGCTCCCCACTCATCTTCCTACTTCTCCTTTTGGCTCTTTTTAATTGACTCTCTATAGCCAGAGTGAGGTTACTTAGCATAAATTAGATCTTGACATTTCTCTGTTTAAATTGTTTCGTGGCTTCTCCTGATTTAAAATCAAAGCCATGTCCTTAGGGGTTTCCCATGTGGCACTAGTGGTAAAGAATCTGCCTGCCAATGCAGGAGAGACATAAGAATTCTGGGTTCAATCCCTGGGTCAGGAAGATCCCCTGGAGGAGGGCATGGCAATCCACTCCAGTATTTTAGCCTGGAGAATCCCAAGGCCACAAGAGCCTGGTGGGCTATAGTCCATAGGGTCACAAAGAGTCAGACACAACTGAAATGACTTAGCACACACCGTGTCCTTAGTGATACTTATGATCTGATTTGAACTCTTAGACTGGGACAACCTTGTGAAAGTTCTGAGAAAACAACTAAAAGAAAGCAAAGCTGATATTTATCTACATGATTATGAGCTAAGAGAGTTTTTCCTTTAAAGTGACTGTCAGCTCTCCCAGCACATCTCTCTCATCCCTCTTGAATCACTCCCGTCTCTGCCCATATGCTTCTGCCCCGTATTTTAGATAAGCCTATTGCTTGTAACAATTTGTCTTTGGCACTGGACTAAGAATAAAGGCTATGGAACTGAAGTGGAACTTCTGTCTGAGACTTTTGGGAAAAGTATAATTTTCATCCTAATGATCCTTGCGTTTGATCCTTTTGTAGTTCTTAATTTGGTAGCAGAAATGGACAGCCTGTGCCAACATTCGAAATCAGCCTGGCCCATTAGAGGCACATAATAGGAAGCAGAAGAAAGCTCTCTATGTGCCTAATAATGCACTTAGTGTAGAGGGAACAGTTCATTTGCTGCAATCACCACGTTTTCTTGCTCTCAGTTCTTTATCTGTAAGTGCCTATTTCCACTGCTGAGGGCAAACACGTTTTAGTGTGTATGGTGAGCAGGTAAAACTGGCACTGTTTTACTCCCCATAGGATTCCCATGGTAACCAACAGAGTGAAAATCTTAGAAACTCTCCATAGTTACTCTACTTACATTAGGAACTGGGAGATAGCATCTATGAGAATCCTTTGTGTTTCACAGGAAATTCAGGAAAGGAAGAACCTTGTTCAAAAACAGTAGTGGTTACAATGAAACTGAAGGAGCTGGAGCTGCTACTCAGAGTCCAAACATAAGAAAGAAGATGTAAGGAGTAAAGATGAAGCCCAATGACCAGGAACACTGCTCTCCAAGATCCTCACAGATCCCTATGGAAACTTCTACTCATTCTTAGTTACTTACTCACCAAATAGCAAAGATATGGACAAAGTTAGTGATTCATTCAGCTACAGAATACCAGGTACTCTAGCTCTGTTGTGTAGAATTTTTTGTGATTATTTAAAAACATACAATATTATAATTAGTTATTAATTGATATATGAGAACTTGAATTATTCTCCTTCTGACTCCTGTGAAAAGTCATCTTTCAGTCAGCTAACATTTTCAAAGCTAGCAAAATAAAGACACTTTATCAGATTCATCAGATATGCTGGATGATATCAATATTGCCAGATCTCACTGACACACTATCTATAGTAATATGAAGGTATTACATGTATTGTTGTGTGATTAACCTAGCTATGAAATAAGTGATGGAGATAGTGATTTCAATAGTTTTGGAAACACGAGTTGATGGAAACTTCTATCACGTAAAGGGAGATGTTGCTCAAGCATAATTATTTGGTTGCAGAAGAACAAAAACTTTGAAACTATATATTTTTAAAAGCTATAACTTCTCAAAGATATACATGCAGTGTCAACAAATGAGCAATTTATAGTGCTGAGTAAGGAAGGTGGGAGTTCTTATACACTTTTCCAGCAAAAGTAAGAAAATGAACACTTTCATAAAAGAAAGGAAATCCCAAATTCATCACCCTTATGGTTAAGCTAGTGGTCACTACAGTCTGAGTTTGAAATGTTTCATCTTAAGTGAATGGTGAAATCTCAGCCTTCAGCTCTGGGACTCCCAACAACTCCCTCTCTCTCTGCAGGATGTAATCCCTTCTTGAATTCAAAATGGTGTGCTTCCTAAAAAATAATCCTTGGGCAAATTCTGAAGTACTTTTGGGGAAAACACGAAAGAAATTATCACGGTCCATTGAGCCTATTCATCAAAGCTAAAGCACTAGGCTTCTGATTATATTACTGTTTTTCCTTCTTCAATACTTACTAATTTTGAAGAGTAGGGCAACCTATTTAAACTCTGCTTATTTTCCATGTCCTTGGAATTTGTTAATACTACTTCTTCCTTGGTAGTAGTTTTGGAGATTAAATGAGTAAATAAAATACACACTTAAAGAGAAATTTTAGTGATAACTATCACATTATCTGGAGAAGGAAATGGCAACCCACTCCAGTGTTCTTGCCTGGAGAATCCCAGGGATGGTGGAGCCTGATGGGCTGGCGTCTATGGGGTCGCACAGAGTCGGACACGACTAAAGCGACTTAGCAGCAGCAGCATCACATTATCATCATCATAACCACCATTATCATTGTAATGATCATTCATCATCTTCTATGGATTCTGAGCTATTCAGTTTGATTTCATGGTGGAGGAATCCTTAATGATTCAGAAAAGTAGCACTAATTTTATTTCCTAGATGTTTTGCTATGGTGTATGTTTCATGTTCTAAGTAAATAAAACCATCTTTACAACTGTGATCACATAGAGCTGGACCGGGGATTGGCCATGAGCTGAAAGCTCATCCAATCAGTTAAATGCCTACATAGAACAAAATGTTACCTTCCCTCACACAAAAGCAAGTCCTGCCAGCAGACAGCCTGCAGTCTCCATCTGCAGCATCCTCTCTTCCTGGTTTGCCAGCACTCTGCCTTAACTGCAACTCTTTCCTGAGTCTCCAAACTGCAAACCTCCCTTTCTTTCCAAGCCTCCACAATCACATGAACCAATGTCTTAAAACAATCTCTTTCTACATACATGGATCCTATTGCTTCTGTTTCTCTGGGGAACTCTGACTAAAAGAGACCCTGATCTATGACCTCATTTAACCTTAATTATGTCTTTAATGGCCCTATCTCAAAATACAGTCACATTTTGAGGTACTGGCAGTTAGGACTTCAGTGTGTGACTTGGGAGAGAAGGAAATACAATGCAGCACATAATAGGCAGTATTCTAAATGAGGACAAATCAGAATTCTTTCTTGTCCTGTACATGGGTGAAAGTGAAGTCGCTCAGTCGTGTCCGACTCTTTCCGGCCTCATGGACTGTAGCCCACCAGGCTCCTCCATCCATGGGACTTTCCAGGCTAGAATATTGGAGTGGTTTGCCATTTCCTTCTCCAGGGGATCTTCCTGACCCAGAGATTGAACCTGGGTCTCCCACATTGCAGGCACACGCCTTACCCTCTGAGCCAAACTGGGAGACAAATATTTGAACTCTGACACTAGAATGATAAGCTTTAAGAATCCTGTGAACCTGGACCTGCTGCCTGATAGGGTACCTATTAAGAAGGAATCTGGCTCAAAGGGAATAAAGTCAAAGTATAGAGAAAAGCCCTCACAACATTACAGGGAAAATGGAGTCTAGGTACATCTAAAGTTAAATACTGGACATGCAGATATGAGAGCTAAAACAGGAAACAGAGCTCTTTCTTTGATACTCCTAGTTCTAATGAATCAAACATAAAAATCATTTCAAGTATACTTCCAAAATACCTTTAGACTATCACTATTTCCTCTTCATCTCAGTTTGGCTTCCTTCAGTTCAATTCAGTTCAGTTCAGTCGCTCAGTTGTGTCCGACTCTTTGTGACTCCATGAATCGCAGCACACCAGGCCTCCCTGTCCATCACCAACTTCCAGAGTTCACTCAAACTCATGTCCATCGAGTCAGTGATGCCATCCAGCCATCTCATCCTCTGTCATCCCCTTTTTCTCCTGCCCCCAATCCCTCCCAGCATCAGAGTCTTTTCCAATGAGTCAACTCTTCGCATGAGGTGGCCAAAGTCCTGGAGTTTCAGCTTGAGCATCATTCCTTCCAAAGAAAACCCAGGGCTGATCTCCTTTAAAATGGACTGGTTGTATCTCCTTGCAGTCCAAGGGACTCTCAAGAGTCTTCTCCAACACCACAGTTCAAAAACGTCAATTCTTCGGCACTCAGCTTTCTTCACAGTCCAACTCTCACATCCATACATGACCACAGGAAAAACCATAGCCTTGACTAGACGGACCTTTGTTGGCAAAGTAATGTCTCTGCTTTTGAATATACTATCTAGGTTGGTCATAACTTTTCTTCCAAGGAGTAAGCGTCTTTTAATTTCATGGCTGCAGTCACCAGCTGCAGTGTTCTTTGGCTTCCTTAGTGTATATTTTTTATTGTCCCTTCACTGGACAATTGTAACAGCCACTTGTCTCTAGTCCTCTTCTCTTCCAAGACCTATTTTCTATACAAACTTGTGATAACATGTCTATTTTTATTTGGGAATCCATTCCCTTTCCTTGCCTTTCATTTCTAGAATTTTTACCAAGCTTTTCCTATTTCCCCCACATACCATCCCCTGGAAAACATTCTCTATTTCTGTTTCTGAGTTTGATTTTATTTAAGATTCCGCACTTAAGTGATACTAAGAGGGAAAAAAAAAAAAAGCTTTGTATAGGTTTTCAAATTTAGTCCTATAAAGATAGTATAGACATTACTATCATGAACATTTTATATATGAGGGAAACAAAGGATCAAGGGATGCAGTAACTTACTTAATGTAACACAGGAAGTGCTCAGATAAGACTTAAATTCAGCTTTGTTTGATAACATAGTAGGTGCTTTCATTCATTTCTCCTTTTTAAAAAATACTGTAGCAAATGCTGCTGATGTCCCCCACATCTCCTTTATCAACTCTGCAGGTAAATCCTGCATTTCTGTGAGCTTCTCCTAAGCGTTTGCACCTGCAAACTGTTTAGAGGCCCACCTTTGGCCTTTTAGATTTACTTTGATCACACGAGAAGTCAGAAATACCTGGGAGTTTAATTCCAAAGGGAGAATCGTGAGGCTCCTGAAGGGGTATGAAAGCCAAGCTACAAACTTTGCAGGTTAACTGTGCACCAGTGCTCCTGTAGCACCAGACCAAAGTGAAGTGAAGTCACTCACTCATGTCTGACTCTTTGTGACCCCATGGACTGTAGCCTACCAGGCTCTGACGAGCCTTTCAGTCCATGGAATTTTCCAGGCAAGAGTACTGGAGTGGGTTGCCATTTCCTTCTCCAGGGGATCATCCCAACCCAGGGATCAAACCCAGGTCTCCTGCACTGCAGGCAGACACTTTACCGTCTGAGCCACCAGGGAAGCCAGCCCCAGACCAAAGGCTAATGCAAAGCATAAAACCCAGCTTGGCTTTGTCCCCTTCTCTTTCCTCCTTCTATAACCCCCTTCTTAGATTCTTCTGGGAGTATCCCCTTAAGAAATAGCACACAAATCCTTGTCTTTGTGCCCACATCTGGGGAATCTAAACAAAGACAATTATGCTTTGGTATTAGTCTAAACTTGACACCACAAATGGGCCCACATTAAGGGAAGGCTACAAGAAATCATAATTGAACACAACTAATGAAGAAATGGCAACCCACTCCAGTACTCTTGCCTGGAAAATCCCATGGACGGAGGAGCCTGGTAGGCTACAGTCCATGGGGTCGCAAAGAGTCAGACACAACTGAGCGACTTCACTTTCACTAAAGAAGAAATCAGAGAGAGCTGTGGAATCCAAAACTAATGGATATTGTCAGTTACCCACAATCCGAAAATTAATGGGATTATCTCCAGCAACTTGAAAGTCCCGTTAGAAAGCAAAAGTAACAAAGCTTTCTGGTGGCAACAAGGCTGGGATGATCAGGCTTTCTTAAAGGGTAAAGCAGAGAGTGGCAAAGCAGAACATTCAAGGCTCACAACCCCCAAAGGTCTTGGGTACCTGTAGAATCTTTGAGGCATGATTTCAAATGTCTTTTATCAGTTGTGATCTCTGGTTCCTCTGCCTTTTCTAAAACAGCTTGAAAATCAGGAAGTTCACAGTTCACATATTGCTGAAGCCTGGCTTGGAGAATTTTGAGCATTACTTTACTAACATATGAGATGAGTACAATTGTGCGGTAGTTTGAGCATTATTTGGCATTGCCTTTCTTTGGAATTGAAATGAAAACTGACCTTTTCCAGTCCTGTGGCAACTGCTGAGTTTTCCAAATTTGCTGACATATTGAGTGCAGCACTTTCACAGCATCATCTTTCAGGATTTGAAACAGCTCAACTGGAATTCCATCACCTCCACTAGCTTTGTTCATAGCGATGCTTTCTAAGGCCCACTGGACTTCACATTCCAGGATGTCTGGCTCTAGATGAGTGATCACACCATCATAATTATCTGGGTCATGAAGATCTTTTTTGTACAGTTCTTCTGTGTATTCTTGCCACCTCTTCTTAATATCTTCTGCTTCTGTTAGGTCCATATCATTTCTGTCCTTTATCGAGCCCATCTTTGCATGAAATGTTCCCTTGGTATCTCTAATGTTTTTGAAGGGATCTCTAGTCTTTCCCATTCTGTTCTTTTCCTCTATTTCTTTGCATTGATCGCTGAAGAAGGCTTTCTTATCTCTCCTTGCTATTCTCTGGAACTCTGCATTCAGATGCTTATATCTTTCCTTTTCTCCTTTGCTTTTCACCTCTCTTCTTTTCACAGCTATTTGTAAGGCCTCCCTAGACAGCCATGGAAGAAACACAAGCTGGAATCAAGATTGCCAGGAGAAATATCAATAACCTCAGATATGCAGATGACACCACCCTTATTGCAGAAAGTGAAGAGGAACTAAAAAGCCTCTTGATGAAAGTGAAAGAGGAGAGTGAAAGAGTTGGCTTAAAGCTCAACATTCAGAAAACGAAGATCATGGCATCCGGTCCCATCACTTCATGGGAAATAGATGGGGAAACAGTGGAAACAGTGTCAGACTTTATTTTTTTGAGCTCCAAAATCACTGCAGATGGTGATTGCAGCCATGAAATTAAAAGACACTTACTCCTTGGAAGAAAAGTTATGACCAACCTAGATAGTATATTCAAAAGCAGAGACATTACTTCGCCGACTATGGTCCGTCTAGTCAAGGCTATGGTTTTTCCTGTGGTCATGTAGGGATGTGAGATTTGGACTGTGAAGAAAGCTGAGCGCTGAAGAATTGATGCTTTTGAACTGTGGTGTTGGAGAAGACTCTTGAGAGTCCCTTGGACTGCAAGGAGATCCAACCAGTCCATTCTGAAGGAGATCAGCCCTGGGATTTCCTTGGAAGGAATGATGCTAAAGCTGGAGCTCCAGTTCTTTGGCCACCTCATGCGAAGAGTTGACTCACTGGAAAATACTCTGATGCTGGGAGGGATTGGGTGCAGGAGGAGAAGGGGTAGACAGAGGATGAGATGGCTGGATGGCATCACCAACTCGATGGACATGAGTCTGAGTGAATTCCAGGAGTTGGTGATGGACAGAGAGGCCTGGCATGCTGCGATTCATGGGGTCACAAAGAGTCGGACACGACTGAGCGACTGAACTGAACTGAAGTCACATCTGACTCTTTTTCAACCCCATGGACTGTAGCCCACCAGACTCCTTTGTCCACGGGATTTCCTAAGCAAGAATACTGGAGTGGGTTGCCATTTCCTTCTTCATCAAGTGCCTGAGACATCCATTAATTTCTGATTACTGTAAGAAAGCATGAGAAGACCAGTGTGTTTTCAGAGGAAATTATCCTTGGCATTTTCAGCACCAAGCAAACTGGAAACAGAAAGCTTGAACTTTCAAAATTCCCACAAGGCTCTCAGGTTTGTCATTAGTCTTACCTGAAAGGGTTGGGAAAACAACCTATATTTTTTTGTTGTTGTTTGGAAAGTCAAGAATGTCTGCATTTAACAAGTTAAAACCATTCCTTGGGTTTTCTGTCCTTGTTCTTAATCATAGGAGGGCCTGAGCTGTAATTATGAGTGTTATGCTTAATTAGGGCTTCCCTTATAGCTCAGTTGGTAAAGAATCCACCTGTAATGCAGGAGACCCCAGATTGATTCCTGGGTCAGGAAGATCCACTGGAGAAGGGATAGGCTACCCACTTCAGTATTCTTGGCCTTCCCTTGGGGCTCAGCTGGTAAAGAATCTGCCTGCAATGCGGGAGACCTGGGTATGCTTAAATTATGGACTGTGGAGTGTATGCTGAGTCATGTCCAACTCTTTGCAACTTCATGGACTGTAGCCCACCAGGCACCTCTTCCATGGGATTCTCCAGGCAAAAACACTGGAGTGGGTTGCCATTCCTCCTCCAGAGGATTTTCCTGATTCAGGGAATAAAACCTCATCTCTTGCACCTCCTACACAGGCAGGTGGATTCTTTACCAGTAGTACCACCTGGGAAGCCCTCCTAATTCATATGCTTATCTTGTATTCAGTTGTTCAGTTTTCAAAAGTCATTCATATATTTTGGTTAAAAATCTACTGTAAGATACATGGAAGTACCTGGCAAGTATGACAGATTCTCAGAACCTATCCCCAGCATTTAAGTCAAGGATTCCAGTGAGGAAGCAGGATGACTCAGCAGGGAAAACATAGCCTTTCCACATTTGTTATTATTATTGCCAAGATGGCTAATGATGTAATAATTTGAAGACAATGGGAATGAAAACCAAATTATTCACATCTGTAGAGAGACCATGTTTCACGGTTGAAAGCAAAAATTAGTTTGTTCTGTTTTTCTCTCATTCAATTGATCTATTTAACAGAATCACCAGTTAACCTAAAATGCCAATTAAACATAGACTAAAGATTCTTTGTTGAGAAACTCTTCTTGGAAATATGCCAATTGGATATGTATTGGATTTTATGTGACATTTTATTGCTACTTCTTTGCTTGTCTAAGATTCCAACTTGGCAAAAAAGATCCCAGGAAATAATCACAGTTACACCAAACTGCCTTAAGTCTTGAAAGTGATAGCACTAGAACTTGAAGCCCCTACAGGCACATGGCTCCAACCAGTAAATGCGGGAGAGCATTAAATGGATAATGCATAACAGCACAAAGTATTCAGCATATCGTGGATTATTTGTGGCCATGTGAAACAGGGAGGGTGGGAGGCATCCTCCATTTCATAAAATTTAGCTCTATACCTCACCTCACAAGATGAGAAACCAGTGTAGCTTCATGATGGTAAACACTGCAACCTAGCCTTTGGCTTTCTCACTGACTAAATGCAAAGAGGAAATGGACATGAAGATTTAAATTTATGATACTGATGTTTTATTGTCCTTGTATAAAATCTGATAAGAGAAATTAAGAAAAGAAAAAGAAACAATAATGCCAGTTGTTTTCCAAGACCAATGAATCAAGGAACCAAAATGTCTTCATTTTGTTACAACTATTATGCCTCCCACACTGTGCTTAGTGTAACAGGACAAAACTGTTTCCAAAGGGGAATAGTCTAGCAGAGAAGGTAAGACTATAATATATGTAAGACAGAAAAAAAAGACTCAAAATAATGGAAAAGAACACAAGACATGCTGAAGTCATCAGAAAACATCTTCGATGGAGGAAGATATAAAGCAGAACACTCTTAAGTCAGATAAGTAAACATACTTGTCTGAAACAATGTCATACAAAAGATGATTACATTTCTGATAGAAAAGGTTGATTGTGCTGGCACCTAGGTACAATAGAGGCAACCCCAACTTTCAACCCCCACATTTTTAATTTTAATTTCAAGTGGCCCTGTGGAAAATGGGGGATAAATACATCAGTTTCTACCTAGGAGTGATGTTGCTGTGTTGCTCATGGTATAGATTTATCTATATTACACTTTGAGTTTGGAAAGTCACTTATATATTTTGGTTAAAAATCAAGTGTAAGACATATGGAAGTACCTGACAAGTACGATAGATTCTCAGAACCTGGCCTCAGCATTTAAGTCAAGGATTCCAATGAGGAATGATGGATGCCTCCCACCCTGCCTGTTTCACACAGCCACAAATTATCCACAGAATGCCAAATATTTCGTGCACTGTGCTAGTGAGTGGGTATTGCCCAAGTGAGAAGTGAGACTGCCACTTCCAAGAAAAGCTCAGCAATCTCAACTGCCCTTCATTTTTGCCCAAAACCCTAATCTCAGTTCCTTACCACCTAAATGAGATAAGGCGAAGGCCAGGAAGAACATACCATGGGGGGAAAATGGGAAAATTTTAAATGTAGCAGCACATAGAGGTCAAGCATACAAACACTGAAGTTAAGGCAGAATTAGATATGAAAAATTACTTCATCATTTATTCATTTGTAAACTAATACTCTGATTCATAATTTTTTACTGTCTGCACATTATTTCAGAGTACAGCTATTCTGTAATTAAGTTGTTATGCCATTGGGACAAGTGGCTGACTATAAAGTGGGTATCACAAGGGAGTGTTTTGGGAGAGCTCCATTTATAGACACTCACTATGTTCAGTCATTTACCACTAAGTACAATGCTGTGATAAACATCCTTGTACAGATACCATCAAAAACCTGAAGCTCTTTTTTTTTGTGGAAGAGATTCAAATAGTGGGTCTTTGGGGAGAAAGGGTTTATGTAGCTTCAAGTTCTAACATCTGTTACAAGATTGTTTAAAAAAAAAAAAGAAAGAAAGAAAACTCCATGACAATTTATATGTTTATCAGCAATTTAAGAGCATCTTTTTTTACTCAAATTCCTGCCAACAATAGGTGTTGGCCTCCTTGATTTTGTTTGCTTTCTACTTTTTGAATATATGCAAAACAAAGAAGATTATGTAATAAGTCCTCAAATGCCCATTGCTCGGTTTCATCAATTGGGAATATACCACCTCTGTAACCTTATAGGTTAATTCAAACTATTGATATATCATTTATATCTAGAAAATGCATCTGTTTTAGGTTCTATAAACCTTAATCAATGAATATTGCTGTAACCATCAGCACAGTCACACACAGAGCTTTCCATCACATTGCCAAGTTCCCTTTGCTCTTCTATAATCAAACATTGCCCTCACACCCTGAAAGAAAGTGAAGGTGAAAGCTGCTTAGTCATGTCTGGCTCTTTGAGACTCCATGGACTTACACAGTCCATGGAATTCTCCAGGCCAGAATACTGGAATGGGTAGCCTTTCCCTTCTCCAGGGGATCTTCCCAACCCAGAGATGGAACCCAGGACTCCCGCATTGCAGGTGGATTCTTTACCAGCTGAGCCACAAAGGAAGCCCAAGAATACTGGAGTGGGTAGCCTATCCCTTCTCCAGCAGGTCTTCCCGACCCAGGTATCGAACCGGTGTCTCCTGAATTGCAGGTGGATTCTTTATCAATCTCACACCCTAGTCCCTAGCAAGCACTGGCTTATTTTTCCCCTATGTGTTTGCTTTTTCCAGAATATCATATAACTGCAATCATACAGAATGTAGTAGCCCTTTGAATCTGACTTTTGCATTTAGCCTAATATATTTGAGATTTATCCATATCATTATTTGTATCAGTAGCATGCTCCTTTTTATTGCTGAACAGTATCCATCTGCAAGGGTGTGCCTGAGCTTATTTACCCATTCACGAGTTGAAATTTGAGGTGGTTATTAACATACCTGAATGAAACATTGATGCCCAAGTGTTCTTGGGAACATAAGTTTTCATATTTAATTTTGGTATTATCAGAATGTATTTTTCAGATTAAAAATTTAGGAATGGAATTACTGGGTTATATTGGTTACTATATATTTATCTTTATAAAAAAAAATACAAACCTATTTTCCAGAATGACTAAAACACTTTATATTCCCACCAGCTGTGTATGAGAGGTCTAAATTCTCTGCACTGTCATAAGTACTTGGTACTGTGTTTTTATTAAGCCATTCAAATAGAAATGTTCTAATCATGAATGATGTTGAGTACATTTTCATGTGCATATTTGTATTCTTTGTTGAAACGTTGCTCAATCTTATTTTTAAATTGGGTAGAATATTTTCATATTAGAAATTTTGAGAAGTGTTATATATTCTAGGTACATACTCATTATTAGGCATGTGTTTTAAAAATATTTTCTTTCAGCTTATGCCTTGTCTTATCTTTCTTTAACAATCTCTTTATTTTTTAAATTTATGTAAGAAAATTGACTTGGCTGCATATAGTTCAGTGAATTTTAACATGTTTATAGATCCATGTAAAAACCACAATAATCAATGCATGAAAAGTTCATGCATAGAAAGTTCTTTATATTCACCCTATTTTCTCAGTAATAATTCCTAGAAACAACTGGTATATTTTCCATACCTACAGCTTTATCATTTTTGGATATTATGTAAGTGTAATCCCTCAGCAGTAACCTTTTGATACCAGGTTCTTTCACTCAGTACAATGCCTTCAAGATTCATGCAAGTTGTGTGTATCACAATTTTGATCTGCTATACTGTTGTATACATGGCTTGGCTATCATAAACAATACACATATACTACAGATGATTATTCATAATAATAACAGTTAACATTTATATGGTGCTCATCTTGTGCCAGGCATTGTCCTAAACAGCTGTATCTTGTTCTTGCATATTAAGTCATTTTGCCTTCAAAACAACATTAGGAGGGAAGTAATATTGTTATCCATTTTTTTTTACAGCTAAATAAAAGCACAGAGAAATAACTGACTTACTCAAGGTCATAGAACAACTAAAGGACAGAACTGATACTTGAACCCAGGTCACTTGGCATCAGGGTCTTCATCTTTAAACTCTATTGATTTAAACTCTTCTTGATTTTTAAGTCTGGAGTCAATGCTCAATGGAGAAGTAAACCAGATAATTTAAAGCAAAGAGAGGAAAAGACCTCAATGCACTAAGTTCTTTCACTCTACTGTTTTATTTTATATACTAAGGTTTTCAAATCATTGACACATCAGAAGAAAATATATGGTCTCAATTTTACTGAAGGCTTGAAGATAAACCCACATATATGTGCAAACAGAAATACCATATTCTTTAATGATTCAGAAAATGAAATTGGAATTTTGAAGTCTGATTTCTAAAACTCCACAATCTTCTCCAATATTCTGAGACTTTGATGCTGGTGCTATCAAAAGATTTCTTCTCTTTTTATTAAAAAAGTTGAAATTGGTAAGATCAGTAACATTGTGTCAATTGAAGTCTCTCATGAAAATGTTGAATACAGCCACATAATTGGGGTCTTAGCAAAGCAGAATAAGCATTAGACAGTGACAGTGAAATGAAATACTACCATTTTCTCCATGCCTGTAAACCCAGGCATTTCATGCTAGAATTGTTTTTATCAGTCACAAGGGGGAAGAAGAAAAAGAAGTCTCAGACAGTGTGTCTGTGTGTCTGCAATAGCTGGGATGTCAGTACCCTTGAGGGTGTGCCACATTAGTCAGGGTTTATTCCACCTATAGCATGTGCCAAGGACACACATGCAAAAAAAAAAAAGTCAAATAAGAAAATTTTATTGGGTTGGCCTTTTTAGGCAGATGTCCAATAGCAGAGCTGATACAAAAATATAAACAATAATCTCTTATCTTTCTAGCAGCAAGTATTCATTATAATTATGACCTTAATTTTGTAAATGCTATTCAAATTAAAAGTTGTATTTATATGTGGACAGCAATTATACTCTTACCCCTGATCCCAAAGCTCAAGAATAATTATTCTTTTCTTTAAAAGCTGTTTATCTTCATGGCATTTCAAGTCATTATATAATGCATCATTATATTCAACTTATTTTATAATGATTACCTTTATAATAGAATGAAAGTGAAATCTCCAAAGACCTTAAGTAATCAGTTTGAGATGAAATATTTTTTAAATTCTTAGTGCTAAAAGATCATCTCAAAGTCATTTCCATATCCATGTAAATCTTTTCACTTATAACCACCTCTATGAGTCTTGGAGGGCAGAGTCAGCAAATGTTTAGAAAATAAATGTTAGAAAACTGCAGTACAGATGGAGATAGAATGATGAAGGAGGACAGTATTATGTTGAAAGCTGCATTTTAATATGAGATTATAAAAAATTTATCTAGCACCAAAAAGAGAAGAACAGTTGCAAAGTAACCTTGATTTTTATTTCTCTAATATTGTTTCACACATAGGAATAACTTCTACAGGATGGGGAGCAAGAAAAGACCTCGTTTTTGAAGGAGAGAACCAATGACTTGTGCAGGAATTTTATTCCTTGCATAGAATCCAAGGAAACTACAGGTTGTATTATCATAGCTTGGAGTTCTTATCCAAGTAACTCCATCGGCATTTAAATCTATTTGAAGGAAGGAAGGAAAGAAACAAAGAAGGAAGGGAGGGAGCAAGAGAAAAAAGAGGGAGAAAAGGAGGGAAGGAAGGAGGAAAACATTACATGAGTCTCTAGTCTTAAGATGTCAGAAAATGAAAAGAGAAAAATTTTTACAATAAATTATATTTGTAGTAAATATACATTAATTAAAACTGTGCTAGAAAAATAATTCTAAAATTTACACAGAAACATAAAAGACTCAGAATTGCCAAAGCAATCCTGAGGAAAAAGAACAAAGCTAGAGGCATAAACCTCCCAGACTTGAGACAATACTATAAAGCTGCAGTAATCAGAACAACATGATATTGGCACAAAAACAGACATATGGGTCAATGGAACAGAATAGAGAGGTCAGAAATAAATCAACACATCTAAGGTCAATTAATCTTCAACAAGGGAAGCAAGAACATATAATGGAATGGAGACTCAGATATACAAAATGGACTTGTGGACACAGTGGGGGAAGGATAGAGTGGGACAAATGGAGAAAGTCACATCAACATATATACATTACCATCTACAAAACAGATAGCTGATGAGAAGTTGCTGTACAACACAGGGAACCTAGCCTGGCACTCTGTGATGACTTAGAGGGGTGGGGTGAAGGGGAGGGAAGGAAGCTCAAGAGGAGATATGGCTGATTGGTGGTGTTGTATGGCAGAAACCAACACAACATTGCAAAGCAAGTATCTGCCAATAAAAAATAAACAAATACATAAAAAGACACACACACACACAAAGAATATATAATAGAGAAAAAAATTTTCTCTTCAAAAAGTCATCCTTGTAAAACACAGGAGAATTTTCTGTATCTAGACGGTTCAGTTAAATACTGAAAAGATGTAGGAAAAACAATGAGGTGAGAAAAAGCTGCATAACAAAGTCCATTGTGAATATATTTGCTCAGAAGGTGCTCTGAGGAATAAATCAAATCATGTCATTTCTGTGTTCCAAAATCTCCAATGGGCTCCCCAATTTCTCAGAGAAAAAGAATGTCCTTGAAGCCTTTAAAATGGGCAACAATGCTCTACACAATCTGATCTTCTGTTAGCTGCTGGAGGCAGCTGTTACTAGTTTTCTCTCTGCTCATTCAGTTCCAACTAAGCTGGACAGAATACACATCACTGCCACCTGTTCCCTCTGGCTAGAATGTTCCTCCTACAGACATCCTTGAAGCTCACTCTGTGGCCTTCCTCAGGTCTTAGCTTAAATATCACATCTCAACATGGCATTTCCTGAATCACCTATAATAAATGCGACACCTTTACAAACCAGCATTGCTGATCCCTCCTTTTTACTTTTCCATTTTGCATTATACACATTGTATAACGCACATATTTACTATGTTCCCATCATTTATCATCTGTCTCCTGTCACCGGAACATAAGCTGCAGGAGAGCAGGGGAGTTTTGTGTGTTTTATTTTGTATTCACTGTTCTATCTGCAGCACTTAGAACCGTTAAGTTTACTGTTATTAAGTTTACTTAATCTGAAACAGATTAAGCATTTACTAAATATTTGTTGAAACAATGAATGAACATGAACAGAATCAATATATATGAAAAGTCCTTTTAAGGTATTTCACACTAAGAGGCCAATTGTAGATTTGTATCCTAAGTAAACAACATTTATAAGAGTTAAGTGATACTTCACCCTTAAAGATTTACAAAGATAAGAATACAGGCTGTTCCAAATCATATAGATGAGGATCTGCCTACAAAGAGCATAAACAGAGAATTTTTAGGATCCTTTCACTATTTTTCTGCCTTAAGAGAAATGAGTGTGTGCTCAGTCATGTTCAACTCTTTGTGACCCCATGGACTATAGACAGCCAGGGTCCTCTGTCCATGGAATTTTCCAGGCAAGAATACTGGAGTGGGTTACCATTTCCTTCTCCAGCCTTAAGAGAAAGGACAATTGCAAAATAAGTGGATATTGAGTACTTTAGTGATTATACTTTTTGAAGAGGGTATCTTTGTGCATTAGGATGCAAAGAGATGTCATTAGAGATTGTTTCACTTGTACATGTCCAACACCTGTCCAATCAGTGTAATGCTACACTGATTTCTTGCATTATTTAAATTTTCTACCTATATTAATGACATATTCTATTTAGAAAACAGGCATAATTGGAGTTATCAGTATAATACAAACTTAATTATCTTATATTGAGGTCAGTATGATGTAGATGTAGAAAAGAAAAAAACAGGATTTGGAGGCCTGCAGACTAGAGATGAAGTTTCAGCTCTACTATTTATTGTTCATCTGGTCTTGAATGAAAAAATCATTGAACTTCTTTATGTCTTCCATTTTCCTTTCCATAAAATGGGGAACGCTAGCAATAACATTTACTTTCATGTGGTGGAAATTAAATAAGTTAATGTATGTAAAGCATTGGCAGAGTATTTGGGATAGAAGGTCATTAAAACAATAATAACTACAATTAATTAAAGATGCTCTATAATTCAAGCACTCAGGTGACAAGTGCCCTCTGTGCATAATCTCCTTTTATCACAATCCTGTGAGATAGAAACTATTAGGATCCCCATTTCATAGATGAGAAAACCAAATCTAGTTAGGATTAACTTGCCCACAGGTTACTCAGGTAGAAAGCAGCAGAGCTAAGATGTCATCTCTTGTCTTTCTGAGTCCAGAAATAGAAAATATAAACACAAATCTATTCTATATTCCATATACTAGTACACTAATTCCCTTATCTTCGGATTTAAGAAAAACTTACTCTGTCTTGAATTTGCTCCATAAGAGATTTTGTTACAGTAAGACTCCAAAATATTACCCATCTGCTAGCTTGCTGCATTTTCAAATTTCTCCTAATCATTCTCACTAAACAATTTCTCTCAGGCCTTTGGCACTTTTTTTTTTTTTTCTTTTTTGGTGGAGCGGGGGACAGGGTAAGATATTCAGAGAACTTTCTTATCCCAATTTTTCTTTACCATCCTTTCCCCCAAGCCATCAATATTTAATGGCTTTACCCAGAGGGGTCACCCTTCTGACCTGGTACATCATTTTGCTTCCTCCTTCCTTAGTCAGTTTTCACTCCATTTGTTGACAGCTTCCAGGTACAAGGATGCTCAGATATAAAGTTATATTCTAAAGAGAGGCTCATAGGACCTCCATTTCTACCCAAGCATAGCCACTGATTTCTAAATCTGGCCTCCTGGTGCTTTCCACAACAGGAGCAAAATGTTCTAAAATTCAGTTCAGTAGTTATAGTGATGATCACAGATGTAAGCTTGCTTGCACTCCAAACAAAGTGGGATACAGAGAGGGCCTGAGGCATTTTTCAGATGAGAAGCAAAGAACAAACAAACCAAAGGGCTGCAGATATCTAACACTCCCATTATTAGCTGCAGAAGACAAATATTTGAATCATGACTGTTGGATAGAAAATGCATATACACACATTCCCCTCACATAAATCCATAAAGCTGAAAATACCCAAAAACTTGTGCTGAGCATTCAAAATGAAACACCAAATGAAAAAAAAAAAAAGAAAAAGGCAGAGAGGCTGCGTTAGCACACAGTGTATAAACGCTGTCTTTTTCAAAGTGGAAGTGATATCGCTCAGTCTTGTCCAACTCTTTGGGACCCCGTGGACTGTAGCCCACCAGGCTCCTCCGCCCATGGGATTCTCCAGGCAAGAATACTAGAGTGAGTTGCCATTTCCTTCTCCAGGGGATCTTCCGGAACCAGGGATCAAACCCAGGTCTCCCACATTGCAGGCAGATGCTTTAACCTCTGAGCCACCAGGGAAAAGACTCTATATATTCTTTGAAACTACACACAACAACAACAACGAAAAAACTGTAGGTAGCCCAGACATAGTTAAAATCAGGAAGAAAACGGAAAAGCTAACAGGAAGGACAAGGGTAACTGAGGGATGTAGCCCCAAGTCAACGAATGTCCTAAGTACAGAGCTAATTAAGCTCCTACTAGCTGTCAGATGGGCTTCCCAGGGGGCTCAGTGGTAAAGAATCTTCCTGCCAAGCAGGTTTGATTACTGGGTCTGGAAGATCCCCTGGAGAAGGAAATGACAACCCACTTGCCTGGGAAATCCCATGGACAGAGGAAACTGGCAGCTACAGTTCAGGAGGTCGCAAAGAGTCAGACAACAATAACAAAGCTGGCAGATACAGTTGATACTCTGTGTTCATTATCTTAAAACAACTCTCTAAGAGAGGAATGTTGACTGAAAAAGGATGTACTACTTGAGAGCTGTGAGTTAAGTTTTATTTGGGGCAAATGAGGACTGCAGCCTGGGAGGCAGCATCTCAGATAGCTCTGAGAGACTGCTCCAAAGTGGCAGTGGGGGAAAGCCAATATATAAGGTTTTGGTAAAGGGGGAGTTCAATTCCACGAAGCACTCAATTTACAAAAGGTTTCTGTGTTAGCCATGAGGGTCTGATGTCACCATGAAGGGATTTAGTGCTTCTCTAGATATGAGGAGATGCAAGGATTGAGATCTTTTAAATCTGCTTCTAAAAACATCCAACTATCTAAAGACCTGTCCCACCGGATTCCCTGGAGCACAGAGTGCCTCACTCCACCCTGAACGCCCTCAGGGACTGTTGAAGGTCAACAGCTATGGCAGCATGGGGTTCAGTCTCCGCAGAGGCAGATGGCAGATGCCTTTGTTTTTCAGGCATTGGCAGTGCTCTTGGCAAGTGCCAGTTTGTACTTGACAGGAATTATTGTCCACTTCATAGATTAGAAAATTATTGTGCAAACTATTTCTTATACATTATTTCTAGTCACAGGATTCAAACCTGGATCTAAATAAACCCTTTCTTTCAAACACACTGTTGCCTTCTTAAGAAACATTTGTGACCCTGCTTCTTTCTTGGAATTATTGCTTGAGCCTCCCAACTCTGATGGGAGAAAGGAGGGCTCCCACTCCAGGAAGAGGCAGCCACAGGCAGCAACCTGGAAAGCATGAACAGTCCAGTGAGTTGTTTTCAACCACTTTGCTCTTTATAGCCTCATAATGTTTAGCTACCATGATTCCCGGAACTGGGAATCCATTTAAATATGCAGTGGAGCTTTATTTTTATTTTACTTCTGCTGGCCCCATCAGCACACTCTGCATTATAAAGCAATAAGGCAAATATCATATTTAGTAGGCTTCTGAGTATAGGAAAATATCTTTGTTGGCAGGAGAATCTAACTAGAGCAAGCTGAGAAAAAGATATTTTCTCCTTAGAATGGGTTGGAAAACAATGATTGTTTGGGGCTTTTTGGAATTATCGGAGAATGAAAAAAAAAAAAAAGATCTGTTGATTAGTTATACAATTCAGCCAAATTGGAACTCTTCTCATAGAGAAAGGGGATGCTATTAGGACAGGTTGGGTCAAAGAAGGATTAAACTAGTAATTTCCTGGATAAACAAAAATTCTTGTCATGCTGGTTACTGATAATTTTGCCTCTAATGAAACATTAAGAGTTTTCAGCCAAATGAAAGATGTTAGAATTCATCTGGGCAACATTATTTGGAGACCTTTAGTTTGCTCAAAAGAAAATGATTGCTCAAATCTGGAGCAAACAAACTCTGGGTGTCTGTGTATTATTTGAATAATAATTTTAAAATAGCCATTTTAGTTGACACAAATCCTTTCAACCCTGCACTATTGACGAAAATACGTAAAAGATCTTTCTTTATGAAAAAATGTAACACCAGTGCAAGCTTTCCTATCTCTGTGATTGTTTTAATAAGCCTAAGAACTGTGCAGAAGACATTAAGAAGAGCTGGCAAGAATACACGGAAGAACTGTACAAAAAAGATATTCATGACCCAGATAATCATGATGATGTGATCACTAACTTAGAGCCAGACATCTTGGAATGTGAAGTCAAGTGGGCCTTAGAAAGCATCACTATGAACAAAGCTAGTGGAGGTGATGGAATTCCAGTTGAGCTGTTTCAAATCCTGAAAGATGATGCTGTGAAAGTGCTGCACTCAATATGCCAGCAAATTTGGAAGACTCAGCAGTGGCCACAGGACTGGAAAAGGTCAGTTTTCATTCCAATGCCAAAGAAAGGCAATGCCAAAGAATGCTCAAACTACTGCACAATTGCACTCGTCTCACATGCTAGTAAAGTAATGCTCAAAATTCTCCAAGCAAGGCTTCAGCAATATGTGAACCGTGCACTTCCTGATGTTCAAGCTGGTTTTAGAAAAGGCAGAGGAACCAGAGATCAAATTGCCAACATCTGCTGGATCATGGAAAAAGCAAGAGAGTTCCAGAAAAACATCTATTTCTGCTTTATTGACTATGCCAAAGACTTTGACTGCGTGGATCACAGTAAACTGTGGAAAATTCTGAAAGAGATGGGAATACAAGACCACATAACCTGCCTCTTGAGAAATCTGTATGCAGGTCAGGAAGCAACAGTTAGAACTGGACATGGAACAACAGACTGGTCCAGATAGGGAAAGGAGTATGTCAAGGCTGTATGTTGTCACCCTGATTATTTAACTTATATGCAGAGAACATCATGAGAAACGCTGGACTGGAAGAAGCACAAGCTGGAATCAAGATTGCCGGGAGAAATATCAAGAACCTCAGATATGCAGATGACATCACCCTTATGGCAGAAAGTGAAGTGGAGCTAAAAAGCCTCTTGATGAAAGTGAAAGAGGAGAGCGAATAAGTTGGCTTAAAGCTCAACATTCAGAAAACGAAGATCATGGCATCTGGTCCCATCAGTTCATGGGAAATACATGGGGAAACAGTGGAAACAGTGTCAGAGTTTATTTTCTGGGGCTCCAAAATCACTGCAGATGGTGACTGCAGCCATGAAATTAAAAGACGCTTACTTCTTGGAAGAAAAGTTATGACCAACCTAGATAGCATATTCAAAAGCAGACACATTACTTTGCTGACTAAGGTCCATCTAGTCAAGGCTATAGTTTTTCCAGTAGTCATGTATGGATGTGAGAGTTGGACTCTGAAGAAAGCTGAGTGCAGAAGAATTGATGCTTTTGAACTGTGGTGTTGGAGAAGACTCTTGAGAGTCCCTTGGACTGCAAGGAGATCCAACCAGTTCATTCTGAAGGAGATCAACCGTGGGATTTCTTTGGAAGGAATGATACTAAAGCTGAAACTCCAGTACTTTGGCCACCTCATGTGAAGAGTTGACTCATTGGAAAAGACTCTGATGCTGGGAGGGATTGGGGGCAGGAGAAGAAGGGGATGACCGAGGATGAGATGGCTGGATGGCATCACGGACTCGATGGACGTGAGTCTGAGTGAACTCCGGGAGTTGGTGATGGACAGGGAGGCCTGGCGTGCTGTGTTTCATGGGGTCGCAAAGAGTTGGACACAACTTAGCGACTGAACTGAACTGAACTGAAGAGCTGTGCATAAAAAATGAAAGAAGTGGATTACTTCAGACACATGGAAAAGACCCACTGAGCCAAAGCACCTAAGTCATCCTTCTCTAATATTTAAAATATCTAAACCAAGGAGTCAAAGCTTTCATTCAAATTTGAGATAGGAGACTTAAAATGAATACCCCTAAGAAGAGGGAAACATTTACTGAATTTTGTCAAATAATAATATCTATCATGTCTGCAAAGAATAAATAGCTTTACTTGGGATCTTAAGAACTCCAGTTCGGAAGACACAGACTCACGTCAAACCAAAAGAGTGTTCTAGGGAAGAGAAAGATGCAGTGACTTATAAAGACAAAAGCCACAAATTTGTTAGAGTTGCCTGGCAAGAATTATGATTGACTTTAACATGAGAAAAGAATGATTTGTCCTTATGGAGTAGCCTAACACCAGTCACTTAGGGTAAGGGTCCGGTAAGCATCTTAAGAGTCTGGAATATTGTACACATGCTCTTTCTGAAGCCTGTGTTAAGACAGTAAATGGTTAAAAGTCAGATTTTATCAGAGCTGAGACATTTATGCCACCCTTCCTCCATGGCCTCCAGCTCCGTTCTGGAGAGCTCTCTTATCAATATCGACTCCATTTTGACTTTCACAATTGCGTGATTGGATATCAACATCTGAGACAATGTCTCTTCTGAAAATAAATTTTAACTGTGGGAGTGTCATGAGAAAAGAAAGTATACAATGTGGACAAAACACAGACTTTATGATTAGGCAGAAAATAGTAGAGATATGGGGCTGGCTCCAAATTAGCTGTGTAATCTAGGGAAGTCTCTTAAACCTTTCTTAGCTGGGAAGAGAGAATGATTACAATGCATCCAGTAGAGTTCAAGGCGTATAGTGGTGATAATTCCTGGGAGAAGGCAGCAGGATCCTGAGGGCTAAGGGGAGGAGGGACATAGAACTGGGAAGGAGGCACAGGAGAGGGAGAGCCTGGGAATGCTGTACAATCAATTTTTTATCCCTGTCTTTGCCAAGTCCAGCCCTGGATGGGGCACTGCTGCTGCTGCTGCTAAATCGCTTCAGTCATGCCCAACTCTGTGCGACCCCATGGACGGCAGCCCAGCAGGCTCCGCCGTCCCTGGGATTCTCCAGGCAAGAACACTGGAGGAGGTTGCCATTTCCTTCTCCAATGCATGAAAATGAAAAGTGAAAGTGAAGTCGCTCAGTCGTGTCCGACTCTCAGCGACCCCATGGACTGCAGCACACCAGGCTCCTCTGTCCAAGGGATTTTCCGGGCAAAAGTACTGGAGCGGGGTGCTATTGCCTTCTCCGGGATGGGACACTAGACCCCTCAAAAAGCCTTAGAGTTCTTGGTGGTCTCACAGTTTGGCTGAAAGAAACTTTATCCAATTAAAATTGTCTTAGTTGGATTCACTGTCACTCTATGACAGCCATCTTCCTTTCCTCCTATTGGGTTTTTAATATTTATCTTCATTAACTTTATCCTGAATGCACACACAAGGTGTTCTTGGTTGAAGATGGACTTTTTATTAATTACTTCACATTAGGTAATGTGTACTGCCTCTCCCTTCCCCACTTCTTACCCCAGTCCTTATACCTGGGGTAAGCCAGTGAATGTTTTTTCTTACATAAGTAAGAAAGCCAGTGAATGTTTTTTCTTACATAAGTAGTCAGACACTCCACAGGAGAAGGAGAAGAAACAAATTATTTTTTCTTGATTAATGAGAGAGGATGAAGTTGTAACCTTCCCCTCCTAAAAGGGTCTACTTGGAAATGTAATGGGTTTGATTTCTAACTCTAACTCTTTCTAATGTAAAGAAAAACTCTCTAGGAGACAGACAACCACAAAACTCTTGGATTTTGTCAACTAAAGATGTCTCAAAATCCCCAGGTCTCATACTTTCTTAAAATGTAGTACCTAGGAAGAAAGGTCTCCAGCTTACCCTGTACATGCAGAAACAACCTAGGTGCCTATATGTGAATGAAATCGTCTGGATTTGGGCTCCATAAGAAAAATTTTAAATGAATAACTACAAATGTAATCATTGTGATATAAGAAAATGTTTAAAGGAAAACAGAAAGCAAACATTTTCTAATTTCATAGTGTATATGTTTCTGTAGCTTAGGAGGCCTTAGTGAGAAACACACAAACTCAGAGAAATTCTATTTCCCAACACCGTCCTTCTTTACACTTTAATTATTTGCCAATATTAGAGACTTCCTCTGGCAGACCCAGTACTCTGGTACTAATCCAAGCACCACTAATCCAAGGTAGAGACAAGTTGTCTTCCATTGCCATGAAAGTCAAATTAGAAGATCAGTTGTCTGTGAAATCAAAGATAAAGTTGGGATTCAAGAGTGGATAAAACAGCTGTTTAGGAGAAATTCTTAATGGTCAAATGTAGAGCAAAGCATTAATTCTATCCCAAAGTAATCAAGGGACATATACAATCTTATCCTCATTTCTCAAAATGCACCTGTCATTCCAGAGAATTCTAAAACAGCTTTCATTATTATGATCTATTAAATAATAATGATGGTACAATGGTTAAGAATTTGTGTTTTGTAGTCAGAGAATCCAAGTCCAAAGTAGAATATCAACCATCCCCTAGCTGAATGATACAGAACAAATCACTAAACTTCGGTAACAATTGGCAAAATATTCTTAAAAGCATGAAATAACAATTTTTTTATACTGAGGACTAAGTCAGATACTGAGTGAAAACAATTTAGCACAGTATGTAGAGCATATTAAGAATAAAATTTTTGTCATTCTCATTAACATTTTGATATGTAGGGGTTAAGAGTCAAGGGGATTGAATGTAGATGAATGATACATAGCTAGTGAGCACAGACTAGAACCAAAAAAAGAAAAAAAATTTCCCCTAATTTCTGGATTTTATTCATTTTGTCTCCATTAAAGAAAATTTAAACCATTTCTGTGCCTAGTCATTCTATAGGATCTTCTTAAAACAACATTTATATAGCTCAACTCTTTCCCTTAGCTTTTAAAAATAAAGTTTGTCTTCTGGCTTTAGCTTTGACATATAAAGATTTTGGAAGCTATCACTCTCACACTTGTCAGGTGGTGAACAAACAAAATCAACCAGTTTCATTAGCTCCATCAAAATACTAAAGTCATAAGGCAAATGTCCCCCCTAGAAAATCTGGAGAGACACAGCTTCTGGGATCCACTTACCTGGAGCACAAACTTGTGGAGCCATAAACTGGCAAGAATATGTAAGTGGTAACTTTGACAAAATGCTGGAACTTAAGAATGGACTAATTTGAAAATGAGGAACTCCTTGTGGATTCAGTCTTAGGGGAGTTCGTAGGCTTTTCCACCAGGAACCTCACAGAGTTCTCATGGTGAGAATCTAAGAAAGATTTCTTCTTGACTCAGGCAAGAGACAGGAAAGTGTAACCATTATGCAATACATGCAGAACCTTCTTCATAACAAAACTTAATGTCCACGAAAAAAGATTTTGCCACAGTGTGCAATTCTGAAACCTAATCTTAAGTGGGGAAAAGGAATCCCTCCTACTGTAACTTTCTTATGCTCTTCTTAACTCATATAAAAGAGGAAAAAACTCAATCAACAGGAAAAATACATTCAAGTAAGTACAGAAACACTGCAGCCAGAGGCTATACCACTGGATACCAGCATAGAAGCCTTTGGAAGGTCACAGCCCTGAGACACCCACCCACTGAAAGGCTGAGAATTAACCTCAGGCTATACACTATCAGTTCAGTTAAGTTCAGTCACTCAGTTCTGTCCCACTCTTTGCAACGCCATGAACCTTAGCACACCAGGCCTCCCTGTCCTTCACCGACTCCTGGAGTCTACCCAAACCCATGTCCATTGAGTTGGTGATGCCATCCAACCAATTCATCCTGTCATCTCCTTCTCCTCCTGCCCTCAATCTTTCCCAGCATCAGGATTTTTTCAAATGCATCAGCTCTTTGCATCAGGTGACCAAAGTATTGGAGGTTCAGCTTCAACATCAGTACTTCCAATGAACACCCAGGACTGATCTCCTTTAGGATGGACTGTTTGGATCTCCTTACAGTCCAAGGGACTCTCAAGAGTCTTCTCCAACAGCACAGTTCAAAGCATCAATTCTGTGCTCAGCTTTCTTTATAGTCCAACTCTCACATCCATTTCAGCAATCTCACTTATTGCTGAAGTCTGGCTTTGAGAATTTTGAGCATTACTTTACCAGTGTGTGATGAGTGCAACTGCGCAGTAGTTTGAGCATTTTTTGGCATTGCCTTTCTTTGGGATTAGAATGCACACTGACTTTTTCCAGTCCTGTGGCCACTGCTGAGTTTCCAAATTTGCTGACTTATTGAGTGGAACACTTTCACAGTATCATCTTTTAGGAATTTAAATAGCTAAACTGGAATACCATCACCTCCACTAGCTTTGTGCATAGTGATGCTTCCTAAGGCCCACTTGATTTCACATTCCAGGATGTCTGGCTCTAGGTGAGTGATCACACCATCGTGATGTTTTTTGTACAGTTCTGTGTATTCTTGCCACCTCTTCTTAATATCTTCTGCTTCTGTTAGGTCCATACCATTTCTGTCCTTTATTGAGCATATCTTTGCATGAAATGTTCCCTTCATATTTCTAATTTTCCTGAAGAGATCGCTAGTCTTTCCTATTCTGTTGTTTTCCTCTATTTCTTTGCATTTATCACTGAGGAAGGCTCTTATCTCTCCTTGCTATTCTTTGGAAGTGAAAAGTGAAAGTGAAAGTGAGTCATGTCTGACTCTTTGCGACCCCGTGGGCTGTAGCCTACCAGGCTCCTCTGTCCATGGGATTTTCCAGGCAATAGTACTGGAGTGGAGGCCATTTCCTTCTCCAGGTGCTCTTCCCAACCCAGGGATTGAACCTGGGTCTCCCACATTGTAGACAGACATTTTACCATCTGAGCCACCAGGGAAGTCCTAATGATCCCATGGTCACCACTGAAACAAGGATTCCTTGGAATTGGCTGATTCTAGACATGGGGAAGGAAATATATGGGATAAGCCTGAAGCATTGTGTAAAAAGTAAGGAGCACACAGGACAGGGACATTTCAAAGAGACATCAGTTCAGTTCAGTTCAGTCGCTCAGTCGTGTCCGACTCTTTGCGACCCCATGAATCACAGCACGCCAGGCCTCCCTGTTCATCACCAACTCCTGGAGTTCACTCAGACTCATGTCCATCGAGTCCATGATGCCATCCAGCCATCTCATCCTCGGTCGTCCCCTTCTTCTCCTGCCCCCAATCCCTCCCAGCATCAGAGTCTTTTCCAATGAGTCAACTCTTCACATGAGGTGGCCAAAGTACTGGAGTTTCAGCTTTAGCATCATTCCTTCCAAAGAAATCCCAAGGCTGATCTCCTTCAGAATGAACTGGTTGGATCTCCTTGCAGTCCAAGGGACTCTCAAGAGTCTTCTCCAACACCACAGTTCAAAAGCATCAATTCTTCTGCACTCAGCTTTCTTCACAGTCCAACTCTCACATCCATACATGACCACTGGAAAAACCATAGCCTTGACTAGATGGACCTTAGTCGGCAAAGTAATGTCTCTGCTTTTGAATATGCTATCTAGGTTGATCATAACTTTTCTTCCAAGGAGTAACCGTCTTTTAATTACATGGCTGCAATCACCATCTGCAGTGATTTTGGGGCCCAAAAAAATAAAGTCTGACACTGTTTCCACTGTTTCCACATCTATTTCTCATGAAGTGATGGGACCAGATGCCATGATCTTCGTTTTCTGAATGTTGAGCTTTAGGCCAACTTTTTCACTCTCCTCTTTCACTTTCATCAAGAGGCTTTTTAGCTTCTCTTCACTTTCTGCCATAAGAGTCGTGTCATCTGCATATCTGAGGTTATTGATATTTCTTCTGACAATCTTGATTCCAGCTTGTGTTTCTCCAGTCCAGCATTTCTGCATATACTCTGATGTACTCTGCATATAAGTTAAATAATCAGGGTGACAATATACAGCCTTGACGCGCTCCTTTTCCTATTTGGAACCAGTCTGTGGTTCCATGTCCAGTTCTAACTGTTGCTTCCTGACCTGCATACAGATTTCTCAAGAGGCAGGTCAGGTGGTCTGGTATTCCCATCTCTTGAAGAATTTTCCAGTTTATTGTGATCCACACAGTCAAAGGCTTTGGCATAGTCAATAAAGCAGAAATAGATGTTTTTCTGGAACTCTCTTGCTTTTTCCATGATCCAGCAGATGTTGGCAATTTGATCTCTGGTTCCTCTGCCTTTTCTAAAACGAGCTTGAACATCAGGAAGTTCACGGTTCACATATTGCTGAAGCCTGGCTTGGAGAATTTTGAGCATTACTTTACTAGCATGTGAGATGAGTGCAATTGTGCGGTAGTTTGAGCATTCTTTGGCATTGCCTTTCTTTGAGATTGGAATGAAAACTGACCTTTTCCAGTCCTGTGGCAACTGCTGAGTTTTCCAAATTTGCTGGCATATTGAGTGCAGCACTTTCACAGCATCATCTTTCAGGATTTGAAATAGCTCTACTGAAATTCCATCACCTCCACTAGCTTTGTTCATAGTGATGCTTTCTAAGGCCCACTTCACTTCACATTCCAGAATGTCTGGCTCTAGGTGAGTGATCACACCATCATGATTATTCGGGTTTTGAAGATCTTTTTTGTACAGCTCTTCTGTGTATTCTTGCCACCTCTTCTTAATATCTTCTGCTTCTGTTAGGTCCAGATCATTTCTGTCCTTTATCGAGCCCATCTTTGCATGAAATGTTCCCTTGGTATCTCTAAGGTTTTTGAAGAGATCTCTAGTCTTTCCCATTCTGTTCTTTTCCTCTATTTCTTTGCATTGACCATTGAAGAGGTCTTTCTTATCTCTTCTTGCTGTTGTTTGGAACTCTGCATTCAGATGCTTATATCTTTCCTTTTCTCCTTTGCTTTTCACCTCTCTTATTTTCACAGCTATTTCTAAGGCCTCCGCAGATACCCATTTTGCTTTATTGCATTTCTTTTCCATGGGGATGGTCTTGATCTCTGTCTACTGTACAATGTCACAAATCTCCATCCATAGTTCATCAGGCACTCTATCTATCAGATCTAGGCCCTTAAATCTATTTCTGACTTCCACTATATAATCATAAGGGATTTGATTTAGGTCATACCTAAATGGTCTAGCGGTTTTCCCTACTTTCTTTAAGTCTAAATTTGGCAATAAGGAGTAGAGCCAACTAATAAAGCTCCCAATGGTCAAAGTTCAAACAATTTGAGCACAAAATTAAGTAGCATTGGATTATAAAGTATAAAATAAATACTCTTAAGTCCATACTTACATAAGTGAATGATTAAATAAATAATGGACAAAAGAGACAAATCTCCCATCAGAAGAATCCAAATAATTTTTCCAGACACCTACCCTAAGAAGACAGATCATAATTCCCATCTCCTTAAATGTGGGCAGTATATAGTGACTCCCTTCTAAAGAGTACAACATGGAGAAAGGAGGGGAAAATTACTTTGACAGTGGAGAAACCTAATAAATACAACTTTGTTAGGTGATCATGACTAACATCAAGAGTGATAAGATATATTAATGGAATACATCTTTGATGTGATATAATGAGAGTGGCAGGCTTCCCAGGTGGCACTAGTGGTAAAGAACCCTCCTGCCAATGCAGGAGACATGTGAGATATGGGTTCAATCCCTGGGTCAGGAAGATCCCCTGGAGGAGGGCATGGCAACCCACTCCAGTCTTCTTGCCTGGAAAATCCCATGGACAGAGGAACCTGGCGGGCTACAGTCCTTGGGGTCACAAAGAGTCAGATACAATTGAAGCAACTTTGCATGCATGTACACAGTGAGAGTGGCATTTTACATTTTTGGCTTCCTCCACAAGCCCACATCCATAAGTTTATCCTAAGAAGAATATCAGACAAGCCGTAGTTGAGGGACATTTTACAAAATGTTGTTTAGTCATTAGCTTGTGTGTGATCCTTTGTGTGTGATCCTTTTGCAAGCCCCACGGACTGTAGCCTACCAGGCTCCTCTTTCCGTGGGATTTCCCAAGCACAAATAATGGAGTGAGTTGCCCTTTCCTTCTCCAGGGGATATTCCTGACCTAGAGATTGAAACCATGTCTCCTGCATTGGCAGGCAAATTCTTACTACTGAGCCACCAGGGAAACTCTATTTTTACAAAATACCTGACCAGTATGCTCAAACTTTTCAAAGTCTTAAAAAGTCTGAACATGTATTAGAGCCAAGAGGAACCTCACTCAGGGAACATGACTAAATGCAATATGGGGTTCTAGGTTGATCCTGAAAAGAAAAAGAACATTAATTTAAAACTAAGGAACTCTGAATAACATTGGAATTTAATTATAGTAATGTAAAAATATTGGTGCATTAATTGTGACAAATTCACCATGCTAATATGAGCTATAACAGGGGAAACATGGTATGAGTATATGAGAAGTCTGCACTCTCCTGGGAAATTTTCTATAAATCTAGAACTACTCTTAAGTTAAAAGTTAATTAAAAAATAAAATGTTTCTTAAGACTGACATCTTATTCCTAAACATATACACAATGGAAATGTGTTGAAAATTAACATTCACATTAAGACATCATTTTCCTTGCTGAATAGCCTGTCAATTGTGGTTGTTTCTTGGGAAGCATGATTACTCCCCCATCATTCATACATTCAAGCAGGCAATCAGTGCCACTAAATCAGAGAGCAACTCAGTCAAGAATATAAACTTTAAGTTTATCTGAAGGGACTATAAGATGCCAAATTTGATTCCCTGTTGTACAGCTGGTATGCTGTGAAATTAAGACAATGTGCTCTAACCTTATGTTTAACTGCAATGATGGATAAGAAAACTCCAGGGTTCCACTTACCTAGAAACTAAGATAAGATGTAGAACTAACAAATGAAGTCAAAGAATACCAAGCCAGGACTGCCAGGAACTGTGCACAAAGGTCTGAGAGAGAGGAAGACCAGGTGGAGTATGCCAAAAACAAACAAAACCAATTTATATAGCCCAAAGACACACACAGAATCAAAATCTTAATCTTTAAAAGTACATTGCTTTGGGTTTTTTAATATCAATATATACTTATTTAAAGAATTCAAACCATAATCCCTTGTCCCAGAATATAAAGAAAAAGAAAACACCTGATACTCAATACCACAACTCAGTGGTAATTATTAACTCTGAATATCCTTAGACAGTTCTCCGTACTTAGAAGTACAAATGGAACATTATATAGCACATGCTATTTATTCTATCTGCTTTGTAAAGTATCAGTTATCCATGAATATCTTTCCAGATCAATAAATAAAATTCTGAACTATTTTAATGGATTCATAATATTTCATTACTTTATATACTGTAATTTATATTTGAAATCTTATGCTAGGAAATGTTTGTTTTGACACTAAAATCTACACTAAGTGCTGTTAAAAAATAGAATTTGATGAGTGAATTTGAAAATCTAATTGGCTTTATTCAACAATTCATGAATTTGAACATGTTCTCTTACTCATTTTTTCTGACAGAGCTTATAAAATGTTCATAGTATTTTTTCTTTAAATATTTGATAGAATTCAATTAGAGAGGTCCTCTAAACCAGGGCTTTGCTTTGTAGGAGGATTTATAATTACTAATTCATGTACTTATTATAGGTCAACTCAGATCTTTTTTTCTTCTTTTGGCAATTTATATCTGCTTAGACATTTGTTTATTTCATCTCAGTTGTCTAATTTTTGGTATAAGATTGTTCAAACAATTTCCTTATTATCTTTTTAATTTTTATGGTATTGGTAAGGACGTCTCTTTATTGATTTGAGCATTTTTTTAAATGTTTTCCCTGTTTTTCTTTGTCTGTAAGGTTTGTCAATATTGCTGGTTCTTTTCAACTCTCTCAAAATTTTTCCAGTCTTCTCCCAATGTGAAGCTAGCTAGAATAAGTGTTTTACTAACCCAAGTAATGTTATTGATGTTTAGACATGGCTTTGCTTATTTGCCAGTGAGAGATAACTGAGCATAAACAGAGAGTGGGACATATGCAATTTACCATGAATCAGATCCTTAGATTATTTGGTTGTGCTCCAGCTGACCTCTTTTTTTGTTCCACTCTTATGGTACCAAGAAGGGTTAATTATGAAATCTTATTTTGTCAATTTCTTATATAATCATTTTACAGTTTATGTGACTTTTTCCCTAAATTTAATAATATAATTTTATTTCTTTCTAGTTATCAACTTTGACCTTTTTCTCTCAACTGGGATAATGCATCTTATTTCTGATCCATATAGCCTATGAAATTTTTTTTGAGAGGTAAAACAAAATTTCTCATCATTCTTTTTACATGTCCTCCACATCTATGTACCTACTTTAAGTTCTACTTTTATCACCCAAATGATCTTTCAATTTAACCTTCTAAAGCATGAAGAACTTTGTAATAATTTTCCAAATAGATGCTTTAAACATGTTTACATCTCTTCATCATAACATTGAAACATTTCTTCACTTAGCAGATATATTGAGAAGATCTTTTGATTGCACATTTTGAAAAATATTAAAGGATCTGACAAGCAAAATTGGCCAACATGACAGTATATAGTGTATGATGATATAATAGAGTGTCAAGGTTTATGTGAAAATAGCAAAAATAAAATGATAAATTTCTAATATAAGAACTATTTTTAGTTAAAATTTTTAAAATAAACTTTAAATCATCTAATCAAAAATGTTTTGACACCTGCAAGCATATGAAATGAAAACACAGATGTCTATCCTAAGACCAATTTAAGGCCATGAGAGACCTATTTTAATTCATTCTAATAACTGAGAATTATCCCCAAGTGAAACAAATCAGTTTATCACTAGAAACACTTCATCAGAGACTGGAAGACTTTAGTAACAGATGCTATAGGAAAGATTCCTCTGCTAGATAGAGAGTGACATTTTAGACTATCTCATATCATAGAAGGGAGAATACTGTAGTAAAAAGCTGAGTTGCCACCTGCTTCCTTCCCTGAAACTTAGAAGTGTGACAACCATCTCCTACTGGAGGTACAATATCTATCATATGATATTCAATTAAGGCTCCTGAATACTAGGGTATGATATGGCAATAGTGAAAAGCAAAGAGGACAAGGCCAAGAACCAGAAGACCAGAATTATTCTACCACTGGAAAGCTATATGACCTTGACTAGCCATCTCACATCTGTGTACCTCAACTGTCCCTCAGGAATATGGGAATAATCACAATAGTTATAATTAAACCTGCCTGGCTTTCTTTTCAGTATTACTGCTGAAACACTCTTAAAACTATATAGGGGGATTTTAAAGTATAAAAGACAATAATTTTATAATTTCTGCAAAAGTCAGTTCAATGAAAAATATGATATTTCCTACTAAACTTATTTTCAGAAAGCCAGCTTTCCCAGAAGCAACAAGACCACCTTCCCATACCAGATGATAAGTCTGTACTTTCAAAAACTCATAATTTCTGAGTTTAGGAAGCAAAATGCCTCAGTTGATATACAGACTATATTTGTTTCCAAACAGAGAATAATCAACAGCAAAAGACCACTTTCACTAGCTGCTGCAATCCATTGTTGGCTTATTTTCTGTATTTCTCTATAACAGCTGCAAAAGTAATAAGCCAATTATGGAAGCCATCTGGAACAAAGCAGAGAGGAAGATTTATCTTTAGAAGATTCTACTCTGAATAACTGGCATTTAATTGATAACACATGAGAAGAACAAAGATATTAAGAAGCTCATAATCATTAAGGGAGGGAGAAGAGAGATTTTCATAAAGCAAATCATGATTGCTCATTACCAAATATGATGGAGTCACATGACAATCTCACTGATAAAACAGGTTGAGCATCCATCTCCATTGCTTCCTGAGCCACAAGCCAGGGCTCTCAGTTAATTTATCCTAGGAAACTGGTAACCATAATGGCCTGAGTAGAGCCAGCAGGCTCATTCAGACACCTTGGGCAAAATACATCTGCCCTTGAGACACTGGAATCATTAATACAAATAGGGATTTTTACCATCAACTCACACCACAAGCCACAGATTATGGAAGGAGCACAGTTAGAAGATTGCTTCAGAGCTAAACCAACTAACCCTAGCCAATTCCAACCTAACCTCACATATCCAGAGGCACAACTGATCCAGGAAAGAAACAAGACTCAAAGCTGAACCTCATCATCCCCTCGAGGTTGAGAAAAATAAAATAAATGTAAAATCTACAACCCAGAGTCTGCCCTCTTTAATTTCTTGGCTGTCTCTAGCCTTCTGTACTGTTTTCTTTCAATGAAGATTTAATGGTTGTTTTGGACCGAAGTCAGCAAGATGGCAGATTAAGATATCACTTGTTCATATTAACAGCAATAGTTTGGCACCCTTTCATAGGCAGAAGTGCCTCCATGGGAGCTTTGAGATCTTGGTAGGAGATCATGAAAACCAATGGAATCTAAGACCATAGAGAGATGTCTGAGAAGGCAGACTTGCACTCCAGTAACTGAGTAGTCAAATGCGATCCTGGCTTCATATACATAAACAACTCTATACTCTTGAGGACTTAGCAACAGCCCAGTTTGGCTTTGGTTTTGTCACCAGCACCATATGCCAGGGTTTGTGGGAACAGTCACTGCTACATATGTCTCAAGTAATATGTGTACAGACCTCTGTCCCACCTGGGGATGCTAGAAGGGCCTGTGAACTGACTGCATCTCCTTAAATATGGTCCATGAGCCCATGGAGGTAGGCCCACCAAACTGAGGATAGATTCAGAAAGGGCCCAGTAACTGGGCTCTAGCCCATCCCAGCCACAGTCCATGAATTGTTCAACTGACATAGTTCAGTTCAGCTCAGTTCAGTTCAGTTGCTCAGTTGTGTCCTACTCTGGGACCCCATGAAACAGCACGTCAGGCCTCCCTGTCCATCACCAACTCCCAGAGTTTACCCAAACTCATGTCCATCGAGTTGGTGATGCCATCCAGCCAACTCATCCTCTGTCACCCCCTTCTCCTCCTGCCCCCAATCCCTCCCAGCATGAGGGTCTTTTCAAATGAGTCAACTCTTCACATGAGGTGGCCAAAGTATTAGAGTTTCAGCTTCAACATCAGTACTTCCAATAAACACCCAGGACTGATCTCCTTGGGATGGACTAATTTGATCTCTTTACAGTACAAGGGACTCTCAAGAGTCTCTCCAAAATCACAGTTCAAAACCATCAATTTTGCAGTGCTCAGCTATCTTCACAGTCCAACTCTCACATCCATACATGACCACAGGAAAAACCATAGCCTTGACTAAACGGACCTCTGTTGGCAAAGTAATGTCTCTCCTTTCTAATATGCTATCTAGGTTGGTCATAACTTTCCTTCCAAAGAGTAACTGTCTTTTAATTTCATGGCTACAATAACCAACTGCAGTGATTTTGGAGCCAAAAAAATAAAGTTTGACACTGTTTCCCAAGTTTCCCCATCTATTTCCCATGAAGTGATGGACCAGAAGCCATGATCTTAGTTTTCTGAATGTTGAGCTTTAAGCCAACATTTTCACTCTCCTCTTTCACTTTCATCAAGAGGCTTTTTAGTTCCTCTTCACTTTCTGCCATAAGGGTGGTGTCATCTGCATATCTGAGGTTATTAATATTTCTCCCAGTAATCTTGATTCCAGCTTGTGCTTCTTCCAGCACAGCGTTTCTCATGATGTACTCTGCATAGAAGTTAAATAATCAGGGTGACAACATACAGCCTTGACGCACTCCTTTTCCTATTTGGAACCAGTCTGTGGTTCCATGTCCAGTTTTAACCATTGCTTCCTGACCTGCACACAGGTTTCTCAAGAGGCAGGTCAGGTGGTCTGGTATTCCCATCTATTTCAGAATTTTCCACAGTTTATTGTGATCCACACTGTCAAAGGCTTTGGCATAGTCAATAAAGCAGAAATAGATGTTTTTCTGGAACTCTCTTGCTTTTTCCATGATCCAGCAGATGTTGGCAATTTGATCTCTGGTTCCTCTGCCTTTTCTAAAACCAGCTTGAACATCTGGAATTTCATGGTTCACGTACTGGTGAAGCCTGGCTTGGAGAATTTTGAGCATTACTTTACTAGCATGTGAGATGCGTGCCATTGTGTGGTAGTTTGAGCATTCTTTGGCATTGCCTTTCTTTGGAATTGAAATGAAAACTGACCTTTTCCAGTCCTGTGGCCACTGCTGAGTTTTCCAAATTTGCTGGCATATTGAGTGGAACACTTTCACAGCATCATCTTTCAGGATTTGGAATAGCTCAATTGGAATTCCATCATCTCCACTAGTTTTTTTCAGAGTGATGCTTCCTAAGGTCCACTTGACTTCACATTCCAGGATGTCTGGCTCTAGGTGAGTGATCACTCCATCATGATTATCTGGTTCATGAAGACCTTTTTTTGTACAGTTCTTCTGTGTATTCTTGCCACCTCTTCTTAATATCTTCTGCTTCTGTTAGGTCCCTACCATATCTGTCCTTTATGGAGCCCATCTTTGCATGAAATGTTCCCTTGGTATCTCTAATTTTCTTGAAGATAACTCTAGTCTTTCCCATTCTGTTGTTTTCCTCTATTTCTCTGCATTGATCGCTGAAGAAGGCTTTCTTATCTCTCCTCGCTATTTTTTGGAACTCTGCATTCAAATGCTTATATCTTCCCTTTTCTTCATTGCTTTTCACTTCTCTTCTTTTCACAGCTATTTGTAAGACCTCCTCAGACAGCCATTTTGCTTTTTTGCATTTCTTTTCCATGGAGATGGTCTTGTACCATCCATGTCTCTTGTACAATGTCACAAACCTCCGTCCATAGTTCATCAGGCACTCTATCAGATCTAGTCCCTTAAATCTATTTCTCACTCCCACTGTATAATCATGAGGGATTTGATTTAAGTCACACCTGAATGGTCTAATGGTTTTCCCTACTTTCTTCAATTTAAGCCTGAATTTGGGAATAAGGCGTTCATGATCTGAGCCACAGTCAGCTCTCGGTCTTGTTTTTGCTGACTGTATAGAGCTTCTCCATCTTTGGCTGCAAAGAATATAATCAATCTGATTTCGGTGTTGACCAGCTAGTGATGTCCATGTTGAGAGTCTTCTCTTTTTTTGTAGGAAGAGGGTGTTTGCTATGACCAGTGTGTTCTCTTGGCAAAATTCTATTAGCCTTTGCCCTGCTTCATTCTGTACTCCATGGCCAAATTTGCCTGTTATTCCAGATGTTTCTTAACTTCCTACTTCTGCATCCCAGTCCCCTATAATGAAAAGGACATCTTTTTGGGGTGTTAGTTCTAAAAGGTCTTGTAGGTCTTCATAGAACCGTTCAACTTCAGCTTCTTCAGCAGTATGGTTGGGGCATAGACTTGGATTACTGTGATATTGAATGGTTTGCCTTGGAGACAAACAGAGAGCATTCTGTCGTTTTTGAGATTGCATCCAAGTACTGCAATTCAGACTCTTTTGTTGACCATGATGGCTACTCCATTTCTTCTGAGGGATTCCTGCCCACAGAAATAGATATAATGGTCATCCGAGTTAAATTCACCCATTCCAGTCCATTTTAATTCGCTGATTTCTAGAATGTCATTCACTCTTGCCATCTCCTGTTTGACCAGTTCCAATTTGCCTTGATTTATGGACCTAATCCAGGTTCCTATGCAATATTGCTCTTTACAGCATCGGACCTTGCTTCTATGATCAGTCACATCCACAACTGGGTATTGTTTTTGCTTTGGTTCCATCCCTTCATTCTTTCTGGAGTTATTTCTCCACTGATCTCCAGTAGCATATTACTTGGGTTTCTCTTACCTTGGACATGGGGTATCTCTTCACAGCTTCCCTAGCAAAGTGCAGCTGCTGCTCCTTACCTTGGACGAGTACCCACTCCTGACCTTGAATCTGGAGTAGCTCCTCTCGGCCCTCCTGCACCCCTGCAGCCGCTCCCCTTGGACGTGGGGTTGCCCCTCTCCTTCACCTCCCCTTACCTCAGACATGAGGTCGCTCCTCTTGGCCGCTCCTGAGCCACGGCAGCCTGGCCCTCTTGGTCACCGCCCCTGACCTTGGGCATGGTGTAGCTCCTCTAGGCCACCGCGCTTCCTGCACTGTCTGTCGCAGCCGCAGCCACCCCACTTCCCAACATAGTGACCCTGCAGACTCTCCTGTCTGTGCCCCAGGGACTCTGAAAGGGCCTTATTCTTGGCTCCAGCTCCCCCACAGATGTATTAATGGCTCAGGAGAATTAATATTGTTAAAAATATCCAATCTTCCTAAAGTTACCTATAGATTCCAAGCAATCCTTATCAAAATTTCAATACTATCTTTCACAGAAATAGATAAAACAATCCTAAAATATATCCCCAAATAGCCAGCTTGATCTTAAAAATTAAGAACAAAGCTGGAGGCACCCTTCTTATTTTCCCTCCTTCTTCTTATAAATGAACAGTACTATTATTACTTAGTAAGTTTCTTCTGTTGTCTGATGATGTTCACCTAAATTCACTGAAAAAAAAGTTCCTCCTTTGCTCTCTTTCCTCTAATATAAGGAAGTAAACACTGAATTATTAATAATATAAAATACAAAGTAATCAATAAAAGTAAAAAAATAAAAAATTAAATTAAATTAAAAAAAAAAAAAACAGAAACAAGCTCCTTATTTTCCCCGGGCTGAGAAAATCCCTAGACCAGCAAAAAGTTATACAACTGACTCTGCTTCTTGTATTTCATCTGATTTTAAACAGCCACTGAATCATCTTAGCCTCAGTTTTTCTATCTATAAACTGAAGGAACTATGTATTTTTTACCTTCAGGACATTTTGAGTGTTAACCTCTAAAACTTAGAGAACATTCTTTGTCGATTTAACATGTTTTATTTATGTTCATAATCTTTGAAGCAGAAATCTTTTTTACCCTAATGATTTTTTAATAGGAATTTACCCTAATGATATTAAAAATAAAAGCATGAAGCCATGAATTGAAAGATATACAGTGACTATTTTAAAAATAAAATAATTATAATCAAATAAAATATATAATAATTTTATTAATCTCTAAAATAAAGCTGTGTTTTCACATACATCATATACTTTAAGAATCACAACAACCTGTAGGGAAATGAGGGTCGGTATTTTATTTACCAATGAGAACACTGAGTCTTACAGTGACTGTGTGACTTATAGACGATCACAGGCTTCTCTGGTGAGAAGAATCTGCCTGCAGTGCAGGAGACCTGGGTTCAATCTCTGGATTGGGAAGATCGTGGAAGAGCACATGGCAACCCTCTCCAGTACTCTTGCCTAGAGAATCTCATGGACAGAGGAGCCTGGTGGGCTGCAGTCCATAGGGTTGAAAAGAGTCAGACACAACTGAAGTGACTAAGAAGCAGTGGCAGCAGAGATCACACAGCTATTAGCACCTCCATCCAGTACTCACATCATTGCACTACTCTGATCTGACTGCACTGACACCATTGTAACTTTGTGGCTTCTCTGTGAGTTAAAATGGAAAATCAACAATTCACAGAGCATCTAATTGAGTAGGACAAAGAGTGAAAACCAATCACTTTCTAGGAAGCACTCCTAAAGTTCTTAAGAGAGCTGCAACCCAACTAGTACTGTGACAGTCATCCTCCAAATGAAATAGTCAGACTTCAAATGTATGTCCATTAGTTTCTTGTATAATATGGATAAACACATTTCTTCCCAAGCTACTTCCAAAGCACCTTAATATGCATTTTCCCCAAATGTAATGAGTGACATACTTAGACCATTAGCGGGTGAAGACATCAATAGAAGCCATTCAAGTGCAGGAAACCAATGAATTAGCTAGTAGCTTTTGACATATCTTAACTATGTGGTGTAGCTATTTCAAATCCTAAAAGATGATGCTGTGAAAGTGCTACACTCAATATGTCAGCAAATTTGGAAAACTCAGTAGTGGCCACAGGAGTGGAAAAGGTCAGTCTTCATTCCAATCCCAAAGAAAGGCAATGCCAAAGAATGCTCAAGCTACTACACAATTGCACTCATCTCACACCTAGTAAAGTAATGCTCAAAATTCTCCAAGCCAGACTTCAGCTACATGAACTGTGAACTTCCAGATGTTCAAGCTAATTTTAAGGCAGAGCAACCAGAGATCAAATTGCCAACATCTGCTGGATTATTGAAAAAGCAAAAGAGTTCCAGAAAAATATCTATTTCTGCTTTATTGACTATGCCAAAACCTATGACTGCATGGATCACAATAAACTGTGGAAAATTCTTCAAGAGATGGGAATGCCAGACTACCTGATCTGCCTCTTGAGAAACCTGTATGCAGGTCAGGAAGCAACAGTTAGAACTGGACATGAAACCACAGACTGGTTCCAAATAGGAAAAGGAGTGCATCAAGGCTGATATTGTCACCCTGCTTATTTAACTAATATGCAGAGTACATCATGAGAAATGCTGGGCTGGATGAAGCACAAGCTGGAATCGAGATTTCTGGGAGAAATATCAATAACCTCAGATATGCAGATGACACCACTCTTATGGCAGAAAGTGAAGAACTAAAGAGCCTCTTAAAGAAAGTGAAAGAGGAGAGTTGAAAAAGTTGGCTTAAAGGTCAACATTCAGAAAATGAGGATCATGGCACCTGTTCCCATCACTTCATGGCAAATAGATGGGGAAACAGTGGAAACAGTGGCTGACTTTACTTTTTGGGGTTTCAAAATCACTGAAGATGGTGATTTCAGCCATGAAATTAAAAGGTGCATACTCCTTGGAAGGAAAGTTATGACCAACCTAGACAGCATATTAAAAAGCAGAGACATTACTTTGCCAACAAAGGTCCATCTAGTCAAGGCTACTGTTTTTCCAATAGTCATGTGTGTATGTGAGAGTTTGACTATAAAGAAAGTTGAGCACTGAAGAATTGATGCTTTGGAACTGTGGTGTTGGAGAAGACTCTTGAGAGTCCCTTCAACTGCAAGGAGATCCAACCAGTCCAGGATCAGTCCTGGGTGTTCATTGGAAGGACTGATGTTGAAGCTGAAACTCCAATTCTTTGTTGACCTGATGCGAAGAGCTGACTCATTTGAAAAGTCCCTGATGCTGGGAAAGATTGAGGGCTGGAGGAGAAGGGGACAACAGAGGATGAGATGGCTGGATGGCATCACCAACTCATTGGACATGGGTTTCCACGAACTCAGGGAGTTGGTGATGGACAGGGAGGCCTGGCGTGCTGCAGTTTATGGGGTGGCAAAGAGTTGGACTGAACTGAGCGACTGAACTGAACTGAAAAAATGTGAAATGAAACAAGCTTTAACCTCCTAAAATATTAATTAGGTAAACTCCATCTTCGGAGAAGGCAATGGCACCCCACTCCAGTACTCTTGCCTGGAAAATCCCATGGATGGAGGAGCCTGGAAGGCTGCAGTCCATGGGGTCGCTGAGGGTTGCACACGACTGAGCGACTTCACTTTCACTTTTCACTTTCATGCACTGGAGAAGGAAATGGCAACCCACTCCAGTGTTCTTGCCTGGAGAATCCCAGGGATGGGGGCACCTGGTGGGCTGCCATCTCTGGGGTCGCACAGAGTCGGACACAACTGAAGCGACTTAGCAGCAGCAGCAGCAAACTCCATCTTATTCTTCAAAGCAGTTTCATGTATCTCACTGTTTAAAATAAGTATGTGCTGTGAGCTAAGTTGTTTCAGTCATGTCTGACACTTTGCGACTCCATGGACTATAGCCCACCAGGCTCTTCTTCCATGGGATTCTCTAGGCAAGAATACTGGAGTGGATTGCCATGCCCTTCTCCAGGGGATCTTCCCAACCCAGGGATTAAACCCACATCTCTTTTGTCTCCTGCATTGGCAGGTGGGTTCTTTACCACTAGAGCCACCTATTTACAGATAATATACAGATATGAGTTCAAATTCCTATAGATACTTAATAGTTGTGTGTATGCATATACATGTATATGTATAATATGTATGTGTGTCCATGTATGAATACATGTATATGTGCATATACATATATGTATATTTATTTAAATTTTATTTTGTTCTCAAGTAATAGTAATCATTTGAAACAAATAGGAAAAGTTCTTCCCAACTGGAGATGTGGCTCAAGGTGTGTTAGCTTTTATTGATGGACTCAGCGGAATTTATATGAAGGGCATATTTACATGCTCAGCTCCCTAATGACAGACTTGTTGAGCTGATGTGTGTGAGCCTCACACACCTAGAAGTGGTAAATGGACAACTTCAGTGCCTTGGGGCATTTGCTAGTTCCATGGGTTTGCAGGACACTTGGGCTGTAGTAGATGTGTCAATACCTTCTATGCCTCTGTTAACATATTCTTTCAATTATAATGTCTTCACTTAAGCTAATGCTTGTGAGCTCAAACATCTGCATTCACTCTCAGATAGGCACTGTCCACAACCACTACCAACTTGCCATACCTGAGAGTTTTGACTCAAATTACAAAATTCTCAAGAGAAACTATATCCTTGGCCTAGCTAGAAATAAACATCCTCTTCTGATCCAATCCACAGAGGCCAGGTATAGTACATAGACTACAAACACAGCTTCTGTCCTGTCTCTCCTTGAATATTCTAGTGATAGAAAACAAGAGAGATTATTAGGACCTGGGCAAATGCCCTAAAAAGAAGCATGATTACAATTAATAACTTTCTCTCTCTGTGCTAGTTTCCCTACAGAAATGGAGAAAATCTGATCTGTCACCCATCATTTCTGCCTTATTATTTTTTCATAGCCTCTTAATGTGATAGATAATTTATTTTAATAAAACAAAATTTTGGTTTTCTCCAATGAAATATAAGCTTTGTGAGAGGACAGCTTTTTGTCTGATGACTTCACTGCTGAATTCCTAGTGCCTTGAGGGATGTCTGTTATAAAATAGATGCTCAATAAATATATTTAATGACAATGGAGTGACTTAGTGCTGTGAGGACAAAATGAAATAAACTAAGCAATGTATTTGCCCTTACATGGGATGAGCAATAAATAGTGGTTATTATAATTCTTACATTTAACATTTCTCCAACTCTTATACCCATGAAAATAACAAAAATAGTTAACTTGTAATAAGTTATAATAGATCTTATTGAATAATTGGGGCTTCCCAGATGGTGCAGTAGTAAAGAATCTGTCTGCCAATGCAGGATAAGCAAGAGTTATGGGTTCAATCTCTGGGTCTGGAAGACCCCCATGAAGTAGGAAATAGCAAGCCACTCCAGTATTCTTGCCTGGAAAATTTCATGGACAGAGGATCCTGGCAGGCTACAGTACATGGGGCACAAAGAGCTGGACACAACTGAGCAACTGAGCATGATAATGACTGAATAATTGAACTGAGTAATTGAATAACAAAATCTATTCTATATCATGCACTGTTCAAAATACATTATATGAATTAACTCACTGAATCTCCAACACAACCTCATGTGGTAGGCAAACTATTATTTTAATTACCGCCACTGCATAAATGAGGAAATTTCAGCTCCATAATTTGCCCAAAGTCACTCAACTACTAAGGGGCAATGCTGGAATTTAAATCACATAGTCTAGATCTGGGACTATACTGCTTTCCCAAGTCCCAGATCATAGGAAGTAGATGGAAAAAGGACAGACAACACATAATCAGTGAAACTTTCAGTGTAGAAAAGGGGGGATTCTATAACCAAAATAACAAGAATTTTTAAAGACAATAGGAAACAGAATAAACATCAGACTTCATTTCTTTCAAGAAAAAAAGATTGAAAGGACAGTACAGGTTGTTATTGTTTATTGTTAAATGAAGAAAACATAATTCAGAGTATTGTATATAATATGATCCCATTTAAATGCCACTTTTAAAAGGTTTATTAACATCATTTTGATTCAAAAGACCTACAAGTCAATTAGAATTCAGGCCAGTTTTATCTTTTCCTTCTTGTTAACACTGACCCCCCATCAGCATTCTGACTCAAGTATCCAAGCCGAAATGCTGAAAATTCAGCCCTCACAGATACTAAATAAGAATGAGACAGACTCAGTATTATACTTGGGGGTAGAGGTGGTGGGAGAGGACTATAGAAAACTGAGAAGTTCATACCCATGTGAGCTTTTCAGCTCCAGGTAAACATTAGAGGAATTTAAGCCCCATAATGCCAAATCTCCCATTCTCCAAAGTATGATAGTAATCGATATTTTTAATAAAATGCTGATTTTTTAAATGAGTAACTAATTACAATAATGCAAACACTACCCAGACCAAAAAAATGCTATCAGTCAAATTTATCCAAGTTCTTTTAGGTTTTGCTTCAATGAACCATAGACTTTTGAAAACAGGAGATTGTCTTCTGCTTTGTCTTTTCCTACAGCCCCCAGAATCATGTGGGGTTCACTGTAGGTTCCAAAGAAAACTGACATGAGAAGCTCAGAGACTGGCTGCCTCTGTCCTAAACAGAGCAAAGCCATTACAGCCACCAAATGAGAATAAACCACTGTGCTGCATCCTCGCATTCCGCCCTTGGTCAGAGGACCAACTGGCACTTGATCTTATTTCCCTCCTTGTGATCTGACTACTGAGCAAAAAATTATTTTGTTCCCACATTCCTCTCACCAGCTGAACCTCCACTACTGTGCACACATTTACCTGCCTGACTAGACTCAAACTGCTAACAACTCAGGAAAACATTGCTTTTTCATAGGTGATGGTGTTTTAAAACTGGTAGACGTTAATTCGGAGGTGGGGGAAGAACCACTTTAAAAAGTCTTAAGTATTGAAGAAAACAATGGGAAGTAAATTAGCTCATAAACCCCGGTGAGAACACATATTGGAAATGCCACAGAGGAGCGCAGTCTGGCACCACATATTAAAATGTAATATATGCATTCCTTCTAATGCAGGGAAGTAAAAAATCAGGAAAGAGGAAAAAGTCTCTGAAAATTAATGAGACCTCTAGATATAATGTTAAGAGAATGATTCTAGTCCTTTTCAAGAATAGGTTTAGATAGGAAGATTAGAAATGACAGCTATTCAGAGTCGAGGTAGTTTTGAACAAATGAGTAAACCGGGACAACCATTGGGTCAAAACAGCAAATATAATCAACTGAGTACTAGATGCTGGGCATTGAGAATTGCCCTCATGATCACACTAAGATGTTCGTTCTTCAGATGAAAAACCTGGGCTCAAAGTTTATGGTTCTCAACCATTTTTTTTTGGCAAAAATATCACTACATGATTGAAAATTCACATCTCAGAGAACAGATGAATTGCTGGCAGTGAATCTCCATGGAGGCATGTGGTTATTAGACAAGACGCCCTTACAGGAATCTCATCAGGATTCCAAGATTCTAGTGAAACAGAGTTTGAAAAGGCTCCCATGTATTAGGAATTGCAACCCCCTTTCCTTCTGTAAGAATGCCTAGATTTTATTTACCTTTAATTCTGATCATTTTGAGTCCAATGTCAGTATTCTAGCATTGGGAATAGTTATTGACTACACATGTGAAAACTCAGCATTTAATTTAATAATGCAAATATTTATCAATTTTCATTAGTATATCCAATAACCATGGGAAAGAAATAGTAAACATGAGTATAATTTATTACTTTGTCAGTTTCAACAAACACCATACTAATGTGCTAACAATCTCTAATGAAGATATAAAATATCATTAATTATTAGATTCATGAATGAATGATCTGAAAAGTACACGCTTATGAGCTTGTTGCATGTTTCTCAGCCAGTGCAAAATCAAAAGCTCAAAATGTAGGAGTCAATGGAACTATAATGCTGAGATGGAATTGTGCTAAAACATGTATATTACAGTATGTGTTTATGGTCCCCATGGGGACCATAAACAAGTACTTCAATGATGGCTATTGGCTTGGAACTAATAAGGAGATTATATCATTAGCCAACAAAAAGATTTTATTTCACACTTGCTCTGTGGCATTGGCACTATTCCAGGGGCTATTTGCAAGGTTGGCTACATATTTGTGATTTGTGAGTTTCCCCACTGACTATTCTTGGATTTGAAGACTTGAGTCCTATAGCTGACTGTAAAGTGCTTTTGTTGTTTCCCCTTTTCAAATGTTTATTTGTAAGCTGGTATCTGCCTTCTTACAAAGAAGAATCTGAAGTTATTTAAGCACATTTGCTTCTATACCATGGTTGTGTTCTACAAACGACCCAGGCAGGGGGAATTGGAGCTGGTCTGTTCATTCCATCCCAGTGCAGCTATGGGGCTGAGGCAGGAGGGTGGGATGGCAGGTGAAGAACAAGGATGGCAAGTATCAGTTCTATTTCAAAACTAAAAACTCATTACAGGTAATTATTGAGTTTTCTGCTTATTATCAGTCTTTCAAAGCTATCTAAAGCTGCACACATACTCAACCAGGAATTCTCAGGATCATTTGAGAATTTTATTGAAATAGCAGCTTTCCAGACCCCACCTCCAAGAATGAGTCAAGGGGACTGGCCAAATATACAACCCCTAACAACAGACAGGCTATTCTATATGTTAGTCAGGGCTCTTCAGAGAAACAGAATATATACACACACACACATGTATATATATATATATCAGTTCAGTTCAGTCACTCAGTCTTGTCTGACTCTTTGCGACCCCATGGACTGCAGCAAGCCAGGCTTCTCTGTTCATCACCAACTCCCTAAGCTTGCTCAAATTCATGTCCATTGAGTCAGTGATGCCATCCAACCATCCCATCCTCTGTCATCCCCTTTTTCTCCTGCCCTCAATCTTTCCCAGCATCAGGGTCTTTTCAAATGAGTCTGTTCTTCGCATCAGATGGCCAAACTGCTGTAGTTTCAGCTTCAGCATCAGTCTTTCCAATGAATATTCAAGACTGATTTCCTTTAGGATGGACTGGTTGGATCTCCTTGCTGTCCAAGGGACTCTTAAGAGTCTTCTCCAACACCACAGTTCAAAAGCATCAATTCTTCAGCGCTCAGCTTTCTTTATAGTCCAACTCTCACATTCATACATGACTACTGGAAAAACTATAGCTTTGACTAGATGAACCTTTGTTGGCAAAGTAACATCTCTGCTTTTCAATATGCTGTCTAGGTTGGTCATAGCTTTTCTTCCAAGGAGAAAGCTCCTTTTAATTTCATGGCTGCAGTCACCATCTGCAGCGATTATGGAGCCCCTTCCCCCAAAATAAAGTCTGTCATTGTTTCCATTGTTTCCCCATCTATTTGCTGTGAAGTGATGGGACTGGATGCCATGATTTTAGTTTCTGAATGTTAAGTCTTAGTCCAACTTTTTCACTCTCCTCTTTCACTGTCATAGAGGCTCTTTATTATAAGGAATTGGACCATGACAATTCCTGTGGAATAACGGAGGCTGACAAATTTCAAGAAATACTTGTCTTTCCCAGGCAAAGATCAAGATGAGATCATGTCATGCTATTCAAAAGTTGGTACCAGATATAAAGGGTTGATTATTACCAACTGTCCCCCCAACCCGTCTATAAACTTCTTTCTGAGAGGAGCTAGCTATCGTATCTTTAGTTCCTCAAGCCCCATAAATCAATTCACCTCATTTTGATTCTCACTCATCAATCTCTCTCCAACACACTCTTTCTCTGCCTTCTTAGAAGCAATTTGCAGACTAACCCTGTTGGTTCTGCCCAGGACTAGGGCTCTCACATCTCCAGTTAGATGGAAAGACCAGGGGTACTTTGTCCCTGGAACTGTAACCATTAAAAATTAGTTGTGTTAAGCCATCAGGATGAAAGAAAAAAATATTTCATACATTTCAAATGTAATCTATATGTAAATTTAACCAGCTTACTTTAAAAATAAATAATTTGTGAATATTCATGTTTACACTGTTAATCTGTGAGAGCCCTGTGAGAGGTTCATGCTTTTAATTAACTGTTAAGAACCAGCATTTTTGTATTTTATAAATCTAGGTGATTGTCTGAAAAGATACAGAATACAGACCCATCTCCTATTTAAAGATCAACAAAACCACTAAACCACATCTAAGCTAATAGAGAAGGAGGTGAGGCTGGTCTGAAAGCTGTGATTTTCAATAATTTACATTCAAAGTGTAGTTGGAAATCAAGAGATGTCTTCCAAACACATAATTTTCTAATTACTAAGTACTCAGTCAACATAAAATATAAAAGAGGAATAGCAACACAAATGTTGGCATTATTTAGACATGGTTTTATGTTACAAGAACCAGATGATAGACATTTATTGTTTGTATCCTCAGGGTCTATCTAGCACATTGATGCTGAAGGTGTTGCATTTCCTCACAGGGCTTCATATGCTAATCACTTAGAGGAAAATTCATGTAGAAGAGCAGTTAGGGCAACCTTACCAGATGTTCAAGCTGGTTTTAGAAAAGGCAGAGGAACCAGAAATCATATCACCAACATCTGCTGGATCATCGAAAAAGCAAGAGGGTTCCAGAAAAACATATATTTTTGCTTTATTGACTATGCCAAAGCCTTTGACAGCATGGATCACAATAAACGTGGAAAATTCTTCAAGAGATGGGAATACCAGACCACTTGACCTGCCTCTTGAGAAACCTGTATGCAGGTCAGGAAGCAACAGTTAGAACTGGACATGAAACAACAGACTGGTTCCAAATAGGAAAAGGAATATGTCAAGGCTGTATATTGTCACCCTGCTTATTTAATTTATATGCAGAGTACATCATGAGAAACGCTGGGTTGGAAGAAGCACAAGCTCGAATCAAGATTGCAGGCAGAAATATCAAAAACCTCAGATATGCAGACGCCACCACCCTTATGGTAGAAAATGAAGAGGAACTAAACAGCCTCTTGAAAGTGTAAGTGGAGAGTGAAAAAGTTGGCTTAAAGCTCAACATTCAGAAAATGAAGATCATGGCATCCAGTCCCATCACTTCACAGCAAATAGATGGGGAAACAGTGGAAACAGTGACAGACTTTATTTTGGGGGGCTCCAAAATCACTGCAGATGATGGCTGCAGCCATGAAATTAAAAGACGCTTACTCCTTGGAGGAAAAATTATGACCAACCTAGACAGCATATTAAAAAGCAGAGACATTACTTTGCCAATAAAGGTCCATATTGTCAAGGCTATGTTTTTTTCAGTAGTCAGATATGGATGTGAGAGTTGGACTATAAAGAAAGCTGAGCACAGGAGCATTGATGCTTTTGAACTGTAGTGTTGGAAAAGACTCTTGAGAGTCCCTTGGACTGCAAGAAGATCCAACCAGTCCATCCTAAAGATCAGTCCTGAGTGTTCACTGGAGGGACTCATGTTGCAGCTGAAACTCCAATACTTTGGCCACCTGATGAGAAGAACTAACTCATTTGAAAAGACCCTGATGCTGGGAAAGATTGAAGGCAGGAAGAGAAGGCAACGACAGAGGATGAGATGGCTGGATGGCACCATGACTCAATGGACATGAGTTTGGGTAAACTCCGGGAGTTGGTGATGGACCGAGAGGCATGCTGTGATCCATGGTGTTGCAAAGAGTTGGACACAACTGAGCAACTGAATTGAAATGAACTAGTTGCTGTAACAAATAACCCCCAGAGATCTGTGACTTATTACAGTAGACATTCCCTTCTTGTTCATGTAATAGACCACTCTCTTTTCATACATTTTAAGGAATCCTAAATTCTTTCCATCTTATGAAAACACTATCCTCAGAACTGAAAGATAAGTACCTTGTGGAAATGACTGGACTTCTTAAAGCTCTGGATTTGCTTATACTCCATTATCCTAAACCAGCCACCTGTGTACCTGCCTGGAAATGTCCATTGAAAGATGGCAGCCAATTCCAAGCATAAAAGCTCTACTTTGAAAGGGAAACAGACTTTGGTGGATATATAGTTACCTTGGACATTAAAAGAATCATAACACATCACCTAATGCTGTGCTCCCAGACCTGGCAGGTGATCAGCACTACCAAACCCTGGGGAATTAATTTTTAAAAATAGAGATTTACTAGCCCTGAATACAGATATTGTCCTTCTGAGGTCTGTGTTAAGATCGAAGAACAAGTATTTTTAAGGAGTCTCCCAGGATTATGATTCTCCCTGTCCAGAATCATGGATTATGTTTCATTCTTCATCTGCAAACAGAAACTCAGTCAAACCACACTCAAAGGCTTATCTGTCCTATAATACAACATGCCTAAGAATCTTGGATCAGGATCCACAAATTTGTATTTTAGCAAGTTCTGGAGATAATAATGATAAATAACTTTTATTGGGTTATTAGATCTTAAGATATGAGTGGACTTATTTAACTTTTTACAAGCCTGTTAGCTTGGTACTGGTATTTCTATTTTACAGAGGAAGAAACTAAGACATGGTAGGGTTAAATAAATTGCTTACATTTATGATAGCAAATGGCAGATCTGGGATTCAAACACAGAAGGGCTTCCATCTTCCCCTCTGGACTACAACCAGGAGAACTTGATGCCAAAACGTCTATAGGCCATTGAGCTACAGGAGAGATATTCAGGGGTTTCTGATGTAAGAACTCCAAGCAAATTTTAAGAACTCTACAGTAAATAAGGTTCTTGATGTTCCTCTCAAATTTAAATCTCCAGTAGAAGTGTTTTCTGAACTCCAGATATGAATCACCTATGATGGATGCCTTGCAGATACTTCACAAATGGACTTAAAATTTGTCCTGCCATTTGCTCTTCAACTTGGGCTCCTGTCTTAATGAATAAAGCCACTTTCCCCTGGTCATGCAAGCGCTAAATGTAGGAGTCATCTCCAGCACCAAACTTTTCCTTCATCAACTACTTCATAATGCATGTGTTCTACAGGTCTTGCCTGCCTGATATCTCTGCAGACCCTCTACTGTCTACCTCCCATGAACGCCTGAGTCATCATCTCCTCAGAAGGACAGGATAATCTCTCCAACCCATTTCTCAGTGATCTTTCTAAAACTCAGTGGGAAAACCCAGGGCTCTTAACATTTCCCACACAACCTAGCATGTACCACCTGCCTGCCTCATGGTGCTGATGCAGACCCCTCTCCTCCTACCCATGCTATAGCCATGTGTCTTTTTTTTTTTTTTTTTGGTTTTTACCTTGTTCCTTGGCATTACTCCTTCATTCATCCTGGACTTTCTGACTGAAATGCTCCTCTCAACCTGTCTCAGATAAGCTACTTGATCACTCTAAAAAATGCCTCATCTATAAAATGGAAATAAAAGGCATCACAGATAATGATGCTTAAAACATAAAATCAATTAAATATATGTGCCTATTTCATAGTAGGTGTTCAAAATTTTTATTTCCTTAATATAAGCTTATATATTATATATAGTTATTATATATAATATATAATTATATTTACATAATATAAATATAATATTTAACTTATATTCAGAGTACATCATGAGAAATGCTGGGCTGGATGAAGCACAAGCTGGAATCAAGATTGCAGGCAGAAATATCAATAACCTCAGATATACAGATGACACCACCCTTATGGCAGAAAGTGAAGAACTAAAAATCCTCTTGAAAGTGAAAGAGGAAAATGAAAAAGTTGGCTTAAAGCTCAACATTCAGAAAACTAAGATCATGGCATCTGGTCCCATCACTTCATGGCAAATAGATGGAGAAACAGTGGCTGACTTTATTTTGGGGGGCTCCAAAATCATTGCAAATGGTGATTGCAGCCATGAAATTAAAAGACACTTACTCCTTAGAAGGAAAGTTATGACCAACCTAGACAGCATATTAAAAAGCAGAGACATTACTTTTTCAACAAAGGTCCACCTAATCAAGGCTATGGTTTTTCCAGCGGTTCTGTAGGAATGTGAGAGTTGGATTATAAAGAAAGCTGAGCATTGAAGAATTGATGCTTTTGAACTGTGGTATTGGAGAAGACTCTTGACTTCAAGGAGATCCAACGAGTCCATCCTAAAGGAAATCAGTCCTGAATATTCATTGGAAGGACTTATGTTGAAGCTGAAACTCCAATATTTTGGCCATCTGATGCGAAGAGCGACTCATTTGAAAAGACCCTTATGCTGGGAAAGATTGAAGGTAGGAGGAGAAGGGGATGACAGAGGATGAGATGGTTAGATGGCATTACCGACTCAATGGATATGGGTTTGGGTAAACTCCGGGAGTTGGTGATGGACAGGGAGGCCTGGCATGCTGCCAGGCCATGGGGTTGCAAAGAGTTGGACATGACTGAGTGACTGAACTGAACTGAACTTAATATAAGCCTACATTTTAAGTGTATCCTATTAATCTTCATATCAAAATGAAGTAACCATGTCTATTATTTTTCTAGCTATTTTTCAAAGAATGTCAAATTAAATAGAACCTGTAAAAGAATTCTCTATCTCAGTTCATAAATTCATGAATATCATAATCTCACTGAAGCCAATTTTTAATTACTGTCAAGTTAGTAATATCCCTTAGAAGATAGCATCTTATAGGTATTGGAGTGTTATAATTGTCAAAACTGCTGCTTTTTTCTTTAACGCATCTAATGAACGAGGAAAAAAGAATAATAAAATTTACACACATTCATAAACTGTAACCTATGAAAAAGAATCCAAATAAATGAGCAGATCAAAGACATTAATTAGCATTTAATTTGTAAGAGCAGCATGAAACAGTAATTGTATTGTGACCTTTACATGTTATATAAAGTAGAAGCATATTTATGTATGATATATAAAAGATTAGTGTCGCCCTAATGTGAATACTGTTAAAGAAACTGGTTTGTTAAAAGAACAAAGGCTCATTATTTTATAGATATTAATAGCAGATTTCTTGCCTAGTACTATACGAAGAAAAGTCAGAGCTAAACTATCATCTACTTAAGAAAAATTTAGAAGTAACTATAAAAGTCTCTCATTTTGCTGAGCTCTTTCTACTTCTAAACTGGATGCTGCCTGATTCAAATAGAATTTTGCTCAAGTTAACTCTTAAAAATATTAGCAAGCCTTGATTTATCTCTCTTAACACTTGAAATAGTGTTAAGCTAAATAGTGTGTGCTTCCCAGCAAGTGGAAAGGTATGACCCTTTAAGCTGAGGGAAATAGGACAGCACGAAACAACTAGAAATGTCTGTGATTCCTCTGATCCTCAGTTTTCTCACGTTCCCCAGTGGGACCCTAGAGTAGAGTTTTCATGTCAGACAGACCTGGCTTCACCACTTACTAGCTGTATGAACAGAACCAGCAAATTCACCTCTTTGGAGTTTTGATCTGCTTTTAAAATTGCCAACAGTCCACTTTATAGCACACTTTAATCCCCTCCACAGCTTTATTTTTCTACCACTTTCTAATCTACCACCTATATTACTTATTTATTTATCTTATTCCCACCGGAATGTAAGATAAAGGAGAGCAGAATTATCTGCCCCTCAAAATGCCTCTTTGGTAGAAGGAAAGTTTTAGACTGATTATTTTTAAGAAGCAGCAGACACAGGAGAAACTCTGAAAACCAAGTAGAAGTTACTCTTTTGTAAGAGACATTTACATTTATAAGAGAAATGCCCATTTGTGAGGATATCTCTCTCTCTGTAAGGATGACTACTTTCTCTAGAAACTCTTAGCAGTATAGAAGACAAGTACCACATAACAACCATACCTTTGTTCACTGCACTTTTCCTGGTAGCATCCCATAACTGGCTCCCCTATCCCTACAACAACTTCTTTTGTTTTTAGCTGGAGATTATATTTAAGGTGGTTACTTAGGACATTTCGGAGAGATATTTAGTTTTACAGGTCTCTCCCATATATTCAGGAGGTATGCTGCTGCTGCTGCTAAGTCGCTTCAGTCGTGTCCAACTCTGTGCGAGCCCATAGATGGCAGCCCACCAGGCTCCCCCATCCCTGGGATTCTCCAGGCAAGAACACTGGAGTGGGTTGCCATTTCCTTCTCCAATGCATGAAAGTGAAAAGGAGGTATATATGTTATCAAACTTCTGTTTTACTACTGTTAATCTGTCATTTATATAGGGTGGTCTCTGTAACCTAGAATAGTAGAGGGAAAATTTTTCCTCTTCCTCAAGGGCAAAAGTATGTCACTCTTGTTTTCTGTTGAATCACAATCATCTAGAATATTTGCTATTTATTGAAAGAAAGAGTGAATGAATAAATTAATTAAATACAAAGTGGGAAGAATAATATTAGCTTTTTCATGTCTTGCCATAGAAGTCATGCAATGTGTAAAGCACTAAACACAACATGTGGTACACAGTGAACGTTCATTGAAGCCAACTATTACTATTAAGTAATAAGTATAGTAAGAGTTCACAGTATGAAGTAGTAAGAGTTCACAGTATGAAGTAGTAAGAGTTCACAGTATGAAGTAGTGAGAGTTTGGGCTGAGGGAGGGCAAATGACCAGAGCATAGAAGTACTCATGGGTCACATTAAGGATTTTTATACTAATTCCAAAGTTCTAAGTTAAGGGTGGGATGGAGTAAACTTCATATTATATGTACTTCAAACCAGCAGTTGTAAGGAGGATGATTAGAAATGGAATGCAAGTCATTTAATCCTCTGACACTCAGTTTTTCATCTTGAAAATGGATGGAATAAAATGTGCCCAACATGCTCACCAAGGGAAAATAGCATAATAATTTATAAGGGTGCTGATAACTATGAAGTGATATGAGAATGTCATAATGCATTTATCACATCCGGATTTGGTATAGTAATGCTCACTAGAGTGTTTTTCATAAACAAGCAGCTTGAATACCAAGGAAAATATGCTAAATACAAATCACCCATCCTTCTCCTGAGAGAATTTCCCACCAAGCCTTCATTTTCATGTGCAATGGCATCCATTCATCAAGTACAGGCATACTTCAGGGATATTGAGGGCTAGGTTCCAACCACCACAATAAAGCAAGTATCACAACAAAGTGAGTCACGAGAATTTTTGTTTGTTTGTTTCCCAGTGTATAATAGTTATGTTTACACTCTATTAGCCTGTTAGACTTCCCTAATGGCTCAGACTATAAAGAATCTGCCTGCAGTGCGGGAGACACAGGAGACATGGGTTCAATCCCTGAGTTGGGAAGATTCCCTGGAGTAGGAAATAACAACTCTTTCCAGTATTCTTGCCTGGAAAATTCCATGGACATAGGAGCCTGGTGGGCTACAGTCCATGGGGTCACAAAGAGTCAGACACAACTGAAGTAACTAACACTTTAACTTTCATAATCTATTAAAAGTTACCTTTGCTGAAATTTAGATTCTGCTCCTATAAAAACTGGGGATAACAATAGCTCCTATCTCTTGGGTTATTCAGAGGATTCTCATGAGATCACACTTTTAAAATACTACAGAAATATAACTTCTACCTACAAAGAAAAACACCATCACATCAATATGGAAATTTAAAAAAAAAACAATGTATTTTTAGTAAGCATTACAGGATACATATATATATGTATCTTGCAAGAAGCTACAAAGCCAGAATAAAACTTTATACAATTTAAACAGCAAAGCAATATAAAATTCACTTGGGGTTTAAGGTAGCTATTTGTTTAGTTAATTGACCTCGTTTGTAAGAATAATAAAATTTCTCTTACCTCCTGGAAAAAACAAATGATTATATCTTGAGAGAGGCTCCCAGAGACATGTTTCCACATTTCAAGAGGGAGTGAAGCTCATGACCTTGAACACAACTCTGCATTACGAAACTGAAGACTGGACTCTTTTGGTCCCTGGAGAAATTACTCTTTGTTGCAAAGCTTACAGAAAGGACTCAACTCAGGCCCAAAGTGGCCCCAAGAGACATTCTAAGAAGGAGAAGGGAGGAAAATGGCTTCTTTCTCTTTTATTCATCCTTATAACCCTAGTGCCTGTTGATAGCACAGTGGTGAACACAGTTGTCTCCCATCTTTATCACCCTTACAAAAGCCCCCTCCCCCTAAATTATAGATATGAGAAATGAATTAGTAGGTATGAAAACATCTGGTAAATGTTTGTATATATTTTAATTAAATATTATTATTTGATTATTGTATTCTGCCACTTTTGTTTCCTCCAAGGTTACAGGATCACATGAAGAAAATTTCATGATCCTAGAAAGTAGGATCTATATTCTACTGAAAAGGAATATAGTACCCTCCTAGACTACCATAACCATCTTGCTGCCCATTCAGCCCACTAAGAGTTGAGTCTAGGCAAAGTCACATCTATGAAGAGACAGCAAATTACTCCACAATGGCAGGCTAATTTCTGAACCCAACAGAGACCTAAAAGTTACTGTATAAATGGACATATATGTATATATGTAATATATACTAATATGCTAAACATATTTATACATGTTATTAAATTATACATGCTATAAATATGTGGATATGTGTGTATACGGTTGCTTATGTGTGTGTCACACACATATGCATAAAAAAAAGATGTAGCTGACAATTTCCATATAAACTTCTCACATTGGCTGCAGGTGTAAAAAGTTTATGTATGTCAATAGTTTTCTCATCAAAGAAATATTCTTGGAAAACAAAGATACAGGTAGGAAACATCAGTCTTTGTGGGTTAACCAGACTTGCTAATAATCACCCTAGTAGAAAGAAAAAAATTTTTAACTTCTTAGTATTTCCATTCTTCTTAATGTTTCTATAAGTGCAGCTCCTTATGGGTTTTTATGGAGAGCTATACTGACTGTTTTGCATTCCCACTATATATTATATATGCGGCTTGTCATATTTGATTTTCTAAACTAATTGATGAGGTTGATATTATCATAATCCCTGCTTTATCATCGACAGGAAAGAAGTCTCAAGAGGTTAACTTAATTAATTTATAATAAGTTAAGGAAATAAAAGTCCATCTCAGGTCACATGATTAAGAACCCAATTCAGGTCATATGATTCAGCCTAAACAGTATAACATGTAGGTATTAATTTATTATTAACAAGAGAATTAGTTACCACCTGTCCACCTACTCACTAAGGACGAGGGAAACATAACAACTGCCAATAATGGTAGAGAATCAGAGGTAGTTTATGCTTTAAAACCTTCAGATTCCCTATTTTGCATTCCATAACATGTGCTGCTTGCTTGAGTACAACAAAAATGTATTTTTAGCCAAGTCTAAGGAAAGATTTAATGAAGAAAATGTGAGATTCCTATTCCTAAAGAATATAAGACAGGAAAATGGCTGCCTTGCTGAATTTTAGAGAGGGCATTTTTTTTCTATAGACTATCCATTTGAGTCTTTCACTTTTCAGTCGAGAAAACTGGTGCCCAGACATAAAGAAGTTTGTATAGTCACTCAGCAAGCCAGTAGTAGATACAGAATGGGAGCTCAGGTATATTTATACTCTTTGTCTTCTGTCCCCTTCATGATATCAGGGTACTAGATTTCCATTTAGAATGGTTTGACCAAAGCCTATTTGAAGTAGAATACCCTTGATGACTGCTGGATGGACATGTGCACACATAAAAATTCTGTTTGATCTTCTAATGTTTTTTGACAGAAAAATCTAAGTATCTTTTCCTATTAGGACTAAGAGGGAAATGTCCTCAGTTATCTCAATTCAATAATTAATAACATGGGGAAAGTGATTAGCGGCATCATACAGCCTAGTTCTTCTTGTGAAGGACTTTAGATTGAATCCTGTTACAAGTTTGACATTTGGTTCAGAGTGATGGCTTCCTGGAAATAAACAAACAAACAAACAAACAACAACAGAAAACATATTAAATGCCTCTCTTCCTTGATGCTATCAAATCTATATGAGAAGTTAGAGAGAAAGTCAAAGTATGTTTCTTTTTGTAATGGCCCAAATATTTCCCAGAAATAATTATAATGTTAGAGTTCCCATGCAATATGTGGTCTTTCTTATCAGGTCATCACAGGCTGTTAGTCAAGTAAACTGCAAAAATGATCCTGTCTTCCAGTAGTTTCCAGTACCTTCATCTGCCCCAGTTTGGGTTATCTCTCACACAACCTATTTCTCAGATACACACTTATCTTTTCTTGTGCTACCTGCCTTCAAAAGAAACAGGGTTCCACTCACTGATGAAAATTCAGTTCTGAGAACCACAACGTTGGATCTTGAGACTTTAGACAGGGAAAAAAGCAAAGGCCAGTTTAAAATTTGGTAGTCCTTAAAAAGTGGTAATCAGAAAATGACCAGTAAAATGTCATCAAGATCTAATCTTTGGGGAGGGGAGAAAAAAAGGATAAGAAAAAAAAAATCAAATGAATTGATTTGAGGAAACACTTTCAAAAAACTTAAATTACATCACTGATTCTTCTACTCTGAATTTAGCACTTGCATAAATAACATGTTTCAGTGTTTTCTTTACCTCCAGCTAGATTAATAGAAATTCCAGAATTTAAAAACTTAATGGATATATACTCCAACTAACTCTCTTGAAATTCATCTATCAAATCACTGTGCATTTATTCTACCAGATGAATAATTCCAGAGATGTTGATATATAGATATGTATAATTAGACAGGCAGAGATAGACAAATAGATAGATAGATAGATAGATCTCTACCAACACAGGTATAATTTTTCACCTAGAATATTAACAAAACTATTTTTTCATTGATGATACCCAAAGTACATAAAAATGCAATAAAACTGCAATTCCCATATACTGTTGGCAACATAATAAATTATTAACTTTCAAGAAGACACTATAATGAGGCAAATAATATCACATTTCTTATTATTAATAATTTTTTAAGTTATAAACACAATACTAAGTACATGATTGTTTTTAAATGAGTTACTTTTCTAACAGTAGGATAATAGCTACATTTATCAGCATATGTTAACACATTGTCTATGATACAGTAATTCTAAACCACGGTCAGAAATATATAGCATCAGGGAGTTTGCTGATAAAATAATATTAATTTAAAAGAGCAGAACACTGTATTAGCCAGGATGTTACCTGCAATCAATAATACAAACCCTGGCTAGTTTCTGCAATATAAAGAGTTTATTTAAACAACTTTAGTCACTGGGACTGGGAAAACAAGGTTGGAAACCACACAGTCAGGAATATGACAGATCTAGTCCAGGGAAGACTCTATGCTATCTTCACGGGGCACAGACATCTTACCTGTAGTGCTGGCAGTACTAATGCTGGAGTCCTGGCGGAGGCCTGGAATAGCTTCTGCTGCTCCTCTGGAAACTAGATGTAACTGTATGCCTCTTCCACCACCCCCCCACTCCCCACCCCTCACCCCCCCCCCCCCGCCACTGGGTGAAACCTTGCACAGACCCTGTAACCTCAAGTCACAAGTTTCTGATTCAGTCTGAGGTAAGGGTGCCTGATTGTTCCTGGGCTGTGCTTTGGGTTCAGAGGATGTCATGAAAGCAAGGATGTAACAATTACAATAGTGGGAGGAGGATCCTATCTGTTACAAAATTCATCAAAGTAAGACAAGTGTTGGATATCTTATGTCCAAAAACTATAACAAAAATCCACCAGAGACACAAAATTACATTTTGCTATGGTAACAACTAGTAAAACTATTATCACTGGAGAAGGGTTGGAAGGAATTCAGTCCTGGGTTCACACACTAAATAGTACTTAGGTTTGTACATTGAAGTTTGGGTGAGTTATTTCCTCTTTATCAATATTGTATATTTTTTCTAGATGCTATTAAATATACAAAATTTGTTGTTTTTTTTTTCTGTTAAGTGCAACATTAATTTTCTCAGGATGTGTTCTTCTTTGGAATATGAATATACCTTCTCTTATAGCACCTTAAGTAGATCTCAGTAGATATTAAGCATTTAATAAATATTTGATAAGTGATACAGAAAGAGACAATCAGTTTAACTGATGTGTGCCTCAATGGCTGTGGGCTACCTTGTTTTTATGCCTAAAATTCTATCTGAAATGCTCCCAGGATGATCAGTTCAACCCAGCAGTAATTACTTTTGGATAAATGAATAATGGCCCTATTTTTTTTTAACCTATCATTATAAACTGAATGCCTGGGTCTCCCCAAAATTCACATGTTTAAGTCCTAATCCTCAAAGTGATGGCAATAGGAAGTGGGACTTTGGTGAGGCACTTAGGTTTAGATGAGGGCATGAGAGTGGGGTCTCTAATGGGATTAGCTCCCTAATAAGAAGAGAGAAAGATACCAGCCTGTCCTCTCTTCTCTGTGTAAAGATGCAGCAAGAAGGCAGCCATCTACAAGTCAGTAAGGGACTTCTCAATAGGAACTGAATCTGCCAGCCCCAAGTCTTAGGTTTTTCAGACTCCATAAATGTGAGAAATTAACTGCTGCTTAAGCCACCTAGTCTACAGGATTTCATTATAGCAGCCCCAGCTAAGACACCTATATATGTATATTTTATACTATTAAAGTTTGTTGTTGTTGCTTTAAACAAACAAACAAACAAAAAAACAACTTAGGTCCACTTCACATGCTATAAAAATGTTCCTGAAAGTCAAGAGAAAGAAAAAAAGTAATCTAATATAAAACAACGTTTTCCTATTATCAGTAAAAAGATATGTTCAGATGCTGTTCAAAACATTTAAAAGGACATCTCTCCCCTTGAGGAAGGTGCACTGAAGTGCGGGTTTGGAGAAAGACAGCAAAGCGAAGGGGTGTATTAGATACATAAGTTTTTGAGTCTAGAAGTGGTCCAGTGGACACATGTCAGAAGTAGAAACACTAGAAATATAAGAATTTGGTTCTCACTGCCAAAGTGATCAATGATCCCACATGATATTCACTCTCTTAGAATATCAATCAACCAAATTCATCTATACATTGATGATCAAACATAAGTACCCATATATTAAGTGAGAGATAGGTAGAAATTGTTAGGCAGTCAATGTGTAGAGTCAATGTAGGCCTCAGTTCTTTTTCTAGTTTCAATTTCAACTTATTCCCTCACATAAACGTTTTGCTCCATTATCCTAAAGCTGTATTTGTTGTTCCAGTTTCTAGGCATTCAGAGGACTGCCTCCCTGGTCTGGAGGGTCATAAAACATTCAGACTCTGCACAAGACAATCATTAACTGCTGTTCAGTTTAACAAGGAGAAAAACTTCAGGTGGACCATTAACTCTTAAACATACATTTGGTCCTTAAATAATGGTCTGGGGTCTTGAGAAAGGGTCAGGGGATGGTTGCAATGTCTGAGGAAACTGAGAAACTGGGAACCAAAAGAAAGCCATAAAAAGGACAAACTGAACATTGCAATTTTTAAACTGATTGGTCAGAAATTACACGTATTTGGTACCAGACCAACCAAAGACCAGCAGATCAATTCTAATAAAAATATAGATCTCTGTTATCCCTACCTTTTGGGGCTCTTCATCCATTCTGTGTCTATGCTGAGAGCTTTGTATCTCTACCCTTTAAAATAAACTTTGCCTGTGTGAGTGTTTTCGAGTTTGTGGAGTTCATTTCTTGGTTCCTCGAACAGAACTCGATTTTCCCATTTCATGAGAACTGAGGTGGGAACACAAACTTCTCTGCCTGAGTCCAAAGCCAACTCAGCCCTTTCACCATCTCAAATAACAGTGTGGTTCACTCTTGTAAGAGGTGACATGGGGTTTTTAACCCAGGTATTTTGAACTTGGAGTCTCACTAATATTACTCAAGGACTGGAGAAAAATCACATCCATTGAAACACAATCACCCTTTTTCAGACTTAAAGTATTAAAATGTAATAAGGTGAGAGAAGGGCCACTAGAGAAGAGATGGAAACAAATAATACAATTGGGACACCAAGGAGTAACATTTTCATCAAAGAGAATGCCAACCAGTGGTTTCATTGGCAGTTCCAAACCTATATCTCAGACTTGCCCAGGCAAGAGATTACTAGCAAATTATATCCAAAGCTCAATCAAAGCAATGAGTCAAAAGTACATAATTTTATTTATCAGGATATAAAATCTTCATCAAAATATAAAATCTCATCTTCATAGAAATGCCAGATTCTCTTACTTAGCATTCTGGATAATTATACATTCTTAACGGGAGCTGGTTATTTTCTAGAAGACACCGGATGATAGAAGTGCCCTGTCAGGAAAATCCAGGTCCTTTCCTGTGTGTGTGTTGGGGGGGGGGGGGGCGGGGGTGTGTGGGAGGGGAGAGGTGTTGAAGTCATTAGGCAACTATTAGGGTGAGATCACATTTAAACTATTTTAAACTGCAGAGGCCATCTGCCTCTCTGTGTACCATCTATAGCCCTGTCACTCAGTCGTGTCTGACTCTTTGCGACCCCATGGACTGTAGCCTACTAGGCTCCTCTGTCCATGGGATTTTCCAGGAAATAGTACTGGAGAGGATTGCCATTTCCTTTTCCAGGGGATCTTCCCAACCCAGGGATCAAACCCGGGTCTCCCACATTGTAGACAGACGTTTTACCATCTGAGCCACCAGGGAAGTCCCTGTGTACTATCTAGAGATGCTAAATTCTATATCTATGTATTGAAAATAGCTAACAGGGGAATTTAAACATCTTCCTCAAAAATGTCATCAAGGATTCAGATATGTCACAGACATCTAATTTAGTCATCCCATAGGACATTGATCTAGCATGGCACACTTTGCACTGTACTTAATGTCTTGTCATCTCTCCAGCACCAGCTCATTTCATCTTCACAATTCTTTTAACTATCATGTACCTAAAAATTAAATTTTATAAATTACCCTGAGTTCATAATGACAGTCCTATGTTCCAAACCTAATTGCAAAATATTATATTGAAGATTCTACCTGGAGTCTGTTCCACAATTATACTGTTGCCTTTTTTCAATCATTTCAAATCCCATACAATATATAAGCTCAATTAAAAGTTTATCTTTCACCACCAGGAAGAATCCTGTCCTCCTGTAGACTCTCATAGTCCTTTGTTTTTCTTTTTCTACATTATTAATAATCTGCCTCATTTAGAGTTACTTACTTATAAATATCTCATCTCCCCTACAAACTGTAAACTCCTTAATAAACATTCTGAGTTGCAGTCATCTTTTTAAACTCCCCTGTGTCTAGACCAATGTATATAAAACTAATTCAATCACTCCTGATAAATAAAATTATGTTTTAAAAAAACTAATTTAGCAACAAACTGGGTACAGAGAATTAGAGAGAAGCAATTTGGAATGAGTATTAAAAGTATGAACTTCATTATGAAACACTTTTGCAACTTGGTGGTGGTGGTTTAGTTGCTAAGTCAAGTCTGACTCTTGTGGCCCTATGGACTGTAACCTGCCAGGCTCCTCTGTCCACGGGATTCTCCAGGCAAGAATACTGGAGTGGGTTGCCATTTCCTTCTCCAGAGGATCTTCCTGACCTAGGAATTGAACCTGGATCTCCTGCATTGCAAGCAGATTCTTTACCAACTGAACTCAGCTTACTAACTGTGAAAATTTGCTAAAAGAATTTAAATATTTTAGGTCTTGGTTTCTTTAGAACTATACAATGAAGATATTTCTGGGACATTCATCAGAGAGTTTTTATCAGAATTTAATTAGATGATGCCTTTTAAGCACTTCATTGTAGTAAATGGCTAACAAATGTTGCTATTATTTCTCAATTTAGAAAGTACCAAGACATACAAGATATATTCTTTTTCTGTCTCTCTCTCCCTTTCTCTCACCCTCCAAATATGGGCTTCCAAGGTAGTTCAGTGGTAAAGAATCTGCCTGCTAATGAAAGAGATGCAGGTTTGATCCCTGGGTCTGGAAGATCCCCTGAAGATGGAAATGGCAACCCACTCTAGTTTTCTTGCCTGGAAAATCCCATGGACAGAGGAACCCGACAGGCTACAATCCATTAAGTTGTAAAGAATCAGAAATGACTGAGAACACACATCACCATCAATAAAAATAACATAGTGTTACCAAAGGGTAAATTATCACTTGTATTTTATTATTCCTTGACTGAAAACATCTACCTGGAGGTTACTGTCAAAAAAAAAAAAAAAAGAAAGAAAGAAATCCAGGCTTAACTGAGGCGAAAATTTTTTCAAGATGACCATTGCCGTAGAGCATTCTCTGTTCCAACCTCAGAATCTGTGTTTCAGAATCAGGCGGAAAAGGCTTTTCTTTTATAGAGAGGTTAAAGCAGAGTGGACAGGAACATCACTGGGAAAGGAAGCAACCAGTGGGGACCAAAAAACAGCATGATTATGGTGGTTTAACAGGAAATAGTCTTCCCTCTTGTGGATTGATTGTTGAAATGAGCCATTAAGAGGGTAGAGGAGAGTGGTGGGGGTATTCAGTACCCTCAGTTCAGTTCAGCTGTTCAGTTGTTTCAGACTCTTTTGACACCATGGACTGCAACATGCCAGGCTTCTCTGTCCATCAGCAACTACCAAAGCATGCTCAAACTCAAGTCCATCAAGTCGGTGATGTCATCCATCTCATCCTTTGTCGTCCCCTTCTCCTCCTGCCTTCTATCTTTCCAGCATCAGGGTCTTTTCCAGTGAGTCAGTTCTTCCCAATAGGTGGCCAAAGTATTGGAAGGACTTTAGCATCAGTCCTTCCAATGAATATTCAGGACTGATTTCCTTTAGGATTGACTGGTTTGATCTCCTTGCTGTACAAGAGCTTTGCAGGGTCTTGGACTCTCAAGAGTCCAACACCACAGTTCAAAAGCATCAGTTTCTCAGTACTCAGCTTTCTTTATGGTCCAGTTCTCACATCCATACATGACTACTGGAAAAACCATAGCTTTGACTAGATGGACATTTGTCGGGAAAGTAACATCTCTGCTTTTTAATACACTGTCTAGGTTGGTCATAGCTTTTGTTCCAAGGAGCAAACATCTTTTAATTTCATGGCTACAGCCACCATCTGCAGTGATTTTGGAGCCCAAGGAAAGAAAGTCTCTCACTGCTTCCATTGTTTCCCCATCCATTTGCCATGAAGTGATGGGACCAGATGCCATGATCTTACTTTTCTGTAAGTTGAGTTTTAAGCCAGGTTTTACACTCTCTTCTTTCACTTTCATCAAGAAGCTCTTTAGTTCCTCTTTGTTTCCTGCATTAGGGTGGTGTCCTCTGCATATATGAGGTTACTGAGATTTCTCCCTGCAATTCTGATTCCAGCTTTACTTCATCCAGCCTAGTATTTCTCATGATGTATTCTGCATATAAGTTAAATAAGCAAGGTGACGATATACAGCCTTGACATACTCCTTTCAAAATAAGGAATCAGTCCATATTTCCTTGTCTGGTTCTAACTGTTGCTTCTTGACCTGCATACAGATTTCTCAGGAGGCAGGTCAGGTGGCCTGGTATTCCCATCTCTTTATGAATTTTCCACAGTTTGTTGTGATCCACACAGTCAAAAATGATCCACAGGGTCATTGTAAAAGACCCTGATGCTGGGAAAGTTTGAAGGCAAGAGGATAAGGGGACAACAGAGGATGAGATGGTTGGATGACATCACTGACTCGATTGACATGAATTTGAGCAAGCTCTGTGAGTTGCTAATGGACAGAGAAGCCTGGCACGCTGTAGTTTGTGAGGTTAAAAGGGTTGGACACGATTGAGTGACTGAATTGCAATGAACACAGTCAAACGTTTTGGCATAGTCAATAAAGCAGAAGTAGATTTTTTTTTTCTGGAACCTTCTTGCTTTTTCTATGATTCAACAGATGTTGGCAATTGGATCTCTGGTTCCTGTGACTTTTCCAAATCCAGGTTGAACAGCTGGAAGTTCACAGTTCAAATACTGTTGAAGTCTTGCTAGGAGAATTTTAAGAATTACTTTGCCAATGTATGGGATGAGTGCAATTGTGTGGTAGTTTGAACATTCTTTGTCATTGCCTTTTTTGGGATTGGAATGAAAACTGAACTTTTTCAGTCCTGTGGCCACTGCTAGTTTTCCAAATATACTGACATATTGAGTGCAGCACTTTCACAGCATCATCTTTTAGTATTTGAAGTAGCTCAGCTGGAATTCCATCAGCTCCACTGGCTTTGAACTAAGGCCCAGTTGGCTTCACATTCCAGAATGTCTGGCTCTAGGTGAGTGATCACACTATTGTGATTATCTGGGTCATTAAGATCTTTTTTGTGTAATTCTTCTGTGTACTCTTGCCAACTCTTCTTAATATCTTTTGCTTCTTTTCTGTCCACAACGTTTCTGTCCTTTATTGTGCCCATCATTACATTAAATGTTTCCTTGTTAGCTCTCATTTTCTTTTTTTTTTTTTCATGCATTGAACTTGGACTGGTCATCTATTTCACATATGGTAATATACATGTTTCAACACTATTCCCTCAAATCATCCCACCCTCACCTTCTCCTACAGAGTCCAAAAGTCTGTTCTTTATATCTGTGTCTGTTTTGCTGTCTCATATATAGGGTTATCATTACCATCTTTCTAAATCCCATATATATGCATTAATATACTGTATTGGTGTTTTTCTTTCTGACTCACTCCACTCTGTTAAATAAACTCCAGTTTTATCTGCCTCATTATAAGTGATTCAAATCCGTTCTTCTCAACAGCTCAGTAATATTCCATTGTGTATTTGTACCACAACTTTATTATCCATTCATCTGCCAATGGACATTTAGGTTGTTTCCATGTCCTAGGAACTGTAAACAGTGCTGAGATGAACATTGGGGTACACGTGTCTCTTTCAATTCTGGTTTCCTCAGTGTGTATGCCCAGCAGTGGGACTGCTGGTTTGTATGACAGTTTAATTCCAGTTTTTTCAGGAATCTCCATACTGTTCTCCATAGCAGCTGTTCAGTTCAGTTCAGTTCAGTAGGTCAGTCATGTCCGACTTTTGCAACTCCATGGACTGCAGCACACCAGGCCTCCCTGTCCATCACCAGTTCCCAGAATTTACTCAAATTCATGTCCATTGAGTCAGTGATGCCATCCAACCATCTCATCCCCTTTCGTACCCTTCTCCTCCTGCCTTCAATCTTTCCCAGGACCAAGGTATTTTCAAATGAGTCAGTTCTTCACTTCAGGTGGCCAAAGTATTGGAGTTTCAGCTTCAGCATCAGTCCTTCCAATGAATATTCAGGACTGATTTCCTTTAGGATGGACTGGTTGGATATCCTTGCTGTCCAAGGGACTCTCAAGAGTGTTCTCCAATAGCACAGATCAAAAGCATCAATTCTTTGGCTCTCAGCTTTCTTTATAGTCCAACTCTCACATCCATACATGACTACTGGAAAACCATAGCTTTGACAAGACAGATGTTTGTTGGCGAAGTAACATCTCTGCTTTTTAATATGCTGTCTAGGTTGGTGATAACTTTTCTTCCAAGGAGCAAGTGTCTTTTAATTTCATGGCTGCAGTCACCATCTGCAGTGATTCTGGAGCCCCCCAAAATAAAGCCTCTGTTTCCACTGTTTCCCCATCTATTTGCCATGAAGTGATGGGACCAGATGCCATGATCTTAGTTTTCTGAATGCTGAGGTTTAAGCCAGATTTTTCACTCTCCTCTTTCACTTTCATCAAGAGGTTCTTAAGTTCCTCTTCACTCTCTGCCATAAGGGTGGTGTTATCTGCATGTATGAGGTTATTGATATTTCTGTGATATTGATATTGATAGCGGCTGCACTAGTTTGCATTCCCACCAACACTGTAAGAGGGTCCCCTTTTTCCCACACCCTCTCCAGCATTTATTGTTTGTAAACTTTTTGATAGCAGCCATTCTGACCAGCATGAGATGGTACCTCTTTGTGGTTTTGATTTGAATTTCTCTGATAATGAGTGATGCTGAGAATCTTTTCATATGTTTATTAGCCATCTGCATGCCTTCTTTGGAGAAATGTCTGTTAGTTCTTTGGCCAATTTTTTTGAATTTGGTTGTTTATTTTCCTGGTATTGAGCTGCATGAGCTGTTTGTATATTTTTTTAGATTAATTCTCTGTCTGTTGCTTCATTTGCTATTATTTTCTCCCATTCTGAAGGCTGTCTTTCCACTTTGCTTAGAGTTTCCTTCATTGTGCAAAAACTTTTAAGTTTAACTAGGTCCCATTTGCTTATTTTTGCTTTTATTTCCATTACTTTGTGAGGTGGGTCTTAGAGGATCTTGCTGTAATTTATGTCAGAGGGTGTTTTGCCTATGATTTCCTCTAGGAGATTTATAGTTTGGGGTTTCACATTTAATTATTTAATCTATTTTGAATTTATTTTTGCGTATGTTGTTAGAAAGTGTCTGTTTTCATTCTTTTCAAGTGGTAGACCAGTTTTCCCCGCACCACTTGTTAAAGAGATTGTCTTTTCTGCATGGTATATTTTTGCCTCCTTTGTCAAAGATAAGGTGTCCATGGGTGTGTGGATTTATCTCTGGGCTTTCTATTTTGTTCCATTTATCTGTATTTTTGCCTTTGTGCCAATACCATACTGTCTTGATGACTGTAAATTTGTAGTATAGTCTGATATCAGGCAGGTTGATTCCTCCAGTTCCATTCTTCTTTCTCAAGATTGCTTTGGCTATTCGAGCTGTTTTTTTGTTTATTTGTTTGTTTTTTCTGTATTTCCATATAAATTGTGAAATTATTTGTTCTAGTTCTGTGAAAAATGCTGTTGGTAGCTTGATCAGGATTGCACTGAATCTGTAGATTGCTTTGGAGAGTATACTTATTTTCACTATATTGATTCTTCTGATCTTTGAAGATGGTATATTTCTCCATCTATTTATGTCATCTTTGATTTCTTCCATCGGTGTTTTATAGTTTTCTATATATAGGTCTTTTGTTTCTTTAGATATATTTATTCCTAAGTATTGTATTCTTTTCATCAAAATGGTGAATGGGATTGTTTCCTTAATTTCTCTTTCTGTTTTCTCATTGTTAGTGTATAGGAATGCAAGGAATTTCTGTGTGTTAATTTTATATCCTGCAACTTTACTATATTCATTCATCAGCTCTAGTAATGTTCTGGTGGTGTCTTTAGGGTTTTCTGTGTAAAGGATCATGATTCTGCAAACAGTGAGAGTTTTACTTCTTCTTTTCTAGTCTGGATTACTTTTATTTCTTTTTCTTTCTGATTGTTGTGGCTAAAACTTCCAAAACTATGTTGAATAGTAGTGGTGAGAGTCAGCACCCTCGTCTTGTTCCTGACTTTAGGGAAATTCTTTCAATTTTTCACCACTGAGGATAATGTTTGCTGTGGGTTTGTCATATATGGCTTTTATTATGTTGAGGTATGATTCTTCTATGCCTGCTTTCTGAAGAGTTTTCATCATACATGGCTGTTGAATTTTGTCAAAAGCTTTCTCTGCATCTATTGAGATAATCATATGTTTTTTATCTTTCAATTTGTTAATGTGGTGTGTTGTAATGATTGATTTGTGAATATTGAAAAATCCTTGCATTCCTGGGATAAAGCCCACTTGGTCATGATGCATGATCTTCATAATATGTTGTTAGATTCTGTTTGCTAGGATTTTGTTGATGATTTTTGCATCTATGTTCATCAGTGATATTGGCCTGTAGTTTTCTTTTTTTGTGGCTTCTTTGTCTAGTTTTGGTATTAGGGTGATGTTGGCCTCATAGAATGAGTTTGGGAGTTTACCTTCTTCTGCAAATTTCTGGAAGAGTTTGGGTAGGATAGGTGTTAGCTCTTCTCAAAATTTTTGGTAGAATTCACCTGTGAAACCATCCAGTCCTGGGCTTTTGTTTGCTTGTGATGGGTCTGTTAAGATTTTCTATTTCTTCCTGATTCAGTTTTGGAAGGTTATACTTTTCTAAGAATTCGTCCATTTTTCCCAAGTTGTCCATTTTATTGGCATATAGCTGCTGATAATAGTCTTTTATGACCCTTTGTATTTCTGTGTTGTCTGTTGTGATTTCTCCATTTTCATTTCTAATTTTGTTGATTTGAGTCTCCCTTTTTTTCTTGATGAGTCTGGCTAATGGTTTGTCTATTTTATCTTCCCAAAGAACCAGCTTTTAGTTTTGTTGATTTTTGCTATAGTCTCCTTTGTTCCTTTTTCATTTATTTCTGCTCCAATTTTTATTATTTCTTTCCTTCTACTAACCCTAGGGTTCTTCATTTCTTCTTTTTCTAATTGCTTTAGGTGTAAAGTTAGGTTGTTTATTTGATTTTTTTCTTGTTTCTTGAGGTAAGCTGGTATCACTACAAACCTTGCCCTTAGCACTGATTTTACTGAATCCCATAGGTTTTGGATTGTCATATTTTCATTTTCATATGTTTCTGTGCATATTTTGATTTCCTTTTTAATTTCTTCCATGATTTGTTGGTTATTGATAAGCATGTTGTTTAGCCTCCATATGTTTGTATTTTTCTTGTTTGCTCGTATTTTTAATAGTTTTTCCCCCCTAGATGACATCTAATCTTACTGCATTATGATCAGAAAAGATGCTTGAAATAATTTTAATTTTTTGAATTTACCAAGGCTAGATTTGTGACCCAGAATATGATCTATCCTGGAGAAGGTTACGTGTGCATTTGAGAAAAATGTAAAATTTATTGTTTTGAAGTGAAATGTCCTATAGATATCAATCAGGTTTACCTGGTCCACTGTATCATTTAAAGTTTGTGTTTCCTTGCTAATTTTCTGTTTGGTTGATCTACCCATAGGTGTGAGTGGGGTATTAAAGTCTTCCACTATTATTGTGCTACTGTTAATTTCCCCTTTCATATTTGTTAGCTTTTGCCTTACATATTGAGATGCTCCTATGTTGGGTACATATATATTTATGATTGTTATATCTTCTTCTTGAATTGACCCTTTGATCATTATGTAGTGTCCTTCTTTGTTTCACGGCCTCTGTTTCAAAGTCTATTATCTGATATGAGTATTGCTACTCCAGCTTTCTTTTGATCTCCATTTGCATGAAATATCTTTTTCCAGCCCATCACTTTCAGTCTGTTTGTGTCCCTTAGTTTGAGCTGGGTCTCTTGTAGACAGCAAATTTAGGGGTCTTGTTTTGTATCCACTCAGGCAATCTTTGTCTTTTTGTTGGTGCTTTCAACCCATTTATGGTTAAAGTAATTATTGATAAGTATGATCCCATTGCCATTTACTTTGTTGTTTTGGGTTCAAGTTTATAAACCTTTTTTTGTGTTTGCTGTCTAGGGAAGATCTTTTAGCACTTGTTTAAGTGATGATTTGGTGGTACTGAATCCTCTCAGCTTTTGCTTGTCTGTAAAGCTTTTGATTTCTCCTTCATATTTGAATGAGATCCTTGCTAGGTATAGTAATCTGGGTTGTAGATTTTTCTCTTTCATCACTTTAAGTATGCCCTGTCATTCCCTTCTGGCCTGAAGAGTTTCTATTAAAAGATCAGCTGTTGTCCTTATGGGGATCCCCTTGTGTGTTATTTGTTGCTTTTCCCTTGCTGCTTTTAATATTTGCTCTTTGTCTTTGATCTTCCATAGTTTGATTAATATGTGTCTTGGGGTGTTTTGCCTTGGGTTTATCCTGTTTGGGACTCTCTGGGTTTCTTGGACTTTGGTGGCTATTTCCTTACCAATTTTAGGGAAATTTTCAACTATTATCTCCTCAAGTATTTTCTCGTGCCCTTTCTTTTTGTCTTCTTCTGGGACTCTTAGGAATTGAATGTTGGGTGTTTAACATTGTTCCAGAGGTCTCTGAGGTTGTCCTCATTTCTTTGCATTCTTTTTTTCTTTTTTCCTCTCTGCTTCATTTATTTCCACCATTCTATCTTCCACCTCACTTATCGTATCTTGTGCCTCAGTTACTCTACTGTTGGTTCCCTCCAGAGTGCTTTTGATCTCATTTATTGCATTATTCATTGTTGATTGACTCTTTATTTCTTCTAGGTCCTTGTTAAACATTTCTTGCATCTTCTCAACACTTGTCTCTAGTTTATCTGTAACTCCATTTTGCTTTCAAGATTTTGGATCATCTGTACTATCATTATTCTGAATTCTTTTTCAGCTAGACTTCCTATCTCCTCCTCTTTTGTTTGGTTTCATGAGCATTGATCATGTTCCTTTACCTGCTGAGTATTTCTCTGCCTTTTCATTTTGTTTATATTGCTGTGTTTGGGGTGCCTTTTGTGTAGGCTGGAATTTCGTGGTTCGTCTTTACTGTGGAGCCTGCTCCCTGTGGGTGGGGTTGGACTAGTGACTTGTCAAGGTTTCCTGGTTAGAGGAGCTTGCATCTGTGTTCTGGTGGGTGGAGCTGGATCTCTTCTCTCTGGAGTGCAATGAAGTGTCAAATAGTGAGTTTTAGGATGTCTATGGGTTTAGCCTGGCTTTGGGAAGCCTGTCTTTTAATGCTCAGGGCTGTGATCCTGCTTTGCTGGAGAATTAGCATGGTATGTCTTGCTCTGAAAATTGTTGGCTCTTGGGTGGAGCTTGGTTTCAGTGTAGGTATGGAGGCTTTTGGGTGAGCTCTTGTCTATTAATGTTCCCTGGAATCAGGAGTTCTCTGATGTTCTCAAGTTTGCAGTTAAGCCTCCTGCCTCTAGATTTCAGTCTTATTCTTACAGTAGCCTCAAGACTTCTCCATCCATACAGCACAGATGATAAAACATCTAGGTTAATGGTGAAACAATTCTCCACAGTGAGGGACACCCAGAGAGGTTCACAGAGTTACATGGAGAAGAGAAGAGGGAGGAGGGAGGTAGAGGTGACCAGGAGGAGAAGAGAGGAAGTCAAAAGGGGAGAGACCAATCTAGCCAGTAATCAGTTCCCTAAGTGTTCTCCACAGTCTAAAATACTCAAAGATTCACAGAGTTAAGTAGAGAAGGGGGAGAGCGGAGACAGAGGTGACCTCCTTCAGAAGAGAATGGGCTGCCTTTCTGGGTGCCTGGTGTCCTCTGCCAGCCTTCAGAAATTGTTTTGTGGAAGTTGCTCAGCATTCAAATGATCTTTTGATGAATTTGTAGGGGAGAAAGTGGTCTCCCCATCCTATTCCTCTGCCATCTTGGAACTGCACCTAGTAGCTCTTGTTTTCTTGAAGAAATCTCTAGTGTTTCCCATTCTATTGTTTTCCTCTATTTCTTAGCATTGATCACTGAGGAAGGCTTTCTTATGTCTCCTTGCTATTCTTTGGAACTCTTCATTCAGATGGATATATCTTCCTTTTCTCCTTTGCCTTTGGTGTCTCTTTTTCTCTCAGCTATTTGTAAAGGCTCCTCAGACAACCATTTTGCCTTTTTGCATTTCTTTTTCTTGGGGATTTTTTTGATCACTGCCTCCTGTACAACGTTACAAACCTCCATCCACAGTTCTTCAGGCATTCTATCAGATCTAATCCCTTGAATCTATTTGTCACTTCCACGGTATAATCATAAGGGATTTGATCTAGGTCATACCTGAATGATCTAGTGATTTTCTATACTTTCTTCAATTTAAGTCTGAATTTGGCAGTAAGGAGTTCATGATCTGAGCCACAATCAGCTCCTGGTATTGTTTTTGCTGACCGTATAGAGCTTTTCCATCTCCAGCGACAAAGAATATAATTAATCTGATTTTGGTATTGACCATCTGGTGATGTCCATGTGTAGAGTCATCTCTTTTGTTGTTAGAAGAGGGTGTTTGTCATGACCAGTGCATTCTCTACCTTCAGTACCTTAGAACTTGCTTAAGCTTATGATCAAATCACAGTTCAGGGGTTGTGGGATGAGAGAACCCTAACTAAAGTTTGGTCAACTCGAGTCAATGGTAAGTTATGAGCAATTATGAGCACTTGGCTATCACATATCATTTAACTTATATCTCATTCAGTTCAGTTCAGTTCAGTTCAATTGATCAGTAGTGTCCAACTCTTTGCGACCCCCTGAATTGCAGTACGCCAGGCCTCCCTGTCCATCACCAACTCCCGGAGTTCACTCAGATTCACGCCCATCGAGTCCGTGATGCCATCCAGCCATCTCATCCATCCTCTGTCGTCCCCTTCTCCTCCTGCCCCCAATCCCTCCCAGCATCAGAGTCTTTTCCAATGAGTCAACTCTTCGCATGAGGTGGCCAAAGTACTGGAGTTTCAGCTTTAGCATCATTCCTTCCAAAGAAATCCCAGGGCTGATCCCCTTTAGAATGGACTGGTTGGATCTCTTGCAGTCCAAGGGACTCTCAAGAGTCTTCTCCAACACCGCAATTCAAAAGCATCCATTCTTCAGCGCTCAGCTTTCTTCACAGTCCAACTCTCACATCCATACATGTCCACTGGAAAAACCATAGCCTTGACTAGATGGACCTTCGTAGGCAATGTAATGTCTCTGCTTTTCAATATGCTATGTAGGTTGGTCATAACTTTTCTTCCAAGAAGTAAGCGTCTTTTAATTTCATGGCTCAAATCTCATTGGTCAAAGCAATTTACAAGACTACACTCATTTTAGAGGCAGGAGGAAAATATAATCCTGGCCTGTGTTGAATGGAAGAATAACATAATATTTATGAACAGACCAAGTGACTACTGTAGTAGGTCTCAACCCTTCCCTTCCTCTTCATGGAGGAATCTTCTCTGGCTGGAAGGCAACTTCTCCCAGTGTGACCTCATCTTATACCAGGAAATTTGAAAGTGTCATTCATTCAGGGGCATGATCAAAATGTTTCACATTTAAACATTGAAAAAATAATGTGCTTTCCCAATTTTCATTAAGAAATTAAGATAACATATTGAATTATTTGCGATGATTTATTTTTCTTTCACAGATGTTTAACTTCAAAGGCTGCTTTAACCTACATACATTAGAAACTAAATAAGAGAACTTATTTTACCTCAAGGCATTCTGTAGGGACCATCTTGTTCTATGGGCTTTGCCATGTGAATAGACTTGAGTAGCTTTCCTGTGTCTCACAGGACTTGGGGAACCTCTATCAACTTCTCCAGGTGGTGGATCAAAAGCTCTGGATTGCAAATCTAGATAAATCAGCTAAATGAACATTCTATTCATGAACCGCATGGGCAAAAGAGATAAGAATATCTGCTAGCTAAAGGGGTTGTTATGAGGATGAAATGATGTGCTATGAGTATGCACTGTAATTTTAAATAGGTAAATAAATAGAGGGGATTTTTATTTATGTATCAGATTCTGTTCATTATAGAGTTTGATTGTATGCCATGGGCACTTTATATACTTATTACACTTAATCACTCCTAAAATCTAATGGGGTATTATCTTCATGCTACAGATGAGGAACACACAAATACACGCGCACTAAACCTTACTTTGGGAACAAGGGATGCCTTGACAGGATACTAGGCTCCATCCCCCAAAACTAGAATGGAAAGGAGTCAGCCTTTAAATACACTGCGCTCTGTATTTTAAATTCTGTAATGTCTTGAGCAGATTACTTGTCCACTTTAAGCTGTGGCTTCCAAATCTATTAAACGGAGATAAAAGTATCTTTCTGTGGGGTAGTTGTATAGCTTCAATTCAATAAGATAATGCATATAAGAACATTTAGCTCAGTGCCTTTCATATGGGCTTCTCTCATAGCTCAGTCAGTAAAGAATCTGCCTGCAGTGCAGGAGACCCAGATCGATCCCTAGATCTGGAAGATCCCCTGGAGAAGGAAATAGCAACTCACTCCAGTATTCTTGCCTGGAATATCCCATGGACAGAGTAGTCTGGTGGGCTACAGTCAATGGGGTCACAAGGGTCAGACACGACTTAGCGACTAAACCATCACCACTTGCATATAATGAGCACTCAGCAAATGTTCTGTAAACATTTGGACAAAAACTTGCAAACTGACTTGCAAAGAAAGGGACATGGGAGGGGGGGACTGGGATTTGCATTCAAGAAGCAAATGTATTGACAAGTATCAGGTTACAAGTCTTGGATCTCAAACAGAGATCACTGAAACAGACTTTTGGACAGTGTTTGGACTAAGAAGCTGCCTGCAATACAGGAGACTGGTGATCAATCCCCGGGTTAGGAAGATCTCCAGGAGAACAGAATGGCTACCCAGTTCACTATTCTTCCCTGGAGAATTCCATGGACATAGGAGCCTGGTGAGCAAGAGCTGAACATTGATTAAGTGACTAAGCATGCACTCATGCATGGGCTAAAAGAGCAAGTAGATACAGGAGTAGCAAATGCTGCCCAAAAGAGGGCCTTGCCTCTAAATGTTTATGAATTTCTAAAGGTAAAATTCAAAAGGATGAATTTCAAATACAATTTCAGTCAATGGCATTTTCCAAACAGAACAGGAGCATCATAGATACATTAAGCATTGATATTTGCTTTCCACTTAATTCTTCAATCCAAATGACTACTCATCTAGCTCTTGGTTGTCACCAGTGAGCAAGTTTGTCCTGAGGGCTTCCTATCTGCAGTTCTAGATCTCCTCTAATCCCACTTTGTTCCACTTCCTCACCACAAAACTTCTCCGAGTGTACCCAGGAATGCTATAGCTGCCAGTCATTCATTTCTTCACATAATCATATAAGAGTCAGTGCAGTTGTTCTCAAAATGTAGTTTTTTGTTTTGTTTTGTATTGTTTTGTTTTCTGGCAGTATCTGAGGGTTTTCTAGAAATATAGATTTTCAGGCCCCAGTTCAGACCTTTTGAATCAAATACTCTGAAATGGCACAACCCTAAAGGCCAGCAGTCCCCAATCTTTTTGGCATCAGAGACTGATTTCAAGGAAGATAGTTTTTCCATGGATGGGGTGGGGGGCGGGGAATGGTTTCTGGATGATTCAAGTGCATTACATTTATTGTGTACTTTATTTCTAATCTAATGCTGCTGATGATCTGATAGGAGGTACCAGTCCATGACCTAGAGGTTGGGGACCCCTGTTCTTCTTGGTTCTGATACTTGTTAACATATCCTCTAAAACTGTGATTTTAGAGGAAAGCAATCTGACTGTACTTATTCATCTGGAAGTGTGAATAACAGATTTATTGAGTCACTGACTCCTTAAAAGAGGAGCTTCAAAACAAGTTTGGTATCTTCAACTCCCAACCAGATTGACAAGATTCCTATACAGAGAATCAGTAGCAGACAATATTTCCATCCAAGAGATGAATGTTACCAGACCTGCCAGAATGAGACCAACTACACGCATGCTAAGTCACTTCAATCATATCAGACTCTTTGTGACTCCTCATGGATTGCAGGCCGCTAGGCTCCTCAGTCCATGGGATTCTCCAGGCCAAGATACTGGAGTGGATTGCCACACCCTCCACCAAGGGATCTTCTGGATCCAGAGACTGAACCCACATCTCATGTCTCCTGCACTGGCAGACCAGTTCTTTACCAGTAGCACCACTTTGGAAGCCTAGCCTCAGGAGAGGCATAAAATGACTAAGTTTCTGGGTTAATTACAGCATGTAGCTGATTTTTAAAAAATCCAGTCAGGGCCCACCAGGGGAAACGGATTGAATGTAACTGTAATTTCATCATCCTTCATAACCTTGGCCTTAGCTTAGTTCAAACAGGCTCAAATTACAATAACTGTGTTCACAGAAATACATAATTCTATAGCAGACAAGAATCTTAGAGATCTTCTAGCTCAATTGTGTGTAATATATAGAAATTGCCAGATAGGAAGTGAAGTGCCTTGCTTAAGATCACATGACATGCTGGAATAACAAAGGTCAAGTGTTATCAAATCCCAAATCTAATTTCATTCCAAACTACTTCTAACTATGAAAATAAAGAATCTACAGACAATGAGTATGCTTTAGCAAACTAGAAGAGGACAAATATCACTGGGTGGCACACTGAAGAAAAAGAATAGTTGTGGGTGTGAGCGTCAGGGGAGGGCTAAGTTCTAGGTGGAAAAGGTTGAGTTGGGAAATCCATCCCCTCAGAATGGACTTAAGGAGGTGGCAGCAGTAAATTCCTTTCCTAACCCCTCCTTCTTTCTGTGCATCAAGACACTAACTTCAAGAATCACTATGGATTTGGTCAGTTCTCTGGTTGTTACCAGACGGCAACCCAAGACGGGTGGGTCATGGTGGAAACGTCTGAAAGAATGTGGTCCACTGGAGAAGGGAATGGCAAACCACTTCAGTATTCTTGCCTTGAGAACCCCATGAACAGTATGAAAAGGCAAAATGATAGGATACTGAAAGAGGAACTCCCCAGGTCAGTAGGTACCCAATATGCTACTGGAGATCAGTGGAGAAATAACTCTAGAAAGGATGGAGCCAAAGGAAAAACAATACCCAGCTGTGGATGTGACCGGTGATAGAAGCAAGGTCCAATGCTGTAAGAACAATATTGCATAGGAACCTGGAATGTCAGGTCCATGAATCAAAGCAAATTAGAAGTGGTCAAACAGGAGATGGCAAGAGTGAACGTCGACATTCTAGGAATCAGTGAACTAAAATGGACTGGAATGGGTGAACTTAACTCAGATGACCATTATATCTACTACTGTGGGCAGGAATCCCTTAGAAGAAATGGAGTAGCCACGATGGTCAACAAAAGAGTCTGAAATGCAGTACTTGGATACAGTCTCAAAAATGACAGAATGATCTCTGTTCGTCTCCAAGGCAAACCAGTCAATATCACAGTTATCCAAGTCTATGCCCCAACCACTAACGCTGAAAAAGCTGAAGTTGAATGGTTCTATGAAGACCTACAAAACCTTTTAGAACTAACGCCTAAAAAAAGATGTCATTTTCATTATAGGGGACTGGAATGCAAAAGTAGGAAGTCAAGAAACACCTGGAGTAACAGGAAAATTTGGCCTTGGAATGTGGAATGAAGCAGGGCAAAGACTAATAGAGTTTTGCCAACAAAATGCACTGGTCATAGCAAACACCCTCTTCCAACAACACAAGAGAAGACTCTACACATGGACATCACCAGATGGTCAACATCGAAATCAGATTGATTATATTCTTTGCAGCCAAAGATGGAGAAGCTCTTTACAGTCAACAAAAACAAGACCAGGAGCTGACTGTGGCTCAGATCATGAACTCCTTATTGCCAAATTCAGACTTAAATTGAAGAAAGTAGGGAAAACAACTAGACCATTCAGGTATGAACTAAGCCAAATCCCTTATGATTATACAGTGGAAGTGAGGAATAGATTTAAGGGCCTAGATCTGATAGACAGAGTGCCTGATGAACTATGGAATGAGGTCCGAGACCCTGTACAGAAGACAGGGATCAAGACCATCCCCATGTCTTGATGTCTTAAATGCAAAAAAGCAAAATGGCTGTCTGGGGAGGCCTTACAAATAGCTGTGAAAAGAAGAGAAGTGAAAAGCAAAGGAGAAAAGGAAAGACATAAGCATCTGAATGCAGAATTCCAAAGAACAGCAAGCAGAGATAAGAAAGCCTTCTTCAGCGATCAATGCAAAGAAATAGAGGAAAACAACAGAATGGGAAAGACTAGGGATCTCTTCAAGAAAATTAGAGATACCAAGGGAACATTTAATGCAAAATGGGCTCGATAAAGGATAGAAATGGTCTGGACCTAACAGAAGAAGAAGTTGTTAAGAAGAGATGGCAAGAATACATAGAAGAACTGTACAAAAAAGATCTTGATGACCCAGATAATCACGATGGTGTGATCTGTTGGTTACTACGAGTGAAATGACACAGAACATACAAGACACACAAGAGACAGACAGGACACCACTCTGGCCAGAGGAACAGAACTGCGCACGACAGCGAGCTCGCGGTTTATTTATATACTTCCCTTCTAGGCAGAATTCCAGACTGTATGACCAGACTTGTTCAGTACAGCGCATGTGCACAAATGTTATCGTACAGCAAAAGGGAGTGAAATTCCAGTCTACTGCAGAGTCTGTCCAGAGCCCTTATCACAAGAAGGGAATGTTCCCTTATTTGCAAGGGACCATTAATCTCAAGGCTGTGTCCGTCTCCTTGGCAGAACATCCTGTTTGCAAGCAGCACATCTCCACTTTCCCTATTGTGGCCGCATTAACCCTTCAGTGATCACTCATCTAGAGCCAGACATCCTGGAATGTGAAGTCAAGTGGACCTTAGTAAGCATCACTACAAACAAAGCTAGTGGAGGTGATAGAATTCCAGTTGAGCTATTTCAAATCCTGAAAGATGATGCTGTGAAAGTGCTGCACTCAATATGCCAGCAAATTTGGAAAACTCAGCAGTGGCCACAGGACTGGAAAAGGTCGGTTTTCATTCCAATCCCAAAGAAAGGCAATGCCAAAGAATGATCAAACTACTGCACAATGGCACTCATCTCACATGCTAGTAAAGTAATGCTCAAAATTCTCCAAGCCAGGCTTCAGCAATATGTGAACCATGAACTTCCAGATGTTCAAGCTGGTCTTATAAAAGGCAGAGGAACCAGAGGTCAAATTGCCAACATCCGCTGGATCATGGAAAAAGCAAGAGAGTTCCAGAAAAACATCGATTTCTGCTTTATTGACGATGCCAAAGCCTTTGACTGCATAGATCACAACAAACTGTGGAAAATTCTGAACGAGATGGGAATACCAGACCACCTGACCTGCCTCTTGAGAATCCTGTGTGCAGGTCAGGAAGCAACAGTTAGAACTGGACATGGAACATCAGACTGGTTCCAAATAGGAAAAGGAGTATGTCAAGGCTGTATTTTGTCATTCTGCTTATTTAACTTATATGCAGAGTACATCACGAGAAACACTAGGCTGGCTGAAGCACAAGCTGCAATCAAGATTGCCAGGAGAAATATTAATAACCTCAGATATGCAGATGACACCACCCTTATGGCAGAAAGTAAAGAGGAACTAAAGAGCCTCTTGATGAAAGGAAAAGAGGAGAGTGAAAAAGTTGGCTTAAAGCTCAACTTTCAGGAAATGAAGATCATGGCATACGGTCCCATCACTTGATGGCAAATAGATGGGAAAATGGTGGAAACACTGGCTGACTTTATTTTGGGGGGTTTCAAAATCACTGCAGATGGTGATTGCAGCCATGAAATTAAAAGATGTTTACTCCTTGGAAGGAAAGTTATGACCAACCTAGACACAATATTAAAAAGCAGAGACATTACTTTGCCAACAAGGGTCCATCTAATCCAGGTTATTGTTTTTCCAATAGTCATGTATGGATGTGAGAGTTGGACTATAAAGAAAGCTGAGCACTGAAGAATTAATGCTTTTGAACTTTGGTCTGGAGAAGATTCTTGAGAGTCCCTTGGACTGCAAGGAGATCCAAACAGCCCATCCTAAAGGAGATCAGCCCTGGATGTTCACTGGAAGGACTGATGTTGAAGCTGAAACTCCAGTACTTTGGCCATCTGATACGAAGAGCTGACTCATTTGAAAAAACCCTGATGCTGGGAAAGATTGAAGGCAGGAGGAGAAGGGGACAACAGAGGATGAGATGGTTGGATGGCATCACCGACTCAATGGACATGGATTTGGGTAAATTCCAGGAGCTGGCGATGGACAGGGAGGCTTGACATGCTGCGGTTCATGGGGTCGCAAAGAGTCAGGCATGACTGCAACTGAACTGAACTGAACTGAACATGCAGCCTTGGCCAATGTTGGGAACACAAGATGGTGGCACAGAAGCAGGAGCTCATGGTTCCCAAAGTTTTAGAAGTCTGAATAGGAACATGATGAAGCCAGTACTGGATGATACTGTAATGGTCCCAAATAATATCTTAAAGCTAATGAGACCCATAGGCCAAAAAAGAAGTGATCAGGAAGGAGAGAGAGTCAGGATCTTTTCTACCAAGTAATGTCTCCTTCACCTCCACCTCCAGAAATCTCTTCTCAGCTTGACTCTTCCTGTTTTCACCGCTGTTTTAGTCATAGGGTACTGAGTTCTGATGTTTCTAGTGGCCAGTATCATTAGTGTGGAACAGTCTTGCCTCTCTAGCTAGATCAAGGAGACCAGGGTCCATCTTCTCCCATCTGTCTTGGCCATTTCAGTGCATGGTACAGAGATGGTTGCTGAACACTTGAAAACAATCTTGCTGTGCATTCAAGTCGCACATGTAGAAATCATCAGACCCACATCTCCTGATATCCTTTGGCCCTAATGCTGACCCCCAGCTGAATAGCTCTGCATTTGAGGCCTGGCTTCTTGTTGCCGATCTCCTCTGGTGGGACATCAAAGAGATAAAGCCAGACTTCTTTTAGAACCAGCTACAATCATGAAATTTTCTCTCCTTGTTCTTTCCTCTGATTTAAAAAAGCACTCACTATATATTGGCAATGCACGTAGCCCAGCTTCATTCCCTGCTGTGAGCTTTAATTAGCCTTCTTTCTAGGTCCTGTTGTCAGCCTCCTGCTGTGTGTTCCTGGCCATGTGAGTGGACTGGGAGGGCTCTTATATTTCTTTACTGGAACCTGAGTGGACTCTTCAAAGAAGATTGTTTTTTAAAGAATGTTTGGGGCATATGGTATTGACCAGCTCTTGCTGGTCTCTAAAATACAAACATAATTTGACCTGTTCTGCTGTCCTGTGACTTAAAAATTGAGTGTATGATACTGGACCAAGATGAAGTGGGAAAGAAAAATCAGGTCCTTTTATATTTTGTTAATTTAAAAGTTAGCAGTAAGATAATCCTGGAAAATAATCATGATATTTTTAATTTCAGCTGTTAAGTAGGATTACAGAATGGAAGATGACTTGGAATAGATTCAAATTATTGCTCTATTACCACTCAGCCAAATGACCTTGAACAATCATCTCACTTTTTGAGATCACAATTTCTTCTATAAAATAAAGGAATTACACCAAATGAACCACCTGAAAGGATTCTGTAGCTCAAACATCCTATGAAAACATGGCACACTCATTTCAAAGGCTTAGAAAGTGATGTAACTCACTGCTCTAATCTAGTGGGACTTGTAGACATGACTAATACATACTTGTAGACATACTAATACAAAAATCAAATTGGAGATTCATGAAGTAATGCCCTTATTTCCTACTATACATATTTACTCCATATAGTAAGTCTTTTTAAGCACTCTGCACTATCATCTTACTGTAATCCTCAGGACATCTCTACCATAAGCTTTATCTCCACTTAACAGCTGAGAACCTGATGCCTAGAGATGTAAATAAATTGCTAGTTATATGACTAGTAATTGTGTATCTCAGATTAAATCCAAATCTTTCTGATTTCATGTGTCCTGCATCTATACAGACTCCACCAAAACAAAGACAAATAATACCCACCCCCAAAAAAAAACCCACTTAGCTTTACTACGAACATACAAATACTTCTGCAAAGAATTAGTAAAGAAGGGCAAGAGAAGAAAACTGTTTTCCCATATTTGAGGTAGGAAAGATTTCTAGAGACACCTTTTTTTAAGGAGTGTTTTTCTAGTCTTCCTGGAATGCCTGCCTCATTCTTATTGAAGGTGTTACCTTCCTTTGGGATAAGCTCTTCCTCTTCCTCATCATGCATGTAAAGTAGGTATATGAGCACAGGTACCTGCATGCTGTAAAATTGCCTCCCTTTAATTCTTTGGCAAATACAGATAACACTAACCTTCTGACATTTAGCTTTGGGACAAGAGTTTTCAATGAATTATGACGAGACTATGATAGGAGCCTCAGTTTAGATGAAATCAAGTATAAAATATGGTTCCTTTTATTCTAAGAAAGCACATATGCTCCCACTGATGCCCAGCAATCTTGTCAGAGGTGCCTTCTATAGCTGACGTTGACTTCACAACCCCTACATTGGGTCTAGTCTCTTCAGAAAGAGCACAAAAGTTAACTATAAAAATCCTCACCACCCACAGGAGACAGTAGACTATGGGACATTGCATATTTTCCAGGAAGTGGTTATGTATAGTCTGATGGATGTTCAGTGGAGAATTCCCTTGCCCATCTGGCAATATATGTGTCTAGTATACTGATATATTTGATTTAGTGATAAGTCCTTAGTTTTATTGTTGTTTTCCCTCATCTCTTAAATAAGAAATTTGTTGTTGTTAGTCACTCAATTGTGTCTGACTCTTTGCAACCTCATGTTCTGCATCACACCAGGCTTCTCTGTCCTTCACCATCACCTGAGCTTGCTCAAACTCATGTCCACTGAGTCAGTGATACCATCCAACCATCTCATCATCTGGCATAGCCTTCTCCTCCCACCCTCTATCTTTCCCAACATCAGGGCATTTTCCAGTGAGTCAGCTCTTCACATCATGTGGCTAAAGTATTAGAGCTTCAGCTTCAGCATCAGTCCTTCCAGTGAACACCAAGGACTGATCTCCTTTAGGATTGACTGGTTGGATCTCCTTGCAGTCCAAGGGTCTCTCAAGAGTCTTCTCCAATGCCACAGTTTTTAAAAAAATCAATTCTTCCTTGCTCAGCCGTCTCTGTGGTCCAACTCTCACATATACATGACTACTGGAAAAATCATAGCTTTGACTAGACAGAATTTGTTGGCAAAATAATGTCTCTGCTTTTTAAAATTCTGTCTAGGTGTGTCATAGCTTTTCTTCCAAAGAGCAAGTATCTTTTAATTTAGTGACTACAGTCACCATCCTAGTGATTTTGGAGACCAAGAAAATAAAGTCTGTCACTTTGTCCATGTTTCCCCACCTATTTCCCATGAAGTGATGGGACCAGATGCCATGATCTTTGTTTTCTGAATGTTGAGTTTTAAGCCAGCTTTTTCACTCTCCTCTTTCACTCTCATCAAGAGGCTCTTTAACTTCTCTTCACTTACTGCTATAAGAGTGGTATCATCTGCATATCTGAGGATACTGGTATTTTTCTTGGAAATCTTGATTCCAGCTTGTGCTTCATCCAGCCCAACATTTCACATGATGTATTCTATATAGAAGTTAAATAAGCAAGGTGACAATATACAGCCTTGACATACTCCTTTCCCAATTTGGAACCAGTCCATTGTTCCATGTCCAGTTCTAACTGTTCCTTCTTGACCTACAAACAGGTTTCTCAGGAGGCTGGTAAGGTGGTCTGGTATTCTCACCTCTTTAAGAATTTTGACAATTTGTTGTGATCCCCACAGTCAAAGACTTTAGCGTAATCAATGAAGCAGAAGCAGATTTTTTTTTTCTGGAATTCTCTTGCTTTTTCTATGATCCAATGGATGTTATCAATTTGATCTCTGGTTTCTCTGCCATTTTGAAATCCAGCTTGAACATCTGGAAGCTCTTGGTCCATGTACTATTAAAGCCTAGCTTGGATGATTTTGCCCATCACCTTGCTAGCATGTGAAATGAGTGCTATTGTGCAGTGATTTAAACATTCTTTTGCATTGCCCTTCTTTGGGACTGGAATGAAAACTGACCATTCCAGTCCTGTGGCCACTGCTGAGTTTTCCAAATTTGCTCACATATTGAGTAGAACACTTTCACAGCATCATCTTTTAGGATTTAGAATAGCTCAACTGGAATTCCATCACCTTCACTACTTTGTTCGTAGTAATGCTTCCTAAGGCCCACTTGACTTCACTCTCCAGGATATCTAGCTCTAGGTGAGTGATCATACCATTGCGATTATCTGGATCATTAAGATCTTTTTTGTATAGTTCCTCTGTGTGTTCTTGCCACCTCTTCTTAATATCTTCTGCTTCTGTTAGGTCCATACTGTTTCAGTCCTTTATTGTGCCCATCTTTGCATGAAATTTTCCCTTGGTATCTCTCATTTTGTTGAAGATATCTCTAGTCTTTCCCATTCTAATAATGACCAGTAAAACAAAATACATTAAGATTTATACAAGTAAGTTATTTTTCCCCTTCTAATCACTTCCTTATCTATCACTCACTATCTCATGTTTTATTCTGGCCATGAAAGTTGCTTTGTTGCCAGTGCTTGGCCTTTTTGAGTGTCAATTTGAATACAAAATAAGGTACCTTCCAAACATTAGTGAGTAATTGATCCCATAGTCAACTTTTTAAGAGGAAACCTGAGAATTCTTTGGAGGGAAACAGTATGGTTTCCATTGCATCTTTCTCAGCAAAGCAATTGACCACATAGACACTCTCTTCCCCTAAAGACCTTTCTTTTCCTATTTAAGAAAGCAATCTGGAAAGAACAGCTAGCAAAATACCCAAACCACCGGGAACTTCAAGGGGGAAATTTGAAGGCAAAGGTAACCTATTTTAAGTGATAAGATAAGACAAGGGAGGAATAGCTTTATGATGTCTGGTGAGATGTTGTGATTATTTATATTGCAAGCATATCCTCCTCAAAATGCTTCATCTTAATCAAGCTTTCCATAAAAATGACTGAACTCAAAGCAAGTATCCACTGCAGACCACTACTGACTTCTTGATCTACAATTGATTTGTACCCAAATCTACCTCACACTGTTCCTTCATTAACCATTTGGCAGAAGGTAGGTGTTTACTTTCCTAGGCATAAATTATACAATTCCAAAATACCTGAAGAAAAAGTAGCCTGCACCCCAAATCTTTACTATAACATATATTTTGCATCACCACACATTTGTAAGCTTCTTTATAAATATTCCAGAATATGTTATGTTTGATTCTCAGTATATATCTAGATGATATATGGGAAAACATTAAGCACTCTATTTTTTATAAACCTCAAAGATTCAATTCAATAAATTTTTGTGATTACTTTTTATTTAAGGAACTATGTGTCTAAGTATTACTTATTGTTATATTTAACCATTATGTCTCTGTAATGTTATTTAACTGTTCACATATGTATGCTCTATCTTCAAAACAAGACAGTTCTTTAACAACACATATTTGTAAAGATCTTTTGGAGACCACGCACTTCCAGAGATGGAGAGTTTAGTAAGATCCATCAACGTCTTCACACGGTTTTTAGTAAAGGCTGTACCATAATCACACATATGTTAATAACCTATGAACAGTTACTGATATTTCACCTACTTTCAAAAGTAAATTTAAGGCTAGCTACAAAATGCTCAAATAGATATGTGAGAAATTAAGTGCGAGAACTGAATGTTTATCATCTTTATATTTTCAGATCAAGGATGGTACCTGGCACAAGCAATGAGGTTCTCAGAAAGGTTTTTCTGTGGACTATCATAGGATATAGTCTGCATCTACACAGTATACAGTGAGGAATCAAAAAATATACCAACACAACCACTCCCTCATGGAGGAAATGCCATAATTAGGAATTCTAAAAGATTCTGTTCACACCAGTTTCTTAGGAAATACTGAGCTATGAGATGGTTAGATAGCATCACTGACTCAATGGACATGACTTTGAGCAATCGCCAAGAGATAGTGAAGGACAGGGAAGCCTGGCATGCTGCAGTTCATGGAGTCACAAAGAGTCAGACATGACATAGCAACTGAACAATGACAACCTCTCTTAATAATCCTTTGACCTGTGTTACAACATCCAATGACCTAACTAAAATAATTCTCATTCATTCAAAACTTTGACGAGAAAGCAGAACTTAAATTGGTGGATTAACACTATTTTAGAAGGTCAATGGTGACATGGAATAGTGATTATGACTTATTTTTAAGATACTATTAAATTACTTTTAAAAATTCTGTATGCACATGCAAACCTTTACTTCATGTGACATGGATAAAAAATAATATAAAACTCACAGATATCACCCTTTCATTCATTTCCTCTGATATATTTGCTACAATTTGGATGAGCACTGAAGAAGTTCCAAATGTTACTTTGTACTGAAGATGTATCACAATTCAGCTCACAGAACCTCAGCCACTGTCATTATAGCACGGAAGTGGAGTTACTACTGCTTTAGACACCTTAGGTCTTCTTCTGAGTCAGGACCCAAAAGCTTTTTTATAAATGATTTACCATCCTAAAACAATGTACCATTCCATTCAAGCTAAACAGGAAAAAAGGGAATCCTTGTGCACTGCTGGTGGGATAACCCTATGGAGTTTATGTACATGAAACTTTTAAAAAGCACTGTATATTTTCCAGAGCTACTTGTAAAAAAATTTTCCCAGATTCATTCTTTCCTGCTATTGCACTTCTTGAATTCTGACCCCACTTTGCTTCTATACTCTTATTCTGAATCTTGGCTCATGATCCACACAAGATCATGGCTGCCACAATATAATTCTCTTAAGAGTCACTATGTTCTATGTTCTAGGCAGTCCCTTCCTTTGGGGGGTAAATTTAAAAGTCATGGATGCTTTCTAATCCTTTCCTTACACCAGGAAGACTCAGTAGAGGTGCCACCTCAGTAAAGATTTAACTGTTGGTGAAAATGTATATTGGTGTATCCACTGTGGAAAATAGTATGGAGGTTCTTAAAGATTAAAAATAAACTATCATATGATCCAGCAGTCTCACTTCTGAGTACATATCTAAAGGAATTGAAATCAAGATCTTAAAAAGACAACTTTCCCTTCTTACCCTGTTTGATTCCACAGTTCCTCACATTCACTCATTGGCAAACATTATTGATGCCAACCCTTCCTTCCATTGTATTCAGGTGCCAACCCCAACTCTGCATAGAACTACCTATATTTTGCCAACAATTGTTTAATACCTATTTGACCATGAGCCTGAATGTGAAACCATATGGAAGTCGAAAGCTATGAAGGAGGAAATGGAGAGACATTAAGGTCAGTAGTAGCTGTCTTCTGGAGGCCAGAGCTAAGGACAGGAGATATTATTACAGAAATAGTTTCACTTATGTCATTGAAAATGTAAGGTTCTAAAAGAGTAAAGGTCAGCTTATGGTATTTAATTATCAGAATAAAGTGGGAATGATTATAATGAGTGTAGTAGCAACATAAGAATAGAAGCCAAATGAGCCTGACCTACAGAGAGTTTTGTAGATAGTTCTTGTAACATAGTATCTGTAATATCAAGGTAGATAGATATGCTCCCAAGAAAACATGGATGAATAACTATGAGGCTAAAGGAAATTTCCAGACCTGAGCTAGTTCTCAGAACCAGAATGAACTGACTGAAGAAGAGGCCTACTACCCACAAGAAATGACCTACAATATGATAGTAAGTATGTATGATGACAATACTCCTACTTCTTCCCCAAAAGGACCTATGACTGTACAATTATGTCACCATATACTGGGAAAAGGAGACTATTTAAATACTTTAAAAACTCCTGGATACATGGCCTAATTGACATTAGTAACTAAGGACATGCAGTGTTATTATGCATCATCTAATTAGAGTAAGCTACAAATAATAAATGGAGTCATGACCCAGGTCCACCTCACAAAGAATTTGCTGGGTCCAGAGATACCAAAGGTCATTTCCCTAGACTCAGAGTTTATAATTAGAATGCACATGTTTGAGGTATGCAGAATCCCCACACTGATTCATTGGTCTATGTAGTAAGAGCTGTCAAATGGAGAAATGGAGAAAACCAAGTGAAAGCATCTGAAACTCTACTAGGGAGAAGATCAGAGATTAGTATCACCTTAAAGACCTAAATGGTGACGTGTTGGTTGGTAGTTCTGATCATATTCCCATTTAGAATACCAGTCCAGTCACTAGCAAAATCAGCTGAAAGCAAAAAGCTGACCGTGAACTAATACAAACTCAATCTGATAACAGCTCCAATTGCAGCTGCTACATCAAATATGATTCCTTTGCTCAAGCAAATTAACACGATGTTTAGGTATACAGTATGTGGCCACTGATCTGGCAAATCCATTATTTTCTATTCCCAAGATGATAAGATTTTATGTTTACTTGGCATAGATAAGGGCACACAGCTATAGTATCAATCTTCTTTGTTAGGACTACTTAATTAGAAGACCATAAGGCCTCCTATATTGCTGAGACTGTATAATTTAAAATATAAGTGCAAGATATTGAGGAAAGATGCTATACAAAAATGGACTTAATCTTGTTTTTAATTGAAATTTAGTTGATTTACAAGGTTATGTTAGTTTCTCATGTACAGAAAAGTAACTCACTTATATATATATATATATATACACACACATATATTTATATATATAATAATATAATATGTATTATTTTTCACACTCTTTTCCACTATGGTTTATTGAGTATAGTTCCTTGAGCTATACAGTAGCACCTTGCTGTTTATCTGTTTTATATATAATAGGTTGTATCTGCTAATCACAAATTCTTCATTTATTTCTACCCCTGCTTCCCCCATTGGTAACCATAAGTTTGTTTCCTACATCTATGAGTCTATTTCTGTTTGGTAAATAGGTTCCTTTGTATCATATTTTTGATTCCATATGTAAGTGATACCATATGATATATTTCTTTGTCTGGCTTACTTCACTTAGTATGATCATTCTTAGGTCAATCCATGTTGCTACAAATGGAATTCTTTCATTCTTTTTTATGACTGAGTAGCTTCCATTGTATATATGTACCACAAAATCTTTATCCATTCATTTGTCAATGGACAGTTAAGTTGCTTTCATGTCTTAGTTATTTTACTATTTAGTGCTGCTATGAACAAGTGGTACCTTTTCAAATTAGAGTTTTCTCTAGATATATGCCCAGGAGTGGAATTGCTGGATCAAATGAAAACTCTGTTTTTAGTTTTTAAAGGAACCTCCATACTGTTTTTCATAGTGGCTGCAGCAATCTACATTCTCACCAAAAGTGTAGGAGGACTGCCTTTTCTTCACACGTTCTTTAGTTTTTATAGACTTTTTAATGATAGCCAAGGAATGGATTCAACCTTAAATTTGCAATAGGATTAAATATTTCTCCTTGTATCCCAGACTGATCACCTCCAACTGATGGTACTCTTGTATTTTGAATATATTAGAATCAAGTCATATGGTCATGGACTTCCCTGGTGCCTCAGACAGTAAAGCATCTGTCTACAATGCGGGAGACCCAGGTTCAATCCCTGGGTTGGGAAGATCCCCTGGAGAAGGAAATGGCAATCCACTCTAGGACTATTGCCTGGAAACTCCCATGGACAGAGGAGCCTGGTAGGCTACAGCCCATGGGGTCGCAAAGAGTCGGACACGACTGAGCGACTTCACTTCACTAAGTCATATGGTACAGTAGAGATACAAGAAAAAGAGCTTAAAAGATATTTAGAGATAGCAGTGGGCTAAATGCCAAAACATTTTTCTATTTGTATTAATTTTATGGTAGTTTAGGTTTCTTTTAGGTTTGTTTCTATGCCCGATAATTGTTTTGGTCATTTTTCCAACCTGTCTGCTGTCTGCATTAGATATAAGAAGTAAAAAGATCTCACAACCTGAAAAAGAACTTTATGCATTTCCTCTGGGAAAATGTATTAGAGTTTTCAGAAGTAAACTGCAGAGACATTGGGTATAAATGATGTGGGAAATGTCCATCAATCAAAACTCAACTGCCAATTTCTCAAAGAATTTCAAAACAATATAGCTGAAATTTTCTCCTTATGCCAAAGTCTACACCACTAAACATCTTGAAAGAGACTTTATGGGCAGTTTCCCTGTAGATTTATTGTTTGCATGCAAGAACATCAATCTTCTTAACTGCTGGGCAGAGAGAACATAGGCTGTGAATTAGGTGTGCCTCTTGTCCAGAAACATGGCAAAGATAAAGAATCAAATGCCATACACATTATTCTGTGGAAACCCATTTTGTAATAACACATTTTATGTCAGCATGTGAACTTTGAAATTTCAAGCTGCAAATAGCTATTTTAGAAAAAAAATACTTTTTTTCTTCTCACTTGTAAAATAATTACTTAACAAAAATACACATCATCTTTAAGCAAAGTAGAAAGTAAACAAAAAACTGGAAGGAGTTTTGTAGGATACAAGAGAAAAAATAGCTAAAGTATTCTCAAAACAATAGTAATTGCTATATTTCAGTACAGAAAAAAAGTGCCCAATGGATCTTGTAGTAAAAAAAAAAAAAAAAAGCCACACTAAATTATGAAACCAAAATAAACTCCATTTTTGTTATTAAAAATCCAGTCATTTAGCTAGCTAGAAAAGTCACAATTTCTATTATGTCATGTAAAATGTACATATTACGTATAATAACTGTTTTATATATGCATATGTGAAGAACCAAAAAGATAACAAGAGAATTTATTCATCCTTTTCTGGTGGGATTTTGTTGGTATTTATTTTTACCTGAGTTCTTTTCTTTCTATACGTTGTGAATATTATGTAGTAAATATCTACCACATTAATGATTATTTTCTGATAATAAACATTACTTTAAAATGAAATTAAACTTCCCTCCAGGCCATAACTACATACTCTCTTCCCCATTCTTTCTTTCTTCAAGTTGAAAAGGAAAGAGAATACTACCATGAATTAATTTGGAATACACAGAGTCATCTGCCATAACCCAAGCTATTATAACCCATAATCTCCAAGTTCTTGAGGGTGCTCTGGGCCCATCAGCCACAAGTGGTCTAACTCTGGAATCATCAGGGCTGTCAAGGAAAAACAGATTTTCTGATGAAAATCTGATGCCTTGGTCTATCAATTAAATATTGAATAAATCTGGCCAGTTCCCCCAAAGCTTCCCAGCCAACCTCTCCGTCAGGATCCCATAATGCTCATCTCACTGGGACATAAACATGAGGGGCATCCCTAGGAGATACAGATCGTCAATGCACAGGGAGCCACACCATACTTTCTCAGCCAAAGACAAAGTTTCTTAGAGAAACAGGGGGACATTCAGATGGATTTGTATTCTGTTAAAAGCATCTATTCAGACTCACATATGGAGATGCAGAAATCTGTAAAAGCATGGCTGCTGTAACGATTTGGACCTAAGCTGTCAAGTACCTTAGATACTTCAAAACTTACTACTGCCTCTGACATTACTCTTACCACAGAACATGTAAAATGCTGCTTCCATTTTTTCAGGAGAGAAGAAGCATCCATCTCTATAGTGAACAGAGACAAAATCTCTGCTTAGGAATATTAGAAGCACCGAGAATCAGCACCTCCAGGGACAGCATCACAATTAACAATCAAGTACTTAAGTCCTTAGAGTATGCCCCTAATCAACTGAAATCCTCCAGGCTTCCGCACAGAACATTGCTTCAGAATTTTAACTGTAACAGAATAAGGCTGGCCAAGTATGGGAAGACATAGAGTTATAGAGCTGAATGAGCCAGCAGGTAGCTGGTACTTATTACAAGTGTCTAGGAAAAACAGAGGCCAAGAGTAGGAGATAGCAAAGGAACTAGCTCTAAAGAAACAAAATAAGGAAGAAAGCACGGACTAACTTTGATGATCCAAACAAGAGGACCTAAAGTCCGGGGATCAGTGTCTCATAAATACAAGCCCAGCCCAAGTCAAAGGAGAACACTCTAGGCTAACTGGGGCCATAATCAGAGGCTGTGGAGTCAGACCTGTAATTAATGCCTACTGGGTAAAATGACCTGTTTTTAGAGCCAGACAGGCAGTCAGATACCTGTAAGGGAAACTATGCATACTGTGACAAGGCAGAAATGGCGGGCCTCTAGGAAGTCCTCACACAGAGAACTTGGGTCTGATATGCAGGGAGCAAGCATTTCTGACTGAGTAGGGGTGGCTTAGATTCCAGGAAGTCAGACGCACCAGAGCAATTCCAACATCAGCACTAGTACTCAGGCATAACAAGGATCAAAACAGGATCTGCTTCCAGGGAGAGTGAGAAAGTGATGGCAAAGCACTTGTGATGACAAGAAACATGCTTGGAGAAACATGCTCCAGGTCTGGGGAAGAGAGACCTTAGATCTCCTTTTCCTCTACAGTCAAAAAAGAAATCACAAATACATCCCAGTGTTTGTCTCTACTATGTGTTATGAAGAGCCATTGCTCTTTTGTTCTAAGCGACACAACCTTCATGTTTGCTCTTTGCTCTTTTTCATGTTTTGCACCCAAGATGGCATTTATATATGAAAAAGAAGAGCCTTCCCTCCACCTTGATGATAAATCAGTTAAGTTCAGTTTAGTCATTCAGCCACGTCCAACTCTTTCTGACCCCATGAACCGCAGGCCACCAGGCCTCCCTGTCCATCACCAACTCCTGGAGTCCACCCAAACCCAGGTCCATTGAGTCAGATATGTCATCCAGCCATCTCATCCTCTGTCATCCCCTTCTTCTCCTCCCCTCAGTCTTTCCCAGCATCAGGGTCTTTTCAAATGAGATGGCTCTTCGCATCAAGTGGCCAAAGTATTGGAGTTTCAGCTTCAACATCAGTCCTTCCAATGAACACCCAGGGCTGATCTCCTTTAGGATGGACTGATTGGATCTCCTTGCAGTCCAAGGGACTCTCAAGAGTCTTCTCCAGCATCACAGTTCAGAGATTCAGTTCTTCACCACTCCACTTTCTTTACAGTCCAACTCTCACATCCATACATGACAACTGGAAAAACCATAGCCTTGATTAGATGGACCTTTGTTGGCAAAGTAATGTCTCTGCTTTTCAATATGTTGTCTAGGTTGGTCATAACTTTCCTTCCAAGGAGTAAGCGTCTTTTAATTTCATGGCTGCAATCACCATCTGCAGTGATTTTGGAGCCCAAAAACAGAAAGTCTGACACTGTTTCCACTGTTTCCCCCTCTATTTCCCATGAAGTGATGGGACCGGATGCCATGATCTTCATTTTCTTAATGTTGAATTTTAAGCCAAATTTTTCACTATCCTCATTCACTTTTATCAAGAGCCTCTTTAGCTCTTCTTCTCTTTCTGCCATAAGGGTGGTGTCATCTGCATATCTGCGGTTATTGATGTTTCTCCCAGAATCTTGATTCCAGCTTGTGCTTTCCCCACCCCAGTGTTTCTCATGATGTACTCTGCATATAAGTTAAATAAGCAGGGTGACAATATACAGCCTTGACGTACTCCTTTTCCTATTTGGAACCAGTGTGTTGTTCTATGTCCGGTTCTAACTGTTGCTTCCTGACCTGCATATAGGCTTCTCAAGAGGCAGGTCAGGTGGTCTGGTATTCCCATCTCTCTCAGAATTTTCCACAGTTCATTGTGATCCACACAGTCAAAGGCTTTGGCATAGTCAATATAGCAGAAGTAGATGTTTTTCTGGAATTCTCTTGCTTTTTCAATGATCCAACAGATGCTGGCAATTTGATCTCTGATTCCTCTGCCTTTTCTAAAACCAACTTGAACACCTGGAACTACATGATTCACGTATTGCTGAAGCCTGGCCTGGAAAATTTTGCACATTACTTTACCAGTGTGTAAGATGAGTGCAATTGTGCAGTAGTTTGAGCATTCTTTGGCATTGCATTTCTTTGGTTTTGGAATTAAAACTGACCTTTTCCAGGCCTACGGCCACTGCTGAGTTTTCCAAATTTGCTGGCATATTGAGTGCAGCACTTTCATAGCATCATCTTTCAGGATTTCAAATAGCTCAACTGGAATTCCATCACCTCTACTAGCTTTGTTCATAGTGATGCTTCCTAAGGTCCACTTGACTTCACATTCCAGGATGTCTGGCTCTAGGTGAGTGAATACACCCTCATGATTATCTGGGTTGTGAAGATCTTTTTTTTATATTCTTCTGTGTATTCTTGCCACCTCTTCTTAATATCTTCTGCTTCTGTTAGGTCCATACCACTTCTGTCCTTTATTGAGCCCATCTTTGCATGAAATGTTCCCTTGGTATCTCTAATTTCTTGAAGAGATCTCTAGTCTTTCCCATTCTGTTGTTTTCCTCTATTTCTTTGCATTGATCACTGAGGAAGGCTTTCTTATCTCTCCTTGCTATTCTTTGGAACTCTGCATTCAAATGGGTATAGCTTGCCTTTTCTCCTTTGTTTTCTGCTTCTCTTCCTTCACAGCTATTTGTAAGGCCTCCTCAGACAGCCAGTTTGATTTTTTGCATTTCTTTTTCTTGGGGATGGCCTTGATTCCTGTCTCCTTTACAATGTCAAGAACCTCTATCCATAGTTCATCAGGCACTCTATCAGATCTAGTCCCTTAAATCTATTTCTCACTTCCACTGTATAGTCATAAGGGATTTGATTTAGGTCATACCTGAATGGTCTAGTGGTTTTCCCTACTTTCTTCAATTTAAGTCTGAATTTGGCAATAAGGAGTTCATGATCTGAGCCACAGTTAGCTCCCAGTCTTGTTTTTGCTGACTGTATAGAGCTTCTCCATCTTTGGCTGCAAAGAATATAATCAATCTGATTTCAGTGTTGATCATCTGATGATGTCTATGTGTAGAGTCTTCTCTTTTGTTGTTGGAAGAGGTGTTTGCTATAACCAGTGCATTCTCTTGGCAGAACTCTATTAGCCTTTGCCGTGCTTCATTCTGTACTCCAAGGTCAAATTTTCCTGTTACTCCAGGTGTTTCTTGACTTCCTACTTTTGCATTCCAGTCCCCTATAATGAAAAGGACATCTTTTGGGGGTGTTAGTTCTAAAAGGTCTTGTAGGTCTTCATAGAACTGTGCTTCTTCAGCATTACTTGTCGGGGCATAGACTTGGATTACCGTGACATTGATGGTTTGCACTGGAAATGAACAGAGATCATTCTGTCATTTTTGAGACTGCATCCAATTACTACATATAGGACTCTTTTGTTGACCATGATGGCTACTCCATTTCTTCTAAGGGATTCCTGCCCACAGTAGTAGATGTAATGATCATCTGAGTTAAATTCACCCATGACAGTGGTCCACTGGAGAAGGGAATGGCAAACCACTTCAGTATTCTTGCCTTGAGAACCTCATGGACAGTATGAAAAGGCAGAAAGAAAGGACACTGAAAGATGAACTTCCCAGGTCATTAGGTACCCAATATGCTACTGGAGATCAGAGGAGAAATAACTCCAGAAAGAATGAAGGGATGGAGCCAAAGCAAAAACAACACCCAGCTGTGAATGGGACTGGTGATAGAAGCAAGGTTCAATGCTGTAAAGAGCAATATTGCATAGGAACGTGGAATGTTAGGTCCATGAATCAAGGCAAATTGGAAGTGGTCAAACAGGAGATGATAAGAGTGAGCATCAACATTCTAGGAATCAGTGAACTAAGATGGACTGGAATGGGTGACGATGAGTAGACATGAAATTTCTCTAAACAAGGGAATTCATGACTCACGTATCTTGCGTTCCACAAACAGTTACTTCCCATCCATCAGGCTGCTTACAGGGCTAATAGTCCCCATTCTCTGGCTTAAGTGAACAAGAGATATTGTCTCCTGGGAATAGCAAATGATTTTATTTCACTATTATACTTTAATCTGAAAAAACAAATGAAAGTCTAAATGAGAATAAAGTATAGTAGTACATGATCTCCAATAATTTGGCATTGCAACGAACAGTAGGATTGGAAACACTGTGCTATGAGAATAGGGAGAACCAGATTCCCATCCCAGGCCTTTCACAAACAAATTGCATAACCGTATTGTTTAATCCATTTGGTCGTCATTTTCCTTATTTAAAAGCTGAAAGGATTAAATTTAATTTAACAATCTTGAACGTTCATCCTTCTTTTACTAAACCATTAAGCTATAAAAATATACATTAGCACATGTGTGCTTATCTCTAAAGCATTTAGTTGTGGGTGGATAATGATGTTAGTTTTGTTAAACTGCCTATTCTCATTATCCTGGATGTCATAATAAGTATTTAATACAAGAATATTTGTCACTGCTATAAACTATTTCTGGTTGTCTGTATGCATTTAATAATAAGGGACAGTTTTGGTAATATGACTCAATAATATTTATGGTACAGCACTCCTTGTTTAGTTCAAAGGCAAGTACATCTCTGTCATTAGCATTATACATACTGTAAGCATTCAATGCCTATTGTCCACATCTATTTGGAAAAATGTTGTACGGTGAACTCTCCCCTCCCTCTTCCTCTGCTCAATTTCAACACTAAGCAATTGCATGATTTTAGTAAATTGCTCTAATATTTTTATGTCTTCATTTTTTTTGAACTAATAATATCAGGTTAGATCTGTGTTCCCCAAAACATTTTCCACAAACAATAGCACACAACAATGACAAAAAATAATTCTGCAAACAAGAATGTTCAAAAAATGCTGCAAACTCTATCCCCTCTCAGAGACTTGCCATCACATTAGCATCATGAAGGCTCTGATAAGTCTTACAGAACAGAAGCCTGACGGTTTCACCCAGTTTATCCTTTCAATAGGCTTCCCAGGTGCTGCTGCTGCTGCTAAGTTGCTTCAGTCATGTCCGACTCTGTGCGACCCCAGAGACTGGCAGCCCACCAGGCTCCCCCGTCCCTGGGATTCTCCAGGCAAGAACACCGGAGTGGGTTGCCATTTCCTTCTCCACTGCATGAAAGTGAAAAGTGAAAGTGAAAAGTGAAAGTGAAGTTGCTCAGTCGTGTCTGACTCCTAGCGACCCCATGGACTGCAGCCTACCAGGCTCCTCCATCCATGGGATTTGCCAGGCAAGAGTACTGGAGTGGGTTGCCATTGCCTTCTCCATTCCCAGGTGACTGAGTGATAAAGAATCTGCCTGCCAATACAGGAGATCCTAGAGATTGCAGGCTTGATCCCTGGATCAGGAAGATCCCCTAGAAAAGGAAATGGCAACCCACTCCAGTATTCTTGCCTGGAAAATTCCATGGAAAGAGGATCCTGGTGGGCTATAGTCCACAGGATCACGAAGAGTTGAATGCAACTGTGCAGGCAAGCAAGGTCCTTGAAACAATTGATCATGGAATCCTTTATTTTTAAATAAAAGCAATTTATAATAGCATCTCAGCAGTAACAATCCCTGGACTCACTTTAGGAAACCTCAACATGATACTCTCCAAGATTTCTTTTTACCTTAAATATTTTATGAAATCTTGGCAGACAAATATTCCTATGGATTAAGAATATGGTGAAGATGCAATAAATGGGTTTCTAAGTTATGACTCAGAATTAGTAAATCCTGATTTTGGTTTTCTTCTCCAGTCCCTCTGCCATAATCCATGACAAGATAAAACTTAAGTGGTACAGCATACAATCTAAATCCCCTAATGTTCCCATATAAAGCTTCATAAACACAAACAAATCAATAGAATATGTCCCTGTTTAATTTTAAGGATACTATAAATTTTTAAAATAAAATATGAAAAATATGGAAGAAAGTTAATAGTTTCTCATTCTAGAAAAGTAAAGAAAGAATGAAGAGCTAAGTTTCAAGTCTGTAAAAAGCATGGAAAATCTAAATGAGGCAAGCTTAATTTGGTTCACTATTTGTGAAATACTTGAGGTTCCCTTCAAATCTCAAAAGAGAAATTTCAGGGAGAGATAAAAATAAGCCATCAAGGAAAATATCTTTATGGAGTTTGCTATTTTCAAGACCATTAGTATAGTAATTAAAGAAATGCAAGTTAAAAAGGAGGTTTGGAGGCATCTATGTACTCAAGGATCCCATACTTGGGAAAGTGAAGCAGGAAATATCACAGCTGATGAGAACCTTCTAGAAGATCTATCTTTTCCCATAAAATCTCTCACTCAGTCCCACATGAAATGGTTGTCAGCAAGGACAACTGAGCCCTCCTATACTGCATCCCTTGGGTCCCTTATAAGAGGGGTATGAAGTTGTTCTGATCCAATACAATGTGTTCTTTTATGTTCTTTGAGTAAAACGGAGTCACAGAGAGTTCTGTTGATACAAGACATCTAAATGACTAATGGATATAGCCCTGCCATTGTTACACCTCCAGGAGGAGAGCTGTGACACTTACACTGACAAACCACACACAACATAGAAGGAAAATTATCCTTGGTGCAGAGCTTCAGCAATTGTAAGTTTGAAACAACAAAGGGCTGAGTGGAAGCATTTGCAAGGTAAACAGATTCTACTGCCCTGGCAAAAGCCAGGGGTCCAATGAGTGGATTTTTATCCTATTAAATGATTTTGTCTCAATTCATGATATTCCTTATCTTTCACCACACTCCCGGGAACAGGCTCTGTGTGTACCAATGCTTCAAGTTGTGTCTTCCTTTTAGATTCCTCTTTTATCCCAGTATTGCCTAAATTTCCTTGTGTCCTGTCTTCCCTACTAGACTATCAGCATTTTGTAGGGCATAGGCTATGCCTTTTATGTCCCAGCTTTCTCTCTCAGCTCCTAGGTGAGCATCTACATAAAACATTTCAGTTACCATTTACTAGGTGCAAAATAGATTCATACATAGATGAGCAAATGAATTCTAAATTTAGGGGTCGCAAAGAGTCGGACACAACTGAGCAACTGAACAACAACAATTTTATTTTCAGATTAATTTTCTGAAGCTGTATTATAAGTTATTTCAGTCATTCAAAAAGCTTAATTGCTAATATAAGGAATAACTATGAAACCGCTACAAACATCCAATAATGAATTCCAGTGAACCCCTCCCTGTTCACATCCCCCTCATTCCTCAGAGGTAAACTTGTCATTTCTCATTCCCATGCATCTCTTACGCCTTTAATAATTATGTATAGGTACTTAAGTACTTTTTAATCTTATTTTTGCATGTTTGTAAGTTTTATAAAATATTATATTGTATTGTTTCCTCTGAAAATTGCATTTATAATCAAGAATATAATGAGATAAATTCATGTTGATATAAACTATTCTAGTTCAATTATTTTCAGTGCTGGATTGTATTTCATTGTATGAATGTCCATAATTAGTTTATCCTCCACTGATGGAAGTTGATTTGTTTCAAATTTTTCACTCTTATACACTAAGCTGTTATGAACATTCTTATCCATTTCTCTGTGAGCACATATGAGTAGATTTTACTGGGCACATTGTTGGGGTAGAGTTTTGGGGTTATAGAAAATACACATTGTCAACTGTACTAGGAATCAGTGAATAAACTTCCAAAAGGACTATACCAATTTAATCTCTCACCAATTTTCATTTTGCAAGATTTCAGTTTTGTAACACCAGCTTCTGCCCATTTGGGCACTGACTTCAAGAGAAGATACTCTGCCACTGAGCTTGCTAAGAACTGTGTCTCAAGGTTTCTGAGATAAAAAGATACATGTTCAAAGGCAAGGATACCAGCCTAATGGGCTGTAAATTGATTCCATTGCTCCATCACAGCTTCTTGATCACAAGCCACAGTATTCAAGGTATAAGAGTTTTTTCTTTCTAACCCTCAATTGCTTGAGCCCTTTTATGTTAAACACTGATTCTGACAATAATCAAAAGTTACCTTTAATGGCAAAGGAAAAGATGCATTTGTCTAAATGTGATCTGTGTTAGTAAGAATGACTGTGATTCTATTCATAAAAACCTGGTTTCCCTGTATCCTAATTACATTAACATCCCATTACATTCCATATAAGCAAAACTCATTAGAAGTTGATAATGACCACTGCAAAACTGTCAAATTAGAAAGCTGGTCTTTGATTACTGTTTCCCCAACCATCAGACTCATTGGTTCTTCAGAAATTCTCCAAAGTGCCTTCTGCCTTCAATTTATGACTTCAACATGCTTTCTATCAAAACCTCAGTTCAGATCAGTTGCTCAGTCGTGTCCGACTCTTTGCAACCCCACGAATTGCAGCACACCAGGCCTCCTTGTCCATCACCAACTCCCAGAGTTCACTCAGACTCACGTCCATCGAGCCAGTGATGCCATCCAGCCATTTCATCCTCTGTCGTCCCCTTCTCCTCCTGCCCCCAATCCCTCCCAGTATCAGAGTCGTTTCCAATGAGTCAACTCTTCGCATGAGGTGGCCAAAGTACTGGAGTTTCAGTGTTAGCATCATTCCTTCCAAAGAAATCCCAGGGCTGATCTCCTTCAGAATGGACTGGTTGGATCTCCTTGCAGTTTAAGGGACTCTCAAGAGTCTTCTCCAACACCACAGTTCAAAGCATCAATTTTTCAGCACTCAACCTTCTTCACAGTCCAACTCTCACATCCATACATGACCACAGGAAAAACCATAGCTTTGACTAGATGGACCTTTGTTGGCAAGTAATGTCTCTGCTTTTGAATATGCTATCTAGGTTGGTCATAACTTTCCTTCCAAGGAGTAAGCGTCTTTTAATTTCATGGCTGCAATCACCATCTGCAGTGATTTTGGAGCCCCCCAAAATAAAGTCTGACACTGTTTCCACTGTTTCCCCATCTATTTCCCCTGAAGTGATGGGACCGGATGCCATGATCTTCATTTTCCGAATTGAGCTTTAAGCCAACTTTTTCGCTCTCCTCTTTCACTTTCATCAAGAGGCCTTTTTTTAAGTCCCTCTTCACTTTCTGCCATAAGGGTGGTGTCATCTGCATATCTGAGGTTATTGATATTTCTCCCGGCAATCTTGATCTCAGTTTGTTCTTCTTCCAGCCCAGCATTTCTTATTATGTACTCTGCATATAAGTTAAATAAGCAGGGTGACAATATACAGCCTTGACGTACTCCTTCCTATTTGGAACCAGACTGTTGTTCTATGTCCAGTTCTAACTGTTGCTTCCTGACCTGACAGACTGTGGTCCACTAGAGAAGGGAATGGCAAACCACTTCAGTATTCTTGCCTTGAGAACCCCATGAATAGTCTGAAAAGGCAAAATGATAGGATACTGAAAGAGGAACTCCCCAGGTCAGTAGGTGCCCAATATGCTACTGGAGATCAGTGGAGAAACATCTCCAGAAAGAATGAAGGGATGGAGCCAAAGCAAAAACAATACCCAGTTGTGGATGTGACTGGTGATAGAAGCAAGGTCCGATGCTTTAAAGAGCAATATTGCATAGGAACCTGGAATGTCAGGTCCATGAATCAAGGCAAATTGAAAGTGGTCAAACAAGAGATGGCAAGAGTAAACATCATTCTGGGAATCAGCGAACTAAAATGGACTGGAATGGGTGAATTTAACTCAGATGACCATTATATCTCAAAACCTCTATGGTCCCAATAATTTACTCTCAGCTAATGGAGAATGTAAACGGTCTGGTAATCATTCTGTTGGGTTTTTAATAGTTGATGAGAGTATTTTCCTCACCTCTCTATATTTGTCTTTAACATTTAGGGATAATAGCCCCTGCTTTATAAATGTTGGGTTTCCCAGGTGGCGCTAGCGGTAAAGAACCCATTTGCCAATGCAGGAAACATAAGAGAATCAGGTTCGATCCCTGGGTCGGGAAGATTCCCTGGAGAGAGGCATGGCAACCCACTTCAGTATTCTTGCCTGGAGAATCCCATGGACTGAGGAGCCTAGTGAACTACAGTCCATAGGGTCACACAGATTTGGACACAACTGAAGTGATTGAGCACATAAAGATATTGAGAGGAATATTTTAGAGGTTGGGTTGGGAAGGTATTCATACATCACAGAAAAACATTTTCAAGTTCTCAACACTTAGATGCAAAAACAAAGCCATTTAGTGGCCATGGCACTTTCTCCTGCTGCATTAGGCACATATGCTGGGGTCCAGCCCCGGTGGATCCAGGGTGATTCATAGGCGGGGACGGAGCCGGCATCCTTGGAAAAATACATATTTAATTACAGATATATAGAGAGATTAGAAACGGATAGTGTAGTAGGAAAATCAGTGGAGAAAAAGATGCTGAATAACTTGGTTTACATGGAATAGCATCCATGCTCCAGATGGGAATTCAGCCAGACAAACAGGGAGCAAGGAAGAAACGACATGGAGGAATCAGTCTTTCCGGAAACTGATCCAATTTCTTTATTTTTGGGCTTGCTTATATACCTTTTGTTACACATAGGGATGAATACAGAGTCACGTGGGCGTCAGCAGTCCTGACCTTTATCAAAATCAGGTGCTTCACATAAAAAGGTCTTAGGGATTTTACATCTTCTGGCCATTAGACCTGCTGACATTTTATGATCCTTTCTTTCTGATAACCAAAAAACTTATTTCTTCCAAGGGTGTTTTTTCTTAAACCAGGCACCACCCTCCAAATAAAGTTGCATTCCTATAGGGTGAGGGTGTAGTGAGCTACAATCAGAAAGGAATTTATTTAACCCAAGGTTAACATGATTAATCTTAAAAGTTAATACTTATTTCTCCTATATGCTTAAAGGTTAATACTTATTTCTCCTATATGCTAGTTATATTCATTATAAGGGCAGGGAATATGGAGATTTAGCAGCAAACATCAGCCCAACAAATGAAAATCCTTTCCCCAATGTTCCCCTTAAGTTCTATTTAGTCTTAAGATAGTGATAAAGTTACATTTTTACATAGCAAAGACACAGTGATTTATAACAAAGTACAGTGATCTATTACAAAAGAGAAAATTCATTAACTCAAAAAGTCTAGTATTGTTAACCTTAAGAACTACTGTATTTCCTTTTCTATATTCCAAATACATTGATTAATATATTCCCAGGTGCCTAAGGATATGGAGGCCTGGAGGCAATCATTGACTCAACAATGAGAAAAGCCCTATGCTAATTAAGACTCTCAAAATACTCCAAAACTCTCTGTGCTGTTTATGGTTGAGAGGTAGTAAACAATCACGTGGATAATCCTGTCACACAAGCTAGTTTGCCAGCAGAGAGGTTTGACCTGAGACACCCTTGTCCCACCCAGGGCAGGGAATTAGCAGCAATTTATTGGCACAACAAATGAAAAAACTCTTCACCAATATAATTCCTAACCAACCCACTATACTAATAATTTCTACCTCCCCAAAAGAATTTGCCTTTAGTAAGTCTAAAACATCTCATGCCTCTCAGGTTGGGAGGCTGTAAACAATCACATGTGGCCGGACGAACCTATACAGGCGGGCTAGATAACCTTTAGAGAAGTCCGTAAGCTGAAACACTCTTGTCACACCCAGGAATTTTTATTGACTTGGGGCTGCAAGTTAACTCCTTCTCCGAGAGAAATGGTTATGGGGGAGAGCCCCCCGTAAAGTCAGAGGTGTAGGTGAGAGCATAAAACAGACTCTGGTTTTGGGGTTAGATGCTCGGGAACAGGGGGTTTCTTGAGGCTTGATCATGCCTTTGCGTATGCCAAGCCTCCTTCCTCATGACTTTTGCCATGGGCGGAGTTCCTCACGCTGGCCCCTGGCACACATATACACTCATATTCCTACACACATATGCACACACATGTGAATACCTGCACACATGTAGATGTACATTCACATTCGACAGCAAGTAAGAACCCAGCCAGGGACTCTAATCAATTCCAGCTCTTTTCATTACCCTTCCTGATTTCTGTCAAGCATATCAGTTCTAAATTTACACACTAGAGCTTTTCAGCCCAACTCATTTTCTCCCACAAACATTAAGTAATTTTTGAGAGGAAATTACATTACAGTTTAAATAAAATAATTTCTTCCCAGACAGATCTCAGACTTCAGACATTTATAAGTTGATACTATATAATAGAGTAATTGTGTAATTAGGAATGAATTTTTCAAGTAGATAATTATTATGCTTAGAACATGTAAAAATGGCTTTTTAAAGAGAGATATAAAAAAGTGGTATTAAGAATTTTACTGGATCAAATGAAAGCTTCAAGTTTTATTGGAAAGGAATAAATGGCCCTAACCAGAACTGGTTTTATGAGTCTTTAAGTCCATTTTTAAAAGGATCAGACAATGAGTTTGGGGGAAAGTCTGATCTGGCTGATTCATTAATATACCTTTGCAGCATTAAGCTGGCCACAAACTGCATCAAAGCCCATGCCTGTTGGTGTCTGTCCTCCTCCCCTCCTTCCTCTGATATTAACCCTAGTTTCAGTTTGTCAGTTGATATTTTGCCTCTCCCCAACTGCATCTCCACGCTAGTCAAAGATACTATCTCCTGTAGCCTCCTAGATAGTTCCCTCATCCATCTTTTTGCATATTTGTTTCATTTGCTTTTTCAGTTCAGTTAAGTTCAATTGCTCAGTCATGTCCAACTCTTTGCAACCCCATGGACTGCAGCATGTCATGCTTCCCTGTCCATCACCAATGCCCAGAGTTTGCTCAAACTCATGTTCATTGAGTTGGTGATGCCATCCAATCATCTCATCCTCTGTCATCCCCTTCTCCTCCTGCCTTCAATCTTTCCCAGCATCAGGCTGTTTTCCAGTGAGTCAGTTCTTCACATCAGGTGGCCAAAGTATTGGAGTTTCAGCTTCAGCATCAGTCCTTCCAATGAATATTCAGGATTGAGTTCCTTTAGGATGGACTGGCTGGATCTTCTTGCTGTCCAAGGTACTCACAAGAGTCTTCTCCAACACCATAGTTCAAAAGCATCAATTCTTTGGTGCTCAGCATTCTTTATGGTCCAACTCTCACATCCATACACGACTACTAGAAAAACCATAGCCTTGACTAGACAGACCTTTATTGGCAAAGTAATGTCTCTGTTTTTTAATATGCTGTCTAGGTTGTTCATAGTTGTCCTTCCAAGGAGCAAGCATCTTTTAATTTCATGACTGCAGTCACCATCTGCACTGATTTTGGAGCCCAAGAAAACAGTCTGTCACTGTTTCCATTGTTTCCCCATCTATTTCCCATGAAGTGATGGGACCAGATGCCATGATCTTAGTTTTTTGAGAGCTGAGTTTTAAGCCAGCTTTTTCACTCTCCTCTTTTACTTTCATCAAGAGGCTAATTAGTTCCTCTTCACTTTCTGCACAAGGGTGGTATCATCTGCATATCTGAGGTTATTGACATTTCTCCCAGCAGTCTTAATTCCAACTTGTGCTTCATTCAGCCCAGTATTTCATATGATGTACTCTGCATATAACTTAAATAAGCAGGGTGACAATATACAGCCTTGAAGTTCTCTTTTCCAAAATTGGAACCAGTCTGTTGTTCCATGTATGCTTCTAACTGTTGTTTCTTGACCTATAAACAGATTCTCAGGAGGCAGGTAAGGTGGTTTAGTATTTCCATCTCTTTAAGAATTTTCCACAGTTTGTTGCAATCCACACAGTGAAAGGCTTTAGCGTAGTCAATGAAGCAGATGTTTTTCTGGAATTTCCTTGCTTTCTCTATGATCCAACGGATGTAGACAATCTGATCTCTGGTTCCTCTGCTTTCTCTAAATCCAACTTGAACATCTGGAAGTTCTTGGTTCATGTACTGTTGAAGCCTACCTTGGAGAATTTTTTGCATTACTTTGCTAGCATGTGAGATGAGTGCAATTGTGCAGTTAAATTTACATAACATAAAACAAACCATTTTAAAGGGCACAATTCAGAAGTAGCATTGGGCCACTTATAATACTGCAAAACTATCACCTCCAGCAAGTTCCAGAACATTTTCATCACTTCAAACAAAAACCCCATACCCATTAAGCAGTTAGTCCCATTCTCTGGCAACTACCAATCTTCTTTCTGTCTCTATGGATTTACCTATTCCAGATATTGAATATAAATGGAATCATACAATTTATGACTTTTGGTGTCTGGATTCTTTATTTAATATAATGTATTCGAGACTTATCTATGTCATAGCACATTTAAGTACTCCATTTATTTTTATGGGTGAAGAGTATTCTATACTATGTATATACCAAAGCTGATTTACCCATTAATCTGTTGATGGACATTTGGTTTGCAAGGGTACCACATTCTGACTATTATAAATAGTGCTTCTATGAACATTCATATACATGTACTTGCTTGAATATGTGTTTTCAATTCTTTTGTACATATACCTAGGATTTTGGGGGGCTCCAAAATCACTGTGAACAGTAATGGCAGCCAAAATTAAAAGACACTGTCTCCTTGGAAGGAAGGTATAGCAAATCTAGACAGCGTATTAAAAACAGGGACATCACTCTGTTGACAATGGTCTGCTATGACAAGTGCATTCTCTTGGCAAAACTCTATTAGCCTTTGCCCTGCTTCATTCTGTACTACAAGGTCAAATTTGCCTGTTACTCCAGATATTTCTTGACTTCCTACTTTTGCATTCCAGTCCCCTATAATGAAAAGAACATCTCTTGGGGGTTTTAGTTCTAGAAGGTCTTGTAGGTCTTCATAGAACCGTTCAACTTCAGCTTCTTCAGAAATAATGTCCAGGGCATAGACTTGGATTGCCATAATATTGAATGGTTTTCCCTGGAAACCAACAGAGATCATTCTGTCGTTTTTGATATTACATCCAAGTACTGCATTTCAAACTCTTTTATTGACTGTGATGGCTACTCCATTTCTTCTAAGGGATTCTTTCCCGCAGTAGTAGATATAATGGTCATCTGAGTTAAATTCACCCATTCTAGTCCATTTTAGTTCCCTGATTCCTAAAATGTCAACATTCACTCTTGCCATCTCCTGCTTGACCACTTCCGATTTGCCTTGATTCATAAATCTAACATTCCAGATTCCTATGCAATATTGTTCTTTACAGCATCGGACTTTGCTTCTATCACCAGTCACATGCAAATCTGGGTGTTGTCTTTGCTTTGGCTCCATCTCTTCATTATTACTGGAGTTATTTCTCCACTGATCTCCAGTAGCATAATGGGCACCTACTGATATGGAGAGTTCATCTTTGAGTGCCTTATCTTTTTGCCTGTTCATGGGGTTCTCAAGGCAAGACTACTGAAGTGGTTTGCCATTCCCTGCGCCAGCAGACCACGTTTCGTCAGAATGCTCCACCATGACCCATCACTTTTGGGTGGCCCTACATGGCATGGCTCATAGTTTCATTGAGTTAGACAAAGCTGTGGTCCATGTGATCAGATTGGTTAGTTTTCTGTGATTGTGGTTTTCAGTCTGTCTGTCCTCTGATGGAGAAAGATAAGAGGCTTATGGAAGCTTCCTGATGGGAGAAACTGACTGAGGGGGAAACTGGGTCTTGTTCTAATGGGTGGGGCCATGCTCAGCAAATCCTTAATCCAATTTTCTGTTGATGGATGGAGCTGTGTTCCCTCCTTCGCTTGACATAGTTTTGCCAAGAGAAGGCACTGGTCATAGCAAACACCCTCTTCCAACAACATAAGAGAAGACTCTATACATAGACATCACCAGATGGTCGAAACTGAAATCAGATTGATTATATTATTTGCAACCAAAATGGGGAAGCTTTATACAGTCAGTAAAAACAAGACCAGGAGCTGGCTGTGGCTCAGATCATGAACTCCTTATTGCTAAATTCAGACTTAAATTGAAGAAAGTAGGGAAAACCACTAGACCATTTAGGTATGACCTAAATCAAATTCCTTACGATTATACAGAAGTGAGAAATAGATTCAGGGGACTAGATTTGATAGACAGAGTGCCTGATAATCTATAGATGGAGGTTCATGACATTGTACAGGAGACAGGGATCAAGACCATCCCCAAGAAAAAGAAATGCAAAAAAATCAAAATGGCTGTCTGAGGAGGACTTACAAATAGCTGAGAAAAGAAGAGAAGCAAAAAGCAAAGGAGAAAAGGAAAGATATACCATTTGAATGCAGAGTTCCAAAGAATAGGAAGGAGAGATAAGAAAGGCCTCCTCAGTAATCAGAAGAAATAGAGGAAATATAAGAATGGGAAATAAAGAAATAGAGGAAAACAATAGAACAGGAAAGACTAGAGATCTCTTCAGGAAAATGAGAGATACCAAAGGAACATTTCATACAAAAATGGGCTCAATAAAGGACAGAAACTGTATGGACCTAACAGAAGCAGAAGATATTAAGAAGAGGTGGCAAGAATACACAGAAGAACAATACAAAAAAGATCTTCATGACCCAGATAATCATGATGGTATGATCACTCACCTAGAGCCAGACATCCTGGAGTGCAAAGTCAAGTGGGCCTTAGGAAGCATCACTACGAACAAAGCTAGGGGAGGTGATGAAATCTCAGTTGAGCTACTTCAAATCCTAAAAGATGATTCTGTGAAAGTGCTGCACTCAATATGCCAGCAAATTTGGAAAACTCAGCAGTGGCCACAGAACTGGAAAAGGTCAGTTTTCATTCCAGTTCTAAAGAAAGCCAATGCCAAAGAATGCTCAAATTACCACACAATTACACTCATATCACGCACTAGTAAAGTAATATTCAAAATTCTCCAAGCTAGGCTTCACCAATATGTGAACTGTGAACTTCCAGATTTTCAAGCTGGTCTTAGAAAAGGCAGAGGAACCAGGGATCAAATTGCCAACATCTGATGGATCATCAAAAAAGCAAGAGAATTCCAGAATAAAATCTATTTCTGCTTTATTGACTATGCCAAAGCCTTTAACTGTGTGGATCACAATAAACTGTGGAAAACTCTTCAAGAGATGGAAATATCAGACCACCTGACCTGCCTCTTGAGAAATCTGTATGCAGGTCAGGAAGCAACAGTTAGAACTGGACATGGAACTACAGACTGGTTCCCAATAGGAAAAGGAGTGTGTCAAGGCTGTATACTGTCACCCTGCTTATTTAACTTATATGCAGAGTACATAATGAGAAATGCTGGGCTGGAAGAAGCACAAGCTGGAATCAAGATTGCTGGGAGAAATATCAATAACCTCAGATATGCAGATGACACGACCTTTGTGGCAGAAAGCATAGAAGAACTAAAGAGCCTCTTGATGAAAGTAAAAGAGGAGAGTGAAAAAGTTGGCTTAAAGCTCAACAATAAGGAAACTAAGATCATGGCATCTGGTTCCATCACTTCATGGAAAATATATGGGGAAGCAGTGGCTGACTTTATTTTAGGGGGCTCCAAAATCACTGCAGATGATGACTGCAGCCATGAAATTAAAAGACACTTACTCCTTGGAAGAAAAGTTATGACCAACCTAGACAGCATATTAAAAAGCAGAGTCCTTTGCCAACAAAGGTCCGTCTAGTCAAGGCTATGGTTTTTCCAGTTGTCATGTATGGATGTGAGAGTTGGACCATAAAGAAGGTTGAGAAAAGAAGAATTGATGCTTTTTAATTGTGGTGCTGGAGAAGACTCTTGAGAGTCCCTGGACAGCAAGGAGATCAAACCAGTCTATCCTAAGGGAAATCAACCTTGAATATTCACTGGAAGAACTGTTGCTGAAGCCAAAGCTCCAATACTTTGGTCACTTGATGTGAAGAGCCCATTCATTGGAAAGGACACTGATGCTGGGAAAGATTGAGGGAAAGAAGAGAAGGTGGCAGCAGAGGATGGGATGGCTTGATAGCATCACTGACTCAATGGACATGAGTCTGAGCAGCGTCTGGGAGATAGTGAAGGACAGAGAAGCCTAGTGCACTGTAGTTCATGGGGTTGCAAAGAGTCAGACATGAACAACAACGACAAGAATTGCTAAGTCACATGGCAATTTTATGTTTACCTTCTTCAGGAGCTACCAGATGGTTTTGAACAGCTACTGCACCATTCTATATTCTCAACAGCAATGAACAAGTGTTCCAATTTCTTCTCCTCACCAACTGGTTAGGTATTGCCATCCTAGTGTGTATGAAGTAGTTTCTCACTATGATTTTTCTTTTAATTTGCATTTTCCTAATTACTAAAGTATTCTTGCCTGGAGAGTTCCATGCCTGGGCGTACCTGTGCTAAGTCGCTTCAGTCGTGTCCAACTCTTTACAACCCTATGGATATAAGGACTCCTCTGTCCTTAGGATTCTCTAGGCAAGAATACTGGCATGGATTGCCACTTCCTTCTTCAGATCTTCCCGACCCAGGGATTGAACCTGGGTGTCTTACATCTCCTGCATTGGCAGTCTGGTTCTTTACCACTAGTGCCACCTGGGAATCCTCCATGCCTGGGAGAAGAGATATTTTCATGGGATCTGTTCTGAAGAAAGATTGGAGTGATTTTTCTTGTTGTGGCATTCAATCCTGGTTCTCTAGTGTCCTAGAGATTCTGAAACAGTATTCTTGAATAAATTCTTTTCCTGCTCAGATTAAGCAAAGGTGATGACCATCCTTTGCAACTGAGACATTTAACAGGCATGCTGCCCTTACAGAGCTCACATTCTAGAACAAGAATAGATTAACTACTACCTGTGGGCCCTCTGTCTTAAAATTCTATTGGAACACTACTAGGCCCATTCATTTCACATGGTCTATGGTTGCTTTGGAGTTACAATAGCAGAGTTGAGCAGTTGACACAAAAACAATATTTGGTCTCTAACCCTTTACAGAAAGAATATACAGATACCTGACCTAGAAAGCAACAAATGCAAATAAAATGTAATTGTAATATTATATATTTCAAGCTTTTATTAAGACCTGTTTTGAAATGATCCATATTTTTACTTGTATCATCTCTTAAAGTGGCAAATTTTATGGTAAGGGATCCTAGAGGCTTTCAAAAAAATGTGTATCATACGACATAATTCCCTGGACATGGCACTTGCTGTATGAAATGAGATTTTCTTTTATTTGTTATAAATTTGTCTTAAAGAAGGAGATTCCTCTTTATTAAATTTGTCTTAAAAGAAGAGGTACTTTTTTAATTAGCCTAGAAATGGAAAAATTAATGGAGAAGCTTATTTTCTCCTAGTATTGACTTTTGATATTATCATAGACCCTTAAGGTTATAAGTAATCCTACAGTTTACCTTATGGTGATCTAACACTTGAATCTCCTTCACAGTAAGTTACCACAATGCTTTTGAATTTTCTAGTGACAGAAAACTCACCAATTCTCAAAGAAAACTGTCTCCTTTTGTCCAGTCCTCACTGAAACCAGGCATGTCATTAAGTTAAAATTTGTTCCTTCACCAGTACCTCAAAAGAATATTTAATTCCTCTCCCACATTAGTGCATTTACATATTTGACAATCGCTACTCTGCTTTCCTGACATTTTTAAAACAAATTTTACTTGGAACAATGTAACAATCGTAACAGATTTATCAAAGGTCTTATCCACATTTTCTCATTAACATCTCACAGTGACACTGTGAGGACCATATTGTCATCCCTATCAGACAACTTTTCCAGTCCAAATTCACACTGGTAAGTGATACAGCTGAGCTTCACATGGTTTTCCATCATGGCAAACAACATGTTGATTTGTCTCATGAGCTTTTCATTTTATTTGGCAAACCACATTTTATACCTTTAAAAGCTCTCCTTTTCCATGGTTCCTGCCCTCTCTTACCATTTGCGTTCTAAGATATTCCCATTCTCTCTACACACACACACACACACACACACACACACACACACACTACCTTGTTTCTGATAATATCACGTCCTCATAGAACAACTAGAAAACCCTCTCAGTCTTCTACCTACTGCTTCCATTCCCAGTATGTCCTTTGAGTTACCCCACCCACACACATCATTTTAATTTTAATGATGTCATTGCTATGCCCAGTAAGCAGTGCCTATTGTGTCAGTGGTTTTGTCCCTTACTGTTTGACATTAGGCAATTATATTTCAGACCATATGACCTCTTGATTGCTTCTCACCTTCTGAGCCTTAATAAAATGGATACAATATCTATGTTCTGAGCAGAGTAAGAGTTAATTAAAATACTTATATAAAGTGCTAATGAATGAGACAAGAACATTATTACTATAAATACACTTGAAAAACACAACCAAATCTTTCTCATAGACATTTCTGCTGGAAGAAAAGCTTATAATTCTACAGTGATCAAGATAAGGCATTAACATAAGCCATCTAGCACCAAAATTTATTTTTATCTACTATTGGAACAAAGATTTAAACTCTTGAAGAATAGATTGAAGATGAAATGCATTAAAAATGGCACTTAACACATCAATTCTAAGCAATTAGATTCAGGGCAGGAGATTCTTTTCATTATAAAGATAAGCCAAGATACAAACAAAGTCTTTTCTGTATCAAATTTATGTCAAAACTCTCCACCAGAGTCCCAAAAGCTCTTTTAACTGCACAAGGCATTGTGCATGCTAAGATAATTTGGAGATGCTGTGTCATTAGAGACATTAAGAAAAATTTGACAACCAGAGAAATGACCAAATCAAAACGTTAAACTGAGACTTAGATTTTACCAGTAGGTTGAAAATTAGGTAACACTAAAAGGATGACTACAGGAAATGTGTTTAATTTCTATAAACCTCAGTTATGTTATCTATAAAATTAAGAGATCTAGCTCAATTGTTGTAAAAGTCAAATAAAAAATAAAAACTTACATGACATGCAAGGGCAAGTACTCATTAACTGGTAGCTCTAAATGGGAAGTGGTAAAATGCAGTGGTCACAGGGGTTATATGTCTTATAGCTGTGTGACCTTACTCAAGCTGCTTGCCTTGACCAACCTATGCCTTAGTTTTCACATGTGCAAAATAAGAATACTGCTGCTTATCTCATATAGTAGTTAAGGGAATTAAACTAGGCAGTATAAGTAAAATACCTAGGGTAGTGCCTGGTGCATTGTGAGCATTCAGTCAATGTCAGTTATTGTTATATCATCATCACCATCATCGTTGCATCAAAAATACATTTTTCCCTTATCAGGGCACATCAGTCAAATACCTGAGTCTCTGCAAAATAAGATTTTTGATTTAAGCTTTTAAAAGACAGGAAGCAGAAGTTAAAACTATTGCTGAGATTAAAATTCTCTCTTTCAGAGAAAAGTCACAGTGCCCTCATAAACCATTTCCAAAGCTGCTGTTTATATCCTGGCCTCCAAACCCCAGACACTGCCTTATTAGTTGGATCCCATATTTTCTTTGATGCCCTACATTGAGACTGAAGCAGTCATATAAATCTCTCAGAATGAGAAGGCTATACAGTAATGGCATCTCTTGTATTTGTTGAAATAGTCACTTTAGCCAATTTTAATATAAGATCCTAAATTGTTCATGTTTTCCTAAGTGATATTTGATGGCAAGATTAATGTCTGCATGAACTGTAAGAAGTGATTGCATGTGTGGAAAAAAAAAAAATACACGTTGACAGAGGGTAATAATCAGTGTCAAAGGCCACAAAGTTTCATTTTCTCAAATCTATCTATATGCCCTGGTTTCAGTTATACAGGTTTTTATCAAGATGCTGGGATTTATTTCTTCTCTAATTGCGCTATGGCAGCCAGTTTTACAGGATATATAGCTATATATAGTTTTATAGGATATATATCCACTTTTGCAAGAGTGCAAAATCCATGGCATTCTTTCTTACATAGGGAGTTACATGCACGATGAAGGGAATGCTAAAGAAACCCAACTAAAGGCTTATAGAAGAAACTTGGGGTACAATTCAGATGTCTAAAAAGGTATAACAACCAGTGACTTATCTTTTCAGGGGAAGATCGAAAATAGTTTGCTTATGACCTCAATGCCAAAGGAACTGCCCATCACACAATACAAGTTTTACTTTCTTTGTGCACTTTTCTATATTTTGCTTTCTTGTGCACTGAAATAATGGAGCATGCATTAAAAATCCTTCATGTCTGTTTCAAGATCTTTGTTTGACTTCCCCTGGAAACCTCTCCCAATTCACACATAATTCATTAGAGGTGAATACTGGTCTTGAGTTCAGGAAGAGGAATTTTATATACAGTACTGGCTTTTCTCTTTCTGCCACTAGTGTCACCGTAGGACTAGCTTGTTGGTTTTCATTTACTGTAACTCCTCAAATAATCATTTATGCTCAAAATCATGTTCCCTGAGTGATATCTTGTTTTATGCCCTGAAGCCTTATGCAGGAAGCACATCACATGCCCCAGTACTCAGAGTGCATGCATTTGAAAACTATGGTTTGCATTTGTGAAAAAGTAACTCTGTACTATCAGATATGAATTAAATATAATTATATATGCTGGTGAATGGCCAGAAGAGATGGGTTACTATAAGCAAAGGCTTTAGCATCGGCTTTTCTAGGTCCGAATCCCAACTACTACAAACCAGCTGTATGATCTCTGTAGCTGTGAGTCTGTATCCTAGTTTGGACAGCAAACTTGAATAGAAAACCTGGTCTGGGCATTCAAGGAAACTTCAAAATGGATGAGTAGTCTGATAGATGAAAAGTGGGGAGCAGAGAGAGAAGCATCTGAAAAGATAGTAAGGAGAGAAAGAGGATGTGGCAAATTCAAGAGCACAGAAAGGAAACTTATGAATAAACATAGGAAGTACAAGTATGTACAAGTATGGAATTGGGGCCATAGATTGTGGATGGCTTTGCAAGCATATTCAGGGTTTGTTTGCTGTTTTTTTGTTTTTTTGTTTTTTTGTTTTTTTTTTCCCTTGAAAACTACTGATGGGGAATGACTGCTTAATGGGTACAGGATATACTTTGGGGGTGATGAAAATGTTTAAGAACTAGATAGATAGTTGTACAACACTGTGAATATGTTCATTGTCACTTAATTGTACACTTTTAAATTGTTGGCTTCATATTATATGAATGCCATCTAACCACAAACTAAATTTTAAATCTATTATTTTTTAATTAATACATGCACAGATAGTACAGAACTCAGAAAGTATTAAAAATTATTCAGTAAATAGTTTCCCTCCTACTACTGGACCATAAGTTAGACCACAGAGTTGGGCCATAAAGAAGGCTGAGCACTGAAAAATTGATGCTTTCATACTATGGTACTGGAGAAGACTCTTGAGAATTCCTTGGACAGCAAGGAGATCGAACCAGTAATATTGGAAAGACTGATGTTGAAGCTGAAACTCCAATACTTTGGCCACCTGATACGAAGAGCTGACTCACTGGAAAAGACCCTGATGCTGGGAAAGAGTGAGGGAAAGAGGAAAAGGGGGCGACAGAGGATAAGATGGTTGGATGGCATCATCGAATCAATGGACATGAACTTGAACAAATTCTGGAAGACAGTGAAGGACAGGGAAGCTTGGCATGCTGCAGTCCATGGGTCACAAAGAGTCAGAAATGACTGAGTGACTAAACAACGACAATTTTTTTTGACAAAATACAGTTTATAATACATTCATACAGGCATAAACACATATATAAATTTATTGGCAATAGACATGCACATGTGGGACTGAAGTATTGTTATTACTTAATTGCTAAGTTGTGTCTGACTCTTTTGTGACCACATGGGCTGTAGCCTGCCAGGCTCCTCTGTCCTAAGGCATACTGAGTTGAAAATTGTTATTCAGAGAAGTGACATCAGGAATCTAGGGACATGGGCTATTCCCAACTTCAGTCCCCTTCACAAGAAGACCAACTAGCAACTCTCCATAAATGACACTACTGGGGAAATCTCAGGACTCCTGGACCACAGGTACTGAGAAGGCTGGCATTAGAAGGGTAAGAGGAGCAGGCTACACACTGACCACTTTGCCTTTCCCCCAGGCTGGCACAGCAACACACCAAGAGTGTTCCCTGGGCCTACCATCTCTCCAGTGTGAAAAAGAGACCCCAAGGTAGACATCAAACTCTCCTAACATTGCCAGGTGGTCCACTCAGGTCTTATCTCACAGGAATCAAGAGAGGAGTTCTGTGGGGCTTGACTACAGGCTAATCACATTTAAACATGTAAATATGCTTATATTATAGCTCTATTACTTGATCCACCAACTTGAAAAAAAAAAAAACCTTTTATTTTCATCTATACTAGTTTCTATCAACCTTTGATTTTTTGTCTGCCCCTTGTCTTCCAAACTATATTCCATCATTTCCATTTTTTCAGGAATTATAGATTATTTATATTCATAAATATAACACTCACCACCCACCTTTATTTTAAACTTTCTCTGAATCAAATTAAGTTTGGCCACATTTTCACCAGACATTTCTTCATCCACTGAAGTTTGCCCTTTAGAATCTTCTAGAAAGTCACATTCTAGAAAGATTCATTGGAATTGTATATATCTATTTTTTTGCATGTGGCTATCCAATTGCTCCACCTTTCTTTGTTGAAAACAATATCCTTTCTTTATGACATATCTTTTTTAATGTATCTTTTTAGTTTGTCACCCTACCAGTCTCTTGAAAACCATTGTTTTACCTCAGTTACCTGCTGTGTTTGGTCATTTCAGATCAGAGAGTGAGTGTTCTGGCTACGTTATTGTAACTGAAAGTCTGCACCTAATTTCCAATTTTTTTTTTCCACTCTAAACTGGCTTTATGAACTTAGTCATCATCATTGTTTCCATGTTGCTAGTTTATAAACTGACATTCAGATAAACTAATTTGCCCAATTCACAGAGTTACTGCATGATAAGTAATAATGAGGTAAGTCTGCAAAACAACTAGTGCAGCATATGATATCATAATTGTGCAGCAGTTGATAAATGAGGGTTTTTAATCAATTTAAGATTATTTATCAAATTAACTCTTCTACCATAACAAATGTCCCTCAGCAGTATATTCAACACCCATAAATATTTTTCTTTAAAAAGTCTCTACTTTTATTTCTTTACCCAGGACACATTGAAGAGTGTTTTCTCAGCCAGATCAGGACCGATTTGTAAATCTAGCATCAGCTGCTGATCTACACTTATTAGCAACCTGTGGACATCATTCATTAGATGCTAAATTACTGCTTCCAAAAAGGAACAGATGACTACAACATTTCACTGACCTAAGGCTCACTCAAAAAAAATAAAAGAAGCCTTGGAGAATAAGGATTCGGAAGAATCATAAATAAGTATGCATTTCAGATAGGCTTTGTTTATCCTAATGTCAGGAGCAGTGAGTTAATACTAAGAATTAAACTTATTTACTTATTACACAGTCTATTAGCAGAAATGAACTGTTCTCATCACTTTCCACATAAGGGAGTGAACCTATTACTTTTGAAGGCAGCTGTATTAGAAAAAAAAAATTGTTCATATTAAGAGATTTCCCAGAGCTGTATTTTTGTTTATAAAAATAAAGCTCTATGTGGGTTGTAGAATTTTATCTTTTCCTCTTTGAAGCCCTTTCAATGGCTTATTTCATGAGATGGTTTATGTTGTCTTCACTGGCTTTTTAGAACTAGAGATTATGCTCTGAGCTGAACCCCAAGATGTCTCTAACAACCTGAAGTGTGTGATTTTGTGAAGCAGGGAATATAGAAGTAGAAATCTAGAATCTCATTGTCAAAAGGAGAATGCTTATTTTGGTAGTGGGAACTTCATACAGCTATTCCCTCTGTCACCCCATCTCTTCACACCCAAAACTTTGCAAAAAAGAGTTTTTCCCTTCCTTGCCTCTTCATCACTTCTCAGACCACTCATGCTACCACTCCATCACTCCACACTAATTCTCTCATCAAAGTCATCAGTAATCTCCATGTAACTAAATGAAGGGTTATATATTTTAGTCATCCTTTAACTTGCTTAAAGAAACTCTTGATGACAGTGAAAGAGGAAAGTGAAAAAGCTGGCTTAAAACTCAACATTCAAAAAGTGAAGATTGTGGAATCTGGTCCCATCACTTCATGGCAAATGGATGCGGAAACAATGAAAACAGTAACAGACTTTATTTTCATGGGCTCCAAAATCACTGCAGATGGTGACTGCAGCTATGAAATTAAAAGAAGCTTGCTTAACACCTATCCTATTCAAACTCTTCTAGAAAATTTCAGAGGAAACATGCACCAGACAAACATGCCACAAAAAAAGAAAACTACAGGTCAAGATCACTGATGAACATAGATGCAAAAATCATCAACAAATTTCTAGCAAACAGAATCCAACAACATATTAAAAGATCATACATCATGACTAAGTGGGCTTTATCCCAAGGATGCAAGGATTCTTCAATATTCACAGATCAATCATTGCAACACACCACATTAACAAATTGAAAGATAAAAACCATATGATGATCTCAACAGATGCAGAGAAAGCCTTTGACAAATTTCAACACCCATTTATGATTAAAAAAAAAAAAACACCTCCAGAAAGCAGGCATAGAACATACCTCAACATAATAAAAGCCATATATGACAATCCCACGGCAAACATTATCCTCAGTGGTGAAAAATTGAAAGCATTTCCCCTAGTCAGGAAGAAGATAATGGTGCCCACTCTCACCACTACTATTCAACACAGTTTTGGAAGTTTTAGCCACAGCAATCAGAAAGAAAAAGAAATAAAATGAATCCAGACTGGAAAAGAAGAAGTAAAACTCTCACTGTTGGCAGATGACATGATCCTCTACATAGAAAACCCTAAAGACTCCACCAGAAAATTACTAGAGCTAATCAATGAATATAGTAAAGTTGCAGGATATAAAATCAACATACAGAAATCCCTTGCATTTCTGTACACTAACAATGAGAAAACAGACAAAGAAATTAAAGAAAAAATTCCATTCACCATTGCAACGAAAAGAACAAAATACTTAGGAATAAATCTACCTAAAGAAATAAAAGACCTATATATAGAGAACTATAAAATACTGATGAAGGAAATCAAAGATGACACAAATAGATGGAGAAATACACAGTGTTCATGGATTGGAAGAATCAATATAGTGAAAATTAGTATACTACCCAAAGCAATCTATAGATTCAATACAACCCCTTTCAAGCTACCAATGGCATTTTTCACAGAACTAGAACAAATAATTTCACGATTTGTATGGAAATACAAAAAACCTCGAATAGCCAAAGGAATCTCGAGAAAGAAGAATGGAACTGGGGGAAGCAATCTGCCTGATTTCAGACTGTACAACAAAGCTACAGTCATCAGGACAGTGTGGTACTGGCACAAAGACAAAATATATATATATAAATGGAACAAAATAAAAACCTCAGAGATAAATCCACACACCTTTGGACACCTTATCTTTGACAAAAGAGGCAAGAATACACAGTGGAGAAAAGACAATCTCTTTAACAAGTGGTGCTGGGAAAACTGGTCAATCACCTGTAAAAGAATGAAACTAGAACACTTTCTAACACTATACACAAAAATAAACTCAAAATGGATTAAAGATCTAAACATAAGACCAGAAACTATACAACTCCTAGAGGAAAACATAGGCAACACACTCTCTGATAAAATAACAGCAGGATCCTCTATGACCCACCTCCCAGAGTAATGGAAATAAAAGCAAAAAATAAACAAATGGGACCTAACTAAACTTAAAAGCTTTTGCACAATGAAGGAAACTCTAGGCAAGATCAAAAGACAGCCTTCAGAATGGGAGAAAATAATAGCAACTGACAAAGAGTTAATCTCAAAAATATACAAGCAGCTCATGCAGCTCAATCCCAGAAAAATAAATGACCCAATCAAAAAATGGGCCAAAGAACTAAATAGACATTTCTCCAAAGAAGATATACAGATGGCTAACAAATACACGAAAAGATGCTCTACATCATTCATTATCAGTGAAATGCACTCAAAAACCAAAATGAGATACCATCTCATGCCGGTCAGATTGGCTGCTATCAAAAAGTCTACAAACAATAAGTTCTGGAGAGGGTTTGGATAAAGGGAACCCTCTAACGCTGTTGGTGGGAATGTAAACTAGTACAGCTACTATGAGAACAATGTGGAGATTCCTTTAAAAACTGGAAATAGAAATGCCATACGACCCAGCAATCCCACTGCTGGGCATACACACTGAGGAAACCAGAACTGAAAGAGACATGTGTACCCCAATGTTCATCACAGCACTGTTTACAATAGCCAGGACATGGAAGCAACTTAGATGTCCATTAGCAGACAAATGGATAAGAGAGATGTGGTACATATACACAATGGAATATTACTAAGCTGTTAAAAAGAATGCATTTGAATCAGTTCTAATGAGGTGGATGAAACTGGAGCCTATTAAACAGAGTGAAGTAAGTCAGAAAGAAAAACACCAACACAGTATGTTAACACATATATATGGAATTTAGAAAGATGGTATCGACAACCCTATATGTGAGACAGCAAAAGAGACACAGATATAAAGAACAGACTTTAGTACTCTGTGGGAGAAGGCAAGGGATGATTTGAGGAAATGGCATTGAAACATGTATATTACCATATGTGAAATAGATCACCAGTCCAAGTTCAATGCATGAAAGAGGACATTCAAAGCTGGTGCACTGGGACAACCTTGAGGGATTGGATGGGAAGGGAGTTGGGAGGGGGTTCAGGATGAGGGACACATGTATACCCACGGGTGATTCATGCCAATGTATGGCAAAAACCACTACAATACTGTAAAGTAATTAGCCTTCAATTAAAATTAATTAATTAATTTCAAAATAAAAATAAAAGACGCTTGCTCTTTAGAAGAAAAGCTAGGACCAACCTAGACAGCATATTAAAAAGCAGACATTAATTTGCCAACAAAGGTCCATCTAGTCAAAGCTATGGTTTTTCCAGTAGTCATGTATGCATGGGAGAGTTGGACCATAAAAAAAGCTGAGTGCCAATGAATTGATGCTTTTGAACTGTGGTGTTGGAGAAGACTCTTGAGAGTCCTTTGGACTGCAAGGAGATCAAACCAGTCCATTCTGAAGGAAATCAGTCCAGAATATTCATTGGAAGGACTGATGCTGAAGCTGAAACTCCAATACTTTGGGCACTTGATGCAAAGAACTGACTCACTAGAAGAGACCCTGATGCTGTGAAAGATTGAAGGCAGGAGAAGAAGGGGATGACAGAGGATGAGATGGTTGAATGGCATCACTGACTCAGTGGACATAAGTTTGAGCAAGCTCTGGAAATTGGTAATGGACAGGGAAGCCTGGCATTCTGCAGTCTGTCGGTTTGCAAAGAGTCAGACACGACTGAGCAACTGAACTGAACTCAACTGAACTTGCTTCATCAAAAGAATATTCCACTATATCTGACTCTACATTTCAGAACATTCTGTTCCATATTATCCATGACCCACATTGCACTTTCTTTCTTTAATTTTTTTCCCCTGGCATTCTTTATCAGATTCCATTTTAGATTTGTGTTCCTATAAATTAAGTTCTTAAATGCTGGTGATGATCATCCCCAGGTATCCTTCTTTTCTCATACTTTGCACTCCCCTCGAGGGAACTCATCACTCCCATGCTTTCAAATGACATATATGTAAGTGACTTGTATGCCTCCTCTCTAAGCTGTGGACTTCCTTAATCAGGTGTCCCATTGACATCCCCACATATCTCAAAGGAATTCCATACATATCATGCCTAAGTCCACAGCAGAAGAAAAGAATTTTTTTAAAAAAAGGAAAATCTAATATGTTATCCCCATTTTCCTAGCTTAAAACTAACACAATTCACAAGAGCCTGAATAATCTAGCCACTGTTTTTCTCTCCAGCCTCATCTCATCTCACACTGTACTTTCTCTCTTTGCTTCAAGAACACCAACCACATCACTCTGCTTTTTGCCTCTCATACTCCCTCCTGCCATGGGAGCTCCTACCTGATCCACTGTCACTCCTCTACCCAGTCACCTCTAGTTAACTGGTACTCATCCTCCAGATCCCAGGCTACAAGTCACCCCTCAGAGCCATCCAACCTCCCAGACAAAGTTATGATCTTCCGTTTTGCAATCTCATGATGCCATATATCTCTGAGTTTTATAGTTTAATTTTTATGTATGATTTCGTGATTAATGTAAATTTCCTTCCAAGTGAGAGCTCCATGATGACAGGGTCAAATCCTGCCGAGCTCGCCAATGTATCCTCAGAATAAACACTGTTGGTGACCAGTAAAATTTATTGGATTTACTGAATAATTGTAAACGAGAAGGCCTGGGTCCCTCTCCTAGCTCTGTCTTTGCTGAGCTCAATGATTTCCAGCATGAAAGACTGCTGCCTAAATCATAGAGATGTCTATCCTGGTCACTGAATGCTATTAATACTCCATACAAATCTTGCCCACTGGAAGGACCCAGTCCATTTGCTGCTCAATCATTTAAGCATGCTTTCACATTCAAGAAGCTTAGATAGAGGAAATCGATACTACTTTCCTATTTCATCTAACTTGCCAGTTTCCTAACTAACTTGTTGAATGTCTGCAAGTACCCCAAGGTACTTTCCTATAACTGAGCCTTACAACTCTTTTGATAGGGGAAGATGCCTGCATCTTCCTAGGGATTCAGTGCAGAAAGTCACAGCTGATTCTCATGTGAGGATACTCATAGCTTGCTCCAATTGCTCTATGTCTTGGAAAACTTGAAGGAATAACATTAGTGGAGGAAAATGTGGGCAAACAGTTGACACCAACAATGAAACAGAAAAAATGAATCTCTGGTTAGTATCTCCCCAAATTTCAAGGCTTCTGTGACAACTCTACTGCCTTCCTCTGCTGAGTATGTTACTTGTATACCATACACTTTAAAAAGAGTAATTCCATTCACCATTGCAACAAAAAGAATAAAATACTTAGGAATATATCTACCTAAAGAAACTAAAGACCTATATATCAAAAACTATAAAACACTGGTGAAAGAAATCAAAGAGGACACTAATAGATGGAGAAATATACCATGTTCATGGATTGGAAGAATCAATATAGCGAAAATGAGTATACTACCCAAAGCAATCTATAGATTCAATGCAATCCCTATCAAGCTACCAGCTGTATTTTTCACAGAGCTAGAACAAATAATTTCACAATTTGTATGGAAATACAAAAAACCTCGAATAGCCAAAGCAATCTTGAGAAAGAAGAATGGAACTGGAGGAATCAACCTACCCGACTTTAGGCTCTACTACAATGCCACAGTCATCAAGACAGTATGGTACTGGCACAAAGACAGAAATATAGATCAATGGAACAGAATAGAAAGCCCAGAGATAAATCCACGCACCTTTGGACACCTTATCTTTGACAAAGGAGGCAAGAATATACAATGGATTAAAGACAAACTCTTTAACAAGTGGTGCTGGGAAAACTGGTCAACCACTTATAAAGGAATGAAACTAGATCACTTTCTAACACCACACACAAAAATAAACTCGAAATGGATTAAAGATCTAAACGTAAGACTAGAAACTATAAAACTCCTAGAAGAGAACATAGGCAAAACACTCTCAGACATAAATCACAGCAGGATCCTCTATGACCCACCTCCCAGAATACTGGAAATAAAAGCAAAAATAAACAAATGGGACCTAATTAAAATTAAAAGCTTCTGCACAACAAAGGAAACTATAAGCAAGGTGAAAAGACAGCCTTCTGAATGGGAGAAAATAATAGCAAATTAAGCAACTGACAAACTAATCTCAAAAATATACAAGCAACATATGCAGCTCAATTCCAGAAAAATAAACGACCCAATCAAAAAATGGGCCAAAGAACTCAATAGACCTTTCTCCAAAGAAGACATACAGATGGCTAACAAACACATGAAAAGATGCTCAACATCACTCATTATTAGAGAAATGCAAATCAAAACCACAACGAGGTACCATTTCACACCAGTCAGAATGGCTGCAACCCAAAAGTCTGCAAGCAATAAATGCTGGAGAGGGTGTGGAGAAAAGGGAACCTTCCTACACTGTTGGTGGGAATGCAAACTAGTACAGCCACTATGGAGAACAGTGTGGAGATTCCTTAAAAAACTGGAAATAGAACTGCCTTATGACCCAGCAATCCCACTGCTGGGCATACACACAGAGGAAACCAGAATTGAAAGAGACACGTGTATCCCAATGTTCATCACAGCACTGTTTATAATAGCCAGGACATGGAAGCAACCTAGATGTCCATCAGCAGATGAATGGATAAGAAAGCTGTGGTACATATGCACAATGGAGTATTACTCAGCCATTAAAGAGTACATTTGAATCAGTTCTAATGAGGTGGATGAAACTGGAACCTATTATACAGAGTGAAGTAAGCCAGAAAGAAAAACACCAATACCGTATACTAATGCATATATCGAAGAAGGCAATGGCACCACACTCCAGTACTCTTGCCTGGAAAATCCCATGGATGGAGGAGCCTGGAAGGCTGCAGTCCATGGGGTCACTGAGGGTCAGACACGACTGAGCAACTTCACTTTCACTTTTCACTTTCATGCATTGGAGAGGGGAATGGCAACCCACTTCAGTGTTCTTGCCTGGAGAATCCCAGGGACGGTGGAGCCTGGTGGGCTGCCGTCTGTGGGGTCGCACAGAGTTAGACACGACTGAAGTGACTTAGCAGCAGCAGCAGCAATGCATATATATGGAATTTAGAAAGATGGTAATGACCCTGTATGCGAGACAGCAAAAGAGACACAGATGTATGGAACAGTCTTTTGGACTCTGTGGGAGAGGTAGAGGGCAGGATGATTTGGGAGAATGGCATTGAAACATGTATAATATCATATATGAAACGAGTCACCAGTCCAGGTTCAATGCATGATACAGGATGCTTGGGACTGGTGCACTGAGATGACCCAGAGGGATGGTACAGGGAGGGAGGAGGGAGCGGGGTTCAGGATGGGGAAAACGTGTATACTTGTGGCGGTTACATGTTTATGTATGGGAAAACCAATACAATATTGTAAAGTAATTAACTTCTAATTAAAATAAATAAATTTATATTTTAAAAGTAAAAAAATAAAAATAAAGAGTTTGCATATTTTTCTTCTACAATTGTGGGATGTTAAGAATGACACAACAGTTTCATGTGCGTAGAAGCATTTTATCTTCATTAAACCCTGTAACATGAAAGAATAATAAGAAAAGAATATTTAGGAAAACTGTATCTTCTGATTTATTGTACATGTCTAAAATTCAAATATACTTGTAGAGCAAATTTCAAAACAAAGAAGTTTTTTTCTATAAATTTTATTTTAGAACGTTGTTACCATACATATACGATTTATACTAAAATAGGCCTGATTCCTGCAGCCCATTGTGAGGGATATGAAGGGCCTATTATGAAAAGTGTCTAGTAACTTTAATAGGAGAAGAGTTCTCATTCAACTCAAGTAATATAAATTTTCCTAGGTTTTCACTTTGAGGAAATATTCTGAAGCAATTAAGATTCCCATTAGTCAGCACAGGCTGAACAAATCAGAAAATATTGCCTATTTCTAAAACCTAATATATGGTCAGACATATTATCTGTCCCAGAGATACAATGAATTCCTGCCAATGCTAACACAAGAAGAGAAGATTAGGCAGTTGCATTGGAGTTGGCTATAGATGTGCCTTCCTCTCCCCATTCATCGTTTGCATTATCAACTGCAAGGGAAGGATGACACCTTGAAGAGTCTTTCTTTGAGACACAGGCATTACTGAGCTTTCCCCACTGAAGTCATCCCTGGTTCTTGAACTGACATGAGCCTTCCTGACTCCCTTACCTTTCAATGGGTGAAATCACCACTGTAGAAGCTTTCATAAAGCCATTTCCCTTTGTAACAAAATTAACAGTTATGAATGTACATTTAATGCCATGGTAATTTTCTAATTCTACCTCCATCACTAGTCTATAAGCCCCTGGACTGCAGGGACCAAGTATGCTTCATTATCTTTATCCTCATCAACTAGGCCTGGAAATGTGAAAGTAAATTCTGGAAACAAGCAGTGCCAACAGGACTCTGAATGGTTATTGCTCTTGCTAAGTGATAATAGTTTTAAATTTCAGCAAACAGCTTACTAATCATCCATAATTAGAGAAGCTAGAAGTGGAATTCTTTTCTCTGCATTTGTTGTTGTTGCTGTTCAGTGACTAAGTCATGCCTGACTCTGCAACAGCATAGACTGCAGCATGCCAGTCTTCCCTGTTCTTCACTATCTCCCAGAGTTTCCTCAGATTCATGTCCATTGAGTTGGTGATGTTATCTAACCATCGCATCTTTGGAAACCCTGCTCTCCTTTTCCCTCCAATCTTTCCCAGCATCAGGATCTTTTCCAATGAGTCAGTTCTTTGCATCAGGTGGCCAAAGTATTGGAGCTTCAGCTTCAGCATCAGTCCTTCCAATAAATATTCAGGGTTGATTTCCTTTAAAATTGATTGGTTTGATCTCCTTGCAGCCCAAAGGACTCCCAAGAGTCTTCAACAGCACAATTGGATGGCATCAATTCATTGGCACTCAGCTTTCTTTATGGTCCAACTCTTACATCTGTACTTAACTACTGGAAAAATCATAGCTTTGACTATATGGACCTTTGTCGGCAAAGTGATGTCTTTGCTTTTTATACACTGTCTAGTTTGTCATAGCTTTCCTTCCAAGGAGTAAATGCCTTTTGATTTCATGGCTGCAGTCACTGTCCACAGTGATTTTAGAGCCCAAGAAAATAAAATCTGTCGCTGCTTCCACTTATTTCTTACCTATTTACCATGAAAGTGATGGGACCAGAAGCCATGATGTTAGTTTTTTTCATGTTGAGTTTTAAGCCAGCTTTTTCACTCTCCTCTTTTACCTTCATCAAGAGGCTCTTTAATTTCTCTTCACTCTTGGCCACTAGAGTGGTATCATCTACATATCTGAGGTTGTTGATATTTCTCCTAAAAATCTTGATTTCAGCTTGTGATTCATCCAGCCTGGCATTTCACATGATGTACTCTGCACATAAATTAAATAAGTAGGGTGACAATATACAGCCTTGACGTACTCCTTTCCCAGTTTTGAACCATCAGTTGTTCCATGTAAGGTTATAACCTTTGCTCCTTGGCCTGTATATAGATTTCTCAGAAGATAGGTAAGGTGGTCTGGTATTCCCATCTCTTTAAGAATTTTCAAATCAAGAATTTGATTCAATTTTCTAAATCAAAACCAGAATAATTAATATATACTTCAAAAATATTTATATGTATAATAATATATAAAACTGCCATGTTTTTAAATTAATATATTATTTAAAATCCTAAAAATGTCTAACATCCTATTTTCTTGTGATTTTTTGTTCTCTGAATTCTTTTGGCACTCTCAACAAGCATAGATTTGAAAAACGAAGCATTGTTCACTTTCTCATGTATTATCACTATCACTATGTAAAATAATAATAAGCTCTATTATTCTAACACACTATTGAGCCCTTAGAATATACACAGGAAATATTTATGGCCTCTAAGATAGAAATCCAACTGATGACAAAATCCCCTCCCCAATATCTCTAACAAAAAAATATGGCAAAGTCAAAAACTTTACTGTTTCCTGTAAACTCCATTTTCTCTCTCACTTGAATTCCAGCCCATGTACTCTGTTGGGGATCTCTATTTGTAGCCCTGCCAAATTTGGTTTTGCCTGTTTTTGTAAAAAGAAAAATTTTAGTAGAGTACAACCCCACTCACTCATTGACATATTGTCCCAGGACTGCTCTCATGCTACAATGGCAGAACTAAGTAATTGTCACAGAGGTCATATGACCCCCAAAGTATAATATATAGTTATCACCTGGCCTTTCATAAGAAAAGTTTGAGTAATCTGCTCACAACTTATACCCTCAATTTCCATTTTCTTATCCATAAAATGGGGATAATAATAATAATGTTACCTCATAATGATAAGATAATAAATATGGTACTGTTCACAAACCACTTAGTAACCTCCTGGAATATAATAAGCACTAACATTTGTTAGTGCTTCACCTTCATATTAATCCTATTCCTCCCCCTCTGTCTACTTCCCAAGCTCCTATTCATATTTTAAGACCACACGTCTTGAAGAATATTCTCTGATGGGGTGGGAGGTAGGAGGGAGGTTCAAGGGGGAGGGGAAAAAAAGAATATTCTCTAACTTGCCTTCCCCATCCCATTCCCTTCTCAGTCCTCCACTGTGCTCTCCCATCACCCGAGGATACATTTACCTTAGCTCTTACTTCATTACACAGCCTTCTGCCTGTCATCAGAAGACTGTGCACGTCCTGAAGGCAGGAGTTGCGCTTCACTAATCTGGAATCAACAGAGCCAGCGTCCTGTCCATTGCAGTCCTTCAGTGCACGTGAGTCCCTCAGGAGAGGTTACAGAATGTCAACATCCAGGAGATGTGTATTTATAGCCAGGGAGGTTGCCAGGCATTGGCATTTTGGGCTTGATGGAGGTCACTCACTAAACTGACTCCCAGATCAGTAGCTGGAAGTTATATTTTGGCAACTAAGCTCTTATCAGCATAAGAACTCATAAAGTAGATGCCCACTGAGGACTCTGGATGCTAATAAGTGTGATATGTGTGATGCACCCAAGCCCCAAATCACACCATCAGCAGCTGACTTTGATTTTAATTCCTTTGTATGGTTTCACATCCATTCTTTCTCAATGAGCCATAAATGGGCAGAAAAGTGCCAACTGCTGACTTGTTCATTAAAAAAAAAATCTTATATATAGCAGTGTAAATATGTCATACTGTAAAATAGGTAATTAATATGAACCTATCATATAGCACAAGGAACTCTACTTAACACTCTGTAATGACCTATATGGGAACATAATTTTTGAAAGTATGGATTTATGTGTATACAACATTGTAAGTTAACTATACTCCAATAAAATTAATTTTTAAAAAATCTTGTCACCAAGAAACTGGCATTCAGAGCTAATCTGAGAAGTACTCACACTAAATTCAAGATAAAAATATTAAGACTCCCTTTTAGCTAGTTTTTTTGGCTTTGAATCTACTAGTTTTTTTCATTTCCTTGCCTAGAGAATCCCAGGGATGGGGGAGCCTGGTGGGCTGCCGTCTATGGGGTCACACAGAGTCGGACACAACTGAAGCAACTTAGCAGTAGCAGCAGATTTTTCAAATTTCCAAGAATGACAAATATAAAGTGGGGCTCATTTCCCATCTTTCCATCTAGAATTTCAAAATAAATTTTCACAATTTTGGCCACTTTGCTCTTTCTAGAAAGATCATTATCTCCAGGGTTAAAAATATGCTATTTAACCTCAAAAAACTACTGCAATTTTAAAGTTCAGTTCTCTTATAGAGAAGGTTGTTTTCCTTTCTCTGTTATGTCTTGTCAGAATGCCCTGACCTTGATCATCGTTCAGAGAATTCTCTTGAAGGGCTAAATTTTAAAAGATGTACATAGCCTCCAAATGTTCTAGCAGAAAAATTTCAGTCTACAAAAGACCATTTGCAAAATGCTGTGCTTTTACACACAGATAACTTCAATGGCCCTTTCTCCTGACTACTCAGGACTACTTGGCAATAATAGGAGCAACTATTTATCACCAGACACCACAACTCAGAATTGGTTCTGTTGATTTTCAGTTAAATCTCAACCTAGCTTTCCTCATTTCTTGCTTCCATTCATCTTTCTTAAATCATGTCCAAAATGACCCTCTACCACCTTTTACTTGATTTTAGAGACGCTGATGATATACAACACTTCACTCAAGCAAGACTTCTCTATTTCCTTCCATTTTCTCTCCAGAGAGAATGGAACCACCGTTTATGCAAAAAGCTTTTACCTTTACCTGGAATTTTTTGATGATCCCACACTCCATGTGTAAATACTTCATGTCAGAAATTCCAAATACCTCTCCTCTCTTATTCTTGCAAAGGCAAATCACAACGCTTATTACATTTGGGTTCTAATGTACTGTTTTATTATAAATAATGAATCCTCCTAAGAAAAGGTAAAGCTGTCATAAGAGTTTCTCTATAAGCTCTCATTACCTCATAGTTTATGTTTTATGTCTACATTGGATTTGATATCTTCTTTTTATGGTGACTTGCTGTATTATAGTACAGTGAACTTAATAAAAGTGACTTTCAAAAAATCTGGGATAGAAGTAACTTAAGGTAACTATAGCTTGACTTTTCTATTTAAACTCAAGTCCTAATTATTGAAAGTAATAAAGCCTAGACACACAATACACACTTATACACACACATACATTTTCCTTAATAAGGTTCATAGAACGTTCTGACACACAATTTTTGCCTCTATCTTGCAGATAAATATAGTATATTAGTGTTTTATGGTCATCCTTTCTCTTCTTCACATTCCAACTTTATTAATTCTTTATGACTTTTCCTGAGCTTGAACTGACTCCTTTTTAATATGCAAATATTACTTAACAGCTAAATTAAGTTTATTTTAAACTATATCACTCATATTTAAATCAATCCATCTACACTTGCCTCTGCAATGATATGGTTGGAATCCTGAAACCTCTATTTCTCATATTTTTTATGGCTTCCTCTAAGTTCCACTAATATAGGGTGCTATATTGAACTGGAAAGCTGGAAGAAAATGAAAAGGCTGATCCCTTCCTATTTTCCTGCTAGCATCACTTCAGCTTCACTCCAGCAATGAGTCTCAGTCTCCAGTAATTTTGGTCCTCTAGGAACCAACATCACTGTGTTTCTTCAGGGAAACTAACACTTATTGGGAGATAGCCCATTTGCAGAGATCTGGACCCCAGACTCTGTGATGTTCATCCTATGATCTCCTGATGGCCCAAGACTAGCCAAGCACTGCCTCCTCTCCAGATTCTGGAGCCCAGCTCTCCAATACCCCTTCTCCAAGCTCCTGTGCTATTAGCTGCAGCTACATAGCACTCTTTTTTCAGAACACTGAATCTCATTTCTCCAGGGCATCTTCTCTAAGTTTCCAGACTGTGGAAATTCCAACCCCTTTTCTTTATGCCCCAAGCCTTAGACATATAACTCTGTTGTACTTTAATGCACTATTTGATTTTTTCATTTGCTAACACTTCTTTCTCCAGCTCAATATATTAAATTGTTTCTACTGCCATATTTAATATGACTTCTCTGTTCCTAACTGGACCCTGAGCCTGACACTATATTGGTACCAAACATAGTTCCAGGCTATAAAACTGCCAAATGAGATTCATGGATAGGTTTCATTGTATCCTTGACCTTGAATAATGTGCTAAGCTCCTTGCCAAGGGGAAAAAAAGAAATCAGTAATTCTTGGCATGCTGTGCCTTGTGATTAATTAAATTGTCATCTATGGTTAATTGTGATAAAGTATCTTAAAGACACTTGTGGAACCAAGTGCCTACTCTTGTTGCATGTTGGATAGGATATCTTCTCACTGTGCAGGACAACATGTGGAAATAAGTGACTAGCTCAAGGTTTTAAACCCTTAGCTCAACTGATGGACAAAGAAAAGGAAAGCTTTCATCTTCTATATATTGCTAAAAGATTTTAATTCACTAAAAATCACACTCAAAATTCAAATGTGTGAGAGATAGAATTAAAAACTACATTGAGACCGGAGAAAAAGATGGCGGAGGAATAGGATGGGAAGACGACTTTCTCCCTCACAAATTCCTCAAAAGAACATTTCAACGCCGAGCAAACTCCACAAAACAACTTCTGTAGGCTGGCAGAGGACATCAGGCAACCAGAAAAGCAGACCATTGTCTTCAAAAACAGGTAGGAAAAAATATAAAAGACGAAAAAGGAGACAAAGGAGGTAGGGAGGGAGCTCCGTCCCGGGAAGGGAAGCCCGTCCCGGGAAGGGAACTTTAAGAAGAGAGGTTTCCAAACACCAGGAAACACTCTCCCTGCCGAGTCTGTGGCGAGCCTTGGAAACACAGAGGGCAACATAACAGGAAGGAAAAATAGATAAATAATTAAAACCAACAGATTACAAGCCCAACAGTAACTCCCCCAGCGGAAAAGCAGCACAGACGCCTGCATCCGCCACTGGGAAGTGGGGGCAGGGCAGGGACGCGCGGGAGGCGCGGGCTGCAGAGCTTTGTAAGAATCGGGCAGGAACGCCCCATGCGCAACCAGAACGATCTAACTTGGGCTAGCAAACCAGACTGTGGGATAGCTACCACACGAAAAGCTCGAACATAAGACACCGCCAGGACCGAGCACAGAACAAAGGACGGAACGGGAAAAGCCAGCTGCAGACCATCCCCCGCCGGGGACAGGCAGCCAGAGCCGTAAGGACTGGAAAGGGGCAGTTGCAGACCTGGAGAGACTTTACTTACCTAACTGCAAGCAGGCTTCTTTGCTAAGACTTCTGGGGGTGCTGGACAGTCACACTCGGCCTCACGGGGGGCGCCAGCGGTCCACCCAGAAAGCTGAGCAGCAGCGGCAGAAAAGGTGACAAGCCGCAGCGATCGCGCTCGCCAAACTCCTGAGCTACTCGGACCTGGGAAGGGCACAAAGCGCAGTCCCAGCCGAATCTGTGCCTCTGAGGGCTGCCTGAGCGCCGAACCTGAGCGGCTTGGACCGGGGAAGTGCACACAGCCTAGGGCCGGCCCCAGACGGTTCCCGGCTGAGCATCGTAGAGCCGGAACGGTTTGTGCGCCGCGAGAAGGGACAGGTCAAGCGGGGCTGAGACACTGTGTGCACACGACAGTGCTATTTGTTTACAGCATCTCCCCTCCGCACAGCGCGACTGAACTAGTGAGCCTAAAAAACCAGCAAACAGAAGAAGTTAAACAGAGGGAACCACCTTGGAAGTGATCCCACATGGCCCACAACATCAGAGAAGGGCTAGATATATTTTTAGTATTTTTAAAATCATTCCTTTTTTTTGTTTGTTTGTTTTTTCTTTTTTTTTCTTTTTTCTTTTTTTTTAACTTTTTTTTAATTGTTAAGTCTTCTATTTCTCCTCTAATTTTTATTTCTATAACCTACTATTACTATTTTTTTTAAAAAAAAGACTTTTTTTTTTTTTAAGGCAAACACCATATATAGTCTTTGGATGGTTGTTGGTGGTTTTTTTTGTTTTTTTTTTTTTTTAATAATTCTTGGTTTTTTTTTTTCCTTTTCTTTCTTCCTTTTTCCTTCTGCTTCTTTTCTTTAATATTGTATTTTTGAAAATCCAACCTCTACTCTAGATTTTTAATCTTTGCTCTTAGGTTTTTGTTGTCAATTTTGTACATTTAAAAACCCAAACTTCACTACCCAATTTTACCTGAGAGCGAGATTACTGGCTTGACCACTCTCTCTTCCTTTGGACTCCTTTTTCTCCACCAGGTGGCCTCTGTCTCTTTTCTCCCCCATCTCTTCTCTATCCAACTCTGTGAATCTCTGTGTGTTCCAGACGGTGGAGAACACCTAAGGAACTGGTTACTGGCAGGATTTGTCTCTCTCCTTCTCATTCCTCTCTCTTATCCTCCTGGCCACCTCTGTCTACTTCCTCCCTCTCCTCTTCCCCGTATAACTCCGTAAATACCTCTGAGCGGTCCAGACTATACAGCACACATAAGGAAGTGCTTGCTCTCTCCTCTTTTGATCTCACCGCATCTCATTCCAGTTACCTCTAACTACCCCCTCCATCTTCTCTTCTCTTTGTAACTCAGTGAACCTCTCTGAGTGTCCCTCAATGTGGAGAAACTTTTCATCTTTAACCTAGATGTTTTATCATCAGTGCTGTATAGATGGAGAAGTCTAGAGGCTACTGTAAAAATAAAACTGAAAACCAGAAGCAGGAGGCTTAAATCCAAAGCTTGAAAACATTAGAGAACTCTTGAATTCAGGGAACATTAAGCAATAGGAGCTCATCAAATGCCTTCATACCTACACTGAAACCAAGCTCCACCCAAGGGCCAACAAGTTCCAAAACAAGACATACCACGCAAATTCTCCAGCAACACAGGAACACTCCCCTGAGCTTCAATATACAGGCAGCTCAAAACTATTCCAAAACCTTTGATGTCTCATAACCCATTACTGATCACTCCACTGCACTCCAGAGAGAAGAAACCCAGCTCCACCCACCAGAACTCCAACACAAGCCTCCCTAACCAGGAAACCTTGACAAGCCAGTGATACAACCCCACCCACAGTGAGGAAGCTCCTTAATAAAGAGAACTCCACAAATTACCAGAATATAAAAAGACCACCCCAAACGCAGCAATATAACCAAGATGAAGAGACAGAGGAACACTCAGCAGGTAAAGGAACAGGAGAGTTGCCCACCAAACCAAAGAGGAAGAAGTAGGGAATCTACCTGAGAAGGAATTCCGAACATTGATAGTGAAAATGATCCAAAATCTTGAAATCAAAATGGAATCACAGATAAATAGCCTAGAGACAAGGACTGAGAAGATGCAAGAAAGGTTTAACAAGGACCTAGAAGAAATAAAAAAGAGTCAAAATAAAATGAATAACGCAATAAATGAGATCAGAAACACTCTGGAGGCAACATATAGTAGAATAACAGAGGCAGAAGATAGGATTAGTGAAATAGAAGATAGAATGGTAGAAATAAATGAATCAGAGAGGAAATAAGAAAAACGAATTAAAAGAAATGAGGACAATCTCAGAGACCTCCAGGACAATATGAAACGCTCCAACATTTGAATTATAGGGGTCCGAGAAGAAGAAGACAGAAAGAAAGATCATGAGAAAATCCTTGAGGAGATAATAGTTGAAAACTTCCCTAAAATGGGGAAGGAAATAATCACCCAAGTCCAAGAAACACAGAGAGTTCCAAATAGGATAAACCCAAGGCGAAACACCCCAAGACACATATTAATCAAATTAACAAAGATCAAACACAAAGAACAAATATTAAAAGCAGCAAGGGAAAAACAACAAATAACACACAAGGGGATTCCCATTAGGATAACAGCTGATCTTTCAATAGAAACTCTTCAGGCCAGGAGGGAATGGCAAGACATACTTAAAGTGATGAAAGACAATAACCTACAGCCCAGATTACTGTACCCAGCAAGGATCTCATTCAAATACGAAGGAGAAATCAAAAGCTTTACAGACAAACAAAAGCTGAGAGAATTCAGCACCACCAAACCAGCTCTCCAACAAATTCTAAAGGATATTCTCTAGACAGGAAACATGAAAAGGGTGTATAAACCCGAACCCAAAACAATAAAGTAAATGGTAACAGGATCATACTTATCAATACTTACCTTAAATGTAAATGGGTTGAACGCCCCAACCAAAAGGCAAAGACTGGCCGAATGGATACAAAAACAAGACCCCTCTATATGCTGCTTATAAGAGACCCACCTCAAAACAAGGGACACATACAGACTGAAAGTGAAGGGCTGGAAAAAGTTATACCACACAAATAGAGACCAAAAGAAAGCAGGAGTGGCAATACTCATATCCGATAAAATAGACTTTAAAACAAAGGCTGCAAAAAGAGACAAAGAAGGCCACTACATAATGATCAAAGGATCAATCCAAGAAGAAGATATAACAATTATAAATATATATACACCCAATATAGGAGCACCACAATAGGTAAGACAAATGCTAACAAGTATGAAAGGGGAAATCAACAATAACACAATAATAGTGGGAGACTTTAGTACCCCACTTACACCTATGGACAGATCAACTAAACAGAAAATTAACAAAGAAACGCAAACTTTAAATGATACATTAGATCAGTTAGACCTAATTGATATCTATAGGACATTTCACCCCAAAACAATGAATTTCACCTTTTTCTCAAGTGCTCATGGAACCTTCTCCAGGAGAGATCACATCCTGGGCCATAAATCTAAACTTGATAAATTCAAAAAATCGAAATCATTCCAAGCATATTTTCTGACCATAATGCAGTAAGATTAGATCTCAATTAGAGGAGAAAAACTATCAAAAATTCCACCATATGGAGGTTGAACAACACACTTCTGAATAACCAACAAATCACAGAAGAAATCAAAATATGCATAGAAACTAATGAAAATGAAAACACAACAACCCAAAACCTGTGGGACACTATAAAAGCAGTGCTAAGAGGAAAGTTCATAGCAATACAGGCATACCTCAAGAAACAAGAAAAAAGTCAAATAAATAACCTAACTCTACAACTAAAGCAACTAGAAAAGGAAGAATTGGAGAACCCCAGAGTTAGTAGAAGGAAAGAAATCTTTAAAATTAGGGCAGAAATAAATGCAAAAGAAACAAAAGAGACCATAGCAAAAATCAACAAAGCCAAAAGCTGGTTCTTTGAAAGGATAAATAAAATTGACAAACCATTAGCCAGACTCATCAAGAAGCAAAGAGAGAAAAATCAAACCAATAAAATTAGAAATGAAAAGGGAGAGATCACAACAGACAACACAGAAATACAAAGGATCATAAGAGACTACTATCAGCAGTTGTATGCCAATAAAATGGACAACGTGGAAGAAATGGACAAATTCTTAGAAAAGTACAATTTTCCAAAACTGAACCAGGAAGAAATAGAAAATCTTAACAGACCCATCACAAGCACGGAAATTGAAACTGCAATCAGAAATCTTCCAGCAAACAAAAGCCCAGGTCCAGACGGCTTCACAGCTGAATTCTACCAAAAATTTCGAGAAGAGCTAACATCTATCCTCCTCAAACTCTTCCAGAAAATTGCAGAGGAAGGTAAACTTCCAAATTCATTCTATGAGGCCACCATCACCCTAATACCAAAACCTGACAAAGATGTTACAATAAAAGGAAATTACAGGCCAATATCACTGATGAACATAGATGCAAAAATCCTCAACAAAATTCTAGCAATCAGAATCCAACAACACATTAAAAAGATTATACACCATGACCAAGTGGGCTTTATCCCAGGGATGCAAGAATTCTTCAATATCCACAAATCAATCAATGTATTTCACCACATTAACAAATTTAAAAATAAAAGCCAGATTATTATCTCAATAGATGCAGAGAAGGCCTTTGACAAAATTCAACATCCATTTATGATAAAAACTCTCTAGAAAGCAGGAATAGAAGGAACATAGCTCAACATAATAAAAGCTATATATGACAAACCCACAGCAAACATTATCCTCAATGGTGAAAAATTGAAAGCATTTCTCCTAAAGTCAGGAACAAGACAAGGGTGCCCACTTTCACCGCTACTATTCAACATAGTTCTGGAAGTTTTGGCCACAGCAATCAGAGCAGAAAAAGAAATCAAAGGAATCCAAATTGGAAAAGAAGAAGTAAAACTCTCACTGTTTGCAGATGACATGATCCTCTACATGGAAAACCCTAAAGACTCCACCAGAAAATTACTAGAGCTCATCAATGAATATAGTAAAGTTGCAGGATATAAAATCAACACACAGAAATCCCTTGCATTCCTATACACGAATAATGAGAAAGTAGAAAAAGAAATTAAGGAAACAATTCCATTCACCATTGCAACGAAAAGAATAAAATACTTAGGAATATATCTACCTAAAGAAACTAAAGACCTATATATAGAAAACTATAAAACACTGATGAAAGAAATCAAAGAGGACACTAATAAATGGAGAAATATACCATGTTCATGGATCAGAAGAATCAATATAGTGAAAATGAGTATACTACCCAAAGCAATTTACAAATTCAATGCAATCCCTATCAAGCTACCAGCCATATTTTTCACAGAACTAGAACAAATAATTTCAAGATTTGTATGGAATTACAAAAAACCTCCAATAGCCAAAGCAATCTTGAGAAAGAAGAATGGAACTGGAGGAATCAACTTGCCTGACTTCAGGCTCTACTACAAAGCCACAGTCATCAAGACAGTATGGTACTGGCACAAAGACAGACATATAGATCAATGGAACAAAATAGAAAGCCCAGAGATAAATCCACACACATATGGACACCTTATCTTTGACAAAGGAGGCAAGAATATACAATGGAGTAAAGACAATCTCTTTAACAAGTGGTGCTGGGAAAACTGGTCAACCACTTGTAAAAGAATGAAACTAGATCACTTCCTAACACCACACACAAAAATAAACTCAAAATGGATTAAAGATCTAAATGTAAGACCAGAAACTATAAAACTCCTAGAAGAGAACATAGGCAAAACACTCTCCGACATAAATCACAGCAGGATCCTCTATGATCCACCTCCCAGAATACTGGAAATAAAAGCAAAAATAAACAAATGGGATCTAATTAAAATTAAAAGCTTCTGCACAACAAAGGAAAATATAAGCAAGGTGAAAAGACAGCCTTCTGAATGGGAGAAAATAATAGCAAATGAAGCAACTGACAAACAACTAATCTCAAAAATATACAAGCAACTTCTGCAGCTCAATTCCAGAAAAATAAACGACCCAATCAAAAAATGGGCCAAAGAACTCAATAGACATTTCTCCAAAGAAGACATACAGATGGCTAACAAACACATGAAAAGATGCTCAACATCACTCATTATTAGAGAAATGCAAATCAAAACCACAATGAGGTACCACTTCACACCAGTCAGAATGGCTGCGATCCAAAAATCTGCAAGCAATAAATGCTGGAGAGGGTGTGGAGAAAAGGGAACCCTCCTACACTGTTGGTGGGAATGCAAACTAGTGCAACTACTATGGAGAACAGTGTGGAGATTCCTTAAAAAACTGGAAATAGAACTGCCTTATGACCCAGCAATCCCACTGCTGGGCATACACACCGAGGAAACCAGAATTGAAAGAGACACATGTACCCCAATGTTCATCGCAGCACTGTTTATAACAGCCAGGACATGGAAACGACCTAGATGTCCATCAGCAGATGAATGGATAAGAAAGCTGTGGTACACATACACAATGGAGTATTACTCAGCCGTTAAAAAGAATTCATTTGAATCAGTTCTGATGAGATGGATGAAACTGGAGCCGATCATACAGAGTGAAGTAAGCCTGAAAGAAAAACACCAATACAGTATACTAACACATATATATGGAATTTAGAAAGATGGCAATGACGACCCTGTATGTAAGACAGCAAAAAAGACACAGATGTGTATAATGGACTTTTGGACTCAGAGGGAGAGGGAGAGGGTGGGATGATTTGGGAGAATGGCATTCTAACATGTATACTATCATGTAAGAATAGAATCGCCAGTCTATGACTGACGCAGGATACAGCATGCTTGGGGCTGGTGCATGGGGATGACCCAGAGAGATGTTATGGGGAGGGAGGTGGGAGGGGGGTTAATGTTTGGGAACGCATGTAAGATTTAAAGATTTTAAAATTAAAAATATTTAAAATATTTTAAAAATTTTAAAAATTTAAAAAAAAAAACTACATTGAATTCATAGACTCCAAGCACTTTGGAAAAACCTAAGGCTTGAAAAAGTGAGAAGTATTACTGCATGCCTGGAGGCCACCTTATTTCTCCAATTACTATTCTTATACCTGCTAGTCACAAAAATTCACAGTAAGTGAAAATGTGCAACATAATGATCTCATTGTACTTTCCAGAAAGGTAATGATATCTTGGAGTATCTGCACAGAGATGGTAAAAGATACATTGGGAATTGATACAATATGCAGGGAGAGTTCATTACATAAGGAGAGATTCTCCCAGCAAATGTAAGTAGCAAACAGTATGTCCATTTCAGTGATCTAAGATGATAAGTGGAAAATTTTGTGAGTGGTGCTAAAGTCCTTTGAACAATTAAAAGGAGGCTGGGGCTACTGCAGCTTATGGCCCAGTATGTAGCTTTTAAGTTCCTTTTAATTTCAGTCTCCTCACTGACACTTCTTCACTGTTTATTACTCTGAACATTTGGCCACAGTGGACTGGCTATTACCTGATTCAAGAGGACAGATTTCTGAAATAAGCTAACTTTATATTCTTCCAAATCACCAGTTTAGTGGGTCTTGACATTGTGTCTTACACTTAACAAAACATTATTACTTCATCACTTCCTTCAGATCTTAGTCCCACTTCTCAAAAAAACAACATTCTTCACATTTAATAACTACTCCAGACAGGTTTACAAACTATCTGATTTGGAGGCTAATACCTGTAATGATATTCCCTTTCTGGACCAACATGTCATCACCCCAATCTTTCCTGCCAAAGTCAAGAGGAAGCTTGAGATACTCAAGGGTAGTCAGTTCATTTCAGTTCAGTCACTCAGTCATCTCCGACTCTTTGAGATCCCATGGACCACAGCACCCCAGGCTTCCTTGTCTATCACCAACTCCCAGAGCTTTCTCAAACTCATGTCCATCAAGTCAGTGATGCTATCCAATCATCCCATCCTCTGTCATCCAATTCTGCTCCCACCTTCAACCATTCCCAGCATCAGGGTTTTTTCCAAAGAGTCAGTTCTTCGCATCAGATGGCCAAAGAATTGCAGTTTCAGCTTCAGCATTAATCCTTCCAATGAATATTCTGGACTGATTTCCTTTAGGATGGACTGGTTGTATCTCCTTGCAGTTCAAGGGACTCTCAAGAGTCTTCTCCAACATCACAGTTCAAAAGCATCAATTCTTTGGTGTTCAGCTTTCTTTAAGGTCCAGCTCTCATATCCATACATGACTACTGGAAAAACCATAGCTTTGACTAGATGAACATTTGACGGCAAAGTAATGTCTCTACTTTTTAATACCCTGTCTAGGTTGGTCATAGCTTTACTTCCAAGGAGCAAGTGTCTTTTAATTTCATCACTGCAGTCACCATTTGCAATGATTCTGGAGCACAGAAAAATAAAGTCAGCCACTGTTTCCGCTGTTTCCCCATCTATTTGCCATGAAGTGATGGGACTGGATGCCATGATTTTAGTTTTTTGAATGTTGAGTTTTAAGCCAGCAATTCCCTCTTCTCTTTCACTTTCATCAAGAGGCTTTTTAGTTCTTCACTTTCTGCCATAAGTGTTGTGTCATCTGCATATCTCAGGTTATTGATATTTCTCCCAGAAATTTTGATTCCAGCTTGTGCTTCATCTAGTCCAGCATTCCTCATGATGTACTCTGCATATAAGTTAAATAAGCAGGGTGACAGTATACAGCCTTGATGTACTCCTTTCCCAGTTTGGAACCAGTCTGTTGTTCCATGTTTGGTTCTAACTGTTGTTTCTTGACCTGCATTTCTCAGGGGGCAGGTCAGGTGGTCTGGTATTTCCATCTCTTTCAGAATTTTCCCCAGTATGTTGTGATCCACACACTCAAAGGCTTTGGTATAGTCAATAAAGCACAAGTAGATGCTTTTCTGGAACTCTCCTGCTTTATCTATGATACAATGGATGTTGGCAATTGGATCTCTGGTTCCACTGCCTTTTCTAAATCTAGCTTAAACATCTGGAAGTTCCCAGTTCATGTACTGTTGAAGCCTGGCTTGGATAATTTTGAGCATTACTTCACTAATGTGAGATGAGTGCAATTGTGTGGTAGTTTGAACATTCTTTGGCATTGCCTTTGATATTGGAATGAAAGCTGACTTTTCCAGTCCTGTGGCCACTGCTGAGTTTTCCAAATTTGCTGGCATATTAGGTGCAGCACTTTTACAGCATCATCGATAAGGACTTGAAATAGTTCAGCTGGAAATCCATCACCTCCACTAGCTTTGTTTGTTGTGAAGCTTCCTAAGGCCCACTTGACTTCACACTCCAGGATGTCTGGCTCTAGTGAGTGATCACACCATTGTGGTTGTCTGGGTCATTAAGATCTCTTTAATGAGATCTTTTGCATAGTTCTCCTGGGTATTCTTGCCACCCTTTCTTAATATCTTCTGCTTCTGTTAGATGCATAACATTTCTGTCCTTTATTGTGCCCATCTTTGCATGAAATGTTCCCTTGGTATCTCTAATTTTCTTGAAAAGGTCTCTAGTCTTCCCCATTCTATTGTTTTCCTCTATTTCTTTCCATTGATCTCAGAGAAATGCTTTCTTATCTCTCTTGCTTTTCTTTGGAACTCTGCAGTCAGATGTGTATAGCTTTCCTTTTCTCCTTTGCCTTTAGCATCTATTCTTTTCTCAGCTATTTGTAAGGCTTCCTTAGACAACAATTTTGCCTTTTTGCATTTCTTTTTTTTGTGGATGGTCTTGATCACTGCCTCTTGTACATAGTTACCTCTGGACATAGCTCTTCAGGCACTCAATCTATCAGATCTAATCCCTTGAATCTATTTGCCACTTCCACTGTATAATTGTAAGGGGCTTGATTTAGGTCGTACCTGAATGGTCTAGTGGTTTTCCCTACTTTTTTCAATTTAAGTCTGAATTTGCAATAAGGAGTTCATGATCTGAGCCACAGTCAGCTCTTGGTCTTGTTTTTGCTGACTATATAGAGCATCTTCTTCAGTTGCAAAGAATATAATCAATGTGATTTTGGTACTGACCATCTGGTGATGTCCTTGTGTACAGTCACCTCTTATGTTGTTGGAAGAGGGTATTTGCTATGACCAGTGCATTCTCTTGGCAAAACTCTGTTAGCCTTCGCCCAGTTGCATTTTGTACTTCAAGGCCAAACTTGCCTGTTACTTCAGATATCTCTTGACTTCCGACTATTGCATTCCAGTGCCCTATGATGAAAAGGACATCTTTTTTTGGTGTTAGTTCTACAAGGTCTTGTAGGTCATCATCGAACCATTCAACTTTAGCTTCTTCAACATTAGTGGCTGGACACCATAGAACCACCAAGCAAATGACCCACAAACTGCAGAACAATTATACCAATGAAATTCTCTCACTGTTAAGAAAGTTCTAGGACCCACAACAGATTTTCCCCAACCTGGTATCCAGCAAAGGAACTGAGAATCCCCAGAAAATTTGACTTTGGGGGCCAGTGGGATTTGATTACAGAACTTCCACAGGACTGGGGAAACAGACTCTTGGAGGGCACAAACAAAACCTTGTGTGCACCAGGAGCCAGGAGCAGTGTCCCCACAAGAGATTGAGTCAGACTTGCCTGTGAGTGTCCAGGAATCTCTCATGGAGGTGTGGTGGACAGTTTGGCCTCTGGCCAAACAACAGGGAGGGAACAAAGCCCCTCCCATCAATAGAAAATTGGACTAAAAGTTTACTGAGCATGGACCCACCCATCAGAACAAGACCCAGTTTCCCCCACAGTCAGTCTCTCCCATCAGGAAGCTTCCATAAGCCTCTTTCCTTATTCATACAGAATGAAAACCACAATCATAGAAAACTAACCCAGCTGATCACAAGGATACAACCTTGTCTAACTCAATGAAACTATGACCCATGCTGTGTAGGGCCACCCAAGACAGACAGGTCATGGTAGACAGTTCTGACAAAACATGGTCCACTGGAGAAGGGAATGGCAAACCACTTCAGTATTCTTGCCTTGAAAACCCCATGAACAGTATGAAAAGGCAAAAAGATATGATCCCGAAAGGTAAACTCCCCAGATCAGTAGGTACCCAACATGCTACTGGAGAAGAGTGGAGAAACAGCTCCAGAAAGAATGAAGAGGCTGAGCCAAAGCAAAAACAACTCCAGTTGTGGGTGTGACTGGTGATGGGAATAAAATCCAATGCTATAAAGAACAATATTGCATAGGAACCTGGAATGTTAGGTCCATGAATCAAGGAAAATTGGAAGTGGTCAAACAGGGGATAAAAGAGTGAACATCAACATTTTAGGAATCAGTGAACTAAAATGGACTGGAATGAGCCAATTTAATTCAGATGACCATTATATCTACTACTGTGGGCAAGAATTCCTTAGACGAAATGGAGTAGCCCTCATAGTCAACAAAAGACAAATACAGTACTTGGGTGCAGTTTCAAAAATGACAGAATGATCTCTATTCACTTTCTTTTTTTTTTTTATTTTTTTTTTTTAGTTTTTTTATTTTTTAAATTTTAAAATCTTTAATTCTTACATGCGTTCCCAAACATGAACCCCCCTCCCACCTCCCTCCCCATAACATCTCTCTGGGTCATCCCCATGCACCAGTCTATTCACTTTCAAGGCAAACCATTCAATATCAGAATAATCCAAGTCTATGCCCTAACCACTAATGCTGAAGAAGGGTAGTCAAGCACACTGTAAACTGTAAAGCATAATACTGCTACTCTTAGAAATAATTCATATGTAGTTTCTACCAGCCACTCATTCAGATTACGGGGTTCTCTTCATTTCAGTCACTCAGAACATAGTCATTAAGTGATAAGAAAAACATTTGGAATATAACAGGGAGAAATGAAAATCCAGTGCTGCCTTTACGGTACATGGATATCTAACAGGGAAAATAGACACTATTAAATAACTACAGAAACAGCACAGCTTTCTAAATTATGACAAGTACTATGATCAGAAGTAGAGGTGGGAAACTGAAGTCTGATCTTCCTGTCCTAGTTGAGGTAGGTTGTTTTATACTAGCAGCTGTCTCAGAGACACAAACATTGAAGGGAAGTAACAACAGTCTGAAATCCACTCTCTGTTGTAATCTCTGTGACTTAAGTTTGTAAACTAAGCTAGGAATGCAAATTCCTGAGGCTGTTTCCTCATTTATCTTGTCCATTATTGCCTGTTATGGACTGAATTTTGGTGTCCCTCCAAATTCATGTATTGAAACCCTACCCCTTGATGTGATCATATTAGGAGTTTGGGTCTTGGGAAGGTAATTAAGATTAGATGAGATTATAAGGGTATGTTGTTGTTGTTCAGTCGTAAAATCACGTCCAACTCTTTTGCCATCCCATGGATGTAGCCCACCAGGCTCCTCTGTCCATGGGATTTCCCAGGCAAGAATACTGGAACTGGTTGCCATTTCCTTCTCCAGAGAATCTTCCCGACCCAGGGATCAAACCCATTTCTCTCTGCGCTGGAAGACCTTCTGAGAGTATAACCCTCATGAGTGGAATTAGTGCCCTTATAATAGTCACAAGAGAGCTTGCTTCCTCTGATCTCTGCTAGGTGAGGCTACAAAGAAAAGTTAGCAGTCTGCCACCTGGAAGAGGGCTCTCATCAGAGCTTGACGATGCTGGCACTCTTATCTTAGATTTTCAGTCTCTAAGACTAGGAGAAATAAAATTCTTCTATTTATAAGCCACCCAGTCAATGGTACTCTGTCAGAGCAGCCTGAATTGACCAACACACTCACTGCCTACCAAGGATGATATTGCCCTACCAACACCACCGGGGCATCTTCAAAGGAATTTACACACCCCTTCACTGTCCTCCAACCAGTCTTTCCTTCTACCACCACCACTCACCCAATCACTCACTGAGCACAGATCCAGGCCCTGATGGACTATGCAAACTCACCAATAAGTTGATCTCTGAGCCCAAGTCTTATATAGGCTTTACTTCTAAGAATCTTAGAATGAGAGGATTTTCTCTCTGCATAATTAACTGGCACTTGCAGGAGTACAAAGCTCTCCTTGATATTTCTGTGAATGCCAAGGTACTGTTGTTTCTGTAGCCTCCTTTTCCTCTTGAGCTCCAGATTCCTCACTCAAGGGTCTTGTTGCTCATCACCCTGACCTAGACTTAAAATTCAATCCCTTCAATGATTTCTCATTCTCTTTTCACCCATATTCCCAACTCACATGAAATATATATGACTTCATAAAAGTGGATATCACACATCATGGAGTGAACAAAGTGGTCTATTTTTCCTTTCCAAAGAGGTTTCTGGCAATCTCATCACCCAGGACCCACCCAAAATCCATTCTTCCCTCTAATCTCTTCTATTTCTTCTTTTGTTCCTCCCTGGAGCCTCAAATCCTGTGTCAAAACAGAAGCATTGGGCCTTACTTCTGAAGACCTCATGTCCCATACTTTGCACCAAACACTTGATTTTTTATACATGTATTTCCCTCCCTAAATGGAATCCCAGTCCCTGTTTTTAGAATAAAGCATGTTCCCCAAACACCAACACAGCTTCAGAGAGGGGCTTAGGAACCACTCGACAGCCTTTGTGATCATTCCAAACTGAATTTGCCACCTTCACCCCTGACCAAAGCATGGATTTGCAACAGTAGAGGCACAGCCAGCCCTGAGTCATCCTTGTGTGTGCCTCATCACATGCAAGCAGGGATCTGATCTTAGCCCAGGATGAATTGCAACTTCAGAGTCTCATATTTTGACAGCAATGCCTACCTTCCAAAGAGTCACCAGTGTTATAGTGATAAACGGTGACACAGTGAGGTAACTGGTTGCTTTTCTTCAAACTCTGAGAGACTAGGGATGTGTGAACACAGGTCATGCATTGATGAAGTAGTGCAAACATTCCTGGAACAGATACAAATGAGTGGAAAACCATGTTCAAGCCACTGAAATCCAGCAATTGGGTTATTCAAATATCTAAATCTGACATACGTTTTAGAGTCAGACAGATCTGGGTTCAACCTCAAAGTATTGATTTGCTTACTAAGGATGCACAAGTAAATGGTTTGATTCTTCCTACTTTATACAATGAAGCTAATGTATCTCATCCCACAGGTTCAAAATGAGATAATAATTTAGTAAATGCTCAATAAATGACAGTTGTCACAAAGAAGTCACATGGGGAATGAGTCAGTACATATACTGAATCTTCTGTGCATCCTTCCCTTACACACAGTTATTCATTTGCAAGCAAAGTAATTTAAAATTTTAGTACCCAAAAGCCTATTATTTAACTAAACTAAATCTTTCTTGCTTTCTTTGAAATTCTTTTAAACAGAATAGAACAGATTCAAATTTTCTATCAGCAGCCTGTTATATGTTGTCAATGACACTTGTTTCCTTCCTATTTTGCTTAGAATCAACATCTTTTTTTTTTTTCGGACTCTTTGCCAATGTCATACAGGTAACAAGCTAGGGAAAATTGTTGTTGCTGTTTAGCCGCTAAGTCTTGTCCAACTCTTTTGCGACCCCATGGACTATAGCCCCGCCAAATTCCTCTGTCCATGGAATTTCCCAGGAAAGTATCCTGGAGTATGTTGCCACTTCCTACTCCAGGGGATCTTTCTGACCCAGGGATTGAACCTGTGTCCATTGCATTGAAAGCAGATTCTTTACCACTGAACCACCAGGGGATCCCATGGAAAATAGTACATATTAAATTAATACATGCTAATTGATTGACTGCCCTAATCTAGGTTCACCAGCATGCATACTAACAGAGTTATTAGAACTTAACCAAGGCAGGTATTTGCTTGAGAATCAGGGTTACTTTTCTCTAACCCAGAGGCTAGAGCTTTTAAGACCTTAATAATAGCACCAGAGGTTGGCTCAGATCTCTCCTCCTTGGCATCTGTGAATTGAGGCAAGTGTGTAAAAGGGATGCAATAAACATATTACTCATCCACAATCTGAAAGGTAGTTTGTCAGTACATTTGTTGCTGGGAAACCACCACGCATTTCTAAGTAGCTTTATTATTAGGACTCAGGAAAACAAAACAAAACAAAAAAATCTTTGCAATCATTTTTAGCCCCTGAGTAAAAAACACTTTGCTTTTTGCTATGACCTCATAATGCCCACAGTCTCCACCCCACAAGGGCTCTCCTTCAGTTTCATTGGATTTAATAAATCTTGTTCTCGGGGTTCCATTTGGGGAATGCATGTTGTGAATGGATATGAACAACTTGTGTTGTTATAGCTATGAAACTGCTGCCCTAATGAGATAATATATTTACTTATTAAAACAATAAATGCAGCTGCAAAATGAACCATTAAAAAAAACTAATGAGCTGCAGATTTCTCTAACCAAAGTGTCAGCTTTAATTAGGAAGTAAATTAAACAATCCATCTTCTCCTGTCATCTATCCCTTGATCTTCTTGTGTACTTATGGTATTCAAGAGCAGTCAATATTACTTACACTAATTATATAACAGAATCACAAAACTCCACACGGAAATTGATCAGTCTTGTAATACAATTTTGACAACACAACATATTGTGGCTCTTCCAATGAACTCAAATCTAATGACTAAATAGAATTATATCTACATATTAACAGTTTTTGCTTTACCATATTGATACTATTTATATTTCTCACTATTAGAGTCTTACAGGCAATGATGAAAGTGATGCATCATATAATAAAGGGAATAATCTAATCTGTGTTCTAAATGGTGATTCCCAGATGTGTGTGAGTGGGGGGGGAAGAAACTATTTCATGTAAATTATATCATGAGACTAATTTTTCCTGCTAATAGTATTCAGGGGTGAGGGCTGAAGTAACCAACAGATGCTGGAAACATTTAAACATAATTGTTCCAATTTGTTTTTCCCCAACACGTGTTTTAATAATCCTAAAATGATATAGCATATGTCACTACAGAGAAGTCACAGTAATTTCATTTATGCTTGCAAATATTTTAGTTTTACTCCTTCCCTACTCTGAAACTTTCAGGTTTTTTTTTTTTTAAATATTGTGGCCCATTCATGAATCAGGTCAAAAAAGTGTTAAAAAAACATTTGGGGAGAGATAGGGAATATCATTCTTCATTTAGACATTATTATTAGTAAGATTTAGTTATTTAGATTTACATAATTAATTATCAGTCATTGAAAAAGAAAATCAAATATTAAATAATCAAAAAAGAAAACATTTACATTCCAGTCAGTTCAGTCGCTCAGTCATGTCCAACTCTCTGCGACCCAGGAACCGCAGCACACCAGGCCTCCCTGTTCATCACCAACTCCCAGAGTTTACCCAAATTCATGTCCATTGAGTTGGTGATACCATCCAACCATCTCATCCTCTGTTGTCCCCTTCTCCTCCTGCCCCCAATCCCTCCCATCATCAGGGTCTTTTCCAGTGAGTCAACTCTTTGCATCAGGTGGCCAAAGTATTGAAGTTACAGCCTCAGCATCATTCCTTCCAATGAACACAAAGGACTGATCTCCTTTAGGATGGACTGGTTGGATCTCCTTGCAGTCCAACGGACTCACAAAAGTCTTCTCCCACACCGCAGCTCAAAAGCATCAATTCCTTGGGGCTCAGCTTTCTTTACAGTCTAACCCTCACATCCATACATGACTACTGGAAAAACCATAGCCTTGACTAGACAGACCTTTGTTGACAAAGTAATGTCTATGCTTTTTAATATGCTGTCTAGGTTGGTCATAGCTTTTCTTCCAAGGAGCAAACGTCTTTTAATTTCACGGCTGCAGTCAACATCTGCAGTGATTTTGGAGCCCAAAAAATTAGTTTGTCACTTTTTCCAATGTTTCCCCATCTATTTCCCATAAAGTAATGGGACTGGATGCCATGATCTTTGTTTTCTGAATGTTGAGCTTTAAGCCAACTTTTTCGCTCTCCTCTTTCACTTTCATCAAGAGGCTTTTTAGTTCCTCTTCACTTTCTGCCATAAGGGTGGTGTCATCTGCATATCTGAGGTTATTGATATTTTTCCCAGCAATCTTGATTCCAGCTTGTGCTTCCTCCAGCCCAGTGTTTCTCATGATGCACTCTGCATATAAGTTAAATAAGCTGGATGACAATATACAGCCTTGACGTACTCCTTTCCCTATTTGGAACCAGACTGTTGTTCCATGTCCAGTTCTAACTGTTGCTTCCTGACCTGCATATAGGTTTCTCAAGAGGCAGGTCAGGTGGTCTGGTATTTTTATCTCTTTCAGAATTTTCCACAGTTTATTGTGATCCACACAGTCAAAGGCTTTGGCATAGTCAATAAAGCAGAAATAGATATTTTTCTGGAACTCTCTTGCTTTTTCCATGATCCAGCGGATGTTGGCAATTTGATCTCTGATTCCTCTGCCTTTTCTAAAACCAGCTTGAACATTTGGAAGTTCACGGTTCACATATTGTTAAAGCCTGGCTTGGAGAATTTTGAGTATTACTTTACTAGCGTGTGAGATGAGTGCAATTGTGCGGTAGTTTGAGCATTCTTTGGCATTGCCTTTCTTTGGGATTGGCATAAAAACTGATCTTTTCCAGTCCTGTGGCCACTGCTGAGTTTTCCAAATTTGCTGGCATATTGAGTGCAATAGTTTCAGAACATCATCTTTTAGGATTCCTATCATCCAGAAGTAATTGCTGCTAATATTTTATACTGTATAATTTCAGATTTCTTTTCAAAACATTATGACTTTTGTTCATTTTGTTTTGAAAGGTATCATATAACCATTTTATTTTTCCCAGCATATTGATATAATTGACAAATAAAATTGCATATATTTAAGACATATAACATGATATTTTATACACATATATATTGCAAAATGATTAACAAGCTAAATTAACACATCTCTCAACTTAGTCACCATTATGTGTGTGTGTATTGCAAACACTTAATATTTTTTCTCCTCTAGGAATTTTCAACTATACAATTCAGCATTATTATCTGTAGTCAGTATGCCATACATTAACTTCCCAGAAATTATTCATCTTATAGATGAAATTTTGTACCCTCCTACATTCCAATATGTGCCTTTTAAGGACTAGAGGATGAAATCAAGACCTTCCTTAATGTGACCCTTATCTGTGCATCTCAGAATGGAGCAGATTCTCAACAGGGGAAAGACTACACATCCTGTGAGAAACATGGGCCTATAAAGTGGTCACCGCGGAGAAGCAAGCACTAAGGGGGCAGTGTGGAGAGATTCAGTAGTACATTGAGGTCCAAACTCTTAAGAACAGGTTGCTCACCAGAACTCTTTGTGTGTTTTTTCTTAACTATACCAACAGTTTATTTGTCATTTTTTTAAAAATTATATTATTGGAGCATAATTTCTTTACAATGCTGGACAACAAAGTGAGTCAACTGTGTGTATACATATATCCCCTCCCTCTTGAACCTCCCTCTCATCCCGCCCTCTCACATCTCTCTGCTCAGAGAACCAGGCTGAGCAACCCATGCTATTGTATGGCAGCTTCCCACTAGCTATCTATTTCCCGCACGGTCGTGTATATATGTCAGTGCTACTCTTCTAACGTGTCCCCCTCTCCTTCCCCTCTGTGTCCACATGTCTCTTCTCCACATCTGCATCTCTAAATATCTCTGCTACAATTGCTGCCTACGTCTTTGTTGCAACAAAGATTCTGATTCTCAAAGTTATAGGAAAAAAATTACCTAACATACTCCTGAGGCACAACAAAGGGGTTAGTTCACACACAGTATAACCTAAAGGTCCTTAAATCCTATGAATCAACCATTTCATGAGGGAGGTCTCTAGCTGGAGGATAATGATTTGAGGTTCTTTGGAATAAGAAATTTATGAATATGAGTTGGGTAGCCCACCCCTACAAAAGTATACCCATTGACCAAAAAAAGGGAAAAAAGAAAAAAAAAATCTGAGGAAATAATAACAACAAAAAACTGAAGGAAAGGTCCACAATATGACCCAATTTAAAATACAAAATTTCCTAAAAGAATTAATACCACACAAGACAAAAAGTTACCACTGGCTTTGTGTCTCTACAATACAGGTTCTGAACTATCTTTTACATCTGATGAAATGTAGTAATTGGCAAACATTTGCAGCCTTAATCAATATGGGGGCTCAAATTATACTTTGACATTCCATTAAATTTAATCAAGGTGCTTCCTACAATATTACAGGACTTCCTAAACGTAAAATAGATAAAGTGATATACCTTATCCTAACCATTAGAACTATTGCCTGGCCTAAATTTCCCATGGACATATCACTCCTTACCCTATTATATTCCATAGTAAGCATGGACACTCTGACTCAATGAGTAATAAATCAAAATTAAATTAAGTCTTAGGCACCTATAAATTGGTTTGACAAAATGAGATCCTATGGGCCATCTCTCCTGTTAAAATAATTAGTATGGCCCAATCTAAATTAAAACAGGGTCTTCAAGGGTTGAACTCTATTATGCCAGAGCTATCTAGAGAAGGGAGGCCCTAAACTTGCAATCCTCCTTACCCAACTACCTATTATGTCTTGGATCACGGACACAGCATCCTAAAAATCTAGTACACCTACTGAGGCTTCTTTGCTACAAGATGGAGCCAAATCTGAACCCTCTGTTCCACCTGTGACCTCCTCTGTCTTAGGTCCCTTGCCAGATGGTTTGGTACTTGATGAGATTGCTCCCCTCTCTCAGACCCCTTGACACCTGGGAAGCCCCCTGCAATATATTGGGTGAAAAGCAATTGAAGATCACTCACTTTGTGGACAATATCATCACCACCAACATGATGGAACCCAGTAAAATGTTGCTGATCTTCATCCCCTAAGCATGACATCCCTGATAAATGATGGCACCCAAGGGTTAGCACCACTAGTCAAAATTTACTAGTTTCACTAGTCCAGCCATTCAGCACTGTACACACCTGGCCAACAATAAACATCATCTTTACCATGTTATTTTATTTCTAAAAACTGTTGAGCTGTTGCTAATGGTCTGGCATCTGGTCTTGCCAAAGGCCAAGGCTTCCCACTTTGAGCTAAAAACCTGAAAACTTCTTGCCTCACAAATACCAAAATATAAATCAATATGCCAATCCTTCACAGTTTAGAAAGTCACAACGCGCTTTAGCTAATAAAGATTCCAAAAACTCCTGCTATGAACCACATTTACTTAACATAAGAAAATATATAAGCTCAACAAACTTATTGAAAGCTGAAATTATATTTGAGTAACATTCATTAATATGTAAATAAATTTTATATATTAGAAGATATACATTTCAATCTGTATTAATAATACATAAGAGCTTCAGATTGAATGAAATACCTCTGCACTTGGTAAGTGACTCTATTTAAAGGGGAAAACCACATGCTGAAGGAAAGAAGAAAGCTGATTGGTTTTTCTATCTCCTTCCCTGAGCATATAAACTTGCCCTTTTCCCTCCCAGTTGTGAACAACCTCTGTCACATATAAAGTGGGTGTTGAATGGAAGCTTGAAAGTGAGTTAAAATCTCTACATTTTCATATATGATTTTATTGTAATAATTAAATGAATTTTGATTTTCAAGTTCTTATTCTCTAGCCTACTGACAAAAGATCTTATTCTGAAAGCCAGCAGGGAGGGCTAACAATGGTTTTTACAGATTTCAATATTTCAAAATGTGTCATTATTCTAGGAAAAATAGTAGTGTTTACCAAGTACATTGTTCTGGGGGGAGTGCCCTTTGTTAGCACACTCAATAGATAAAATAGGTATTTTCTATTTTGTCTTCTGTATCTATATTCTACCCTCCTATTCCTGCATGTACAAGCAGTAGAGATTCAAGCTAATTAGCTATGGGCTCTGATTAATAGCTCTTGTGGTTAAGAAGTTCAGCATCTTATTGGTTTAGGGGTAAAATCTAGGTAATATCTTTTCTTCATATTCTTTTAGGTAGCTGTTTGTGTGAACCTTGGCTTTGGCTCTTTAAAATCAGCTTGCTTCAGGTAAGAATCAGCAATGGGCATAAACTCCATCAGTGTGAAAAACTCCTAGATTCAGGTCCTGTGGGATGCACTCAGCTGACATGCTATACTCTTCAACTCTGATGACACTCATTATATTTGTTACTCATCACATTTGTTCAGTTTATAGTGTTTGGATACTGCCATTACCCTAGAGAATATCTTAAGACATAGATGTATTTTCCTTCATGGTGATAAAAGAAATATAATCTCCACATACCCAGCATACTTCTCATTAAAAAGCAGTTTGTCCTTGAAGTGAGCATGATATTATTCTTTTTCATAAACACATCTATTTTAAGCCATGGCCAATAGCTGTGTCCCTCATCTTACTATTATATATTCATCCAAAGTAAAGCTTTTCTCTCCACTTGAATAAAGACAAATATCTTTTCATATTTAGTTGGCAGCTATCTGACATTAAAAAAACAATCATAGCTAGTTACCTGTAGCTGGTGAATTATTGGATTAGGTCATCCTGGAAGCTGAATTTCTACTGAGAGAGGACCAGAAGGGAGAGGTGACTGGAACTTTCCTTTGTGCTGTTACAGCCAGGTTAAGGGCAGGGTTCTAACTGTTCCCAAACAGTGATGGCTTTGGACTGGCTTGGGCAGAGACTGTGCTAATCTTGTGGATCCTTTGGGGACATTTGGTGCCAAGGGAGGACAGAGAGCCTGCATGCTTAACACAAATCTGAGAGTGTTTTTCATTTAATATGATTCATTAACTTTGATTCATTCATCAAATTTGGATATCTACTCTGTCCCATGCGCTGTTCCAAATGTTGAAGATGAAGCAGCAAGCAAAACCAATTCTAGTCTATAGGTTTTGTAAAGCTGGTATCCCAGTTAGGGAGACAGAAAATTAACATCAAAGAAATCAAATATGAAGTCCAGTGCAACTAAAATTACCTGTTCCTGTTCTTTCACCCCTCATAAAAGAAAAGAAGCTATTTTAGGGGAAGACCAGGTTACTTCTTTTTATTCTCATTTTGCTTTTTTCTCTCCTTCTCTTTCTTTTTCCCCGCCTCCCACTATTTTTTTTTTTTTTTTTTTTTTTTTGCAGAGTACAACAATAATACTTAGACTTAAGAGAATTTGGGGGATCTAGACAGGATTTTCAAGCCATTTTGCCATTAAATAATATTTACATATCATGCATATATAGTCAAGCACTGTAATTATTAGCTAGCTTTTCCTGGGTACTTAATATATTTAGAAATTTTTGAGTGTCTTAAATATCTTATTTTATAAGCACTATAGCCTTAATCTGGGTCCCATTATTATTTCCATTTGAAAGATAAGGAACCTCAATTTAAAAGAGGTAATATCCAGTGTATTCAGTTAATAAGTGATAGAACCAGTCCATGAATCTAGCATCAGAGTTTGCATTTCTGACACTGCCTTGCTATGCAACATGACCATGATATTTTTTAAGGATATATATGTTTATTACTGAAAAGAAAACTTGCATAAGAATATAACATCTGAGTACAGTTATTTTTATGAAGAATTCACCTGATCTTCAGCTCAGTTCAGTTCAGTTGCTCAGTTGTGTCCGACTCTGTGACCCCATGGCCTGCAGCATGCCAGGCCTTCCTGTCCACTACCAACTTCTGGAGTTTACTCAAACTTATGTCCATTGAGTCAGTGATGTCATCCAGTCATCTCATCCTCTATTGTCCCCTTCTCCTCCTGCCTTCAATCTTTCCCAGCATCATGGTCTTTTCAAATGAGTCAGTTCTTAGCATCAGGTGGCCAAAGTATTGGAGTTTCAGTTGTAACAACAGTCCTTCCAAAGAAATCCCAGGACTGATCTCCTTTAGAATGAACTGATTGAATCTCCTTGCAGTCCAAGGGACTCTCAAGAGTCTTCTCCAACACCACAGTTCAAAAGCATCAATTCTTTGGTGCTCAGCTTTCTTCACAGTCCAACTCTCACATCCATACATGACTACTGGAAAAACCATAGCCTTGACTAGAGAGACCCTTGTTGGCAAAGTAATGTCTCAGCTTTTGAATACGCTGTCTAGGTTGGTCATAACTTTCTTTCCAAGGAGTAAGCGTCTTTTAATTTCATGGCTGCAGTCACCATCTGCAGTGATTTTGGAGCCCAAAAAAATAAAGTCTGACATAGTTTCCACTGTTTCCCCATCTATTTCCCATGAAGTGATGGGCCCAGATGCCATGATCTTCATTTTCTGAATGTTGAACTTTAAGCCAACTTTTTCACTCTCCTCTTTCACTTTCATCAAGAGGCTTTTGAGTTCCTCTTCATTTTCTGCCATAAGGGTGATGTCATCTGCATATCTGAGGTTATTGATATTTCTCCCGGCAATCTTGATTCCAGCTTGTGCTTCTTCCAGCCCAGCGTTTCTCATGATGTACTCTGCATATAAGTTAAACAAGCAGGGTGACAAAACACAGCCTTGACGTACTCCTTTTCCTATTTGGAACCAGTCTGTTGTTCCATGTCCAGTTCTAACTGTTTCTTCCTAACCTGCATATAGGTTCTTTCAAAAGAATGAAAATCAAATAAAGATGTATAATCACAACACTTATTACTGATCCCAACTTTCCTCTGTGAAGCTTCTGAGAGTTCAGTGAGGGTGCTTCAGGGCACAAGTTCTGTTTTTCCTGTCTTTTAAAAGTCCTATTTTAATATATTCCATACACCCATCTCTGTAGACATTTTAGTATTTTGCACTTAAGATTTTCTGAACATTGTTGTATCTGTTTCCAAAAGCCAATAAAATTTTAAGTTGAGAATAAGTGTAAACAACAAGTACTGCACTTTAGCCCATCAACTTTTGGATGGGATTTAGAGTGAAAAGGCAAATTCTCTAAGGACAAATGACAAACAGTAACTTTCAACCAGATTAAAATATGCCTATAAGTGTTACCTTAAACCAACGTAGCTCTCCTATGGAAACAACCAATGCTTGGTGGCTTCTGGGAAATATCTTCTAATACTATTTTTTTTTAATCCAAGAAATGAAATTTAAAATAATGTGCTTTTATTTTCCTCCCTCTCTGACTAACATAAGTAATAATAATCAAGAGAAATTCTTTAAGACTCCAGCAGGCACTAAGTACACTGTATCATCATCATTCACTTCCAGCCTATGTGTTCATACACATAGGATTATTTTAAAATTTTACTTTAAAGGCTTTTAAAAACACTATTAAAACTGCATCATCTTGAGGTCAATTTAAGTTCAAACAATGGTGTGTCTCTTCAAGTGTAAAGCTTGCCCTGTAGAGGGTGATTCACTAGAAACCCTAGCCCTGCCTCACCATCTCTCTCTGAATAAGGATAATCAACAATTAGGATAACCAGATTTCGCTAATGAGAAGACAGGATGCCCAGTTAAATTTTAATTTCAAGTATGCAGCAAATAATTTCTTGGTATAAGTATTACCCAACGGGGCTTTCCTGGTAACTCAGCTGATAAAGAATCCGCCGGCAATGTAGGAGACCCCAGTTCAACTCCTGGATTGGGAGGATCCCCTGGAGAAGGGATAGGCTACTCACTCCAGTGTTCTTGGGCTTCCACAGTGTCTCAGTTGGTAAAGAATCTGCCTGCCAATGCAGGAGATGTAAGAGACCAGATTAGATCCCTGGATGGGGAAGATCCCCTGGAGGAGGGCATGGCAACCCACTCCAGTATTCTTGCCTGGAGAACTACATGGACAGAGGATCCTGGCGGGGATAGTCCATGGGGTTGCAAAGAGTCGGACACAACTGAACAACTAAGCACAGCACAGCATGATAACTATTGCAAGAGACATAGTTACACTGAAAAAGTATACGTAGCTAATCTGAAATTCAAATTTTAACTTGGATACTGTATTTTACCAGCAACCCTACCAATAATGTGTGAGTACACCATAAAGTACTCAACATTAGGGGACCCATGTCCTGACATATATCCTGAGAAAAGGCCAGAAATGTGAACATTACATAAACTGTAGAACGTTAAGGCCAGAAACAAATATCCCTTTACATTCATGCATACCTCCCAGAATAGAGATGATATAAGAGGAAGTTGTTTTGCTATTGAATGAAGTGACACAGTGGTAAAGAATCTGCCTGCCAATGCAGGAGGAGCAAGAGATGCAGATTCAATGCCTGGGTCAGCAATCCTCTCCAGTATCCTTGCCTGGAAAATTCCATGGACAGAGGAGCTTGGTGGGCTATAGTCCATGGGATCACAAAGAGTTGGACACAACTGAGCACACACACACACAGCTTGTGAATATTAAACTAAATTCTTACAGCAAAGGGGAAAAATCATTTTTTATATTAACACATAAATCTTCCAAAATCTGGTTGAGAAAGTCAGTTCTCTGTACCCTGCCTCCCTTTAACCATTTAGATTCTAGTAACACTGGTCATAACCTTGAGCTGATTTAATAAGAAACACAATACAGACAAAGAAACCTAGACAAATTAAACAAATCTATTCTTTCACTGCACAATGGACTTTAGTTTTGCCCCAAATAGGAATTATACCTCATTATTATTAAATATGTCAGCAATATATTCCCTCCAAAAAGCAAAAATGTTTCCTCTTATTTTTCCATCTTACTCAAAATCCCTTACCGCTTATATTATGAGTCACAGGAGGCCTAATTGCTGATTTTCATTGTTACAAATATGGAAACCCAAGGTAGCATTTTGCTAAATGGATTTTGTACATGTAGAGTTGTTAAGCATTTAACACAGAAACATATGCACACACATACACATGTGCACATTGAGGAGAAAACATTCCTGGCATGATTCTCCTCTTGTAAGTAATGCTCAGAAGTAGAACTAACAAGGCTTTATGAAGGGAGCCATCCAAGTTCCTGCTCCTATTAGCTTCATGCTCTTTCACATTGAATGGCATAGTTGACAAGCTGGCTTATTATTCTGTCTTCTTTTCTTCTCTCCCACATAACTCTCAGTTTTGAGAAGCATATTAATAAATGTAATACAGAGAAAAATTATGAGATGGAAGTTGGGGTGAGTATCTTGAAACTTCTTGCTTACTCCTTTTCCTTACTGGGGATTTTGGGTCATAATCAATTTTCACTCTATCATTCATGTGCTAAACTTTCTTTTTGAATTTGGGGAGAACTAAGAGGCTGTCTTGGGAAAACTGAACAAAACAGTTGCAGAGAATAGCTGAATTTGAGGACCTTGGATTTTGGAAATTATTTATCAAAGCAGGGTTTTGTATAATACATTCTCAGACTGATTTGAGAGGAGGATTATGAGACTTAAATGTGATAAGACATGTGAAATACTACACACTATAAACATGGTAGCCATAAAATGCTTTATAAATTCTAGATATTATTAAGGGCAAGTCCATCCCTCTTGTATATGAAGTTCTGTAAATTCTGCAAGGGGAGAGAGAAGGGACACAAACTCTTTAGGAGAGATCTTAACTTCAACAGCAGATTTACAAAGAACATCTTGTACAATCTCACGGGATCAGCAGCAATGCTAAAGAATCAAAAATGGTGACCCAGATGAGAGTGTATAGTAAAAAAGGAATGTGAATTTGATGAGGCTTTCCTTCCTTCCTATCTGGTATATCTCTAGACAGCACTGCTTGAAACAGTACTTTGTCATAGATGAGGCAAATAATCCTCCTGGCCTTTCCAAGACAAAGTTGGCTTTGGAATTTCCTGAACAGATCACCTTAAGGAAATGGCAGCATCTCTATACGTGGTCAGGCTTGTGAATTTTCAAGGTGATGAACACTGAGAGCCACAACTCAAGTTTCTGTATCTTCTCTTTCCCTCTTCCCTTAGAGCCACATCCCAGCTACCTGACATTAAAAAAAAAAAAAAGTCCACTGTCTCACTTGAAAACACTGTTGCATTTAGGCAATCACATCAGCCACCTTCTTTCGAGTTTCAGACCTCAGCAAAACTGGAGTACGTTTTCTATTCACTGTCAATCCTCATTCCTTCCATCACCATCTTTGTTCCCCCTGGGATTCCTGAATCCAATATCTTCATGTTGCCTAGAACCCACTGCTGGAGGTACCACTTTGGTCTCTTCCCATTACATCCCTGCAACAGCAAGCTGTACCATTATCCTCCACTCACTACCAGTTACCATGTATTTTATTCCTTTGGATATGCAACAGAATTGCTTTGTACCAAATTCTGAAATATTAATAAGAGGTGATTTGGGATGGTACAGAATATAATAAGAAAAGTTAAAGCAAGTGTTCTCTAAGTATTAATATACAAGTGACATACACAATTTTTATGCTTTATAATTCACTCAACAGCTCTGTGGGATACTGAGTTTATTCACATTTCATAGGTGATAAAATCTGAGGCTGTCAGGAATTAAACAACTTCCCCAGACCAATATTTTTAAAAATTAGTAGACTAGGAATTTAAGTCCAGTGTGCTTGAATCCAAAGTCTGAGCTATTAGCCATATCTTCATTTTCGGTAACCTGTGAATCACTTGGGAATTTTCAAAGACGTAAACATGAGGGAATAACTCCTTACAGAAGAGAAAGGCAAACCATTTCACTCTTCTTGCCTGGAGAGCCCTATGAACAGTATGAAAAGAACATATGCTACTGGAGAAGAATGGAGAAACATCTCCAGGAAGAACAAAGAGGCTGAGCCAAAGCAAAAACAATGCCCAGTTGTGGATGTGACTGGTGATGGAAGTAAAGACCAATGCTACAAAGAACAATATTGCATAGGAACCTGGAATGTTAGGTCCATGAATCAAGGAAAATTGGAAGTGGTCAAACAGGAGATGGCAAGCGTGAACATGGACATTTTAGGAATCAGTGAATGAAAATGGACCCAAATGGGTGAATTTAATTCAGATGACCATTATATCTACTACTGCGTGCAAGAATTCCTTAGAAGAAATATAGTAGCCCGCATCAAGAAAAGAGTCTGAAATGCAGTACTTCGGCCCAATCTCAAAAACAAACAAAATGATCTCCGTTCACTTTCAAGGCAAACCATTCAACATCACAGTAATCCAACACTATGCCCCAACCACTAATGCCAAAGAAGCTGAAGTTGAATGGTTCTTTGAAGACTTCTAAGACCTTCTAGAACTACCATTAAAAAAAAAAGTCCTTTTCATCATAGGGGACTGAAATGAAAAAGTAGGAAGTCAAGAGATCAGTTCACTCACTAAGTCCTGTCCAACTCTTTGCAACCCCATTGATTGCAGCATGCCAGGCTTCCCTGTGCATCGCCAACTCCCAGAGCTTGCTCAAACTCATGTCTATTGAGTCAGTGATGCCATCCAATCATCTTATCCTAGATCAACCCCTTTTCCTCATGCCTTCAATCTTTCCCAGCATCAGGGTCTTTACTAAAGAGTCAGTTCTTAGCATCAGGTGGCCAAAGTATTAGAGTTTCAGCTTCAGCATTAGTCTTTCCAATGAATATTCAGGACTGAGTTCCATTAGGATGAACTGGTTGAATCTCCTTGCAAGTCAAAGGGACTCTCAAGAGCCTTCTCCAACACCACAGTTCAAAAGCACCAATTCTTTGATGTTCAGCTTTCTATATGGTCCAAGTCTCACATCCATACATGACTACTGGAAAAACCATAGCTTTGACTAGACAGAACTTTGTTGGCAAAGTAATGTATCTGCTTTTTAATATGCTGTCTAGGTTGGTCATAGCTTTTCTTCCAAGGAGCAAGCATCTTTTAATTGCATCGCGACATTCACCATCTGCAGTGATTTTGGAGCCCCAGAAAATAAAGTCTGTCACTGTTTCCATTGTTTCCCCATCTATTTGCCATGAAGTGATGGGACTGGATACCATGATTCTTTTTTGAATATTGAGTTTTAAGCCAACTTTTTCACTCTCCTCTTTCATTTTCAAGAGGCCCTTTAGTTATTTGCTTTCTACCGAAAGGGTGGTATCATCTGCATAACTGAGGTTATTGATATTTCTCTCAGCAATCTTGATTCCAGCTTGTGCTACACCCAGCCAAGCATTTCAAATGATGTACTCCACATATAAGTTAAATAAGAGAGTGACAATATACAGCCTTGACATATTCCATTCCCAATTTGGAACCAGTCTGTTGTTCCATGTCCAGTTCTAACTGTTGTTCTTGACCTGTACACAGATTTCTCAGGAGGCAGGTCAGATAGTCTCGTATTCCCATCTTTTGAACAATTTTCCACAGTTTGTTGTGATCTACACATTTAAAGGAGTTGGTGTAGTCAATAAAGCATAAGTAGATATATTTCTGGAACTCTCTTGCTTTTTCTATGATCCAATGGATGTTGGTAATTGGATCTCTACTTCCTCTGCCTTTTCTAAATTCAAATTGTACATCTGCAAGTTCACAGTTCATGTACTATTGAACCCTGGCTTAGAGAACTTTGAGCATTACTTTACTAGTGTGGGAGATGAGTACAATTGTGTGGTAGTTTGAACATTCTTTGGCATTGCCCATCTTTGGGATTGGAATGAAAACTTACTTTTTCTAGTCCTGTTGGCAATGCTGAGTTTTCCAAATTTGCTGGAATGTTGTGTGCAGCACTTTCACAGCATCATCTTTTAAGATTTGAAATAGCTCAACTGGAATTTTATCACCTTCACTAGCTTTGTTCATAGTGATGCTTCCTAAGGCCCACTTGACTCACACTCCAGGATGTCTAGGTGAGTGATCACACAATCATGTTTATCTGGGTCATGAAGATCTTTTTTATATAGTTCTTCTGTGTATTGTTGCCACCTCTTCTTAATATCCTCTGCTTCTGTTAGGTCAATGCCATTTCTGTCCTTTACTGCGCCCATCTTTGATTGAAATATTCCCTTGGTATCTCTACTTTTCTTAAAGAGCTCTCTAGTTTTTCCCATTCTATTGTTTTCCTCTATTTCTTTGCATTGATCACTTAGGAAGTCTTTCTTATCTCTCTGTGCTATTCTTTGGAAATCTGCATTCAAATAGGTATATCTTTCCTTTTCTCTTTTGCCTTTTGCTTCTCTTCTTTTCTCAGCTATTTGTAAGGTCTCCTCAGACAAACATTTTGCCTTTTTGCATTTCTTTTTCTTGGGAATGGTTTTGATCACTGCCTCCTGTACAATTTTATGAACCTACATCCATAGCTCTTCATGGGTTATGGTGGAGAGTTCTGACAAACCATGGTCTACTGGAAAAGGGAATGGAAAACCACTTCAGTATTCTTGCATTGAGAACCCCATGAACAGTATGAAAAGTCAATAGATACCTGGAGTCATAGGCAAGTTTAGCCTTGAAGTACAAAATGAAACTGGGCAATGGCTAACACAAGAGAATGTACTGATCATAGCAAATACTCACTTCCAAGAACACAAGAGACAGCTCTACACATGGACATCATCAGATGGTTAATACCAAAATCAGATTGATTATATTCCCTGCAACCAAAGATGGAGAAGCTCTATAGTCAGCAAAAATAAGAGCAGGAGCTGACTGTGCTTCAGACCATGAACTCCTTATTGCCAAATTCAAACTTAAACTAAAGAAAATAGGGAAAATCACTAGGCCATTCGAGTATGACCCAAATCAAATCACTTACTATTATAAGTAGAAGTGACAAAAACATTCAAGGGATTAAATCTGATGGATAGAGTGCCTGAAGAAATATGGACAGAGGTTCATAGCATTGTAAAAGAGGCTGAGATCAAAACCACCCCAAAGAAGAAGAAATTCAAAAAGGCAAAATGGTTGTCTGATGAGGCCTTACAAATAATTGGGAAAAGAAGAGAAGCAAAAGGCAAAGGAGAAAAGGAAAGATATACCCATCTGAATGCAGAGTTCCAAAGAATAGCAAGGAGAGATAAGAAAGCATTCCTTGGTGATCAATCCAAAGAAATAGAGGAAAACAATAGAATGGGAAAGACTAGAGATCTCTTCAAGAAAATTAGAGACACCAAGGAACATTTTATACAAAAATGGGCACAATAAAGGACAGAAATGGCATGGACCTAACAGAAGCAGAAGATATTAAGAAGAGTTAGCAAGAATACACAGAAGAACTATACAAATCAGATCTTTATAACCCAGATAACCAAAATGATGTGATCACTTACCTAGAGCCAGACATCCTAGAGTGCAAAGTCAAGTGGGCCTTAGGAAGCATCACTATGGACAAAGCTAGTGGAGGTGATGGAATTCCAGTTGAGCTATTTCAAATCCTAAAAGATGATGCTGTGAAAGTGCTGCACTCAATATGCCAGCAAATTTGGGAAACTCAGCATTGGCAACAGGACTGGAAAAGGTCAGTTTTCATTCCAATCCCATAGAAAGGCAATGCCAAAGAATGTTCAAACTACCACACAATTGTACTCATCTCACACACTAGCAAAGTAATGCTCAAAATTCTCCAAGCCAGGCTTCAATAGTACATTAACCGTAAACTTCCAGATGTTCAAGTTGGATTTATAAAAGACTGAGGAACCAGAGATCAAGTTGCCAACATCCATCAGATCATAGAAGAAGCAAGAAAATTCTAGGAAAAGATCTGTTTCTCCTTTACTGACTATGCCAAAGCCTTTGACTCTGTGGATCACAACAATCTTAAAGAGATAGGAATACCAGACTACCTGACCTGCCTCCTGAGAAATGTGTATGCAGATCAAGAAGCAACAGTTAGAAGCAGACATGGAACAACAGACTGGTACTAAATTGGTAAAGGAGTAGTCAAGGCTATATATTGTCACCCTGCTCATTTAACTTCTATGCAGAGTACCTGATGCCAGGCTGGATTACGCACAACTGAAATCAAGTTTGCTGAGAGAAATATCAATAACCTCAGATATGCAGATGACACCACCCTTATGGCAGAAAGTAAAGAACTAAAGAGCCTCTTGATGAAAGTGAAAGAGGAGAGTGAAAAAGTTGGCTTAAAACTCAACATTCAGAAAACTAAGATCATGTCATCCGGTCCCATCACTTCATGGCAAATAGATGGGGAAACAATGGAAACAGTGACACCTAGGAAAACTATATTCAAACTTTTGATAATCAAAAATATTGAAAAATTCTTAAAGACAGTGAAAAAAAAAACCATGATATAAGGAGAAGAACAAATCAGTAATCATGGCAACCAGAACACACTGGAAGTGCATATTTAATGTACTGAATAATGAAAAAATAAAAAGTCAACTTAAAATTATATGTGTCTTCAAAGAATGAAGGCAAAATGAAGATTGTTTTGGATAAATAAAACCAAGAAAATATGTCACCAGTGGATCCATTCTACAAGAAATGCTAAAGAAATCTCTTCAAGCAGAAGAAAAATGACAGTAGAGTGACACTCAGATCTTCAGGAAGGAATGAGGAATGTTTAAGATGATAAATATCTTTATAACTATTAGATTATTTTCTTTAATTTCTTTAAAATGCATATGACTGTTTAAAACAAAATTATAATATTCTCATATGGGTTTCTGGGGGAAATATTTTTGAATCACATATTCAACAAGGAGTTTGTTAAGTGGAAAAGACAAGATTTTTATATTTTACAGGGAACATTAAAATGTTAATTCTAAACATACTGCTAAAATAAAGGACATGGCAGCAGTATTATCCCAAGAAAACCACTGCTGTTGCTGCTGCTAAGTGGTTTCAGTCGTGTCCAACTCTGTGCTACCCCAGAGACGGCAGCCCACCAGGCTGCCCCGTCCCTGAGATTCTCCAGGCAAGAACACTGGAGTGGGTTGCCATTTCCTTCTCCAATGCACGAAAGTGAAAAGTGAAAGTGAAGTCGCTCAGTCGAGTCCGACTCTTGAACTGCAACCTACCAGGCTCCTCCGTCCAAATACAAAAAGCATTTTTTTTGTAATAACAGTTAAAAAAACAATAGCTTATGAGGACGGAATTCTTAAAAATTTCCAAATAATCCAAAAGAAGTCAAAAGGAATAGGGGATTTTAAAGAAAACAAAAATTACAGACTTGACACCAAAAGCACAATCCATAAAGTCAAAAATTGAAAAATTGGAGTTCATCATAATTAAACATTTTTACAAGGTAAAAGATACTGTTAAGAGGGTGAAAGATAAACGACAAATTGGAAAATATTTTGAATCACATGCTCAACAAGTATGTAGCTTATGTTGAAATCTCTCAAAATTCAACAATAATAAAACCAAAAATCCAATTAGAAAACAAACATGAAGACACATTTTACTGAGAAGCTATACAAGTGGAAAATAAGTACATGGAAAAATGTTTAACATCATGCGCCATTAGGGAAATGAAAATTCAAACCACAATGATATACTACTATATGAGTATATACTGATATAAATAAATTGTGGAATAAATAAATAAGGGATGACTCCTCACAGAAGCCTAATAAGTAAATGTAGAAGGATTGAGGGAAACAGAAACTCACTGCTAGAACACCACAGTAATAATTACTATAGGCAATATCTACCAATTATTACTAAAATTAGTGAGTAAATGTTTAAGAAGAAATAGGATATTTGGGAAATGTCAAAGTATTTCTTTCCAAAATATTTATTAATTTCAAGGGGAAAAACAGTACCTTTGCAGTAAGTAAATCTGAAGACACTGTCTTAACCAAGTGATAAATATTGGGCTTCCCTGTTAGCTCAGACAGTAAAGAAACCACCTGCCATGCAGGAGACATGAATTGGATCCCTGAATTGGGAAGATCTCCTGCAGAAAGGAATGGCTACTCACTCCAATATTCTTGGCTGGAGAATTCCATGGGCAGAGGAGCCTGGTGGCCGACAGTCCATAGGGTCAAAGATTCAGACTAACACTTTCACTTTTTCACTTTCCAAAGGTTAACATTATCAGTGAGATCATGAAAATATCTTAGGTAGTCTAAAATTATTTCAAATTAGCAAGTTTTTGAAATGAGAAAGGTGGAAAGGGCAAAAGCTATGAACAGGCAATTTATAAAAGAACAAGTTTGCCAACTATGTGTGAAGATATGCCCAGTACAACTAATAATCAGAAAAATGCAAGTTCTTAAATTTATGAGGTACTATTTTAGATCTGTCAAACTGGCAAAATCTTAAACAGAATGGAAACAGCTACTAAGTGTGAGAATATCGATGTAAAGCACTCCTCAAGTTTTCTTTTTCATTGTAAGTAGAAATGTTAAAAGTAAAAACAAAGCAACTTTACCCTGTCTTTTAAAATTAAAAGCCCATGTACTGTTTTACCCAACAGTACCTGTGCTTGAAATCCGTCTGACGAAAACTGAAGCAATAGGTTGTAGGAATGTAATGGTCATATCTTCAGCCATAATCATGGCAGGGGTGGTCCAAGAGGTCAACCAAAATCACCACCAAAATCTAAACAAACAAAAACACAACAAATTACTAAAGAATAGACTAACAAAGAAGGAATTAGGCTTCCCTGGTGGCTCAGATAGTAAAGAGTCTGCCTGTAATGCAGGAGATTCAGGTTCAAACCCTGGGTTGGGAAGATCACCTGGAGAAGGAAAGGGCTACCCATTCCAGTATTCTTGCTTGGGAAATCCCATAGACAGAGGGCTGCAGTCCATAGGGTCACAAAGTCAGACATAACTGAGCAACTAATGCTTCCACTTTCAGGAAACTAGGAGAAATTCCTAGACTATTTTTTGAAACAATACCACTTTATTCATTCATTCCTGCCCACCTGTACTGCAACAGGACCTATACCACAGGTGGTTAACAAGGGTTATTTGGACTGGAAAGAATAGTTGATACAAATCAACTGAAACAGGGAAATAAGATAACAATAGAATGCATTTTAAAATATCCCCAAAGAAATATAATGTGCCTGAAATAATCTCATATATGTCAAAAAAATATATGTGTATGAATGTGTACCTAAAATGGTTGTAAAAATGTCAACAAGTGACTATTAGGATCATCTCTGGATGGAAAGATTTTAAGCAAGTTTTTAGGATCTTACATGTTTGTGCATTATTCAAATTATTCTAAACAGCATGTGCTAATTATATAAATAGAAAAAAATTATGTTGCTTTCACAGTTAGAGGAAAAAAAGAGTCCCAACGGAGGAGAGTGAATTTCAGAGGTGGATGATTCTTATCTACACAGTCATCCTTCCATCCTCTTAAGTCCAGAAATAGGACACATTTTTCTGATTGAACACTGGTATGTGAGACTATGATTTCCAAGGGAAATTACTAAAACCAGCGTGAGACCCTCTGATTCTATTCTGTTTTATCTTTAAGAAAGTACTTAGTTTTTAATGTCTTTTGTGCCTCAGAGGAATTCTAGACTCTTCTAAACTTTTAAGTAATAATTCTAGACTCTTCTAAATTTTTGAGTAATAAAGTTCATGGAAAAATCAGTTGCTGAGTAAATATGAAAATAAAAGAAATGAAAACAAGAAATATTTGACAATTCAGTAACAGTTTATTAAAAGATATTTTTATGTTTCTTCATTAATTTATTTATTCATCCACTCAAACATATTTTATACCAACTATGTACCAGACACTAAGCTAGTCCCCAAGGAAAAATAGGGCAAAAAAGGATGATCTCAGAGTCCTATGCAAATATGAAGAAATTCCAATTATCTTATAGCAACTTTTAATGTAGTATAATCTATAAAACACTGAATCACTATGCTGTACATCTTAAACTAATATAATATTATAAATCAATTATACTTCTATTAAAAATTAAATTTAAATGCTGTTAAAAATTCCAGATTATAAAAGCAAAAAAACTAAAACATCGAGGAGGTGTAGTTAATTCAGCTTGCGTGGAAACAGGAGGAAGAAAAGGAGGTGATGCTTGACATAAATATTTAAGCCTGAATATGGGTTTGCTGGATAAAGAAATGAGAAAGAAGCATTCCAGGCCAAAGGAACAGTACACGCAAAGGTATAGAGCTTGGTGAAACATACTACTCTGGGAAAATATAAGTGACTCAAGAAGGTGAAAACAAAGATTATAAAGTAGATCCATTGACAGATGAATAGATGAAGTTGTGGTACATATATACAAGGGAACACTATTCAGTCATAAAAAAGGGACAAATTTAAGTTAGTTGAAATGAGGTAGATAAATCTAGAACCTGTTGTAAAGGTTGAAGTCAGAAAGAAAAAAACAAAACAAATGCCGTATGTTAATGCACATGTATGGAATCTAGAAAAATGTTACTGATGAACCTATTTGCAGGGCAGAAATAGAGATGCAGACATGGAGGACAGTCCTGTGGACACCGTGGGGGAAGAAGAGGGTGAGATGAATTGAGAGAGTAGCATTGACAAATATACACCTCCATGTGTAAAATTGATAGCTCATGGGAAGATGCTGTATACAAAGGGAGCCCAGCCCAGTGCTCTGTGATAACCTAGAGGTATGGGATGGGAGCAGGTGGGAGGGAGCCTCAAGAGAGAGGGGAAATACATATACCTAACAGCTGATTCATGTTGTTATATGGCAGAAACCAATACAACATTGTAAAGCAAAACAAAAATGGTATACCAGATGCAAGAACACCTAGAGTTTGCATAGAATGTTTTTATATTTGATTACTGAAAATAAAGTAATAAGTGCTTTTGAAAGAAAATTATACAAGTAATGGGATATAATATGAAGACAGAAAGCAGACTTTCTGCTTGGAAAGTATTGATCTCAATGGATCATTTATAGATCACTGGATGCCAATTTAGGGAGTTTGAGTTTTAGCCTGTGAAAGTCAAAGAACTACTAAAGGAGCTTTTTTTTTTTTTTAAGGAGAGGCACAATTACATGTGCATTTTAGGAAAATCACTAACATTATGGAAGATGAATTAGAAATTGGCAAACCTGGAGCAGAGAGGCCAGCTAGCAAACCATTATATTTCTGACAAAAAAAAAGAGGGAGGGGGACTTAAGCAGTGAATGGAGGAGGGGACTCTGCAAAAGGAGGAGAGTGTAATTAGAGTCTAAAATTGATGTGATTTCATGATCAATAAGATGTGGGAGCTGAAAAAGAGAGTGAGATTGAAAAGAAAATCTCTGGCATAAATGATCTAGGAGAAAGTGTTGTCATTCTCTGAAATGACAAATATGGAAGAAGAAGCAATTTTGAGAGAGAAGTTTAGTAGGACATGTTCAGTCTGCCAAAATTTTCTTTGAAGTTGCAGCAGCAATTAGAAATGTCAAGCAAAGTTTCCTTTTAGATCACAAACCAGCCATTGCTTCCTGGGAAGCAAAAGCATGTAATACAAATCAAGAATGAGGAATATAAGAGGACTTCCAGGTAAAGTGAGATTGGGAAGGATCACTGAAAGAAAAATTAGGAGGAAGAGATGGATGGGGACAAGGTGGAGGGGAGTGAGGGGAGGCATGAGTGACAAATGAAGCAATTAAACTTTTCACTAGCCTCTCTCCAGACTATCAGGTTGTGAAGTTTTCAAAGTGTTATTTGTAAGAATTGTGTACTGTGGAGGCAGAATGAGTTATTAACCTTCTCTAATTGAAATCTGATTTTCTCTAGAATTCTGTATTTAGCCTAACAGAGTTTCACAGAAGAGTGCAATAAGTTTGGGATGACTGTTTTAATGCTACATGAATAATAACCCAGGTCCCACTCAAACCCCTCCTCCATTTCTACTCTATCTAAACTACATAGTCCCAGAGCAGAGTCTAGCTTGTAGGCCCCTGAACTTGTCCATAAAGTCTTCCTAAGCAAATAATGGTACTACAAACTGAATGTTAATATCCCTCCAAAATTTTTGTGTTGCAGCCTTGAACCAAAAATGTGATCATGCTTGGAGCCTTTGGGAGGTAATTAGCTTTAGATGAAGTCTTAAAAGTAGGGCACTCAGGATGGGATTGGTAGCCTAATGAGAAGAGATTCAAAATCTGGTTCACTCTTCTCACATGTGCACAATAAGTCAGGTGAGCACACAGTGAGATGGTGACCACCTAGAGAGAACAGGAGAAGCCAAGAGAACAGACCCTGGGATGAAATTTACCTTGCTGTCACCTTTATCTTGGACTTCCCAGCCTCCAGAAGTAAATTTTTGTTGTTTAAGCCACTTTGCCTATGATATTTTGCTATGATGATACGTGGGTATCACAGATGCAAAGTCTGCCTCACAGAGAATCTGTCCCAATCTGATACATGTCCATGATCAGCATCACATGCAATAGGAACATTTAATTGCCTTTATCAAATGTCCTATCCTGGTCCTGAGTCTCCAATAAACCTTCCTGGGCCAAGGTTTTAGGAGGGAGGCCAAAAGACATGCCAGAACAGAAAGATTTTGTTAGGAAACAAGCACATCCTCATGAGAGACCAGCTTCTCATAAAGCTAAAGAGAATGAAAGAATAAGGACCATAATATAAGTTGGGAAAGAAGAGAAAATGGGAATCAGATTCCCCAGTTGTTGGCCATATCTGTGTGCAGTTAACCACCTATGGCATTCCCATAAGACCTACTAGGCATCCACAGCACTTTGGTAGGTATGTCACCACCAAATGGTATGTGATTAAAATTTCAACCAAAGCAAACAAGCCTCATCTGCCAGATCCACATGTGTCTTGTTGACTTGTAATGTGTCAGGGGTGATGTGGGAAATGCTGTGTTGCCAATGCGCTATGCAATAACAAAAAGGCATAAAGGGCATGATGATATAATTCATGGGACCATGGAACTTATCCATTTATTTATTCTTAATATGCAGCTTCATTCCATACAAAACTGTCATCTTTATAACACATAGTCTAGATAGGTAGGCTGCAGTTTGATTTTAGTCTTCTCCTAAGTAGTGAAGGGAAAACACTTACTGGGTGACCTGTCAGCATGGTATGAGCCTTGCTTTCTTCTCTCATTTTACTGAAATGGAAACAGTTGGGTTGTGGATGACAGCCAAATAAGAATAAATACCTTAAAAATACCTTGATGCAGCATGCCAACACAGAAGCATGAGGGAAAACAGGTGGGTGTGGGAGTACACAGCAACAAGCTAATCAATAAGCTGGTCAAGATGTTTGAAGCTATTGAGTCTAAACAATCATATACCAATCAAGAATCTAAGCATCAATGTCAACTATAATCACAGACCCTAAAATAGCATCTTTGACCACAGAAGAGGATAGTCACATGACAATAATATGGAAAAAAATGTCTGACATTCAGCAGCATACTCACACACCTACACACATCCTCAACAGCTGAATCCTCAAACCCAAGGAATGGTGACAAATGCATCATAAATATGTGTCACAGCAATAATCCCTTAAGCCTAGAGCAGAGAGAACTAGGAGCAAATGCATTAGTCACAACACAATTGGCCAAAGTCAGCCATTCACACCAGTGCATAGACTGCATTAATTAAATCTTAAGTGTAGAATATTAAATTAAAAATGTTGATTTTCCCATTTATCCTTTAACTCCATATACTTTATCATTTCACAATAGGAGTCCACTTAGGTCATGTTTCTATAATTAATCCAAAACAGAGATGAATTAATTACCTTTCACAACAGAAGTCAAAGCAGAATGTAATTCATTAATACATTTTTATCTTCCTCAACTCAATTTACTGAATACCATTCCTTCCTACAGATATAATTTCAACTTTAGCTACAACATTTTGCAAGCAGCAGACTAACACTGAAATGGATAATTTGCTGAATTATCAAATTTTTCTGTTGAATCAAAATTTGCTGAAAGTAACTCAAATTGTCCAGCAACTAGAATATGGTTTTAAAAGTAAATCTGGAGAAAAAGCTTGACTATTTCGTATCTTTGTCAAGTAGCATTTAAATCAGAAAATCTAAACACCAAACACAGCAGGGGCTTCTCCTTATCTCCAAAGGCAAAGTTTCCTGTCACATTGGTGACTGGAACACCTTTGAAGCATAGTACATTTACCATCTACTGTATAGTTATGTCAGCTTCACTTTTTCTGGGGATGTATTTTTTTAGGGATAAGAAAAAAGTAAATCTCCTTAACTGAGTCAAAATGCATTGAGAGAGGGAGGCTCTCAGCATGATAAAGTCCACCAGGCCAATTTTCATTTCTCCTAGCACCCACTTTATTTTTACCCTAAGTTTCCAGTTTAGGAAGAAATATGTCCACCTAAAAATAAATCCTAGCACAGAAACATACAATTTACCTGAAATCCCAGCCTGTAGACACTGGAGCAAAAGTTAATGAAATATTCTGTTGTTGTTGTTCAGTCAATAACTTTGTCCAACTCTTTGGGACCCCAGGAACTGCAGCACACCAGGCTTCCCTGTCCTTCACTGTCTCCTAGAGTTTGCTCAAACTCATAACCATTTAGTCAATGATATCATCCAACCGTCTTATCCTCTGTCATCCCCTTCTCCTCTTGACCCCACTAATCCAAGCTAAATGAAAGAAAATTATTTATTACTCAGCCTGCCAACTCTCAGGCATTGGTAGCCAAAGTGAATAATTGAAACAAATATCTACAGTGATGTAACAAAGGAGAGAAAATCCTGGAGAAAAGTTCAGGGCAAGGGTGCCACCACACCAATTATGAGAAAATATTAGTAGATAGCCTTTCAGTTCAGTTCAGTTCATTTGCTCAGTCGTGTTCGACTCTTTGCGATCCCATGAATCGCAGCACACCAGGCCTCCCTGTCCATCACCATCTCCCGGAGTTCATTCAAACTCACATCCATTGAGTCGGTGATGCCATCCAGCCATCTCTTCTTCTGTTGTCCCCTTTTCCTCCTGCCCCTAATCCCTCCCAGCATCAGAGTCTTTTCCAATGAGTCAACTCTTCACATGAGGTGGCCAAAGTACTGGAGTTTCAGCTTTAGCATCAGTCCTTCCAATGAACACCCAGGACTGATCTCCTTTAGAATGGACTGGTTGGATCTCCTTGCAGTCCAAGGGACTCTCAAGAGTCTTCTCCAACACCACAGTTCAAAAGGATCAATTCTTCGGTGCTCAGCCTCCTTCACAGTCCAACTCTAACATCCATACATGACCACTGGAAAAACCATAGCCTTGACTAGATAGACCTTTGTTGGCAAAGTAATGTCTCTGCTTTTGAACATGCTATCTGGTCATATTGGTCATAGGTTGGTCATAACTTTTCTTCCAAGGAGTAAGCGTCTTTTAATTTCATGGCTGCAGTCAACATCTGCAGTGATTTTGGAGCCCCAAAAAATAAAGTCTGACGCTGTTTCCACTGTTTCTCCATCTATTTCCCATGAAGTGATGGGACCAGATACCATGATCTTCATTTTCTGAATGTTGAGCTTTAAGCCAACTTTTTCACTCTCCTCTTTCACTTTCATCAAGAGGTTTTTTAGTTCCTTTTCACTTTCTGCCATAAGGGTGGTGTCATCTGCATATGTGAGGTTATTGATATTTCTGCTTGATTCCAGCCTGTGCTTCTTCCAGCCCAGCGTTTCTCATGATGTACGCTGCATATAAGTTAACTAAGCAGAGTGACAATATACAGCCTTGACGTACTCTTTTTCCTATTTGGAACCAGTCTGTTGTTCCATGTCCAGTTCTAACTGTTGCTTCCTAACCTGCATATAGGTTTCTCAAGAGGCGGGTCAGGTGGTCTGGTATTCCCATCTCGTTCAGAATTTTCCACAGGTTAACCTGATAAAGGTTAGCCTTCATCAGGTGTTAAATAAATGCAAGGCACTTGGTAATTAGTTTACATTCATACTTAATTCTTGTAATAAACAAAGATGTTCAGTAACATGATTCCCTTTTGACACATGAGTAAACTGAAGCTTAGAGAATTTAACGAGCTTGATTAGGTGGCAAGTAAGTCTCACGTGTCTAAACACAAGTGCAATCATTATGACTGTTAACCATGATATGTAGAGTATGAGTCAGTCTGATCCTCATTTCCAAACCATACTCATTTAAGGAATTTGGGTATGGTGAGAAAGGGGCAGAGATGTCGAGAAGGGGAGAGAGAGAAAGAGAAGAAACCAGGTAACTGTTCAGTGAACGGACTGCTCCCTGCCATCCTGCTGAGTGGCCATGTGTCAGGAGAGTACAGGAGAAGGGACCTGGCAGTGCTGTTCCCTTCCTCACAGTAGGAGTACTAAAGATGCAACTCTAGATCAGTGTTCAAAGGTTTAAATTTTCTTAAAAAACAGTCCCTAAAATTAAGCCATTTCAGTGGATTCTAAAACAACTAAATAAATAAAGCCATCAATCCCAACCCAAGAAGAAAATTGGCCCACATTGAAGTAATTAAATAAGGCATGTTGGTCTCCACAAGAGTGTCTTCCTAAGGTGTTTCCAAAAGCAGTTTGCTTTATTTTTAAAACTGAAGTATAGCTATTTATAGTCAGCCTTTAATGGTTATCAGAGGGAAAAGGGAGAAGGGTGAGAGGGCTAAATTAGGAGTATGGGATCAATAGATATATACTACTTTACATAAAACAGATAAGAAACAAAGATGCACTGTATGACACAAGCAACAGTATTCAATATCCTTTAATGGAAAATAATCCAAAAGCAGTTTTAACCTTCACGCACGCACCAACTGAAGAGCTTACTTTCCCAGTAGTATGTACTATTGAATGCTTTCTTCAAGAAGATAACCACATGATTTTTTTTTTCCTTAGCTCTACTTATGGAGAAGGCAATGGCACCCCACTCCAGTACTCTTGCCTGGGAAATCCCATGGACGGAGGAGCCTGGTAGGCTGCAGTCCATGGGGTCGCTGAGAGTTGGACATGACTCAGTGACTTCACTTTCACTTTTCACTTTCATGCATTGGAGAAGGAAATGGCAACCCACTCCAGTGTTCTTGCCTGGAGAATCCCAGGGACGGCAGAGCCTGGTCGGCTGCCGTCTATGGGGTCGCAGAGTTGGACACGACTGAAGTGACTTAGCAGCAGCAGCAGCAGCTCTACTTATAAGGGGTATTTTATTAATACTATTTGTACTTTGATACTGAGCAAACCATGCACTCATTGAATAAATCTCTACTGATCATGGTTTGCTATTCTCTTACGTGCTGTACGACTCTGTTTGTGCTGTGTGTATGTGTTCAATCATGTCTGACTCTTCATGACCCTTTGGACTATAGACTTCCAGGCTCCTCTGTCCATAGGATTTTTCAGGCAAGAAAACTGGAATGGGTTGCCATTTCCTCATCCAGAGGATCTTCCTGACCCAGGAACTGAACCTGCATTTCCTGTGTCTCCTGCATTGCAGGCAGATTCTTTACCTGCTGAGCCATTGAGGAAGCTCAAAGATCCTGTTGCTAATATTCTATTTAGTACTTTTGTATCAATATTCATAAATAACATTAGTTTACAGGGTTTTATTTACTCTACTTATTAAATTGTCTTTTAGATAAATTCTTGTTCAAATCACAAGGCAAAATGTAAACCAGCCACTTTCCCTTCTTACTCAGTATTATTTCATCCTTACAAATAATTTTTACCCCTTCCCATTTATCCCCATGCCTCACAAATTTTGCACATCTCTGAGTTATTACAGAAGCTATTATGAACAGAAGTGATCAAAAACCATTTCCTGAGAATCAGAAAGCTTGATTTAAAGATAAATTATCCTGGTGAGCAACCCAAGAGATCTTGGATAATTACAAAGTCTGATATTCTTTCTGTTTCTGTGTCCAGATTCCTGAGCAGGAGATTTATTGGTCCAGCTTTGGTCAGAAAGCCATGGTATCTATCCCTGGACCAATCAGGTATGGTCAGAGGGCAGGTTCATGATGACTATTTAGAAGACATATTTATGAAGTGGTCTTTACATTCTGAAACGCCTTTTAGAAGGAATGAAATGACTTTGCCCAAAGAAAGGCAAAATGATAGTCGAATACAACAGTAAGCCTACTAAAACTGCATAAAAAGGGAAGGCTCTACATCGTTTATATTAAATTGAATGTGCTTCCTGAATGTGCATAGTCAAACAAAGTGTCATCCTACAAGGATTTAGGCAAAAAAAAATTAACAATTTCATTTGTGCACTCAGTATTGGGTACAGACCTTGGGAAGATGAGATTTAGCGTTACTTACACAAAGCACACCAATAGCGCCACAGCAAGCAGATCATATGAGGGGCAGGGTGAGTTTCTTTCCTGATACATATACTAGATAATATATCAACAAAAAATTTCTAGCCACCAAATGATATACGAAGAAGAGATCTCAAGTATTTGTAAAATACATGATAGTATTCTTTACCAGCTGAGCTACCAGGGAAGCCCACTCAGCAACCCTATAAACACTATACCAACAATAAGCCAGGAGTGAGGACACAATTACCCCACCTTTGTTTTTCTCTGCTTAAAGACAGTCCAAATAAAAAGGAAGTTTTGAAGATATACAGAAAGGAACATTCTGTCTATAAGGCAATGGAAGTTTATAATTCTTCCTATTCGAAAATCTGAAACTTGTTGACTAAGGTGAAGAAAGTGATATAAGCTGGGCTCACGAATTTACATAACTAAATGCAATCATTTAAACTTTGTGAAAAGTAAAAATTACGAGGCATATTTGAAAGGCACAATAACTGGAATCTGATTAACTAAATGTTAAAGGAAAATACTCCACAGAGAGCACCTTATTTAGTGAATTCATTATGAAAATTCTATATTAGCATATTTATTGTTAGGTTGTAAACAATGCTCCCAGACTGGCTGAAAACAGCCTTTTATTAAAGAGTAAGGCAAATTTCCCCTTTCATACTTGTCTAAATTATTGTTTCTGAAATTTAATTTCCTACATTCTTTTCTCACATTTATCCGATATGTAACAGTTCAGCAGCACATTCTCAAGCAAACTTTACATGACTTTTCACCTCTTTCATGGGTTTTAAAAAATGAGGCTTTAAAAAGACTTGCTGACTTGCCAACAGTAACTAATCTAATCAAGTAACTAATCTGAACTGCACAAATTCTAAATCAGTGAAGTCTAAATAGGTATGGTTTTTCTTTGTTTTTGTTTTGTTCCTGAGAGATATGTATTCCCTTAAGGCAAAAATTACAAAGGAGAAAAAGAAAAGAAAAAAATATTTTCACTTCTGGATTAATTCTCTAAACTCTTAAAGACCAGCTTATGAAGGAATAGTGGGGAAAGGCAGTGGGGCTGGGGAAGGGTGTGGAGTCCAGCCCTGTTAATTTTGCTAAACTCAAATGCAATGGAAAATTTATTACTTCTTTTGTCATTTTTGTTCTTCTAATTTGAAAAGAGTTATGTATGTGTGCATATTTATTATATTTTTTCACTTAAGTAGACCAATGACTTTTTTTTCAAGTTTATCTAGCAAGAGCAGATAATTGACACCAAATTGGTCTTTTGAAGTTGCACCCGGAATCTTCTCTCCTTCAACTGCTCCTGCAGAAGGATGATTTTGGAGGCAATTAGATTCACTGTCTGCATAAACCAATGTATTTAGCTGCTGGCTTTGCAGGCCCAATTAACTCTTCTAACTACATGGGTAAAATGAGGTTATGGTTATGTTTGCAGCCAATTAGAATTGTTTTAATTAAATATTCCCTCTGGGATCTTATTTAAAGAAAGAAAACATGGCACTGAAATGTATTTCATGCGATGGGAGAGGATACCCAGGGTGGGGTGAGGGTGGAAGTGGAGAAAATTACCTAAGTTATGATATTAAATGTATGACCTCTCATTTATGTGAGAAGTCTTATTTGCACAAATTTTTTTTAATATTGTGTTTAACACACTTTGAAGACATCTTTAATATGACCATCAGTATTGTTACTCTTGTATTATGAAAACAGTATTATCAATGTCAGACAAAATAGTAAAAGTTGAAGGAGTACAGAGGTGGAGAACCAGCAGATCTGCATCTTAATGTCAGCTCCAACCCTAGTGAGTCACTATCTTTCTGAAACTACTTTTCCCTGTCTGAAAAGAGAAACAATATTCATTTTGTTTCTGCCTCTGAGAATACAACAAAATATAAGACAAAATTGCTGTTCTCAAAGAGTTTGTAATACATTTGGCAATACAAAGTAATTCATGTCAAAGATTAAAATAACCACTTGCTAGGAACTGTTCCTGGAGAAGGCAATGGCACCCCACTCCAGTACTCTTGCCTGGAAAATCCCATGGATGGAAGAGACTTGTAGGCTGTAGTCCATGGGGTTGCTAAGAGTCAGATATGACTGAGTGACTTCACTTTCATTTTCATGCATTGGAGAAGGAAATGGCAACCCACTCCAGTGTTCTTGCCTCGAGAACCCCAGGGACGGGGGAGCCTGGTGGGCTGCCGTCTATGGGGTCGCACAGAGTCGGACAATACTGAAGTGACTTAGCAATAGCAACAGCAGGAATTGTTCCAAAAGCTGTATAATATGGTTGAACTTTATAACAATCTAAAGAGGTAGGCATTATTATTGTTTCTATTTTACACACAAGAAAACTGAGGCATAGAGTGATTCAGAAATATTAGAAGACCTCTCTGTGCTTAAGTTAACAGCAAGATTTCAAACCCAGTCAACCTCAGAGCATGTACACTTAGCTACTATATCATATAATAACAAAGAATCCTATGTGTTCATAGATGAGAAAGATAGATAATTAATCAGGAAGATAATATACAAACAATAGTTAATTGGAGTGATGAGAGACAGTTCCAATTATAAGAATATGATGAGCCAAACCTTAAAATATTAGGAGCATTTGGATGGACGGAAGAGAAAATGATGGAAGAAAAGTGAGAAAACTCAGCACGAAGATGGCAGCAGGTGTGGGATGACAGTGGGGAAGAACCCAGATGAACAGCAGTAAAAGGTAAGGATGGGGAGGTCAATGGTAGAGAATTTTGACTACAGAGTTTAAATCCTTCCAACTTCACCAAACTGACAGCTCTTTGCCTGACCCTCTATAGGCTAATCTCTGTAGCTGAGCTTTGCTGCTTGCAGAAAGCAGCATTTGAAGAGCAAGAAAAAATTCCAATTGTTCTAAGAGCCCAATCATAGCCCCAGCTGGCCTACATGGAGCCCTTGCACTAATTAGGCAAAACTACCTTCAACAGAAGAGCCTGTGGCTTGGTGAGCAGACCATGTGCATGCATGCTAAATCATTTCAGCTTGGTCTTACTCTTTGCAACCCTATGAACTATAGCGCACCAGGTTCTCTGTCCATGGGGTTCTCCAGGAAAGAATACTGGAGTGAGCTGCCATGCCCTCCCTCCAGGGTATCTTCCCAACCCAGGGATCGAACCTGCATCTCTTATGTCTCCTGCATTGGCAGGCAGGTTCTTTACCACTGGTGCCACCTGGGAAGTCTTGAGCGGAGCAAACCTTTCTGTAATTTAGAGGATGGGTAGATACAGCTCCAAGTGTGGGGCTTGGCTAATCAACACAGGTTGATCCCAGTTCCGACCACCTCTAAAAGCAGAAGCACATAAACTACTTAAAAATGTACCTACTAGCCCCATTCCCAAGACACAGCCACATTTGCTGGAATTACCCCTCAGATTTACAGTTTATACAAGCACAAAGATCATTACTTAATTACTATAAGTAATTACTTAAAGGTGACAATAATCATTCTCTTATGCTGTTTCAGGGGAAAGTTGGTAAATGTAAAATAACCACATGATACATAATATGTCAAAATTCAGTTATTCTTCATAGGGTAATCAGTATTAAAGGTTGGGTTTATTTCAGAAAAATACACAACTATGTTTTTAGTTTACACTGATATAAAATTAGAATCCATATGGTAATTGGGGCACATCATTAATAAATTATAAAACAGAGATTCAAATGCTTACATCTAATGTTCCTAATTCCATGGAAGAAATAGTTTATACTATAACTTTTTACCAGCTAAAATATAGTCATTATCTTACTGAAACTGGTTCTTTTTATTTTTTAAGTATGAAATTCTACATAGAATTTGATTAGTCAAGTGTATTTGTTGCAATAAGGCTTCCCTGGTGGCTCAGACAGTAAAGAATCTGTCCACAATGTGGGAGACCTGGGTTCAATCCCTAGGTTGGAAAGATCCCCCGGAGGATGGCATGGCAACCCACTCCAGTATTCTTGCCTGGAGAGTCCACATGGACAGAGGAGCCTTGGTGGGCTACAGTCCATGAGGTCGCAAAGAGTCAAACATGGCTAAGCCACTAAGCATATACACATTTATGGCAATATGATTCAAATAAGCACAAGAGAACTTATGGGGATGAGGGATGTGTCCTAAAACTGAATTGAGGTGATAGTTGCAAAGCTGTATACATTTAATAAAATTCATTGAACTCTGCATATACTCTTTTTACTGTGTAAGGGCTTCCCAGGGGGCACAAGTGGTAAAGAATCTACCTGCCAACACAGAAGATATAAGAGACGCAGGTTTGATCCCTGGGTCGGGAAGATCCCCTGGAGGAGAAAAAGGCAACTCCCTCCAGTATTTTTTCCTGGGAAATTCCACTGACAGAGGAACCTGACAGGGACTGGCCATGGGGTCACAAAGAGTTGGACACGACTGAGCATCTGAGCAAGTTATTACATATTCTTTCTACTGTATGTTAGCTTAGTAAAGCTTTTTTTTTTTTAAGATTGAAATTGCTGGGTTTTGATGAATATATTACAAATTCTTTTCATTTACTTCTCATACTTCAAATTTTTTCCTGTTTTTACAATAGCACATATTACCTACATAACTGAAAAATAATTTCAAGACAGTTTAGTTTAACATACACATTTATCTACCACACATTCCGTGCTTAGCATCATGATAGAATCTAGAGCTGTACAAAATATAGCATGTTGTCTTTTTCTTAAGAAGCTTACAATGGAGTGAGAGTAGGAAACAATGCAAAAACTGCTTGTCTATGGCAGAATGAAATTACCTTTCAATCAAGTTGCAAATAACAGGTGTTGGTCGCTGAAGCAAATAATTAATGACTGGCCAAAGAGACGGGGCAAAGGAAGAGTGAGTGGTTGGCAAGAGAGTTTTAATGAGTCACCTGCAGGTTGATGCACATGGCCACATCCTTAATTGGAATAAACAAACGAATATTCATTGGAAAGTAAGGTTAGTAGCAAAAGTAAGCATTCTCCATGCTTACTACACAGATTTATCAATTCAGTTCAGTCACTTAGTCATGTCCGACTGTTTGCGACCCCATGGACTATAGCATGCCAGGCCTCCCTGTCCATCACCAAGTCCTGGAGTCTACCCTAACTCATGCCCATTGAGTCGGTAATGTCATCCAACCATCTCATCCTCTATTGTCCCCTTCTCCTCCTGCCTTCAATCTTTCCCAGCATCAGGGTTTTTTCAAATGAGTCAGCTCTTTGCATCAGGTGGCCAAAGTTTTGGAGTTTCAGCTTCAACATCAGTCCTTCCAATGAACACCCAGGACTTTAGGGACTGGTTGGATCTCCTTGCAGTCCAAGGGACTCTCAAGTCTTCTCCAACACATATTTATATCTGCTAGGAAATAAAATTAACTTTGAGGAGACAACGATTTGAAAGCAAGTAGGCACAAAGAGAAAGAATGGACAGAAGAAAGAAAGCTTACTATCCTATGGGAAAGCAAAAATTACAGCAGCTTGCACTTTATCATTGAAAAAGAAAAATAAAAACAAGATTTGTTTCAAAAAATAGCTGTTTCTCTAACTAGAGTGAATGAGGTGGGGCAGTGATCTCCCCACCTTGCAGGAAAGAGTAAAGAGCCTCCTTTTTTAAAGCAGTTACCTCTCCAGAGATAAGAGAATGGAAGCTGGTCATGCCCAGATTATTCTTTACACATTTACCAATCATACTTATTATTCCACCTCTCTTGGACTGCAGTCAGTAAAATGATGGGGAAAGTTAGCACCTATACCAAATGAGATCTTTCCAGCAGCAGAATCATCAGCAATACTTTCTCAACACAAGTGGTGCATAAAATCATGTGTTACACTGCTAAAAATGTGGATTCCCAATCCAAACACTTTGGATTCTGAGAGAGACTCATTTAAAATAGGCATGCAGTCCCCCTCCATCCCCAGTCTGCAGAATCTTTGCAGTTGGTCTGTAGACCACACTATTAAAACACAACTGCATCTTAGAGGTTTCTGTGTAGGAAGCTAACAAAATAATGAACACTGATACATAAAATCATATTAATTATTTATTGTTCCTGGTACTATCAATCTCTAAATTAAGATTCTAGCTGCATACTGGTTTCAAGAATAATAATATATATAGAAGAAATTTTCTTCTTTTGATTTGATGCAAAGAAAAATATAAGGGAGATAGTGAATATACCAGGTACTTAATAATTTCTAATGATTTCTCAGTGATCTAAAATCCATTTCCTTAGCTGATTCCCAAAATTGTATTTGTCAGGAGGACTGGCCAAAAAGAAGTATCCATCCCATCAGAGATGACTATAAGGCCTTACAATACCAGCTCTTGTCCCAGGTTTCTTAAATAAATAATATTTTGCCTCTCCCCAGTCTGTCAGCTGTAGGTAAACAACTTCACCCTTCCCTATCCATGCTTAGCCAGACATTCAGTCTGAAGAGGTTCAGAAGATGTGGTTTCCAACAAGGACCACAAGCTTTGATAGCCACCTGTATTTCTTTTTGCAGAGGCTTCCCTGAGAATCTTTTCTGGACAGGTTAGCATTTAAAATACCATGATTTGACTGCTTTGATTAATTGTGGTATCATTTTCTCCATAAACCAAGTAGGGAAAGTTTATCTCATTTTAAGAGTGGCCTGTCATGCTCAGAAGAAATTAGCTCACCCCAAGTGAAAGGCCTTGACACCACTAGCCAGTTCAGATACCACAGGTCATTTTATTAAAGTGGCAGATTTTGGAGGTGTTCTTTAAATTTATCATTTATGATAAGCTATTATTTGAAGAAAAAGATATGGGCCATGCTCTGGCAGAGCTCAACCAGGCTATGGCTCTGTTGGTCAGTCTTTCTGAGTTTTTCTGTGATCAGATTCACCCTTATTCATCCATGTTTCCATCCAACACCATCACAATTGCCTGTGCTCAGCCTGACTCACTGCAGAGAAAGTGCACCCTGAGGAAATCTCATTTTGACTTTGATGACTATATTTAATCCCAGAGCCCAGGGAGAAACTAAAGCAGAGAAGGATCATGAGAAGCTGCCTGAAAGATGGGCATCACCTGAATGTCCTGTGAAAAACTTTTTTGCAACAATTTTAATTCAAAAATTGTTATAATGATAGCAGTATTAGTACTCTGATAACTACAGTTTGGGGTGTGCACTATGTGTCAAGCATGGTAGCATGTTATATCCTATTTAAAATCTATTAATAACTTTGTGGAGTGATATTAAAATTACTCTACATTACCCTCTTACAGATGAAGAAAACTGAGGCACACAGTGATAAAATTATTTGAGGCCATATGGCAATGGTGCTAAGAACCAAGATTGTCTGAATCTAAAACCCACCCTGGTGTGTGTTAATGTATCCTTACATCAATCCACCAGTGCAAGATTAATAGGGTCCAGGAAACTTATGTCAGAAAACCTGGGTTCTTTGTTGAATGACCATCCCATTACATGCACAGGAGCACCAAGATTTCACTGGTCCAAAAACATTTCTGCATATTTTACATGAACCTAAGATTCTTTTGAGTTAACATCAAAGTGTCAGGTTGGCATTATGATGACCATTCCATTTTACAAAGAAACTGAGATTAAGAAGGAAAATAATTTAGGTCTTAGCTTAGCTGGTAATTAGCAGAGCCAGATCTGACACTTATACCTTTTGCTCTAAATACTTTTCCACCATACATTAGAAAAATAGGAAAATAGAAAAGAGACACATTAAAGACAGTATGTTGGAGAAAGCAGAAAATACTGACCTCTTTCTCTGAGTCATTTCTTTTTCTAACTCAAATGTCGATAAGAAAATGTTTGGACCTTTCAAGAGCTTGAACATTTGTGCATGCATGCACACAGCTGTGTGAATGTGATAAGTGGGAGATGTAGATGAGCCTCATGCTCCTGCCCAGACCCAAGTCATGACACATGGGTGTAGAGACAGAGAAGCTTCATATATTCAAAATGGGGATCAGCCATCTCCCTTTTCATGTCATCTATTTTGGCAGCACTGGAACAGAGTGACCTGACTTGAGAAGGGAGGAAGGGGAGGAAGTAGTCAGAAATAAAGGGGCCTCATATAATTCACTCAGCCAAAATTGTGAAAATCTGTTCTTGAGGGTTTTTTTCCATTGAAAAACTTTAATAAAACAGACTTTGTACTTTGGCAAATAGAAGATACCATTTTTTTCTTCTCACTACAGAGTACTGTTTTGGCCAGGAGAGTAGGAACTATGAATACAGAGATGCAAAGATGTCAGCCAAGTCAATTATATTTTTAACTCTTATCAAATATCCTCAAGCAAACTGATTGCCAGAAAAGACCAGTGAACCATATAGTTATCTTTTTAATTAAATTTTAGTGGATTATAGTTGATTTACATGGGTCATATAGTTATATTTTACCCTTATAAAGGGGTCAATTTTTCAGAATTTATGTTAGGCATATCATGTTGCCCATCATTTCCAATAGAAATTTAGAGATCCAAGTAGAGAAGAAAGACACCAAACATTCTTTTTTCTTGAAAACCAAACTGGAGCTGAGATGGGGGGGAGGGGTGAAATTTCAGCTTATCTTTGATGTGGCTAAGAACTGGAGTACAATGAAGGTCCAGGTAGAGAATAATACTCAAGAGCTGCCTTTTTGCTCTCAACTAGATTTGAGTCTGAAGACTCGAGATGGATACCATTAGGTAGCCAATGTGGGAACACCAACCTTAGACAAACATCACAACTGGAATATCAGGCACAGAAAGTGTGATCTTTGCAGCTGACAAGTATATAGCAAGGCAGATCTATTGATTCAGCCAATTACATGCAGCTGCATGTAATTGTAAGATTCAGAGCTAGAGATTGGCTAAGATGGAAGAGTAGAAAGCAACTCACCTCCTATCATAAGCACACTCATGTCTGTTTTCAGAACCATTGATGAAAAAGACCAGAACCTACCAGAAAATATATACAACTAAAGACATAAGGAACCACAATGAGATGGGTAGGAGGATCAGACTTGTGATATAATGAAGTCCCATACCCCCTAGTGGGTAATTCACAAACTGGAGAATAATTATATTGCAGAGGTTTTCCCACAGGAGTAAGAGTTCTGAGTCCCACATCAGGTTCCCGAGTCCAGGGGTCCTGCACCAGGAAGACAAGTCCCTAGACATTTGGCTTTGAAGGCCAGCAGGGTCTAATTTCAGAAACCCTATGGGTCTAGGAGAAACAGATTTCACTCTTAAATAGTACACACAAAATCTCACACATACCAGGACTCAGGACAAAATCAAGAATTTGATAGGCATCTAGGCCAGACGTACCTGCTGGTCTTGAGGACATTCTCTGGATTTTAGCTCTGTTTACATAGGCAATGAGTGCACAGAAGGTCCCTAAAGAATCTATATGTCGAACTAACCTACAGACAACTGTTTTAAAATCTAGCACAGAACTACTCTTAGACTGTGACATTCAGTAGATTTAAGGTGCAGTGTGCCAATAAGTAGAATCTGCCTGCAATGCAGGAGATGTGGGTTCAATCCCTGGGTCGGAAAGATACCCTGGAGAAGGAGATGGCAACCCCCTCAAATATTCTTTCCCAGGAAATCCCATGGACAGAGGAGCCTGGCAGGCTACAGTGCATGGGGTCGCAAAGAGTTGAACATGACTGAGCACACATGTATATGCACGCACGTGGCAACAAGTGGAATTAGCTAGTTTTGAATGCTGGGTTGATTGCTGGCTGAATAAGCCAATTAACACTCTGTCAACTCTATCCTGTATAACATGGCAATAAAATAGGATGTATTGCATAGTGTTGCCATGAGAGGTAAATGTGATAATGCATTTATGATATTTAGCTAAGTTTTTGACATTTTAGTACTCCATAAATATCTTGTTGTTGTTGTTATTGTTGTTGTCCTCCAACTTGTTATGACCTTACAATGAAAAGGAGTGGGAAACATCATCAACAGCAAACCAGAATCTACTCCAAGTTGCCGTAGCTGAACTCCATGACTGTGGTCAGTTAAAAATCAAATACTCACATGATCCAGCAATCCTACTCCTGGGCATATATCTGGACAAAACTATAATTCAAAAGGAAATGTGCACCCCTATATTCATAGCACCATTCTCAGTTGTCAAGACATGGAAATAACTTAAATGTCCATCAACAGATGAACAGATAAAGATTATGTGGTACATAGATATAATGGAACACTATTCATCCATGAAGAAGAGTGAAATAATGCCATTTGCAGTAACTTGGATGGACCTAGAGGTTATCAAACTAAGTGAAGTAAGTCAGAAAGAAAAAAACAACTATCATATGATATCACTTATATGCGGAATCTAAAATATTAAATATGACAAATGAATTTTTCTATGAAACAGAAATAATTCATAGACATAGAGAACAGACTTGTGGTTGCCAAGGGAAAGGGGATTAAGGGAGGGATGGATTGGGACTTTGTAATTAGTAGATGCAAACTATTATATATAGAATGGGTAAACAAGGTCCCATTGTATAGCACAGGGAACTATATTCAACATACTATGACAAATCATAATGGAAAAGAATATGAAAAATAATTATATATATAACAGAATCACTTTGTACAGTAGAAATTAACAAATTGTAAGTCAACTATATTTAAATAAAATGAATTTGAAAAAATCAAATACTCAAAAGAGAGCCTAAACCTATTTTGATGCATTAAAAATCTATAGAAATAGAGCAAAAATAGTGTTTAAAATTTTGTAACTAGAAATAAAGGTCACCTCCTGCTGAGCTCTCATTTCCTGCTGTGTGGAGGGGAAGCTGTCCACATATAAGGCCCCTTAGTTAGCCAGAAAATGCATACTAAATTCTCCACCAACAGAAAACAACTGATTCTAGGGTCCCTGAACCCTCATATCCCTTAAGAGACCTTTGGAGGTAAAGGAGACTTGATGAGAATTCCCAGCAGGGAAGGCAAGGGGTCAATGCACCATAAAGAACAGGCAGTCGCAGGCTTCCACGGACATGTCCTTAGTATCACAAAATTTCAGTGTTCAAATACATACAAGCATGACAAATGAGGGAGAACCAAATGACCCTTAGGATTATAATATGTGTGAATAAGCCATTGGAATAATTTCTGCAAATAAAGGGCCATATAACTGCTAATATTCCCACCTTTTTCTAGCAATAATAATGCATCATCTGGCCGAAACAGTTCCTTAAGTACCTTATGTTCTCTGCTGGAACCAAGTCATTAATCCCATTTATAAGCTAATGGGGAAGCCCTGAGTCCAAATTAAGGTCCTGAAGAAACGTACTGGAATTAATGACAAAGGGAAGTCATTTTTCTCTACAGCTATAAGGTTGCTTTGCCAAAGAGCACTTTTTTGCTCCTGAACTTTACTTTGAATACTGAATAATCTACCCAGAAATAGTTAATACACTGACATCAATAGTTTTGCAAATGGTCAACCCAACATTGCTAGGACCACACAGCAACCCTGGTCCTTTACTGCATCTCTCTCCTAGAGTATACTTATTGCCATCAGCTGGCAAAAACCGAGTCAGCTTTTATAGAGTGCCAGTGAATTAGGACAGAGACCCCCACACCATGTGTGCTTGTCCTAAATTCTGCAAGGTGATGCAGTTTTAGTCTGTGACTGTCTCCACATGAGAAATAGTAGTACGTAACAGTCAAATGTTTTAGTGCATTGCAGGGTCAGACAGACTGGTTTATATCCCACCTCTATGAGCATCTGAAGTGCCCAGGTCAGTTAACATCACTTAGGCTAGTTTTCCCTGTCTCTAAAGTAAATGAAGAAGATGGCGGAGGAATAGGACGGGGAGACCACTTTCTCCCCAACAAATTCATCAAAAGAACATTTAAACGCTGAGTAAATTCCACAAAACAACTTCTGAATGTCAGCAGAGGACATCAAGCACCCAGAAAAGCAGCTCATTGTCTTCCAAAAGAGGTAGGAAAAAATATAAAAGACAAAAAAAGAGACAAAAGAGGTAGGGAGGGAGCTCCATCCCAGGAAGGGAGTCTTAAAAAGAGAGGTTTCCAAACACCAGGAAACACTCTCACTGCCGAGTCTGTGGCAAGCCTTGGAAGCATAGAGGGCAACATAACAGGGAAGAAAATAAATAAATAATTAAAACCCACAGGTTACGGTAACTCCTCCAGCAGAGAAGCAGCACAGATGCCTGAATCTGCCACTAGCAAGTGGGGGCTGGGCAGGGAGGCACAGGCTGCATTGCTTTTTAAGGATCAGGCCGAATGCCCCGAGGGTAACCAGAGCGAACTACCTTGGACTAGCAAACCAGACTGTGGGATAGCTACCACGTGAAAAGCTCTAACATAAGACACCACCAGGACCGCACAGAACAAAGGATGGAACAGAATTAACCGGTTGCAGACCATCCCCCTCCGGTGACAGGCAGCCGGAGCTGGAAGGGCTGGAAGGGGGAAATAGCAGCCCCAGAGAGACATTAACTACCAAACTGCAAACAGGATTCTTTGCTAACTAAGACTTGTTGGGGTTCTGGACAGTCATCATCCGTCTGAGAAGGGGCGCCAGCTGTACACCCAGAAAACTGAGCAGCAGGGACGGGAGAGGCGATAAGTCTCAGCGACCGCGCTCGCCAAACACCTGAGCTACTCAGACCTGGGAAAGGCACAAAACGCAGGCCCCACCGAGTCTGCGCCTCTGAGGACTACCTGAGTGCCTGAGCCTGAGTGGCTTAGACCTGGGAGGTGCATGCAGCCCAGGGCCAGCCTCAGATGGTTTCCGGCGGAGCAACCTAGAGCCTGAGCTGTGTGCGCCATGAGCGGGGGCAGGCCCAGTGTGGCTGAGACACTGCGAGCACATGCCACTGTTATTTGTTTGCAGCGTCCCTCCCTCCCCACCATGCGACTAAACAAGTGAACCTTAAAAAAGTGACCACCACCGCCCCCCTTGTGTCAGGGCAGAAATCAGACACTGGAAAGACCAGCAGACAGAAGAAGCTAAAACAGAGGGAACCGCCTTGGAAGTGACAGGTGCAATAGATTAAAACCCTGTCGTTAGTATTGACTACATAGGAAGGGGCCTAGATCTTGAGCCGGACCAAGGAACTATCCGAAAATGACCTGACATCACACTGCCCACAACACCACCAGAGAAAATCCTAGATATATTTTTATTATTTTAATGATCATTTTGGTTTTAATGTTTTTTAATTTTTAAGTCCTCTATTACGCCTTTAATTTTCATTTTTATAACCTACTGTTACTTTGCCAAAAAAAAAGATCCTATTTTTTTAAAGCAAACTTCATATATATATATATTTATAATTTTTGTGACTTAGGTTTTTTTTTTCTTTTTTTCTTTTCTTCTTTTCTTTAAGATTGTATTTTTGAAAATCCAACCTCTTCTCTAGATTTTTAATCTTTACTTCTTGGTATTTGTTATCAATTTTGTACCTTTAAGAACCCAATCTTCAGTATCCATTTTTACTTAGGAGAGAGATTACTGGCTTGAATGCTCTCTCCTCCTTTCGACTCTCCTTTTTCTCCACCAGATCGCCTCTGTCTCCTCCCTCCCCCTTCTCTTCTCTACCCAACTCTGTGAATCTCTGTGTGTTCCAGATGGTGCAGAACACTTAGGAAACTCATTACTGGCTGGATCTGTCTCTCTCCTTTTGATTCCCCCTTTTATCCTCCTGGCCACTTCTGTCTCCTTTCTCCCTCTTCTCTTCTCTGTATAACTCCATGAACATCTCTGAGCAGTCCAGACTGTGGAGTGCACATAAGGAAGTGATTACTGGCTATCTTGCTCTCTCCTCTTTTGATTCCACCTCATCTCATTTGGGTCACCTCTAACTCCCACCTCCCTCTTCTCTTCTCCATGTAACTCTGTGAACCTCTCTGGGTGTCCCTCACTGTGGAGAAACTTTTCATCTTTAACCTAGATGTTTTATCAATGGTACTGTATAGAAGGAAAAGTCCTGAGACTACTGTAAAAATAAGACTGAAAATCAGAAGCAGGAGGCTTAAGTCCAAATCCTGAGGACACCAGAGAACTCCTGACTCCAGGGAACATTAATCAACAAGAGCTCATCAAACACCTCCATACCTACACTGAAACCAAGCGTCACCCAAGGGCCAACAAGTTCCAGAGCAAGACATACCGTGCAAATTCTCTGGCAACACATGAACACAGCCCTGAGCTTCAATATATAGGCTGCCCAAAGTTACTCCAAACCCACTGACATCTCATAACTCATTACTGGACACTTCATTGCACTCCAGAGAGAAGAAATCCAGCTCCACCTACCAGAACACCGACACAAGCTTCCCTAACCAAGAAACCTTGACAAGCCACTGATACAACCCCACCCACAGCGAGGAAACTCCACAATAAAGAGAATTCCACAAATTCCCAGAATACAGAAAGGCCACCCCAAACGCAGCAATATAAACAAGATGAAGAGACAGAGGAATACCCAACAGGTGGAACAGGATAAATGCCCACCAAACCAAACAAAAGAAGAAGAGATAGGGAATCTACCTGATAAAGAATTCCAAATAATGATAGTGAAAATGATCCAAAATCTTGAAATCAAAATGTAATCACAGATAAATAGCCTGGAGACAAGATTGAGAAGACGCAAGAAAAATTTAACAAGGACCTAGAAGAAATAAAAAGGAGTCAATATATAATGAATAATGCAATAAATGAGATCAAAAGCATCCTGGAGGCAGCAAATAGTAGAATAACAGAAGGCAGAAGATAGGATTAGTGAAGTAGAAGATAGAATGGTAGAAATAAATGAAGCAGAGAGGAAAAAAGAAAAATGAATTAAAAGAAATGAGGACAATCTCAGAGACCTCCAGGACAATATGAAAGGCTCCAACATTCGAATTATAGGAGTCCCAGAAGAAGGCAAGAAGAAAGACCATGAGAAAATACTTGAGGAGATAATAGTTGAAACTTCCCTAAAATGGGGAAGGAAATAATCACCCAAGTCTGAGAAACCCAGAGAGTCCCAAACAGGATAAACCCAAGGTGAAACACCCCAAGACACATATTAATCAAATTAACAAAGATCAAACACAAAGAACAAATGTTAAAAGCAGCAAGGGAAAAACAACAAATAACACACAAGGGGATTCCCGTAAGGATAACAGCTGATCTTTCAATAGAAACTCTTCAGGCCAGGAGGGAATGGCAAGATATACTTGAAGTGATGAAAGAAAATAACCTACAGCCCAGATTACTGTACCCAGCAAGGATCTCATTCAAACACGAAGGAGAAATCAAAAGCTTTACAGACAAACAAAAGCTGAGAGAATTCAGCACCACCAAACCAGCTCTCCAACAAATGCTAAAGGATATTCTCTAGACAGGAAACACAAAAAGGCTATATAAACCAGAACCCAAAATAATAAAGTAAATGGCAATGGGATCATACTTATCAATAATTACCTTAAACGTAAATGGGTTGAATGCCCAACCAAAAGACAAAGATGGGCTGAATGGATACAAAAACAAGACCCCTATATATGTTGTTTACAAGAGACCCACCTCAAAACAAGGGACACATATGGACTGAAAGTGAAGGGCTGAAGAAGATATTCCACGCAAATAGAGACCAAAAGAAAGCAGGAGTAGCAATACTCATATAAGATAAAATAGACTTTAAAACAAAGGCTGTGAAAAGAGACAAAGAAGGACACTACATAAAGATCAAAGGATCAATCCAAGAAGATATAACAATTATAAATATATATGCACCCAACATAGGAGCACCACAATATGAAAGACAAATGCTAACAAGTATGAAAAGGGAAATTAACAATAACACAATAATAGTGGGAGACTTTAATACCCCACTCACACCTATGGATAGATCAATTAAACAGAAAAGTAACAAAAAAACACAAACTTTAAATGATACAATAGACCAGTTAGACCTAATTGATATCTATAGGACATTTCACTTAAAAAAATGAATTTCATATTTTTCTCAAGTGCTCACAGAACCTTCTCAAGGATATATCACATCCTGGGCCATAAATCTAGTCATGTTAATTCAAAAAAAAATTGAAATCATTCCAAGCATCTTTTCTGACCATAATGCAGTAAGATTAGATCTCAATTACAAGAGAAAAACAATTAAAATTTCCAGTGTATGGAGGCTGAACAACACGCTGCTGAATAACCAACAAATCACAGAAGAAATCAAAAAATAAATCAAAATATGCATAGAAACGAATGAAAATGAAAACACAACCCAAAACCTGTGGGACACTATAAAAGCAGTGCTAAGGGGAAAGTACATAGCAATACAGGCATACCTCAACAAACAGGAAAAAAGTCAAATAAATAACCTAACTCTACACCTAAAGCAACTAGAAAAGGAAGAAATGGAGAACCCCAGGGTTAGTAGAAGGAAAGAAATCTTAAAAATTAGGGCAGAAATAAATGCAAAAGAAACAAAAGAGACCATAGAAAAAATCAACAAAGCCAAAAGCTGATTCTTTGAAAGGATAAATAGAGTTAACAAACCATTAGCCAGACTCATCAAGAAACAAAGGGAGAAAAATCAAATCAATAAAATTAGAAATGAAAAAGGAGAGATCAAAACAGACAACACAGAAATACAGAGGATCATAAGAGACTACTATCAGCAATTATATGCCAATAAAATGGACAACGTGGAAGAAATAGACAAATTCTTAGAAAAGTACAACTTTCTGAAACTGAACCAGGAAGAAATAGAAAATCTTAACAGACCCCCCATCACAAGCACAGAAATTGAAACTGTAATCAGAAATCTTCTAGCAAACAAAAGCCCAGGTCCAGACGGCTTCACAGCTGAATTCTACCAAAAATTTCAAGAAGAGCTAACACCTATCCTACTCAAACTCTTCCAGAAAATTGCAGAGGAAGGGAAACTTCCAAACTCATTCTATAAGGCCATCATCACCCTAATACCAAAACCTGACAAAGATGCCACAAAAAAAAAAAAGAAAATTACAGGTCAATATCAATGATGAACATAGATGCAGAAATCCTCAACAAAATTCTAGCAATCAACAACACATTAAAAAGATCATACACCATGACCAAGTGGGCTTTATCCCAGGGATGCAAGGATTCTTCAATATCCGCAAATCAATCAATGTAATTCACCACATTAACAAATTGAAAAATAAAAGCCAGATGATTATCTCAGTAGATGCAGAGAAAGCCTTTGAAAAAATTCAACATCCATTCATGATTAAAAAAAAAACTCTCCAGAAAGCAAGAATAGAAGGAACATACCTCAACATAATAAAAGCTATATATGACAAACCCACAGCAAACATTATCCTCAATGATGAAAAATTGAAAGCATTTCCCCTAAAGTCAGGAACAAGACAAGGGTGCCTACTTTCACCACTACTATTTAACATAGTTTTGGAAGTTTTGGCCACAGCAATCAGAGCAGAAAAAGAAATAAAAGGAATCCAAATTGGAAAAGAAGTAAAACTCTCACTGTTTGCAGATGACATGATCCTCTACATGGAAAACCCTAAAGACTCCACCAGAAAATTACTAGAGCTAATCAATGAATATAGTAAAGTTGCAGGATATAAAATCAACACACAGAAATCCCTTGCATTCCTATATACTAATAATGAGGAAGTAGGAAAAGAAATTAAGGAAACAATTCCATTCACCGTTGCAATGAAAAGAATAAAATACTTAGGAATATATCTACCTAAAAAAACTAAAGACCTATATATCAAAAACTATAAAACACTGGTGAAAGAAATCAAAGAGGACACTAATAGATGGAGAAATATACCATGTACATGGATCGGAAGAATCAATATAGTGAAAATGAGTATACTACCCAAAGCAATCTACAGATTCAATGCAATCCCTATCAAGCTACCAATGGTATTTTTCACAGAACTAGAACAAATAATTTCACAATTTGTATGGAAATACAAAAAACCTCGAATAGCCAAAGCAATCTTGAGAAAGAAGAATGGAACTGGAAGAATCAACCTGCCTGACTTCAGGCTCTACTACAAAGCCACAGTCATCAAGACAGTATGGTACTGGCACAAAGACAGAAATATAGATCAATGGAACAAAATAGAAAGCCCAGAGAGAAATCCACACACCTATGGACACCTTATCTTTGACAAAGGAGGCAAGAATATACAATGGATTAAAGACAATCTCTTTAACAAGTGGTGCTGGGAAAACTGGTCAACCACTTGTAAAAGAATGAAACTAGAACACTTTCTAACACCATACAGAAAAATAAACTCAAAATGGATTAAAGATCTAAACGTAAGACCAGAAACTGTACAACTCCTCGAGGAGAAAATAGGCAAAACACTCTCCAACATAAATCACAGCAGGATCCTCTAGACCCACCTCCCAGAATACTGGAAATAAAAGCAAAAATAAACAAATGCAAACTAATTAAAATTAAAAGCTTCTGCACAACAAAGGAAACTAAAAGCAAGGTGAAAAGACAGCCTTCTTAATGGGAGAAAATAATAGCAAATGAAGCAACTGACAAACAATTAATCTCAAAAATATACAAGCAACTTATGCAGCTCAATTCCAGAAAAATAAATGACCCAATCAAAAAATGGGCCAAAGAACTAAATAGACATTTCCCCAAAAGAAGACAACAGATAGCTAACAAACACATGAAAAGATGCTCAACATCACTCATTATCAGAGAAATGCAAATCAAAACCACAGTGAGGTACCATTTCACACCAGTCAGAATGGCTGCGATCCAAAAGTCTACAAGCAATAAATGATGGAGAGAGTGTGGAGAAAAGGGAACCCTCCTACACTGTTAGTGGGAATGCAAACTAGTACAGCCACTATGGAGAACAGTGTGGAGATTCCTTTAAAAACTGGAAATAGTACTGCCTTATGACCCAGCAATCCCACTGCTGGGCATACACACCACAGAAACCAGAATTGAAAGAGACACGTGTACCTCAATGTTCATCGCAGCACTGTTTATAATAGCCAGGATATGGAAGCAACCTAGATGTCCATCAGCAGATGAATGAATAAGAAAGCTGTGGTACATATACACAATGGAGTATTACTAAGCCATTAAAAAGAATACATTTGAATCAGTTCTAATGAGGTGGATGAGACTGGAGTTGATTATACAGAGTGAAATAAGCCAGAAAGAAAAACACCAATACAGTGTAATAATGCATATATATGGAATTTAGAAAGATGGTAACGATAACCCTGTATGCGAGACAGCAAAAGAGACACAGATGTATAGAACAGTCTTTTGGACTCTGTGGGAGAGGGAGAGGGTGGGATGACTTTGGAGAATGGCATTGAAACATGTATAATATCATGTAAGAAACGAATCTCCAATCTAGGTTCGATGCAGGATACAGGATGCTTGGGTTGGTGCAGTGGGAAGACCCAGAGAGATGGTATAGGGAGGGAGGTGGGACGGGGGTTCACGATTGGGAACATGTGTACACCCATGGCAGATACATGTTGATGTATGGCAAAACCAACACAGTATTGTAAAGTAAAATAAAGTAAAAATAATAATAATAATAAAATAAATAAGAAATCTCATAAAAACACTAAAAAATAATTATAATAAAGTAAATTTAGTAAATGGGAAAGGAAGAAGTACTCAAGATTATTTGGACAATTGTTTATTAATATTAGTAGTGAATGACTATAAAGAAGGAAAGGAAAAAGGGGGGATGAAGGAAGGAAGGAAGGGAAGAAGGAAGGCAAAAAGAGAGGACTTTGTGAAGAGCCACTGTTTTACTCAAGAGACCTATAAAAGAAAAGGTTAGAGGGCCCCTCCCCAGAGCCCAGGTTAGCTCTTCCCAGAATCTGTCTTTGTTCTCTGTCACTGAAGGTTTCAAGAACAGGAAAGCTCCTTCTAGGAGCCAGAGCTGAGGTCCCTTAAAGGAGCAGTGACAGCTCTTGCTTTCCAGGAGGTGGGGTATGTGCTGTGAGCATGTTTAAACAAACAGAGGGAGATATCAGTCAGTCAGTTCAGTCACTCAGTCATGTCCAACTCTTTGCAACCGCATGGACTGCCACACACCAGGCCTCCCTGTCCATCACCAACTCCCAAAGTTTATTCAGACTCATGTCCATTGAGTCAGTGACGCCATCCAACCATCTCATCCTCTTTCATCCCCTTCTCCTCCCACCTTCAGTCTTTCCCAGCATCAAGGTCTTTTCCAGTGAGTCAGTTCTTCACATCAGGTGGCCAAAGGATTGGAGTTTCAGCTTCAGCATCAGTCCTTCCAATGAATATTCAGGACTGATTTCCTTTAGGATGTACTGGTTGGATCTCTTTGCAGTCCAAGGGACTCTCAAGAGTTCTCCAACACCACAGTTCAAAAGCATCAATTCTTTGGTGCTCAGCTTTCTTTATAGTCCAACTCTCACAAGAAAGAGAGGGAGATATTAGTCTATCTTATTGTCATGCTCCTGAGAGAACATCTCTGCAGAACCACTGCATTCTTACACTGCAGTTACAGTCCTTACAGGGGGAGGTTACAACAAAGAGCTAACACAGTTGAGTGACAATCATTCACCATTCTGCCCACAAGTAATCTCCGGGGGAAGCACTGCAGAATACCTTCTCAGCATCAATAGGCAACTGCATTTACAGGCAGCTTCTCTCCTATTTTGTGCCCAAGATTTGATTGCAAGGGCCACACCTTATGCCCAGAGAGATTCTCAGATCTCAGGCTACTTAAACATAAGATAGGAGGCCTGAGCCCCTGCTTTGGAGACACATGCTTTGGTCTAAAATGAATGACCATGTGATTTATTATTCAAGACAATACATTGTTGAGAATGAAAGAAAACACTCGTACTAATTACCAGAGAGACAAGAGGCATAAACTGGAACTGTCCTAAGCAAACAAGGATACAGGATCATTCTAAGTGTGAGACGGACTGCTGAGTCAGAGAGTGATTCAGGTTAGGTTTCACATCTTGGGAACCCTCTAAAGAAGCAAGAAGCCTCTCTGCTAGTTAGCCTTCTCCCTCTGAAAAAATCTTTTTTCCCCTTTCAATAAATAAATAAAAAGAATTATAACACTTTAAAATAAAATATATTAAAACTATTAATAGAAAAGTAAGCAAAACAGAAAAGTACAGGAAAAGAGCAAAAAGATTACTGAAAATACTGCATGTGTAGTAGGGGGGAAAGAGAGAGTGTATCATTTGGTGGCAATCATTTTTCCCACACTTTCATAGTTGAAGAATAAATAAATAAAAGTTGGGTAGAAAGACAAAATAATTTTATGAAGAATCATACTACACTAGATACTTTTAATAAAAGGAGTTTAATTTTACACAGCACACACACACACACACACACACACACACAAAGACAGTGAAATGAAACTAAGGAAAATCTTAAACCTTACACAAATACTTCATTACAAGAATGAGGAGTTGCTATATCCAAACTCCCTAGGTCTCCACAACACTGCACATTTAACCGGCTTCTGGGAAGATCCAATCCCCTATCAAAACAATGTGGATGAAAGAGAAGTTAGTTTCCAGCTAAAGAAAGAAGGCAACCTTGGCAGCAAACCTGGGGAACACAAAGATAGTCTGTGAGCCTTACAGATGCCCCTTACAGACCTACATTGGGGTCTTCCGCTTCCACCTTTACTCACATAGTTAGCAAAAGGCTCTAGTTCAGAGTAAATATGTTGCCTGGAGAGATATGTCAGTTGTAGTAAAAAGAGAGCACGCCCTAAGGACTCAGGGGTAAAGTCCCTTCATCAAGGCTAGCATCAGAAAGTTGTCACTGGAGCTCTTTGAGTCTTAGGGTTCTGCTTTCTGCAAACAGTTGACATGAGGAACAGTAAGAGAGACAATGGTGGTGAGGGGGAAAGTATGGCTTTGAAAATCATGACAGGGAGATCTGGGTGGGAGAGTAACCCATTTAGTCACTGCCTGAAGAGCACAAAGCAAGTGAATGAACACAGTGGGATAGGTCATTTTCCATGACTTTGGCCATGCTGCCTGTTACTTGACTTTCTGAGACTCAGTTTACACCTGGTTAAAATTAGGATATTAACAGGACCTAACTCATAGGGTCATTGTCAGGATTACGAGACAGCCTATTAAAAAGAGCTCAGCAAAACTTCCAGAACTGTGTTGAATAGTAGCGGTGAAAGTGGACACCCTTGTCTTGTTTCTGACTTTAGGGGAAATGCTTTCAATTTTTCACCATTGAGGATAAAGTTTGCTAAGGGTTTGTCATATATAGCTTTTATTATGTTGAGGTATGTTCCTTCTATGCCTGCTTTCTGGAGAGTTTTTATCATAAATGGATGTTGAATTTTGTCAAAGGCCTTCTCTGCATCTATTGAGATAATCATATGGTTTTTATTTTTCAATTTGTTAATGTGGTGAATTACATTGATTGATTTGCGGATATTGAAGAATCCTTGCATCCCTGGGATAAAGCCCACTTGGTCATGGTGTATGATCTTTTTAATGTGTTGTTGGATTCTGATTGCTAGAATTTTGTTGAGGATTTTTGCATCTATGTTCATCAGTGATATTGGCCTGTAGTTTTCTTTTTTTGTGACATCTTTGTCAGGTTTTGGTATTAGGGTGATGGTGGCTTCATAGAATGAGTTTGGAAGTTTCCCTTCCTCTGCAATTTTCTGGAAGAGTTTGAGGAGGATAGGTGTTAGCTCTTCTCGAAATTTTTGGTAGAATTCAGCTGTGAAGCCGTCTGGACCTGGGCTTTTGTTTGCTGGAAGATTTATGATTACAGTTTCAATTTCCGTGCTTGTGATGGGTCTGTTAAGATTTTCTATTTCTTCCTGGTTCAGTTTTGGAAGTTTTGGCCACAGCAATCAGAGCAGAAAAAGAAATAAAAGGAATCCAAATTGGAAAAGAAGAAGTAAAACTCTCACTGTTTGCAGATGACATGATCCTCTACATGGAAAACCCTAAAGACTCCACCAGAAAATTACTAGAGCTAATCAATGAATATAGTAAAGTTGCAGGATATAAAATCAACACACAGAAATCCCTTGCATTCCTATGCACGAATAATGGGAAAGTAGAAAAAGAAATTAAGGAAACAATTCCATTCACCATTGCAACGAAAAGAATAAAATACTTAGGAATATATCTACCTAAAGAAACTAAAGACCTATATATAGAAAACTATAAAACACTGGTGAAAGAAATCAAAGAGGACACTAATAGATGGAGAAATATACCATGTTCATGGATCAGAAGAATCAATACAGTGAAAATGAGTATACTACCCAAAGCAATTTACAAATTCAATGCAATCCCTATCAAGCTACCAGCCATATTTTTCACAGAACTAGAACAAATAATTTCAAGATTTGTATGGAATTACAAAAAACCTCGAATAGCCAAAGCAATCTTGAGAAAGAAGAATGGAACTGGAGGAATCAACTTGCCTGACTTCAGGCTCTACTACAAAGCCACAGTCATCAAGACAGTATGGTACTGGCACAAAGACAGACATATAGATCAATGGAACAAAACAGAAAGCCCAGAGATAAATCCACACACATATGGACACCTTATCTTTGACAAAGGAGGCAAGAATATACAATGGATTAAAGACAATCTCTTTAACAAGTGGTGCGGGAAAACTGGTCAACCACTTGTAAAACAATGAAACTGGATCACTTTCTAACACCGTACACAAAAATAAACTCAAAATGGATTAAAGATCTAAATGTAAGACCAGAAACTATAAAACTCCTAGAGGAGAACATAGGCAAAACACTCTCAGACATAAATCACAGCAGGATCCTCTATGACCCACCTCCCAGAATACTGGAAATAAAAGCAAAAATAGACAAATGGGATCTAATTAAAATTAAAAGCTTCTGCACAACAAAGGAAAATATAAGCAAGGTGAAAAGACAGCCTTCTGAATGGGAGAAAATAATAGCAAATGAAGCAACTGACAAACAACTAATCTCAAAAATATACAAGCAACTTATGCAGCTCAATTCCAGAAAAATAAATGACCCAATCAAAAAATGGGCCAAAGAACTCAATAGACATTTCTCCAAAGAAGACATACGGATGGCTAACAGACACATGAAAAGATGCTCAACATCACTCATTATTAGAGAAATGCAAATCAAAACTACAATGAGGTACCACTTCACACCAGTCACAATGGCTGCGATCCAAAAATCTGCAAGCAATAAATGCTGGAGAGGGTGTGGAGAAAAGGGAACCCTCCTACACTGTTGGTGGGAATGCAAACTAGTACAGCCACTATGGAGAACAGTGTGGAGATTCCTTAAAAAATTGCAAATGGAACTACCTTATGACCCAGCAATCCCACTGCTGGGCATACACACCAAGGAAACCAGAATTGAAAGAGACACATGTACCCCAATGTTCATTGCAGCACTGTTTATAATAGCCAGGACATGGAAACGACCTAGATGTCCATCAGCAGATGAATGGGTAAGAAAGCTGTGGTACATATACACAATGGAGTATTACTCAGCCATTAAAAAGAATTCATTTGAATCAGTTCTGATGAGATGGATGAAACTGGAGCCAATCATACAGAGTGAAGTAAGCCAGAAAGAAAAACACCAATACAGTATACTAACACATATATATGGAATTTAGGAAGATGGCAATGACGACCCTGTATGCAAGACAGGAAAAAAGACACAGATGTGTATAATGGACTTTTGGACTCAGAGGGAGAGGGAGAGGGTGGGATGATTTGGGAGAATGGCATTCTAACATGTATACTATCATGTAAGAATTGAATCGCCAGTCTATGTCTGACGCAGGGTGCAGCATGCTTGGGGCTGGTGCATGGGGATGACCCAGAGAGATGTTGTGGGGAGGGAGGTGGGAGGGGGGTTCATGTTTGGGAACGCATGTAAGAATTAAAGATTTTAAAATTTAAAAAAAAAATAAATTAATTTAAAAAAATAAAAAAAAATAAATTAAAAAAAATTAAAAAAAATAAAAAAAATAAAATAAAATAAAATTTAAAAAATAAAAAACTAAAAAAAAAAAAAAGAGCTCAACATGTCATCTGCTCATCAAAAGATTCAAAAATACCAGCTAAAAAAATAAACTAAAACAAGCAGATTTTCATGATGAGGTCTGGGGAAGTCCAAGGATGGGATATTTACTGGGATGGACAGACTTGAATGGGGTTTGGCAGTAGAGAGACAGGACTGCCCTAGAATACCACTACAGATACTTGAAATGGAAACTAGGGGAAGAGGGAAGCAAATTCCTCCAAGTCAAGTCTTTGACTAAGTCAGCTGTGCCAAGTTTGGCTCATGTCTTAAATTTACAATGTGCCTAACAGAAGCAGAAGATATTAAGAAGAGGTGGCAAGAATACACAGAAGAACTATACAAGAAAGATCTTCACAACCAAGATAATCACGATGGTGTGATCACTCATCTAGAGCCAGACATCCTGGAATGTGAAATCAAGTGGACCTTAGAAAGCATCACTACGAACAAAGCTAGTGGAGGTGATGGAATTCCAGTTGAGCTGTTTTAAATCCTGAAAGATGATGCTGTGAAAGTGCTGCACTCAATATGCCAGCAAATTTGGAAAACTCAGCAGTGGCCACAGGACTGGAAAAGGACAGTCTTCATTCCAATCCCAATGAAAGGCAGTGCCAAAGAATGCTTAAACTACCACACAATTGCACTCATCTCACACGCTAGTAAAGTAATGCTCAAAATTCTCCAAGTCAGGCTTCAGCAGTACGTGAACCATGAACTTCCTGATGTTCAAGCTGGTTTTAGAAAAGGCAGAGGAACCAGAGATCAAATTGCCAACATCCGCTGGATCATTGAAAAAGCAAGAGAGTTCCAGAAAAACATTTACTTCTGCTTTATTGACTATGCCAAAGCCTTTGACCGTGTGGATCACAATAAACTGTGGAAAATTCTGAAAGAGATGGGAATACCAGACCACCTGGCCTGCCTCTTAAGAAATCTGTATGCTGGTCAGGAAGCAACAGTTAGAACTGGACATGGAACAACAGGCTGGTTCCAAATAGGAAAAGGAGTACGTCAAGGCTGTATATTGTCACCCTGCTTATTCAAATTTTATGCAGAGTACATCATGAGAAACACTGGGCTGGAAGAAGCACAAGCTGGAATCAAGATTGCCAGGAGAAATATCAATAACCTCAGATATGCAGATGACACCACCGTTATGGCAGAAAGTGAAGAGGAACTCAAAAGCCTCTTGATGAAAGTGAAAGAGGAGAGTGAAAAAGTTGGCTTAAAGCTCAACATTCAGAAAACGAAGATCATGGTATCTGGTCCCATCACTTCCTGGGAAATAGATGGGGAAACTGTGGAAACAGTGTCAGACTTTATTTTTGGGGGCTCCAAAAGCACTGCAGATGGTGACTGCAGCCGTGAAATTAAAAGACGCTTACTCCTCGAAGGAAAGTTATCACCAACTTAGATAGAATATTGAAAAGCAGAGGCATTACTTTGCCAACAAAGGCCCGTCTAGTCAAGGCTATGGTTTTTCCAGTGGTCAGGTATGGGTGTGAGAGTTGGACTGTGAAGAAAGCTGAATGCTGAAGAATTGATGGTTTTGAACTGTGGTGTTGGAGAAGACTCTTGAGAGTCTCTTGGACTGCAAGGAGATCCAACCAGTCCATTCTGAAGGAAGTCAGCCCTGGGATTTCTTTGGAGGGAATGATGCTGAAGCTGAAACTCCAGTACTTTGGTCACCTCATGTGAAGAGGTGACTCATTGGAAAAGACTCTGATGCTGGGAGGGATTGGGGGCAGGAGGAGAAGGGGACGACAGAGAATGAGATAGCTGGATGGCATCCTGACTCGATGGATGTGGGTCTGGGTGAACTCCGGGAGTTGGTGATGGACCGGGAGGCCTGGAGTGCTGCGATTCATGGGGTTGCAAAGAGTCGGACACGACTGAGCGACTGAACTGAACTGAACTCTGTAAACCTTACATGTGCTAGAGAAGATTCATCAGTGTGACTTGGAAGTTATGAACCTGCACTTCAAACTCAATCATCCACAGATATGAATCCAAGTTCTGCCTTGGAGGAGCTGTATAAACATGGACAAGTTATTTAACCTCTCTGAGCCTGAATATTCATCCACCAAATGGTGATAAGGATCAGTTTCATGGAGTTGTGGAGAGGAGTAAATGAAATTAGATATATGCTGTGTCTCTCATAGGGCCTGTTACCAGGGGTATGTATTCAATAATGGCAATTCCTGTTATTAATATTTCTATTTGTCCCTGTCTTTGAGAAGTTTGAGATATTCCCTGGTGGCTCAGACAGTAAAGCATCTGCCTGCAATGCGGGAGACCCAGGTTTGAGTCCTGTGTAGGGAGGATTCCCTGGAGAAGGAAATGGCAACCCACTCCAGTACTCTTGCCTGGAAAATTCCATGGACAGAGGAGCCTGGTGGGCTATAGTCCATGGAGTTGCAAAGAGTCGGACACAACTGAGACACTTCACTTTCACTTGACAAGTTTATAGTATAGCTGTAGGGACAAAGCTAGTACAGTAATAGAGGAGCCCACGGTAAATGACAGAAAACCATTAAGCACTATAACCAGTGAAATATTCAGTCAATATGTATTTACTGAGCATGTAGTATGTGCCAGACACTGTTTTAGTAGCTAGAGATCTATTAATGAATAAGATGAGATACTCTAGCTCTTACTATCCAAGGGTACTACTGATTCACTGAGAGTCCATACTATGCAGCTTCCCTCCATTGCTGAAACCCAGACCCAAAAGGCTCAGAAATATCCATCTCTCAAATAAGCAGGAAGAAAGGTCACAAAACCAGATGCAGAATGCAAAGTTGTTCACCATCTCTTTGCAGTCTCCTTCTTAGCTGATATAGCCTGCAGAAACTTGGAAGAAGTTCAGAGTATCAGAGTCAAGAGCTATAATCCTGAGGCCTGATTTGCATCTATGAATATACAGTAGCACAAGCCTCTTGCTTGGGATTTCTGCCCTTCGATGAGTGGTGTGGGTATTCATAGCTGTATATTGTCCCTTCCTGAGCAGACAGCAGTCAGGAAATGCCAGCCTCAGAGCTACAGGGTGGGAGGAGCCACCTCTAATCTTCAGGCCCTGCCGTTTTCCTGCAACTGAATCCCACAGTAGCGTTTCTTGTCTTGGAACTTTTGTTCCAAAACAGAAGTTCTGTCAGTTCAGTTTTGAAACAGAACAAATGATAGAATGTTTTTATTTCCTCCAGCCCTATTTTTGAGTGATGGGAAGTAAATGATTTAACTGTAAAGTGCTTCTACTAATAACCTTCTTAGACTCAAAAAGCCCCAAGAAAGCAAACACCCACAGAAATACTGTAATCTATGCTGATCTTAAAAGCAGAGCCAAATAGCTTTTATATCACAGATTCAAGAGAGATGGAGTTTAATCTTAGATATTAGCAGACAGTTCTACTTTCATTGTAAGGACATTTGTTCCATAAGAGGGTTTCTGAAATACAATTAGAAGACTTGCCCTTCTTCTTTGATTTTGGCCATGAAAAGACTCAGCATCCCAAGCCAGCCTTGCAGACTTGGCACCACCACCATCTCCCTCACCAACTGAGAAATTCTCTTTGGTGCAACATCAACATCCTCTTGGATTTTGTTAGTAGGACTCCTAAGCCTCTTCCCATATCAGGGGCATCTTCTTGGGTAAAGGGACTTTCTTCTTGAAGGAAGAAGCCAGTCTTTGAGGCCCAGGCTGGACTTGGCCCTAGAAACAGTTCAGAAGGTTTCTAGGCCTGGGTTTCTGAGAGGTGAGGCTTAGACCATTAGGGACAGTGAGAGAGATGGTCAGGACAAAAAGTGGTGTCTGGACATGATATCTACTATTTCTTTGAGTGTTCAGAAAGGTATTTCAGAAGAATTCTTATTGACTCCATGCTGCTGCTGCTGCTGCTAAGTCGCTTCAGTCGTGTCCAACTCTACGCGACCCCATAGACGGCAGCCTCCCAGGCTCCCCTGTTCCTGGGATTCTCCAGGCAAGAATATTGCAGTGGTTTGCCATTTCCTTCTCCAATGCATGAAAGTGAAAAGAGAAAGTGAAGTTACTCAGTCGTGTCCGACTTTTAGCGACCCCATGGACCGCAGCCTACCAGGCTCCTCCATCCATGGAATTTTCCAGGCAAGAGTACTGGAGTAGGGTGCCATTGCCTTCTCCGATTGACTCCACAGATGTCCTTAAAATTAAAATAGAATTACCTGCTAATGTCAAAGACTAAAGATGCCACTTTACAGCTGTTACCATCTCTAAGGAGACATTATATAACAGTGGTTGTACAGAAAGGATCTTTGCTCCCAGACAAGACCTGAGAAGGGAAAAGCCATGCCCCAAAGGAGATAGAGTGAGGGAACCAGCATTCCCCAAACATTCACTCTGATCAACAAGGCACACTGCTGCTTCATAACATATACCTTTAATACGAACAACTGCCCTGTAAATTATTTATAATAATCCTCATTTCATAGATGAAGAAACCAAAGCTCACAGAGGTTAAGTCTAAGGTCACAAGAGCAGATGCAGAACGCAAAGCCAGGTCTTCTGATTCTTGATAGGGTCTTTTTTTTTTTTTTCCTACTCACAAGGTACCTCAAAAGATGTACATCCTAGATCCAGCTCTATCAACAACTGGCCACAACTATGGCTTGTACCCAGCAGCGGGGTGAAAATCAAGGCCAACCTTCACAGGGGAAAGGAGCAATTTTATCACCCACATGGGAAGAAATCTAGTTACTCTAGAAGGACCTCAGAGACACCTAAACCTGAGCTGCCTTGGGTTTGGCTGGAGATGTCAGAGAACAGGCTGGTCACCTGCAGAGGCATATCTCTGGAGACCACCTGAATGTAAGGCCCTGTCTCAAGGAGCCTAAAAGTTACATCCTACTTTAGCTGAATTGTTTTAGATGCCCTGGGAGCAGGACAAAGTTCAGGTGGCTTCTGAAGGTCTCTGTCCACCATGGACAAATATGACCAAGCTTTAAGGCAGACAGTGTATCAAAGCAGATACACAAAGTATATCTGGAAGCAGAACTGAGGTCCATACCTCTGACCATAAGTCACTTAGAAAAGTTACCCAATGTCTCTGTGTTTCTGCAGCCTCAGCTGAAAATGAGCTCTCCTAGATAGGATCTTGTGAGGATCCAATAATAATCAGAGGCCATGCAAGGTATATGCAACTGCAGGAGGATAAAATGTTCAAGGCATAAGACAGAAACTAGAAGGTAAAATGAGACTTTTAAAAAGGATAAAAAGAATAGAATGGTTATAAGTCCAGTTTAATAATTTATATACCATGATAACATCCTCTCTGTATATATTTTTTTAATGTGAACATTTATGAAAAGGTCAGAGGCCATGTTTATGGTGAATGTATCTGTAAGTACCTGTGTTTCTCAAGATGCAGTATCAAAATGTCTGAATAAGAAGTCCCTGGGGCACTTATTTTAAAATTATTGCTGCATCTCACCCCTGACCTGTTGAATCAAAATCTCTGTGGGTGAGGCCCAGGAACTTGCACTTTGATAAAGTGCCCTAATGGGATTTACACAGGTGGTTGACAGACTCCACTCTGAGGAAGCCCTGTAGCAGCATCGCCTAGTTACATGATTCCCATAGGAGAAGCATGGCCACCACAATGAATGAATGATGGGTAAGGGGTTATGCTTTAATGTATTTGAATGATGTTAAATAGGCCATGCTGGTGTTTTCTGATAAACTAAGGCCCCCCAGGAAAGCTCACCATACCAAAGTGGAGGATGCTGATGCTTATAGTGGGATATGAGAGTAGTACACCCAATTTATGAAGATGTGGGGAGAGGGTTGGAGGATAGGACAATAATCCAGAGCTTAGTCCTTATGTGAGCCTTCCACATATTCAGATGGGAGGAATCAAGCTTAATAAATTAATCAGACAGCCCAACACTCAGCCTGGTCAAAGCCTCTGGTTACTGAATGTGTAGAGAAGCAGGCTGGGTCCTGGAACTGAGAGCTGACCACCTGGTACAGAATCTATGGTCTAAGAGTCCCCAGTCTCTCAGATCTATAATGGAGGCAAATATAAAGACCTGAATGCCAGCCCTCAGCTCCCTCAATTAGCAGCTGTATGAATGTGAACACATAGATAACTTCTCTGATTCTCATTCTCCCTCATCTGTAAAACAGTGATAAAAAGAGCACACACCTCCTAGCATTTCTATCAATAATAAGTGAAATGATGCATACAAACTTGCCTAATGTAGTACCTGGCACAGAGTAAAGTCTTGATTAATATATGTTTAATGTAAGAAAAATGCAACTTTAGTCATGCATTTGCTCATATATGCAGAATGTGTCAAGTGAGTAACTATAATTTATTGAAGAAATACCTACAATTTATATAGGGAACATTCATTTAAATTTGGAGCAGGCTTAGAAATACATGAAGGAGCTGTCCTTTTCAAACAGCTATCAGGCCTACTCAAAGCTGTGCAGTTATAATGAGAGCCCAATAATAATTTATACTGTGTTGCAACTGGTTTTTCCCAATTCTGGTTTTAGGCCCGCTGCCATCTGCTCGCTCAATTCCTCTCTACTGTGCTCCCAACAGGGACACAGGATCTTGTCTCTACCTTGGTTTTATTGAGTTCTCAGACCAGTAAGAAAGGACCTATCCCCATATTCTTGGGGTTGCAGAGACTTTTTAAAATATTCTGACAGCTTCCAACCTCTAATAATAGTCTTAGTGACAGTCCCAAATCACTCTTCATGAGTCTCCATGTGAAGGAAAGTGACACCTCTCCAAGCCACCTAGCAGAAGTCACTCTGCTGAGCACAGACTTTTCTTAGATGAGCAAATAAAATTATAACTGCTGCTCTGAGACAAAGGAGGAACTTGGGGAATCAAAATGATGTGATTTGATTTCAGCGTCTTCAAAATATGGTTCAAAGACCATCCATCAGAATCACCTGGAGGATTTTGAGACTCAATGATCTAGTTATTGGAGGTGACTGATGATAAGAATTTCAAGAAAGGGAAGGGGAATAGAAAATATGACCCATAATCCTTCTTCCAGCACCCAAATATTTACACATGATTATCTTTGAAGAAGATATCTCTGTCAGCTCAATTAAGTGTGTGCTGGATAAACCTGAACCCAAAACTCTCCTGACTTACAAATACGCACTCTGGAGAGGGGATTCCCTTTGGAAACCTCTCCTCTTCTGTACTTTTCATCTTTCAAATTGGATTCACGGGCACATTTACTTTCTTGACAGTATTTCTCATTCTCAACTATAAATTCCTTTTCTGCCAGATTGACTTAGATGATGTAGTATGCATGGGAAACAAAGAAAAAATCTCTAGACCCTAAACTTACCTCTCTCTCTTTTTAAATTTTACATCTTCAGGTATTGTGGCTCTCAATCCTAACATTTATTTAAGGCCATTAAAAGGAAAATGATCAAATATTAAATCCCCAGGCATAATATAAAAAAAGAAAGTGGATGACTACTGAGAGTCATTTGTAATATTATAGTGCTCTGGCATACTATAAGTTCTTTAACCATAAGCAAGAGACATTTTGATGTCTTTAATAGAGTTATCTTTATAAACTTTCTTCTCCCTTTCAAAACTGCTGATTTTTAAAAATCCATGGCTTTCTCACTATTGCACACATCTCTAAATTTTAAAGCCAAGGTTCACCCGAAGGATGCTCAGTTTATTGTGCGGGTACTCTCAGCTGACGGCAAGCAAAGACTCTCAAAGACTAAAACATGGCTTTTTGCAGAAAGCCTTTGCCCTATAAAGATAAAAAGGCATACAGGAGTTCCAACTCCAAGAATTTAGCTCAATAATAATAATCTCTTAGATATATGTCATAAGAATTAAGGTATTTCTAATCACATAAAACCAAACCTCACCGCTGCTGTTGTGGAGATGTGAAATTGATGCACTGACAATTTCTCTAAGCTTCAGTTTCTTCATCTACAGAGCATAAGTGACCACAATACCACCTCCTAGGGTGGTGGGAATATTAAAAAACACTAGGCTTGAACAAGGGGCCTGGGACATACCATGTGCTTTGTAAACAGTAGTTATAGATGTGTGGATGTCCATGCTCTTCTTCTCCCATCCCTGCCTCTTATCACTGTGTAAGCAAAGAAATGCCTTTTGCTCTACATATAAACCCAATGGAAGCAAGGGTCTCCTGCTATTTGACTAACGTGGCCTCCTCCTGAAACTCTCCCTCTGGCTCATAACCAACTTCCTAATTTTCCTGAAGCCTCTTCATCTTACCCCTCCATCCAACAGACAGATGCATTTGCTTTCTGACTCATCTTTATTACTATTACTCTGTGATCCCTATGATAAGAGCCCATTCAGAAAATAATAGTGTTTAAAATTTCCTTAGCACACAAAAAGTGTAAGAATACACAACACAAAGAAACTTCAAAATGACCAGCCTAGGAGAACTGGTCTATTTGATGAAATGAAGAAAAATTAAACAGTCTTTTCAAGACAATCTCTTTAACAAGTCGTGCTAGGAAAACTGGTCAACCACTTGTAAAAGAATGAAACTAGAACACTTTCTAACACCATACAGAAAAATAAACTCAAAATGGATTAAAGATCTAAATGTAAGACCAGAAGCTATACAACTCCTAGAGGAGAACATAGGCAAAACACTCTCCGACATAAATCACAGCAGGATCCTCTAGACCCACCTCCCAGAATACTGGAAATAAAAGCAAAAATAAACAAATGCAAACTAATTAAAATTAAAAGCTTCTGCACAACAAAGGAAACTATAAGCAAGGTGAAAAGACCACCTTCAGAATGGGAGAAAATAATAGCAAATGAAGCAACTGACAAACAACTAATCTCAAAAATATACAAGCAACTTATGCAGCTCAATTCCAGAAAAATAAACGACCCAATCAAAAAATGGGCCAAAGAACTCAATAGACATTTCTCCAAAGAAGACATACAGATAGCTAACAAACACATGAAAAGATGCTCAACATCACTCATTATCAGAGAAATGCACATCAAAACCACAGTGAGGTACCATTTCACGCCAGTCAGAATGCCTGCGATCCAAATGTCTACAAACAATAAATGCTTGTAGAGAAAAGGGAATGCTCTTACACTGTTAGTGGGAATGCAAACTAGCACAGCCACTATGGAGAACAGTGTGGAGATTCCTTAAAAAACTGGAAATAGAACTGCCCTATGACCCAGCAATCCCACTGCTGGGCATACACACCACAGAAACCAGAATTGAAAGAGACACGTGTACCCCAATGTTCATCGCAGCACTGTTTATAATAGCCAGGATACGGAAGCAACCTAGATGTCCATCAGCAGATGAATGAATAAGAAAGCTGTTGTACATATACGCAATGGAGCATTACTCAGCCATTAAAAAGAATACATTTGAATCAGTTCTAATGAGTTGGGTGAAACTGGAGCCGATTATAAAGAGTGAAGTAAGCCAGAAAGAAAAACACCAATACAGTATACTAACGCATATATATGGAATTTAGAAAGATGGTAATGATAACCCTGTATACGAGACAGCAAAAGAGACACAGATGTATAGAACAGTCTTTTGGACTCTGTGGGAGAGGGAGAGGATGGGATGACTTGGGAGAATGGCATTGAAACATGTATAATATCATATATGAAACCAATAACCAGGTTCGATGCAGGATACAGGATGCTTGGGGCTGGTGCACTGGGATGACCCAGCGGGATGGTATGGGGAGGGAAGTGGGAGGGGGGTTCAGGATGGGGAACATGTGTACACTCATAGCGGATTCATGTTGATGTATGGCAAAACCAATACAATATTGTAAAGTAATTAGCCTCCAATTAAAATAAATAAATTTAAATTAAAAAAATTAAACAGTCTTTTCAAATGGCCAAAGGAGCAAAAATCATACCACTGAAGGAAAGGTGTAAGAAATTTGTTTTGGAGCTGAGGAAAGAAAAGGAACTATGAATATAAAACTGACTACAGCATGTAGATCAATATTTCCATAAAAATATAGACATTTACTACCTATATGATGGTGTGCCTTATACAGGATCTATAAAATGTCTCTATATAAAGCTTCTCTGATTTTATCTAGAGAGGGATTATATATTAATTATAATATTTAATAAATATTAAATTTTTTAAAATACATTGTCATAATAATACCTAATTGAAAAATCATTGGAAAGGGCTTTTATATATGAGTTAAGACAGCCCACTCTGTACACACATAATAGTACATGAACTGTTCCATCAATCACACCCCTTATGAACATAAATATGTCCAAGTGGCCTAGAACAAGTGGTGTCCAAAAGTCAATGTGAAACACAACTAACAGACTTCAATCACCAGCTTCAGGATGTTCCATGGTTAGTTTCTGAGCTTCTGGGACTTGATTATGACATCAAGTCTTCTCTATCTACTAATCAACATTACCCAGAAAAAGTCATCTACTTGTACAGAAAAATGTGTCCCACATCACTTATTCTCTTTTCTTCTATTTCTTCCCTATCACTTTTTTGTCCACTCTGACAAGAAGGTCTTGGATTTGCATGACACTAAGAAGAGAGTGGAAATTTAATATACATGCATCTTGGAGAGTTCGAAACATAAAATCAGCATATGCAAGCGCAATAGTACCTGAAGGCAGAAACCTAGATGCTGTAGATTTAGCTTCTCAAACTTTTCTGATTGTGAACCTATAATAGGAGAGAAGAACAAACTTTTAACTGTGAGGGTAAGAGGGGCAGAGTTCTAAGTACTTTTGAAAGTAAGATATTTCTTTGAATAGTTGTACTTTAATACTGACAGAATGTGGTCCACTGGAGAAGGGAATGGCAAACCACTTCAGTATTCTTGCCTTGAGAAACCCATGAACAGTATGAAAAGGCAAAATGATAGGACACTGAAAGAGGAATTCCCCAAGTCAATAGGTGCCCAACGCTATTGGAGAGCAGTGGAGAAATAACTCCAGAAAGAATGAAGGGATGGAGCCACAGCAAAAACAATACCCAATTGTGGATGTGATTGGCGATAGAAGCAAGGTCCAATGCTGTAAAGAGCAATATTGCATAGGAACCTGGAACGTTAGGTCCATGAATCAAGGCAAATTGGAAGTGGTCAAACAGGAGATGGCAAAGAGTGAACATCAACATTCTAGGAATCAGCGAACTAAAATGGACTGAAATGGGTGAATTTAATTCAGATGACCATTATATCTACTACTGCGGGCAGGAATCCCTCAGAAGAAATGGAGTAGCCATCATAATCAACAAAAGAGTCCGAAATGCAGTACTTGGATGCAATCTCAAAAACGACAGAATGATCTCTGTTCATTTCCAAGGCAAACCATTCAATATCACGGTAATCCAAGTCTATGCCCCAACCAGTAACACTGAAGAAGCTGAAGTTAAATGCTTCTATGAAGACCTACAAGACCTTTTAGAACTAACACCCAAAAAAGATGTCCTTTTCATTATAGGGGACTGGAATGCAAAAGTAGAACGTCAAGAAACACCTGGAATAACAGGAAATTTGGCCTTGGAATATGGAATGAAGCAGGGCAAAGACTAGCAGAGTTTTGCCAAGAAAACGCACTGGTGATACCAAACAGCCTCTTCCAACAACACAAGAGAAGACTCTACACATGGATATCACCAGATGGTCAATACCGAAATCAGACTGATTACATTCTTTGCAGCCAAAGATGGAGAAACTCTACACAATCAACAAAAACAAGACCGGGAGCTGAGGGCTCAGATCATGAACTCCTTATTGCCAAATTCAGACTTAAATTGAAGAAAGTAGGGAAAACTACTAGACCATTCAGGTATGACCTAAATCAAATCCCTTATGATTATACAGTGGAAGTGAGAAATAGATTTAAGGGCCTAGATCTGATAGATAGAGTGCCTGATGAACTATGGACGGAAGTTCATGACATTGTACAGGAGAAAGGAATCAAGACCATCCCCATGGAAAAGAAATGCAAAAAGGCAAAATGCTGTCTGGGGAGGCCTTACAAATAGCTGTGAAAAGAAGAGAAGTGAAAAGCAAAGGAGAAAAGGAAAGATATAAGCATCTGAATGCAGAGTTCCAAAGAATAGAAAGGAGAGATAAGAAAGCTTTCCACAGCAATCAATGCAAATAAATAGAGGAAAACAACAGAATGGGAAAGACTAGAGATCTCTTCAAGAAACTTAGAGATACCAAGGGAATATTTCATGCAAAGATGGGCTCAATAAAGGACAGAAATGGTATGGACCTAACAGAAGCAGAAGATACTAAGAAGAGGTGGCAAGAATACACAGAAGAACTGTACAAGAAAGATCTTCATGACCAAGATAATCACGATGCTATGATCAGGCACCTAGAGCCAGACATCCTGAAATGTAAAGTCAAGTGGGCCTTAGAAAGCATCACTACGAACAAAGCTAGTGGAGGTGATAGAATTCCAGTTGAGCTGTTTCAAATCCTGAAAGATGATGCTGTGAAAGTGCTGCACTCAATATGCCAGCAAATTTGGAAAACTCAGCAGTGGCCGCAGGACTGGAAAAGGTCAGTTTTCATTCCAATCCCAAAGAAAGGCAATGCCAAAGAATGCTCAAATAACTGCACAACTGCACTCATCTCACATGCTAGTAAAGTAATGCTCAAAATTCTCCAAGCCAGGCTACAGTAATACATGAACCGTGAACTTCCTGATGTTCAAGCTGGTTTTAGAAAAGGCAGAGGAACCAGAGACCAAATTGCCAACATCCACTGGATCATGGAAAAAGCAAGAGAGTTCCAGAAAAACATCTATCTCTGCTTTATTGACTATGCCAAAGCTTTTGACTGTGTGGATCACAATAAACTGTGGAATATTCCGAAAGAGATGGGAATACCAGATCACCTGACCGGCCTCTTGACAAATCTGTATGCAGGCCAGGAAGCAACAGTTAGAACTGGACATGGAACAACAGGCTGGTTCCAAATAGGAAAAGGAGTACGTCAAGGCTGTATATTGTCACCCTGCTTAGTTAACTTATATGCAGAGTACATCATGAGAAACGCTGGGCTGGAAGAAGCACAAGCTGGAATCAAGATTGCTGGGAGAAATGTCAATAACCTCAGATATGCAGATGACACCACCCTTATGGCAGAAAGTGAAGAGGAACTCAAAAGCCTCTTGATGAAAGTGAAAGAGGAGAGCGAAAAAGTTGGCTTAAAGCTCAACATTCAGAAAACTAGGATCATGGCATCTGGTCCCATCACTTCATGGGAAATAGATGGGGAAACAGTGGAAACAGTGTCAGACTTTATTTTGGGGGGCTCCAAAATCACTGCAGATGGTGACTGCAGCCATGAAATTAAAAGATGCTTACTCCTTGGGAAGGAAAGTTATCACCAACTTAGATAGAATATTGAAAAGCAGAGACATTACTTTGCCAATAAATGTCTGTCTAGTCAAGGCTATGGTTTTTCCAGTGGTCATGTATGGATGTGAGAGTTGGACTGTGAAGAAAGCTGAGCACTGAAGAATTGATGGTTTTGAACTGTGGTGTTGGAGAAGACTCTTGAGAGTCTCTTGGACTGCAAGGAGATCCAACCAGTCCATTCTGAAGGAGATCAACCCTGAGATTTCTTTGGAAGGAATGATGCTAAACCGGAAACTCCAATACTTTGGCCGCCTCATACGAAGAGTTGACTCATTGGAAAAGACTCTGATGCTGGGAGGGATTGAGGGCAGGAGGAGAAGGGGACGACAGAGGATGAGATGGTTGGATGGCATCACAGACTCGATGGACGCGATTCTGAGTGAACTCCAGGAGTTGGTGATGGACAGGGAGGCCTGGCGTGCTGCAATTCATGGGATCACAAAGAGTCGGACACAACTGAGCGTCTGAACTGAACTTTAAAATTATAAGAATATTATATGAATATAGATTTCTTTTTAAGAATGTTTAATAAAAATACTGCTTTTGATTAGTTAATTAAGTCACTTGAATCTTTCCCTGCCCTTACTGTCTCTGAGTAATAATGAAGTCCCAGGAATTTGTTCCAGGATATGCACCAAATCTTGTCACACACTGCTGAATCACCCCACACTATTGGTACACTAGTTTATGATGCACAATATAGAGTGGCTCCTTTGCTGAATACAAGGGCATCCAGTAGGACTTGGAAATCCTTTTTATACAGAATCCTTTATAATGGTATTTGTATATAAGAGCATTTATTCATACATGAAAGTTCAAATTTAAAAGCCCCAATGAATTAGGGACATGATTAGTAACATTATAAAATGCCTTCCCATATCCCTCCATTTCTAATTTGTTTCTTTAAATATTATATTCTTTTGGTATTTTGTATGTTTATAGAGTACTAACTAGAGAAGGCAATGGCACCCCACTCCAGTACTCTTGCCTGGAAAATCCCATGGACGGTGGAGCCTGGTAGGCTGCAGTCCATATGGTCGTGAAGAGTTGCACACGACTGAGCGACTTCACTTTCATTTTCACTTTCATGCATTGGAGAAGGAAATGGCAACCCACTCCAGTGTTCTTGCCTGGAGAATCCCAGGGACAGGGGAGCCTGGTGGGCTGCCGTCTATGGGGTGGCACAGAGTCGGACACGACTGAAGTGACTTAGCAGCAGAGTACTAACAGCTTGGGGGAGAGACCTTAGTAAAATAAAAATTTAAGAAGTAAATAATCAGTAGTGATGACTACTCAAAGATGGATATGAAACATGTTAGAAATGGTCATATTTGTTTGTGGAAAGATACAGCTGGTTATACAGAAATGTCACTGGTACCTACATTTTGGGAATCAAGTCTGCTGTAAAATGACGCTCACCCTTCCTGTGAGAGCTTCATTTCATACTGTACAGAATAAGTGTTCTCATTCTTATATACAAAACAACTTTGCAAAGGGAGTGATGAACTACCATGACCAAATATGCCAAATTGCTACTTAGGCTTTTGATTTCTTTGGCCCTCTGTCAAATAGCTAATGCCATACAAGCAAATATATGTGTACAAGGGAACCTTGTGACTCAGTGCACACCCTTCTTTTTGCAAATTTGCTTGAAGTGGTTTTCAGACCTTTTTCTATATTCAGAAGGCAGCAGCTGCTCTGAGTGAAGTTGGAGTTGGGGGTCCCAAGTCTTTCCTCCTGAACACTCCCACACCTTTGGCATCCTTTTCCCCCTCCTATAGTCATCTTTCTGAGAAGGCAATGGCACCCCACTCCAGTACTCTTGCCTGGAAAATCCCATAGATGGAGGAGCCTGGTAGGCTGCAGCCCATGGGGTCGCTAAGTCAGGCACGACTGAGTGACTTCACTTTAGCTTTTCACTTTCATGCATTGGAGCAGGAAATGGCAACCCATTCCAGTATCCTTGCCTGGAGAAACCCAGAGACAGAGGAGCCTAGTGGGCTGCCATCTATGGGGTCGCACAGAGTCGGACACGACTGAAGCAACTTAGCAGCAGCAGCAGCATAGTCTTCTTTTAGGCAGTTCAATGAAGCACAGTTTGACTACCACTTCTCAAATACATATTTTCTCAACTGATGTATAAAATGTTTATAACCATATCATATATCAAAAAAATAATAAATGGGCACCATATATCTACCAACTAGCTTAAAAAATAGAGCATTATCAGCGCACGTGAAAACTGCTGCACCCTCATAATAGGAAGGAACTGTACTGACTTTTGTGTTCACCGTCCTCTTGCTCTTTCCAGTTTTAAAAATCACATACATATGTATGTGTGTATATATATATATATTTATAAAAAATATTGTTTATATTTGCATGTTTTTCACTTCATAGGGATGAAACAATACTGACTTTCTTTATTGCATTAACAGCATATTTCTGAGATACTTTTATGTCATTGCATGTATTTTATTCATTTTCAGTATTATATCCCATTGTATGCATATTTTATAATTTAAATTTTTCCCATTGATGAATAAGTGGTTTGTTCTTAGGTTTTGGCATTATAAATGCTGCTGTGAAACATTTTCCTTCTTTATTTACATTTATTTTTAATTGGAGGATAATTGCTTTGCAATATTGTTCTTGGTTTCTGACATAGATCAACATGAGACAGCCATGGGTATACCTATGTCTCCTTCCTCTTGAGTTTCCCTCCCTGAAACATTCTTGTAGATGTTTCTTGTACATGTTCAAGAATTTTTCTAGGGTATGTGTATAGCAGAGGAAGTTACTTGATGATAGAGAATAAGCATATTCAGCTTTTCCAAAGAGTTCATATAAATGCATCAGCAGAGTGTAAAAGTTTTGTTACTCCTCATCTTCACCAACATTTATTAACAGACTTTTAATTTATTACAAATTTGGTTGTAAAATTCATACCATTATGTTTTTGTTTTGTGTTTCTCTGATTAAAATTGGTTTGCAGCTTTAAAAAAATAAAATAAAATCACTGATATATTCACTGCTCTTTTTTTCTAAAGCCATAAATCTCTAGCCTAGTTGTGATTTTGTGATTTTTTTCAATGTTGCTTCTCTTTTAAATCACTTGTTTTCTGTCTAGGGTTTCTTTATTCCAAAAAATGTAGCCATTCACTTCTATTTTACATCTTGCTATCTCTCAGATCATGAGCTAGGAGATAACACAGCAAAAATTCAAATGTGGCTCCCTCTGTCACTGAAAGGAAAAAAGGTCCAGAGCTTCAGCTACATTAGTCTAAAGGTAGCCCAAATTCTATTTGTCACTCTAAAGGCTCTGTTACTGCATGTCCCATTTCCTCTGGGTATGCTATTTGTTCACAGTAAATAAAAAGAAATGTATATGAGTGTCTGTGCTGATCTTCAGAAGCCAAAGCACCAAAGGCAGCATCATCAGTGGGGCCAGCAGCCCTCATGGGTAAAGAGTATGGATTTATAAGTCAGAACCTGGTGGAGGAAAGGAGGAGGGCATGTGATTGCTGAGTAGAGTGATCATGTCACAGTCCTGCATCCTCTTTCTAGTCACTTCAGGAGGTTACTACTGATGGTGGTCACCTCAATTGTATGTCCTGTGCTTAGTCATGTCCAACTCTTTGTGATGCTTTGGACTGTAGCCCACCAGGCTCCTCTATCCTAGGGATTTTTCAAGTCCCTCACAAATCTGCCTGATGGGACAGTAGCACCTCAGTGCCTTTGGCATGGTGTTGCCTTGTTATATGAGGTATTAAATCAAATTAAAACAGCGACATCGACCAATTGCTGATTCTTTAATTTTACAACTCTGTTAGAGTCCACTTCTCTCCAGGAGCTAGGATGAGGTCTCCAATATCACTTTCATTAAATAGACTCTATCCCAAACACCTAGATATACACATTCATACATCTGGGTTCCAAAGGTCCATGGTGGCAGGAAACTCTCACAGCAATGAGTACTCTGGTCCCCCACCCTGCCATATAACATCCACAGTAAACTTTAAACCACAGGTAATGTAGTCTCAGCTTCCCTGACTTGGGATGAAGACAAAATTTCATGCTGTGCCCTGTACATACCTCATGATCTGTCTGCTAGCTCTCAGAACAAAGGTAAGTGAATTTGTTATCTGCCTATGTGGCCCTGGTCTGACAGGTTTCTCCTGGAAAGTGTTCAGTAAGCCTTCAAGCATTAAACTCTCCATTAACCTCTCCTCTCTTGCTGCCCATTTGTACTACTTATTCACATCTAGAATAAACCTAATTCTTTATTTTTCCTAACTTAAACTGGCAATGACATCTGGAAAATGAGCAATATCTCTGGGACTGAAATAAAATTTAGTTCACACCTGAATGGAGCATAATTCCTTTCTCCAGAAGATGCATAGTTTCACTCTGATAATCTTAGCATTTGATATTTTGCAACTTTTATCCAAGTATCCAAATTTTTAACCAGCTTGGACCAGAGGGACACATGACAAGGAAGCAAAGCAAGCTGGTTTCGGACCTGAGCAGCCATGCTGTGCACAGGGCAGTGCTGGGTCCAAGCCCTTGGTGCTGATTCCCCTCTGTTCCTCACGCCCTGGCTCATGAGCACCTAGCACCACAAGATCTCTGGCACTTGGTTTCTTCTTTTACAAGTGCCTTGGTCTTCTAATGGGAAGCACAGATATTTTTATGTCTTATGAAAGGAGGGTTAGAGAGAGGACTCACAAATGGCACAGTGCAGGCTATCCAAGCTCTGAGGATCCAAGATACCAGGGAAGATGCCAAGGGATGATTTTAACACTGGGATAAGACTGAATCCTTCCAAGGAAGTTACAGTAGTGATTTCTGGAGAATTGGGGCTCAGTGAACATTACACAGTATCTGCCCAGACCTGTTCTTGAGCACACGAGACTCTCTTAGGGACACCAAAAATACATTAGGGAACTTTCAGAAATTTTAATAATTATGAGAGAAGTAGGGGTGAGAGATTGTGATATGTGTGATTGCAACCAAACTCAACCTGTAGACTGGGGAGCCTGGGCTGCCCTGTAGATTCTGTCTGAGATAAAGAATGTCTTGAGCAATGTTTGTAAAAAAAAAAAAACCCAACTCCAAAGCTTATGATTCAATGGGTCCAGAAAGGATCCAGGCGTCTGTATTTTTATCAAGTTCCATAAATCGTTCTAAAAGATTCTTAGGAGTTGAATTCACTGAACTAGAAGATGGTCTCAAAAGAATAAACCTGATATAGATTGAAGAATTTTTAAAAATATTCTACAACATCATTTCTTTATTTTTAATTGTTGCTTGCATTTTTTGTCTAAGTTGAATCATTTTCTGTGATCTACTATCCATATTCAGGGCCCACCCTGCTCACTTTCATCTTTCAACCTCATATTCATTTTTGGAAAGTCCCTTAAAGGAGCTTGAAAGCCCATATCCTAAAGTACAGAAAACCTCTGTACTTTCCTTCTCTCCTACCTATTGTGATTTCTTTCCTTTCTTCTCTCCTTTCTCATTAGTCTGTGGCTGCCCAGGATTTAACCACTAGTATAAATTCCATAGGCTTCCCTGGTAGCTCAGATGGTAAAGAATCTGCCTGTGATGCAAGAGACCCAGGTTCAATCCCTGGGTCAGGAAGATCTCCTGGAGAAGGGAATGGCAACTCCCTCCAGTATTCTTGCCTGGAGAACTCCATGGACAGAGGAGCCTGGCAGGCTATAGTCCATGGGGTCACAAAGAGTCAGACATGACAGAGAGACTTTCCCATAAACTCCATGTCTCCTATCTGTCAGAGAAGAGACTGTTTTGGTGAGATTGAGGGCAGCAAGAGATAAGAAGGCAACCATGAGGCCAACCCTTCTATGTGGTTCCATCCTGTCCCTCCCCTCCTTCACAGCCCGACAACAAAGGTTCTGGTCATCACTTCAGCTCTCATATGAAAGTGAAAATGAAAGCGGCTCAGTCATGTTCAACTATTTGGACCCCATAGACTACAGGGAGATTCTTTACCAGCTGAGCCACAAGGGAAGACTACTTCAGTACTGGGTACCCTATCCTTTCTCCAAGGGATCTTCCCAACCCAGAAATCGGACCAGGGTCTCCTGCATCGGAGGTGGATTCTTTACTAACTGAGTTATCAGGGAAACCAGTACATGGAAATGCCCAAAAGAGAATAGATTCTAGTTTTCCTCTGAAACAGAAGCATTCAGTCCTCCCTAAATTCAAGAGCTCTCCATTGGCACTTATTTACATCATTCTCTAGCTTTACAAGGACTATGTGAAAATGAGGGAAAGTGGAGTGTATAAAATAGAGCCATCACATCCCACCAGTGTCTCACTAGCAGTGTAAAAAATTAAACACCCTTTAAAAGCATCCAGAGGTAACTAGAAAGATAAACCTTTCTGATTCGGTAATTGGTCCTGGTGTGTACATGACCCAAGAAGGGTCCATAAGAGTCCCTTAGTTGGACTGACATGGATTCGGGGTGGCAAATAGCTGTACTGTTCCACTGAAATAATAAACTTCTAAGTCTATATATTCTAGGCATCACGTCACTGCATAATAGGAAGGTTCTCAAGAAGGAAACTGGCTTATAAAGATGAAAATTCAAGAGATGAAGAAAGATAAGAACCTAAAGTAATCATCTAACATAGCCTGTGCCTGAAGACAAATATACCCATTGGACCTTCCAGTTATAACAGCCAAAACTAAAAATGACAGCCTTCCATTGGTGGCTCTAAATCTAGTCAATTTGTTATAAAATCATATCTGTACTACCTCTCAACTGCCTCTTGACTCATATTACTCTCCATTCTAACTTCCAAAGCCTTAGTTCATGTCTGTATCCTCCCTGGCCAGACTCTTTCAACAACTCCCCTCATGCCCTAGTTCCTTCTTTAATCTCCCAGGGTATCCTTCATCCTGTCACCAGTGTTACCTTCTAAAACCCAAATTAAATCATTAATTTCCCTCAGAAATACTTACGGTTCATATCTTTAGCCAAAGGTTATAATTTTATCACTTTCTGGCAGCAGGGATCTTTTAATTTTTTTCAAAGCAAATGTATAGACCTTCAGTGTTTAAAGCCGAACTATTATGTAAATCTCAGGACATAAAACTAAATGTAGAAAAAGAGAAAGGAGAAGGCAATAGAAAAGAGAGCAATAAAACTGCATTCACTCAACCTCCCCATTTCCCAGATAGTGAGCTCAGATATACCTCTAAATTCTGTGGTTCTCTAAAGAATACAATTTCAAAACATAAAAACAAATAAATATTTTAAACTTTGCAAAAAAAAAAAACTAACGTACTCTTTACCCCAAAGCTTTCCCAAATCACACATACATACCTTCTCAGCTTTACTGACCATATTTTAAATTGACTCTTATTGATCTTTCCTTAGGAATGCCATATTGGCACAGTGGGTACTAGATTCAGGCCCTAGGTAGTTGTCGTACACCTGAGAAACTTTTGCTCCAGAAAGAGAGACTAAAGCCAAAACAGGAAATAAATACCAAAATTAAACCTGGGAAGGAAGGGGAAACAAATAAAACTCTAAACTGAGAGAGCAAATCAGATAGGAAATTGAATAAATGTGATGAAGAACATATCTGGATAGCCAACAATGAGATCTCTGTACCAGGAAATTGAACTCCAGTTTGAGAGTTCACTTCTTGATCACAACCTTCTGCAGAATTCTTCCTCTTATGATGCCTTCTTAAGATAGCCAAATTATAACAAACTATACCAGACACCATTGGAGAAGGCAATGGCAACCCACTCCAGTACTCTTGCCTGGAAAATCCAATGGGCGGAGGAGCCTGGTAGACTGCAGTCCATGGGGTCACTAAGAGTTGGACATGACTGAGTGACTTCACTTTCACTGTTCACTTTCATGCATTGGAGAAGGAAATGGCAACCCACTTCAGTGTTCTTGCCTGGAGAATCCCAGGGACGGGGGAGCCTGGTGGGCTGCTGTCTATGGGGTTGCACAGAGTCGGACACGACTAAAGCAACTTAGCAGCAGCAGCAGCATACCAGACACCATAACCTGTTCCCAAATATACTCCAAGTTCTTAACCAATGAAAGTTCATTGGACATCCATAGAGATGTTATTGCCTCTGCCTAAAATTTCATACCTCTTTCTCAGTAAATTCCCAGTCATTCTTTAAGATCTATTTACAAGGTAAAAGCTTCCTGAATTCTTCAGGCAACTACAGGTTTCCTCCTTTCTGAATATACACAATTTTCTTAACATTGATCCACTGTTATTGTGATTATTATAATGTGCCCTTTCTCTTGATCTAAAGGCCTTTAGCATTGCTGACAAGGACTCCTGGCAGCAAGTGTTGCCACAAAATGTCCTTAGTGAAGGAAAGCAGAACCAGACTGCTGGGCTGAGGCAAGGGACAAAGGACTTAGGAAGTCCTGAGAACTTTAGGATGTGATTCCACATCTTAGTTGCATAAACTCATTTTTATCCGGGTGGGATAAAAAGATAATATCTAGTGTACAAAAAATAACTTCATGACCCAGATAATCACAATGGTGAGATCACTCACCTAGAGCCAGACATCCTGGAATGTGAAGTCAAGTGGGCCTTAGGAAGCATCACTACGAACAAAGCTAGTGGAGGTGATGGAATTCCAGTTGAGCTATTTCAAATCCTGAAAGATAACGCTGTGAAAGTGCTGCACTAAATGTGTCAGCCAATATGGAAAACTCAGCAGTGGCCACAGGTCTGGAAAAGGTCAGTTTTCATTCCAATCCTAAAGAAAGGCAATGCCAAAAAATGCTCAAATTACCACACAATTGCACTCATCTCACACGCTAATGAAGTAATGCTTAAAATTCTCCAAGCCAGGCTTCAGTAATACATGAACTGGGAACTCCCTGATGTTCAAGCTGGTTTTAGAAAAGGCAGAGGAACCAGAGATCAAATTGCCAACACCCACTGGATCATGGAAAAAGCAAGAGAGTTCCAGAAAAACATCTATTTCTGCTTTATTGACTATGCCAAAGCCTTTGACTGTGTGGATCACAATAAACTGTGGAAAATTCTGGGAGAGATGGGAATACCAGACCACCTGATCTGCCTCTTGAGAAACCTATATGCAGGTCAGGAAGCAACAGTTAGAACTGGACATGAACAACAGACTGGTTCCAAATAGGAAAAGGAGTATGTCAAGGCTGTATATTGTCACCCTGCTTATTTAACTTCTATGCAGAGTACATCATGAGAAACGCTGGGCTGGAAGAAGACAAGCTGGAATCCAGATTGCTGGGAGAAATATCAATAGCCTCAGATATGCAGATGACACCACCCTTATGGCAGAAAGTGAAGAAGAACTAAAAAGCCTCTTGATGAAAGTGAAAGAGAAGAGTGAAAAAGTTGGCTTAAAGCTCAACATTCAGAAAACGAAGATCATGGCATCCGGTCCCATCGCTTCATGGCAGATAGATGGGGAAACAGTGGAAACAGCAGCTGACTTTATTTTGGGGGGCTCCAAAATCACTGCAGATGGTGATTGGAGCCATGAAATTAAAAGATGCTTACTCCTTGGAAGGAAAATTATGACCAACCTAGACAGCATATTAAAAAAGCAGAGACATTACTTTGCCAACAAAGGTCCATCTAGTCAAGGCTATGGTTTTTCCAGTGGTCATGTATGGACGTGAGAGTTGAACTATAAAGAAAGCTGAGCACCGAAGAATTGATGCATTTGAACTCTGGTGTTGGAGAAAACTCTTGAGAGTCCCTTGGACTGCAAGGAGATCCAACCAGTCCGTCCTAAAGGAGATCAGTCCTGGGTGTTCATTGGAAGGACTGATGTTGAAGCTGAAACTGCAATACTTTGGCCAGCTGATGGTGAGAAAGACTGACTCATTTGAAAAGACCCTGATGCTGGGAAAGACTGAGGGCAGGAGGAGAAGGGAATGACAGAGGATGAGATGGTTGGATGGCATCATTGACTCGATAGGCATGGATTTGTGTGGACTCTGGGAGTTGGTGATGGATGGGGAGGCCTGGCGTGCTGTGGTTCATGGGGTCGCAAAGAGTCGGATACAACTGAGCCACTGAACTGAACTGAACTGAGGGTGAATTTAAGAATTGTTACTCACAAGCTTTTCAGCAGACTCACCAAGTTTTCACTCACCAAGAAATCTTGACTTTTTAAAGAGGTATTCTTCTCATTAGCCTCATCTCTTAGGCTGCTCTTCATATAGTTCTCTTTGGAAAGGCAAGGCTGCTCCATTTGACCAATTTCTTGATTGTGCTTTTGTGGCATCATTTGTACCAAGCAAAAGAGACCTCAGCCTCACATAACAGCTTCTCAGAACCAGGTTTTTCTTTGCCCAGAATGTAATACAAAGGCCTCCAAAGAGCTACCTATATGATTCAGCAGGAGAAATACTGGCTTTTGACTTTATTTTTTTGATATCGAGATGTCTAATGATAAGATTCCTTGAAGATGAAATAAATACCAATGAAATACAGAATCTGAGCGCACACTTCCAGTTAAACAGTGAAAATTATTTTGAGTCAATTCTTCTCTTTTTTATATTGATACATGGGTCTCCATTTTCATTTTCTTAAATGCAAAATTTAACATAGATTAGAAATTCATTGCTGAAAGATGGTTCTAGGAGGCATGCTATGTAGGCCCACAATTGTTTTTATTTTTTTACATGACAGTTCATTTTTATTTATTTGCTTACTGATGCTTCTCAATCTGAGAAGGCAATGGCAACACACTCCAGTACTCTTGCCTGGAAAATCCCATGGATGGAGGAGCCTGGTAGGCTGCAGTCCATGGGGTCGCTAAGAGTCGGGCACAACTGAGCGACTTTACTTTCACTTTTCACTTTCATGCATTGGAGAAGGAAATCTAACATAGATTAGAAATTCATTGCTGAAAGATGGTTCTAGGATCCTGGCATGCTATGTAGGCCCACAATTGTTTTTATTTTTTTTACAGGACAGCTTATTTTTATTTATTTGCTTACTGATGCTTCTCAATTAGCAGACTAGGTCCTAGGTACAGTTTGCTTTCTCCCCAAAGCCTCAGATCTTAGGTGATGATGTTAGAACAAGAGCTGGAACCAGAACAATAAACCATTCTTAGTTACTCAGTTGGGCACAGTAGCACTCAACCTTCAATAGTGTCAAATCAGTGAGTGGAAATGTATAAAAGTTCAACACAACTTGTGTTACAAGTGGTAATGCAAACAAGCAAGATGAGAAGCATCCTTCAATTATGAATGTTCAACTCTGAAGACACCTATAGGGAGAGATTGATTGTGGAGTCTCAGAAGGTCCATGACTTGAAGCATAATATTTCAGTCCCTTGCTCCTTTACTAGTAAATAACAAAGATGAAAAGAATAAAAACAGTTATAGATATAATTCAGGAGGTTTTTTTCCTTTTGTGTAAAATGTCTGAGTACATAAAATGGAAAGAGCTGCAATGTCAGATACCTCTGAGAACTGATGAATCAAAAAACCGAGAAACCATGTTTGAAAAACTATTATGTCCTCTAAATTGTACTTATGACCAGGGGGATCCAGGACTCTATTTTCAACTAATATGAAATCTAGCTGATATGACAAACTAATTTGCATGAGAATATCAGGACTGAGAGTTTGCTGCAATAAATAGAGAACAGACTGGACTTATCAAAAAAGATGCTGCAGCTGTCAGGGGTGTTGATAACTGACAAAATCCTGCAAAACGGTTCAATAAATCATCTTGTTTGAAGGGTATTTCATAAAATACAAAAAGGCTTGCATCTTGTTAGAGGCCCCATGTTTCATACAGAAGATCTACAATATAGCAACCTGAATTAGACTTGATATGAGCAAGAAATTAAGCTGTCAGGGAGTATTTGTTTCTATAGCAGAGTCCAGTCTATTCTGATTGCTGAAAACACTATTTTCCTGGTTCGTTTTCTTTTAAGCACAAATCTCAGGCTTAATCCTAATTTTACTGGTTTGAGTCATGTACTTACTACAGAATCATTCCCCAAGAGGACCAACACAGGAAAAACCAATAGGTTGCATTACACGTTCCACGACTTCAGTGATCTTTTCATAAATAAATTATTATATAATGCTGCCAAATTCCTGGATTATTTGGTATAACATATGTCCACAGTCTATCAGTGGCTGCAAGAATAACCATTCTAAAAACAAGAGTTTGTTCTGTATGGCAAAACCAATAGAATATTGTAAAGTAAAAAAAATAATAATAATAAAATAAATTTTTTTTTAAAAAGAGTTTGTTCTCTTGCTAACATAGAATCACTGAATATTTTGTAGTTCAGTAGCCACATATTCCATCAAAATTTTTTTTCTCCCTCACACCACCTTTCAGGACTGGGAGTTAGCACTATTCGATTCAGTGCAGTGTGCTCAGTGGCTAAGTCATATCCAGCTCTTTGCAACCCCATGGACTGTAGCCTGCTAGGCTCCTTTGCCCATGGAATTTTCCAGTCAGGAGTACTGGAGTGGGTTGCCATTTCCTACTCCAAGGGATCTTCCCAACCCAGGGATTGAATTCACATCTCTTGCATCTCCTACATGGGCAGTTGGATTCTTTACCACTATCACCACCTGGGAAATCCATTAATCCCATATGAGGGCCAATATTCATTTTAGAAAATCTCTTTTTTTCCTCTCTCTTAGTAAATAGAGCAAGAAATTTTCCTATTCTGAAGCCACAAAGAAAACATATACTAAGTATTTTGCAATGATATTAGTGAGATCTTTAAAAGCATATTGTTCCTCTCATTTTGAAATTTCACATTTCTTAGAAAATTTCTGCTTTCACAATTGGGCATAATCTTAAAGAACAGCTCCTGTCATTCCTCCAGTTTTTCCAATTGCCTGCAGCCACATTTTCTTTATGATTTAAATTTTATGGAATGGAGACTCTTATGGTGCCCTAAATAATATATGTATACATATATATGAGACCTGGAAGGTAGATATGCAGAATTGTATGCCCTGATTAGTGCTACAGATGATAAGATAGTACTGAAACTGCTCATGTTCACAAAAAAATTAAATATATATACTTAATCTTAAGAGTCTTTTTCAGATTCCTTTCCATTATTGTTATTATCAGATATTGAATATAGTACCCCATGATATACAGTAGGTCCTTGTTTATCTTCATATACAGAAGTGCTTGGGGCTTCCCTGGCGGCTCAGAGGGTAAAGCATCTGCCTGCAGTGCAGGAGACCTGGGTTCAATCCCCAGGTCAGGAAGATTCCCTGGAAAAGGAAATGGCAACCCACTCCAGTATTCTAGCCTGGAAAATGCGTGCACAGAAGAGCCTGGTAGGCTACAGTCAATGGGATCGCAGAGTTGTAAACGACTGAGCAGCTTCACTTTTCTCTTGGTAGTGTGTGTAGGTTAATCCCAAATTCCTAATTTATCTCCCCCTGCCATCCATTCTCTGCTACCCTCTTCAGTAACTACATTTGTTTTCTATGTCTGTGAGTCTATTTCTTATTTTATAGGTAAGTTCATTTGTATCACTTTTTTAGATTCCATATGTAAGTGATATCATATATTTGTCTTTGTCAGACTTGCTTCACTAAGTATAGCACTCTCTAGATTCATCCATATTGCTGAAAATGGCATTATTTCATTTTTTATGACTAATATTTTATTGTGTTCATATACCACATTTTCTTTATCCAATCCTCTGTCAATGGACATTTAGGTTGCTTCTGTGTCTTCACCATGGTAAATAGTGCTGCTATGAACATTGGAGTTGGATTGTTTCCTTAATTTCTCTTTCTGACATTTCATTATTAGTGTATAGAGATACAACATATTTCTGTATATTAATTTTATATCCACCAACTTTACCAAATTTGTTGGTTGAGTTCTAGTTGTTTTCTGGTAGCATATTTAGGATTTTCAATGTATAGCACCATGTCATCTGCAAACAGTGACAGTTTCACTTCTTTTCCAATTTGGATTGCTTTTATTTCTTTTTCTTCTCTAACTATCATGGCTAGGACTTCCAAAACTATATTGAATAGCAGTGGAAAGGGTGGGCATCCTTGTCTTGCCCTTGATCTTTGAGGAATTGCTTTCAGTTTTACACTGTTAGTTTTCAGCTAACACTCGTGATGTTAGCTATGGGTTTGTCATATATGGCCTTTATTATGTTGAAGTATGTTCCCTCTACACCCACACTCTGAAGAGTTTTTATCATAAATGGATGTTGAATTTTATCAAAAGCTTTTTCTACATCTGCTGATTATATGGTTTTATTTTTCAATTTGCTAATGGGGTATATCATATTGATTGATTTATGGATACTGAAAAATTCTTGCATCTCTGGAGTAAGTTTGGTGATTGTGTATGATCCTTTTAATGTGCTGTTGGCATTGGTTTCCTAGCATTTTGTTGAGGATCCAACCAATTCTTAATACACTGATATGAATTTCCACCCCCATAAAGTTTTTGAGTACCTCCTTTTTTTCTGTGTCAACTAAATGTTCCAGGCTTGTTTTCTACTCCCTGCCTCAAACCTGTAATAAGCCATTCCAAAGAGACATAATTTATCTTAACAAGGAATAATATATAGAAATTAATATCTAGGTACCATAGAGACTAAGTACTCAACAGTATTATTTAAAGTTACATAGTAAAAATTTAAATGTATTTCTTTTTTGCTTCGAGTAACCAATAAAATAATATTATTAAATAAATTAGGGAAAGTTATAAAAGAGATAAAGTGGATTACTAAAATAATGATCAACATAAAAGAAGTTAGAAAAGAAAGATCAAATAATCGATGAGACAAACAAAAAACTAATAGCAAGATGGTACAATTAACTCCAAATATATTTTAAGTATAAATGAAACAGTCAAATTTAAAGACAGAGATTGTCAGGCTAGTATTAATCAGATCCAACTCTATTACTTATAAGAAATATACTTTAATATAAAGACAGACAGGTTGAAAGAAATATGATAGGATCAGTTCAGTTCAGTCGCTCAGTTGTGTCTGACTCTTTGTGACCCCATGAATCGCAGCACGACAGGCCTCCCTGTCTATCACCAACTCCCGGAGTTCACTCAGAATCGCGTCCATCGAGTCAGTGATACCATCCAACCATCTCATCCTCTGTCGTCCCCTTCTCCTCCTGCCCACAATCCCCCCCAGCATCAGAGTCTTTTCCAATGAGTCAACTCTTTGCATGAGGTGGCCAAAGTACTGGAGTTTCAGCTTTAGCATCATTCCTTCCAAAGAAATCCCAGGGCTGATCTCCTTCAGAATGGACTGGTTGGATCTCCTTGCAGTCCAAGGAACTCTCAAGAGTCTTCTCCAACACCACAGTTCAAAAGCATCAATTTTTCAGCGTTCAGCCTTCTTCACAGTCCAACTCTCACATCCATACATGACCACTGGAAAAACCATAGCTTTGACTAGATGGACCTTTGTTGGCAAAGTAATGTCTCTGCTTTTGAATATGCTATCTAGGTTGGTCATAACTTTCCTTCTAAGGAGTAAGCGTCTTTTAATTTCACGGCTGCAATCACCATCTGCAGTGATTTTGGAGCCCAAAAAAAGAAAGTCTGACACTGTTTCCACTGTTTCCCCATCTATTTCCCATGAAGTGATGGGACCAGATGCCATGATCTTCGTTTTCTGAATGTTGAGCTTTAAGCCAACTTTTTCACTCTCCTCTTTCACTTTCATCAAGAGGCTTTTGAGTTCCTCTTCACTTTCTGCCATAAGGGTGGTGTCATCTGCATATCTGAGGTTATTGGTATTTTTCCTGGCAATCTTGATTCCAGGTTGTGTTTCTTCCAGTCCAGCATTTCTCATGATGTACTCTGCATAGAAGTTAAATAAGCAGGGTGACAATATACAGCCTTGACATACTCCAAATTTTACCATATAAATACTACGTGAAATATTCCATCTCCATTAATATCAGCAAACTTGACTCTAAGGTAAGAAATATTACAAGAGATGAATAAGAATATTTATTGTTGAAAGAGAATTTGATAAATATTATCATGTATTTATGATAAAAGTTTTCAGCACACTAGAATAAAGTAGGAATATTTAACCTGATAAAGAGTATCTACAACAGACTTATAATTAACATCATACTAAAGGTAAACTTGCTATCATTTTCCCCTAATGTCTGGAATAAGACAAAGATATCCACTATAATCACTACCATTCAATATTTTATTGAAACTTTTAGCCTTTGCAATAAAGCAAGATGAAAAAAAAGATGAGCATAAGAATTAGAAGGAAAGAAGTAACATAGTTTTTATCACAGAGAACATGATGCTAGAGGTAAAAAATCTAAAATAAATGAATTTAGAAAGGTGCTAGATAAAACATTAATATTCCATAATCAATTTCTTTACTCTTAGGGCTTTTTCTTGGATGTCCAGTGAATGTTTGGGGTATTAACAAGGCCTCTTCCCTATGGCTAGGCTCAGCCTCAAACAGCTATCAGCACTCTATTGTCTCTGAAATCACATTGCAATAAACAACTGAAAATTAAAGTAGAAAAGCAAGATGACAGCATCAAAAACTGTTAGTATTTCTAACAATGAATCTAACAAAAGATGGAAAGGCCATAGCACACACACAAAAAGTTACTATAAATTATTGCTTAGAGAAATTTAAAGCATCTAGATAGAATGAGATTCCAAGTTCATGAATTTCCGGACATGATACCATTAAGTTATCAATGCATCCCAATTTCACATTGATCTCTAAAAGAAAAGCAACGGCAACAACAAAATCTTAGCTTCTTAAAAAATTGGAGATCTAGTCTAAAATGTACTTAGAAATGCAATGGATCTCAAAGAAAGATATTGCTTTGGCAAACTGCTGAGTATGAGGGATGACAAACAAAAGAGAGAGTTCCAAGCTTCTAGGAATCAAAGGAGGCTTGGTCAGCTTCATGTGATCAAAGAGGGTCAACAATTCAAGTAAAGATTTTCAGCTTCAAAACACATCAGAAAGAATGTCCTCATGTCCCAGATTGCCCTGTATAAAGAGCCAAGAAGCTTTGTCTCCTATGGGAATAGTTTGATACAGTCTTGACTCTTAAGACTGGCTAGCATGCTAGGTCTATTTACCCGCACACAATTAACCTAGCCATTCCTCCAAATTATATTGCAAGAGGCTGAACTCACTCTCATGCTTCAAACTCATCACCCTCACCAAAATTAAAATTATTGCATCATAACAAGGTATCATGAGTCTATTTATATCCTAGGACCTACAATTTTCAACTAATTTAGGGGACAGTTTAGTGAGAAAATAAAACCTCTTTACAAGGTGGCATTTGTTTGATGAAGTACCTACAAAAATGTACCATACCAGAACACCCAATAAGATAATGAGAAAATGCATGTGACTTTATTATTTAGCACACTTATAAATATTTATGTTAGCTCCTAGTATTGACAATATGATTTTTATTATGATATGATATTATGATATTGTGTTCCATATGATATTGTGTTTCTTCCTTTAGCTAAAGCTAAGGAGCTTCCCACGATGGCTCAGTGAGTAAAGAATCCACCTGCAATACAGGAGGCACAGAAGACATGGGTTCAATCCCTGGGTCAGAAAGATCCCCTGGAGAAGAAATGGCAACCCACTTCCGTATTCTTGTCTGAAAAATCTTATGGACATAGGAGCCTGGCAGGCCACAGTCCAAAGGTCACAAAGAATCGGACATGACTGAGTGACTAAACACAACAACCCAGAGCAATATTCAGATTTATTCAAATATAATGATCATAATGTTTTTAAAAGTGAGACTCATTAGAAAACTTTAAAAATATGATTCAACTTGCATTGTGGTTATTCAAGAAATAACCTTGCTGTGTCAAGTACACTTATAAATGAATTGCAGGAATTTTAATCTACAGCGTCAGATGAGGCATGCCTAGTACCTAGATTTCACAAACCAATTTGGAATCAGACATTGAAGAATGCACAGTTGTCAAGCATGATTTTTATTCCAAAGAGCAATCAACCTCTGCCGCTACAGGGCCACACTTCTCAGTCTCCAAAACCAGCCCTGTTCTTGTTCTTAAGATATCCCTGGAAAATATTTCAGAGGCACTTGTCAGGTGGCAGCTCTTGGTGAGGTATATTTAAAGGAGAGAAGCAGAAGTTCTCTATAGAGTATTTATTGAAGAAATCGCTCAGTCCTCCTTCTGGCTGGATATCAGCAACAACAAATTTTGGCTATGACAAGCCAACTCTTAAATTTTTCATTCCCTTTTAACTCAATCTTTCAATTCCAACAATGAAGACGTTAACAGCCAGTACCATTCACCAGCCCAGTCACCCATAAGGAGGTATTCACTTATAAAAAGCTTCGACAAAGATTCTTTGCTTGACCATACTTTTACAGACACATCTGTATACTCATAAAATTCTGTTTTAGCAATAATCTTGCTAAGTTAGTTTAGTAAGAATCCCTAATCCTCTCTGTCTGATCATGCTTGATATCTAATTAGGTACATCATCTTCCAACATCCCCCAGGTGATATCTGATCATACTGGTCTCTCTTCAGCAAGAATCCTACTAGATTCCTTTAGCCAAAATTCTCTCCTTACCCTTGGTATTTCCTTTTAGCAATTTTCCATTCACTAACCCTCACCTTGCTCCTTGGCTATAAATTCCCACTTGTTCATGCTATATTTGGACGTGAGCTGGTTCTATACTGAGGTCTCGTTTCCCCAGTTGCAGATGTCCTGAATAAAATCTGTTTTTACCACTTTACTATTCACTTCTGGTTTTCTTTTGCTTTGTTTGCTTTGGTTTGGTTTGGCTTCCCTGATAGCTCAGTTGGTAAAAATCCACCTGCAACGCAGGAGACCCCGGTTTGATTCCTGTGTTGGGAAGATCTGCTGGAGAAGGAATAGGCTACCCACTCCAGTAATCTTGGGCTTTCCTGGTGGCTTGGCTGATAAAGAATCCTCCTGCAATGTGGGAGACATGGGTTTGATCCCTGGGTTGGGAAGATCCCCTGGAGAAGGGAAAGGCTGCCCACTCCGGTATTCTGACCTGGAGAATTCCATGGACTTTCACTTTCACTTTCACTTTCTGGTTTTTCTTTGACAGCCTTCTGTGAAGGTCACTAGAAATCACTGAAGGCCTACTTATAGTTGCGTTAGTCATTCAGTTGTGCCCAATTCTTTGTAACCCCATAGGATATAGCCCACCAGGCTCCTCTGTCCGTGGGATTCTCCAGGCAAGAATACTAGTGTGGATTGCCATTTCCTTCTCCAGGGGATCTTCCTGACCCAGGGATCAAAGAATCTCAATTTTTTTTTTCTCTGTGACTGCCCCCTCCTGAGCTCCTTCCCTCTACCCTACTCACCAACTCACACTGCTCAAAATTCAGCCCAACCAACATACCCATTTATTCACTAGGGGTGATTTCCCCTCATCATCATTAAATTCAGCAAGAGCCCTATTGTACAATTATCTCCCAATTATCACCAAGTCACAGGTCTGAATTTCTTTTGAAAGAGGAGGAGAAAACACTATACTCTGAGAAAGCACAAGTCTCCTTGCTCTTTAACTAACATGCAAGGTCTTAATTTTTATTCCTGAATTCTTTTCCCATTTGACATTTTTAATTTTCAGCCTCATAATGGTTAAATCCCTATTCAGAAACAATGTTTAGCTCTCATTCAAACATTTCCATTATAGGCCTCTCTTTTCATTCTATTTACAACAAAAGAAATTTCTGCCTTTCACCAGAGGCAGCTTCCTCTAAGAGAACAACTTACTTTGCTTCTTAAGAGCCCGACTCAATGAATACCATATTTGTACAACACGGTTCATACCAGCTTTCATGATATTTTAAGATTCCCACTTCTCTTAGAGCTAACTAAATCCCACCAAAGTAAAGTGAGGATTGTCCCAGGAAAACTCAAGCCCTCATTTTGACTGTAAAGTATATATTCCTGAGAGAAGGAACAACACTGCCTGTTATTTCACAAACATCTTTAAAGACAAGAAGTTGGAGTGAACAAATGCGGAAGAAATTGAACAGGAAAAAAAAAAAAACATATTTATTATCTATATTCGATTTTTATTTCCCTTGCTAACTCTTTGCTTATTTGCCTAAAACTTAAGTCTTTTGTTTTTATGGTAATTTGAGAGAACAGTGAATGATAATGTACTAGGTTTTTGTAGGTATCTTGAGTGATTCAATAAAAACATGAAAGGGGTGACCTTGCTTAAGTTAGCAGTTGCAGATGTATTTCACAGGGTAACTGTAAGCAGAAAAACTGAAGAAGCCCCTCATTTTTCTCTAAGCCCTTCTGAGGTTTCTCTTTCTAGCTGAGTGTCCACTGGAAAATACCAAGTCTTCTGTTTTGCACTATAGCAGAAGCACTAGAGACAAGTGATATGGGGGTAAGCTATCACTGTGACACAGGGAAGGAATCTTGTCTCACCTTGGGTCATGCTTTGTTACAGGGACACCCAAAGCATGTTCCAATGCACAAAGCCCTTGCAGAGTTTACTTCTGTTTTATACCACCCATGTGCTATACTATAAATAACTCCTTCAGGAGATTGCTGGACCAAGAGACAAAGCTAAGTAATAAACTCCACCTAAGTACAGAATTGCCACTCACCTCCAACAACATAAGATTTCTTCATCAAAAGACCATTCGTCTCTTAGGGTTCTCTCTCAGGCCCTGCTTCAGGCCCTAAGCAGATAAACTCATGACAGGGCATGCCCTATGGCTTTCACTCACAAGTAAATTTGTGCCAACCCTGGCTCTCTACTTCAGCATCCCCACTCAAAACTATAAAATGAAAACTGCCATTGTATTTTCCTTGCTGTTGTTTTATTCAATTAACTATGTGTGCTATCTTAATTCTGGGGCTAGTTAGCTCATTTAATCACCATGGGACAGTAATGATGTTAAAGCCTTGAATTCAGTTGTCAAATGGTTCAGCCCAGTCAGGCCATGGCCCCCTTGGCCTACATAATAACAATAATCCAGCCATAGTATTATAATGCACCCAAAAAGACTTCCTTGAACAGTTCCAAGGATACCTGACTTTTTTCACGGACACCTAGTCAAGCCATCTGGAGGCATCACTGCCTCTGCCTTTGAAGAGTTTAAAATTCTTTTGGGAGGATAAATTTTCACTCATGAGAAAATAAGCAAGCACAATGAAAATGCACAGGATCAAGCACTGAGTTGAGTATTGCTTTGAAAATTGACCGGGATTTGGCATAGTCGATGAAGAACACAGATGCCAAGGAAACTGGTCAGGTTCTTCAGGGATGTATAGAATTTGGATAAGTAAGAGGAGCGGTGAGTCTTCAACAACAGAAAAAAATATTTCCCATTTGAAAAACAAATAGTGATTCAGATTGGGATGCTTGTTTCTCATTGGTGATGATAACTTTTAGAAAGTATATAAGTCATTGTAAACTCATAGGAAACAAGGGATAAAAAAGCTTCCCCATGACAGATGTTGCTGAAGATAATTCTTAAAGGGCCAGGGTCTATGATACAAGAAACTTTCTATGCCATGTAGACATAAAATTATTTTCTCACATTTTCCATCTTCTCACCCAAATTCAAGACCTGAATTTCCTTTCAAACCTAGAACTCTCTTTCAAACAGAATGAAAGTTAATTTGCTAAGAGTTCTAAGTGTGAAGCAAACACTTTGCTATTTTTAAACCAAATTAGTTTTGCTTAATAAGCATTATGTCTATGAATTTTTTAACCTTTAATGACCTTAAGCCCCTTATTCTATAGTCCAAGTGCTTTAGCAAAACTGAGGAAAATCATAGTTTGTTTTAATATACTCTTAATTTAGCAGTCCAATAAACTTACTAATAAGTTGCAAGAATAAGTTATTTTTTTGGACTAAAACCGACAGCCTAATTAGCTTGGTATACCCATGGACTCTCAGTGTTTAATACTTTAACAACTGTAGCAGAGTTTCTGTTGAGAAAAAAAAAAGGTTTTTAATGAACTTCACTTTGACTTTATTTTGTGAAAGGAGAGAAAGAACAAAAGCAGTCTGGCTTTTGGAGAGGCGAAAGTTCTAGACTTACATAGCCATGAAAGATATTGGAGTTTCTTTCATTAATTTTATACTCATGTTGTTTGCATTTACTATCTAGATAATGGTAACATAAAGTATAGTGAATTTAATGTCCTCAGTCATCATGGTCTTTAACAATTGGTTTGTTTTACTTAAGAAGGCAGTAAAAATTACAAAGTTAAAAGAAAATATACGAAAAAGCAACTAACTTTTATTCATGACATCAGTTTTAATTTCAAAACACCACATAGAAAAGAATGAAAGTTACTGAATAAACTGGCCATAAAATCATCAACAGAGATGGATACTCTCTAGTATGCAAAATTGGGAATCATCAGACAAGTTTGAAAATGAACTGAGATTTCATGCCATAAATATTTGGAGGTGTCTTGTGTTTGCTGTTTAACCTCTTCCCTCACAATCTTAGAAAAAATCCTTATAAAATCCCCTGTCATATTTACCATAGATTATCAGTTGATTTCCTCTAATAATATTTTTTTAACTTTGAAAAGAATATTTTAACTTTTACTGACTTTAAACACCTTATTCTATAGCCCAAGTGCTTTGGCAAAGCTATGAAAATCACAGTTGGTTTTAATACACTCTTGATTTAACAATCCAATAAACATACTAATAAGTTGTGAGAGCAAGTCATTTTTTGAACTGAAACCAACAAGCTAATTAGTCCTGTGTACCACTGGGATACCAAAGTGTAGCGCTTGATAGCACTTCAAAGCATGTGGGCTACAGAATAAAGATATTAAAGCTTAAAAACAAGAAGCTATCATTTATTAAATACTCATCAGATCAGACTCTGTGATAAACACTTGACATATTTAATCTCAACATCTCACAATAATCCTGGGAGTGTATACTACTATTTTTCTCACTTTACAGATGAGAACACCAAGGTTTAGAGAGGTTTAAATGTCTACTATCACATAGCTGGTGAATTGCAGAGCCAGGATACAAAACTTCATCATCTTGAATGGGTTTACAAAGTGCTCCACTTTGAAACATGATCTAAAGACTAGCATTCAGAATCCTTATTCTCCTCACTCATTGCCTTCTAAAATTCTGTGTCCTGTGAAAATGAATACCTATCTGATAGGATAACTATAAGTTCCTTGAAATCAGTTGCTACATTGTACTTATTTTTGTGTCTCCTACACAAAGTCCTGGGCGGCCTCATTCAACAGATCTCTAACTCTTGGCTTTTTAGTCTGACCCAATCCATTCTGAAGGAGATCAGCCCTGGGATTTCTTTGGAAGGAATGATGCTAAAGCTGAAACTCCAATACTTTGGCCACCTCATGCAAAAAGTTGACTCATTGGAAAAGACTGATGCTGGGAGGGATTGGGGGCAGGAGGAGAAGGGGACGACAGAGGATGAGATGGCTGGATGGCATCACTGACTCGATGGACGTGAGTCTGAGTGAACTCTGGGAGTTGGTGATGGACAGGGAGGCCTGGCGTGCTGCAATTCATGGGGTCGCAAAGAGTTGGACATGACTGAGTGACTGAACTAAACTGAACAGAGTTACTGAGGAAATGATAGATAGAATCCTATTAAAACTGAGCAGAACCGTGCAGACCAGCCCCTCCAAGTACAGAGGCCCCTCATGGCCCCTGCCTCTTGTTTGTAGAAAAGCCAAAGTCTTTCCGGCTTCCCAGAGTCACAAAAGAGCAGGTTCAGGCAGTTAATGATTAGGACAAGAGAATCACAGAATCTTTCAGTGACTGAAGCACATTCCTGAATTGTTTTACAGATAGTATAACTGTCACCAGAGGGGAAGAGCTAACTGCATGATGACCAGACAGTAGCCATGATATAAGCTGCTCCATTTCAAGTAGTACTGAATCTATGGCTAACCAAGCACTGGTCTCGAGAGAAAGGGATTAACACTATCGCATGTAATAATCTCTATCTTTGTGGGCATCGAAATAATTGTAACTGGCTCTGCCCATATATGGAAGCAGGCAACTAAAACTGTCAATAAAAAAATGCCATGGACTCATGTCAACACCTTCCACTCTAAGAATATGGCACTCTACATCAACAAGAAGTTACAGAAGTTGAACCTTTGCCCATAATTCCATAGAAATAGAATGATGTCTGACAGTGGGGAATTGTAAGCCAATCTTTGCAGGCAGCTCTTTGCAGAAAACAGATCTTTGCAGGAAGCAGCTTTCTGCATGGGCCCTTTTGTCTTGTCACATTAGCAAAGCTATATTTTAACTAACCTCAGGCCTAAACACATCTTTCAAATCTGGCCTAAACACATCTTTCAGATCTTTTGATCACAAAATGCCCCTCTAACCTGTTGATTCTTTTTTTAGATTAAAGAAGTAGAAATAAAGAATAAGTAAGTAACAGATGAAGAGATCTTTTCCTCTACTTCCCCTTCAGTAATTTCTCAAGCAAATGTGTGAATGAAATAGCATCTAAAGAAAGATCACAAGGAGTCAATAAGTCTGCACACAGTGAGAAAAGGCTGAAGATCCTATCCCCTGCTTTGATGATTAACTCAGATTATTTCCCCCTTTTTCCCATTAAAAACTCTCATGGCTGAGAAGAATCTTCAGAGTTGGTTCTGGGACATGAGTCTGCCTTCTCCCCAGGTTGCCAGCTTCCTGAATAAAGCAGGAAGCTTTTCATTTCTACCAGCACTCATCTCTAGAGTCTTGGCTTTCATGTAGGCAAGCAGCAGAACCTGAGTTCAGTAACACTATGTTCAGTTGGTAAAGTCAGTGCTCCCTAAGGAGAAACACCCTGAAGGTTCTTGTATGTCAGGTGAATCCCTGAACTCTGATAAGCTTTTGCAGACCTAGCAAGTTCTACATCAGGGGAGGGACCAATCTGTTAAGACTGAGTTGCCTAGGATGAAGGATCTTATTGAGCAGAGAAACCTCATTGATCCTGTATTCTGTAAATTTGCCATGGCCCAGACAACCTAATTTCTTACCTGCACCTCACTAATCCCCCATAATATCTACTTTGATCCAAACAAAGCTCACTGTCTCCTGAACCAAAGATGCACAGACATCCCTGTACTTTACTGATTAAGCTATTAAAAGTTATTTATATATCTCCCTGTTGTTACCATTTAAAAAAAAAAATGAAGTCACTCAGTCATGTCCAACTCTTTGCAACCTCATGGACTGTAGCCTGCCAGGCTCCTCAGTCCATGGAATATTCCAGACAAGAGTACTGGAGTGGGTTGCCATTTCCTTCTCCAGGGGATCTTCCCAACTCAGGGATTGAACCCAGGTCTCCAACATTGCACGCAGACGCTTTACAGTCTGAGTCACCAGGGAAGCCATATCTCCCTGTGTTATATATCTCCCTGTGTTTCCACAGACAATAGAAATATTTGCTTCCCTGGTGGCTCAGGGGCAAAGAATCCACCTGCCAGTGAAGGAGACTAGGGCTCGATCCCTGGGTCTGGATGATCCCCTGGAGAGGGAAATGGCAACCCACTACAGTATTCTTGCCTGGGAAATCCATAGACAGAGGAGTTTGGTGGAGTTACACTCCATAAACAACAACAACACAGAAACATTTATGTCATGGCACTTGTTATATAGAAATCATTCTTCATGTCACTTTCATTAAATAATGAAGTCCTTAAGGTCAAAAGCCAATATGTATTTAACTCTATAACTTTGCTTTCAGTTCAGTTCAGTTCAGTTCACATTCATTAATAATATGTGAATAATTCCAAAGATTGAAGACTCTATCAAGTGCTTTAAGTGTATCTCTTATTTACTACTTACTATATCATTCTTAGATATTATTATTCTCTTTTATATATGGAGGAAGGAAACTGAGAGAGAAACATTAAATAATTTGCCCCAGGTCACACTGCTACTCAGTGCCTGAGATGATTCAGAAGTTTGCCTGACTTCAGAACATTTAATGACAAAACCAAATTTTCCACCTATAATCCCAAAACCATTCACAGCTCTCAATCCCAACACTTACTTAGCACATATAGGTATTTATAGCCTGATCAATGAAACACACATCTGGACTCAGGAATAGCAGTTGTGACCAGTTATAGCATCAGAAATTAGATTCTTCTGTTACAGGGTGATTTAGCACAATCTTTAGAGCTCCTTCAGTGGTGGTGACAGAAAGAGATGGATGAGTTGTTCTCTCCTGCTCCCCAATTTTTAGAACTTTTCCTACCATCTTATGTCACCATTCTCTGTAGTAGATGGTGGTGATACCATGATTTGAAACCCAGGTGATGAGTTCCCAAGTCTCTTAGCAGTAAACCCTCAGGCCAAGGTGACAACAATTACCAGGACTGCATCCACCCTGAGTGCTCTATAACTGTTTTTTCTTACATTATTAGCAAATAATCATGCATTTCATAATTTCTGGCTTTCCTGTACCAGTTGTCTGCCTGAGTCAATTCAGACAATTAGAAAGAGCTACAAGTGCAACAATCTTTTGCATCATAGGGAAATGTAGCTCCAACATTAGCAAAAAAATTACAGAAAATGCCATTCTTAGAGGATCTGGAAATCTAGGTTTTGTTTTTCTCTCACCCTACAGTCTGGAAAAAACATATGCACTTCTTGGTCCAAGAAGTCCAGGCAAAGTGGCATTTCTGAATATCAGTTCAGTTCAGTCACTCAGTCATGTCCAACTCTTTGCAGTCCCATGAACTGCAGCACATCAGGCCTCCCTGTCCATCACCAACTCCAAGAGCTTTCTCAAACTCATGTCCATTTAGTTGGTGATGCCATCCAACCATCTCTTCCTCTGTCATCACCTTCTCCTCCTGCCTTCAATCTTTCCCAGCATCAGGGTCTTTTCAAATGAGTCAGCTCTTTGCATCAGGTAGCCAAAGTATTGGATTTTCAGCTTCAACATCAGTCCTTCCAATGAACACCCATGACTTATTTCCTTTAGGATGGACTGGTTGGATCTCCTTGCTGTCCAAGGGACTCTCAAGAGTCTTCTCCAACACCACAGTTCAAAAACATCAATTCTTCAGCATTCAGCTTTCTTTATGGTCCAACTCTCACATCCATACATGACTACTGGAAAAACCATAGCATTGACTAGTAGAACATTTGTTGACAAAGTAATGTCTCTGCTTTTTAATATGCTGTCTAGGTTGTCTAGGCTTCCCTGGTGGCTTAGAGGATAAAGTGTCTGCCCACAATGTGGGAGACCCGGGTTTGATCCCTGGGTAGGAAGATGCCCTGGAGAAGGAAATGGCAACCCACTCCAGTACTCTTCCCTGGAATATCCCATGGACGGAGGAGCCTGATAGGCTATAGTCCATGGGGTCGCAAAGAGTCAGACACGACTGAGCGACTTCACTTCACTTCACTTCACTAGGTTGGTCATAGCTTTTCTTCCAAAGAGCAGGCGTCTTTTAATTTCATGGCTGCAGTCACCATCTGCAGTGATTTGGAGCCCAAGAAAATAAAGTCCGTTGCTACTTCCACTGTTTTCCCATCTATTTCCCAAGAAGTGATGGGACTGGATGCCATGATCTTAGTTTTCTAATGTTGAGTTTTAAGCCAGCTTCTTCATTCTCTTCTTTCACTTTCATCAAGAGGGTCTTCAGTTCTTCTTCACTTTCTGCCATAAGGGTGGTGTTATCTGCATATCTGAGGTTATTGGTATTTCTCCTGGCAATCTTGATTCCACCTTGTGCTTCATCTAGCCTGGCATTTCACATGATGTACTCTGCATAGCAGTTAAATAAGCAGGGTGACAATATAAAGCCTTAATGTACTCCTTTTCCAATTTGGAACCAGTCTGTTCCATGTCCGGTTCTAACTGTTGCTTCTTGACCTGCATACACATTTCTCAGGAGGCAGGTAAGTTGTCCAGGTATTCCCATCTCTTTCAGAATTTTCCACAGTTTGCTGTGATCCATACAGTCAAAGGCTTTGTCATAGTCAATAAGGAAGTAGATGTTTTTCTGGAACTCGCTTGCTTTTTTTGATAATCCAACAGATGTTGGCAATTTGATCTCTGGTTCCTCTGCCTTTTCTAAAACCAGCTTGAACATCTGGAAGTTCATGGTTCATGTACTGTTTAAGCCTGGCTTGGAGCGTTTTGAGCATTACTTTGCTATCATGTGAGATGAGTCCAATTGTGCAGTAGTTTGAACATTTTTTGGCATTGCCTTTATGAATATCAGGTGTCATGAAACATTTTTAAAAATTACAAATGAGTAAGCTACAAAGGAGGAGAAGGGGATGACAGAGGACGAGATGGTTGGATGGCATCACTGACTCAACATACATGAGTTTGAACAACCTCCGAGAGATAACAGGGAAGCCTGGCATGCTTCAGTCCATGAGGTCGCAAAGAGTCAGACATGACTGTGTGACTGAACAACAACAAGAAATCTTTTGAAGACTATCCTCAATTCATCACTTGAACTTGGCCTAATAAAGTATTTGATTTTAACACTATTAGACACATTTCATATCATATGGAAAGACGTGGCTTTAAGCTGCTAATACAAAAAATACCAAGAGAGGGAGGAAGGGGAGGGAGGAGAAAAAGGGGAGGGAAGGAGCTGGGAAAGGAAGAAGAGAAAGAACGGTAGTACAATTATATAGAGACAATGAAAAAGACCCTATCTGATACCAAAATACAGCTCTCAATTTATCCACTTAAGGCTATTTATTATATTTAATCACATTGCCATGAAACTCAGCACAACTGAAATCCAGGTAAACTAGTAAGGAGAAAAATACATAAATGTACTTTTTTAAAATCCATTATTTCCTTTGTCCAAAGAAATGCTAGTCTGTCCTCTTCTACACTAATACAGAAAGCCAAAATCAGTTTTTTGGGAAAGGATGTACTATTAAGTCATCATTATCTCTTCATATTTTATTCCTTTCTGACTCTTACTACTTATCTAAACTAATTTTATCTGCTTGTTCCCTTAATGTCTACTTAGAGAAGAGCTTATTTTGAACATGTATTAGGTTCTGGTAATTCACTGAGAAATTCAAATCGTTAGGACAGTGTGGACACAGTCTTCAGAGAAATATTCAACCTGGCTATAGAACTAGACTTGTAGAAGTAAACTAAAGGACACTCTCAAAGCAATTACCAACAAATGCAAAATAAGATGCTTTCTATTATGCAGTTACATATTTATGCTATCTTTGTAGTTTTGCTCTAGCATCCTGTTATTCCATTCAGAGTTTACGGAAACTCTTAATGAACATTGTTACAAATAACATCCCTGGGAGAGACATATGACTTACCTTGATAATGATGGTGTCATTGCTTCTCTTATTTTATTTGTGCAGCAGGTGATCATTAAAATTAGGTTCTTGATTAAAATTATCCAGGGTAATTTATCTCAGGCTGCCTTCCCACTTAACAAATAAAGAGATTCATAAGTACTGATGGGGATGAAGTTTTCACTATGCTTAAGGAATTCCTTGGAATAGAAGGTGTTATGTTAGCATAAAATCACAATAATTAACTAGAATAATCCAACCCCTGGGTATCAACAGATAATTCATAGAGTCATTGGAAAATGTAATGAAGAAATTGTCACTATTATGCAGATTTGATCTAAGGTTTAATTATCAAAATATGAGCCTGGGTTTTAAAGGATTTCTTAATAGAGGGTAGGACCTTTTCTTATTTAGCATTTTTCATCTAAAATGTTCATTAGCAGCAATATTCCATAGTGTAACAAAACTCTCCCATCTAAGAAAAGCAGTAGAGATAACCAAACTATGGTTTCAAGAGTAAACATGATGAAGATTTACCAAATATTCCCTGGACTCCTCTATTGCTTTCATCAAAGAGATTTGGAACCCAGTGCTACTTTGCCCTGTTCTCATTACTCTGTAAAATAATAAAATAATAACCCTTCATCAAAAGGGAGGACTATACATGATACTGTACATGCTACTACATGCTGCTGTACATGATACCAGAGCTAGTTTGTATGCTGCCAACATGGAAGATCATGCTCAGTTGAGAAAGAGTCAGAACCAGATTTATTGCCTCAAGGACTTCAGAGACCTCATTACCTGACTTAACATATTTCTAAGGCCATTGCACTGGAGAACGGAATGGCAATCCACTCCAGTATTCTTGCCTGGGGAGTTCCATGGACAGAGAAGTCTTGCAGGCTACAGTCCATGGGGCCACAAAGAGTCAGACATGACTGAATGACTAATACACACACACAAGGCCATTGAAACTTGGCATGGTGACCCAGATGGTCAAAGATAAAAGGCTCTCTCCAAAATCAAGAGTTTCACAGACACTTCAGTAGAGGTAGCTGCAGAGTGGTATTTTCAAAGACTCACTATTTTACAGAAATAATATACATTAATTCTAGTAGAGAAGTAGGATCTTGATCTCTGCAAATTCTAAAAGAAGAAAAAAAGCTTTCATACAAGCTGATGGTCTAATTGCACGTGTCTTACAGAGCCCAGGTCCTCTCCTAAACTACTGCTCTCCTATCCATCCTTCTTATGCAATGTACAGCAACACTAAATTTTAGAATTACATTAGAGTGGAATTTCATTCTTCATGGTGAAATCATTAAAAAACATGTGCTTTTGAACCTTTTCATCATATGCATTGAAAAGTAATAAATTTCCACATTACTAGAGATGTTTAATGTTATCTAAGCACATTTGATTGTAAGTCATCAATAAGTCTTTCCAAAAGATTTTTTTCTTAGCAGGAAGAAAAGAGGCAGAAGTGTATTTGCAATTATAGAAACATGCACAATGTGCTTGAAAAACCCAAAGTAGGTATAACTTCAAAATGAGAAATGATAAGAGATATATTGAAGTAATTATCTCTTCCTTATTAATAATTGCTATTTCTATAAGGGAAATAGATGGAGAAATTCATCCGGAGGTTATGCCTTTAAATAGCTATATTAAAAGCAGTTATGAAATGATTTTTGGAGTTTGGATGGAATTGAAGCAAAATTGGCCAGGTCATTTCCATCACAATAGGATTTCTGAAGTGACTACAGAGGGAGAAAAGCATCCATTACACAGAGGTCACGTGATTCAGCCCTAGCGATAATGCAAAATTGTTCCATACAGCAGTGTCTGCTCTTTATCCAGACTAGTTTGAAATGGATAATGGGGAAAATGCACAGTTCCAAAACTCCCCCTTTTTTATTTTCAGCTTGAAAGCCTATTTCCTAATGGCAGTAATAACTACTCTGCCTGCCCATTCATCTTGATTAAAGATGTAAATGAAAACAATGTTTTGCAACATCCTAGGCACAAGGTGAAGAGGAACTAAAAAGCCTCTTGATGAAAGTGAAAGAGGAGAGTGAAAAAGTTGGCTTAAAGCCCAACATTCAGAAAATGAAGATCATGGCATCCGGTCCCATCACTTCACAGGAAATAGATGGGGAAAGAGTGGAAACAGTGTCAGACTTTATTTTGGGGGGCTCCAAAATCACTGCAGACAGTGACTGCAGCCATGAAATTAAAAGACGCTTACTCCTTGGAAGAAAAGTTATGACCAACCTAGATAGCATGTTCAAAAGCAGAGACATTACTTTGCCAACTAAGGTCCGTCTAGTCAAGGCTATGGTTTTTCCAGTAGTCATGTATGGATGTGAGAGCTGAACTGTGAAGAAGGCTGAACGCTGAAAAATTGATGCTTTTGAACTGTGGTGTTGGAGAAGACTCTTGAGAGTTCCTTGAACTGCAAGGAGATCCAACCAGTCCATTCTGAAGGAGATCAGCCCTGGGATTTCTTTGGAAGGAATGATGCTAAAGCTGAAACTCCAGTACTTTGGCCACCTCATGCAAAAAGTTGACTCATTGGAAAAGACTCTGATGCTGGGGGGGATTGTGGGCAGGAGGAGAAGGGGATGACAGAGGATGAGATGGCTGGATGGCATCACTGACTTGATGGACAGAATCTGAGTGAACTCCGGGAGTTGGTGATGGACAGGGAGGCCTGGCGTGCTGCGATTCATGGGGTCTCAGAGTGGGACACGACTGAACAACCAAACTGAACTGAACTGAACTGAGGTGCAAGGGAGAGTTGCTCACAGGACCTTGGTGATAAAAAGGTGGGATCTGTGGTTATATCATGTGCTTTTTAAGCCCCAACTCATCTGACATTTGGTAGAATAAACTTTATCCCACAGAGAGCCTGAGAAAATAAAGAGGATCCTGAAGAACATGAGAGAGAATTCCATGGGCTATTTCAAGGTGGTGGGGGTTTGGAGGTGAAGGCATATTGAACTGCAGAGATACTGAGTCTCATCTATAGAGAACACTACTGCTCCTTGAGCAGGAAACAAATCCATGTTCTGCCGTGACATCCAGATGTGAATTAATCAGTCAATATTCAGTGTCATAAATCATATCCTAATTGTTCCACTACTGCATGGGCAATTAAGTCATGGGGAAAATGGAAGTCAGATGGCACTATGAAAAACACAACTAAGGTCTCATACAATGTCTTCTATCAGGGCCCGTATGGTCAAGGCATTTTCCTTGACATTTTTATGTTATTTAACACTTGGTGCTGCCACCTCCAGGGAAGATTAACTGGGTTCCCTTGATTCCATGGACTCCTACTGACTTCACACTCTTGTGTTTTCAAAAATCCAGTGACCCCCGCCCTTTGTATGAAATAAATAGACCCTTCCCTCTCCAGCACTTCATCAGACACTTAAGGAAAACAGAAACAAATTTGAAAGGAGTGAGATACAGGCAGAAGTACTAAGAATAGTTGTAGTAAACAAGTTAGACAGCATCCATCCTAAGTGTCCTTATTCGCAAACAATGTATCCTACATTCTGAGTATAAATTGTTTGGATTAAACAAGAAAGCATTGTCTGAATTGGGGCTCTGGTTCAGTGGGTGTGTAGTTAGAAATGCAGAAATATGTAGATGCATATAATTTCTTGGGCTCCAAAATCAATGCAGGTGGTGACTGTGGTCATGAAATTAAAAGATTGCTCCTTGGAAGAAAAGCTATGAAAAACCTAGACAGCGTATTAATGAGCACAGGCATCACTTTGCCAACAAATATCTGTATAGTCAAAGCTATGACTTTTCCAGTAGTCATGTAGTAGGAAAAACCACTAGACCATTCAGGTATGACATAAATCAAATCTCTAATGATTATACAGTGGAAGTGAGAAATAGATTTAAGAGACTAGATCTGATAGAGTGCCTGATGAACTATGGACGGAGGTTCATGACATTGTATAGGAGACAGGGAACAAGATCATCCCCAAGGAAAAGAAATGCAAAACAGCAAAACGGCTGCCTGAGGAGGGCCTTACAAAAAGCTGTGAAAAGAAGAGAAGCCAAAAGCAAAGGGGACAAGGTAAGATATACCCATTTGAATGCAGAGTTCCAAAAAAAATAGCAAGGAGAGATAAGAAACCCTTCCACAGTGATCAGTACAAAGGAATAGAGGAAAACAACAGAATGGGAAGGACTAGAGATCTCTTCAAGAAAATTAGAGATACCAAGGGAACATTTCTACAAAGATGGGCTCAATAAAGGACAGAAATGGAATGGGCCTAACAGGAGCGGAAGATATTAAGAAGAGGTGGCAAGAATACACAGAAGAACTGTACAAAAAAGATCTTCATGACACAGATAATCACAACGGTGTGATCACTCACCTAGAGCCAGACATCCTGGAATGTGAAGTCAAGTGGACCTTAGGAAGCATCACTACAAACAAAGCTAGTGGAGGTGATGGAATTCCAGTGGAGCTATTCCAAATCTTAAAAGATGATACTGTGAAAGTGCTACACTCAATATGTCAGCAAATTTGGAAAACTCAGCAGTGGCCACAGGACTGGAAAAGGTCAGTTTTCATTCCAATCCCAAAGAAAGGCAATGCCAAAGAATGCTCAAACTACTGCACAATTGCACTCATCTCACACACTAGCAAAATAATGCTCAAAATTCTCCAAGCCAGGCTTCAGCAATATGTGAACCATGAACTCTCAGATGTTCAAGCTGGTGTTTGAAAAGGCAGAGGAACCAGAGATCAGATTGCCAACATCCACTGGATTATCGAAAAAGCAAGAGAGTTCCAGAAAAACATCTATTTCTGCTTTATTGACTACACCAAAGCCTTTGACTGTGTGGATCACAACAAACTATGGAAAATACTTAAAGAGATGGGAATACCAGACCACCTGACCTGCCTCTTGAGAAATCTGTATGCAAGTCAGGAAGTAACAGTTAGATTTGGACATGGAATGACAGACTTGTTTCAAACAGGAAAAGGAGTACGTCAAGGCTGTATATTGACACCTTGCTCGTTTAACTTATATGCAGAGTACATCATGAGAAACGCTGGGCTGGAGGAAGTACAAGCTGGAATCAAGATTGCCAGGAGAAATATCAATAACCTCAGATATGCAGAGGACACCACCCTTATGGCAGAAAAGTGAAGAAGAACTAAAGAGCCTCTTGATGAAAGTGAAAGAGAAGAGTGAAAAAGTTGGCTTAAAGCTCAACATTCAGAAAACTAAGATCATAGCATCTCATCCCATCACTTCATGGCAAATAGATGGGGAAACAGTGGAAACAGTGGCAGACTTTATTTTCCTGGGCTTCAAAATTACTGCAGATGGTGACTGAAATAAAAAGACGCTTACTCCTTGGAAGAAAAGTTATGAACAACCTAGATAGCATATTAAAAAGCAGAGACATTACTTTGCCAACAAAGGTCCATCTAGTCAAGTCTATGGTTTTTCCAGTGGTCATGTGTGGATGTGAGAGTCGGTCTATAAAGAAAGCTGAGTACCGAAGAATTGACGGTTTTGAATTGTGGTGTTGGAGAAGACTCTTGAGAGTCCCTTGGACAGCATGGAGATCCAACCAGTCCATCCTAAAGGAAATCAGTCCTGAATGTTCATTGGTATGACTGATGTTGAAGCTGAAACCCCAGTACTTTGGCCACCTGATGCGAAGAGCTGACTCGTTGGGAAAGACCCTGATGCTGGGAAAGATTGAAGGCAGGAGGAGAAGGGGACGACAGAGGATGAGATGGTTGGATGGCATCACTGACTTGATGGACATGAGTTTGGGTAAACTCTGGGAGTTGGCGATGGACAGGGAGGACTGGCGTGCTGCAGTCCATGGAGTCAGAAAGAGTGGGACATAACTGAGCCACTGAACTGAACTGAACTGATGTACAGATATGAGAGTTGGACCATAAAGAAGGCTAAGCAATGTAGAATTGATGCTTTCAAATTGTGGTGCTGGGGAGTCCCTTGGACAGCAAGGAGATTAAACTAGTTAATTCTAAAGGACATAAACCCTGAATATTCTTTGAAGGACTCATGCTGAATCTGAAGTTCCAACACTTTGGCCACCTAATGTGAAGAGCCAACTCTCTGGAAAAGACCCTGATGCTGAGAAAGATTGAGGGCAGGAGGAGAAGGGGACTTCAGAGGATGAGACGTTGGATGGCATCATTGATTCAAAGGACATGAGTTTGTGCAAACTCCAGGAGATAGTGAAGGACAGGGAAGGCTGGTGTGCTGCCGTTCATGGGGTCACAAAGAGTTGGACACAACTGGTGACTGAAAAACAACAACATGTGATATACCCATTTGGACTTCTAAAATTAACTGAAGAGATTTTTAGGACCAGGGAGTAATGACTGAAAGCTAGCAAGAAATAGGTATTGGCAATCATTGTGATTTCAACATTAAACATTAGTGTGATATCATTTGTCCCCAAAACCTCTTGTTGAACAGTTACAAATCAGTCACTATCTCTCAAACTAGAGTATAAACTCTGAATTTAAAGACTGTGTCATTCATTATTATATCCCCAAACATAAAATAGTATTAGAACACAAAAGGAATCCATTACATGTTAGCTGAGTGGATGAAAATCTAAATATTGAATGAATACAAAACATGCACACCTACCTATTATAGAAACTAAAGGGACAGTCTCCATTTGTAACTGCATCTTCATTATTTTCTGCTATATCCTAAGGGTAACAACCACCTGTTTCCCAATGCTTACTGAACTCAGGCAAGGAAATAGTAAGTTTAGAACATGGAAAAAGTAAAATGACTAAAAGGAGGCATTGTCTCTGTGTGGTAATGATGCATCAATGTTTAAGTTCAAGGACTGTAACAGATGCACCACTGTGGTGCTGGCTGTCAATTTGGGGGTAGGTTATGCTTACGTGAGGACGGGGGTATATGGAAACTCTCTATACTTTCCATTCAATTTTGCTGTGAAACTAAATCTGCTTTAAAAGTAAAGCATATTAATTTTTTTAAGTAAATGTTAGGCTGGAAATAATGAAAACACGTAGGCCTAGAACAAAAGCCAGGCATTTCCCAAAATACTATTTATCCAGACAGTGTTTTAAACATTTTACATACTTTACCTCATTTAATTCTCTAGAAATTCAGTGAATATCCTTTTTTTTTTTTTTTCCCAGAAAAGAGCAGAGAGCCAAAGTTATCTTTGGTATCTTTTTCAAAGTTTCATAGCTACTTGTTGGTAAAGGGAGTTTGAACCCAGACCACCTGGCTGCAAGATATAGACTTTCAACTTCTGCTCTTTGCTACTTCACCTATGTGTTTAATCTCCATAGGAGGTGAAGCAGACTACATATCTTTATTGTATTTACTAAAAAAGATTTTCCCTTCTTTGTTAAAGCCTGGAAAAGTAAACACAAACACACATACTTCACATGTAATTTGGAGTTTGATGTCTGTCCTTTCTTAAGTTTAGCCTCTTCTTCAAAACAGGAACTACAGGGCCTCAGTGCTATCACAATTTTCCTTTTGTTATTATTTAAATATTAGAACTACTTGGACACCAGGGAGATAACTAGCAACACATTATTTCAAGTTCCTCATTGCAATATTGAATAAAGTCCCATATTATAGGAACTTCAGTGAAGTGGAGCAGGTGTTAGCAGTGGGTGATATGATCAGATTCTACCCTTATCTCAGTGCCTGCAAGCCCAAGCCTTTTTACACTAGAAAGGGTTTACCCGTCTCTTGAGAAACAAAGCGAAGTAAACCTCAGAAAAGAAAATGCTCACAATGGCAGGAATATCAATGCCCCAGGGTGACTGTAGCAATAAACAGGGTTTAATGCATCAAAGGCATATGCTACTGGACATTAGAAAGTAATATCAAATGAAAGATTTTTATTGAATTGGCCTCTAAAACAGACAAATTCCCAATTGCCATAGCTGATGAAAAAATTAGCTTGCTACTAAACATTAAATGGATCAATAATCTATTAACTCTAACCTTGTTAGCAGGAGCTTGCAGTACACTTCGTGACCTGCCTTGTTAAACAAGCTGTCTTCAAAGTCTGCCTTTGACTAAAATAATTTTCTTTTGCTATATTCAGCAGTGATGTACTTAACACTCCAAATTAACTCAAAATGACTTTTTCCCCTTTTTTCAGAAGGCTGTTCACCTTCAAGATCATTGCATATATACTATTTTATTCAACTAAACAGCAATGATTTTTATTTTATGTGCAGAAACTACAGCAGAGACTCAGACAATAGTAAATCTCCACTGTCATGATGAGATGTTATGAAGTTCTTGATGACAAATTATCTTCACAAAGTCATCATCTTATTATCAGTGTAAATATTCTCCTCCACACTCACCTGTAGGCAAGGGTGAGAAGAGATCAGAAAATGCCCATGCAGAAAAAGTTCTGATGGGAAATTGCAGGGAGAATGGGAATAGGTTGATGGAATGAGTATAGTTTTAGCGTGAAATCCTCGTATTTATACAAGTCCTAAGAAAGCTACCTTGTAAAGTAAAAGTGTGTTTGGGGGTGGGAAGCTGTTAAGTAGCTTTCATTCTTTCTTTCCATTTTCTGTTATTATTTTCCTCCTATGACAAAATTCTCTGAGGAGAGTAATTACAAGTGTTATGCATGAATGAAAGAGCAGATTGTGTAAGCAAGTATACTATTCCACAGAAGCAAGCCTTAGTTTCTCTCCTGAGTAAACCCAAGTTTCTACTATGACCCAAATGTACTCCACAGAAGACGGGAGAAGATTTCAATATCTCCAATCTTTAAAAAGTAGGAGTAGGAAAAACAATAGTTCTGAAACAAAGTATATTCCTGTGAAATCATGTAAACAGAAGCAAATGCTAGAATAAAAGCCAGGAAAAGAGTGAGGAGCAGTAGTAACTTCAGGCTGGAAACAAGGAAGCACTCCACAGCATTTAGAGTGAAAAAATTTGGAAAAGACTGTCCAGTCAGTTCAGTTCAGGCACTGTTGTGTCTGACTCTTTGTGAACTCATGAACCGCAGTACTCCAGGCCTCCCTGTCCATCACCAACTCCCAGATTCACCCAAACCCATGTCCATGGAGTCACTGATGCCATCCAACAATCTCATCCTCTGTTGTCCCCTTCTCCTCCTGCCCTCAATCTTCCCCAGCATCAGGGTCTTTTCCAATGAGTCAGCTCTTCACATCAGGTGGCCAAAGTATTGGAGTTTCAGCTTCAACATCAGTCCTTCCAATGAACATCCAGGACTGATCTCCTTTAGGATGGACTAGTTGGATCTTCTTGCAGTCCAAGGGACTCTCAAGAGTCTTCTCCAATACCACAATTCAAAAGCATCAATTCTTCTGTGCTCAGCTTTCTTTATAGTTCAACTCTCACATCCATACATGACCACTGGAAAAACCATAGTCTTGACTAGACGGACCTTTGTTGGCAAAGTAATGTCTCTGCTTTTTAATATTCTGTCTAGGTTCGATCCCTGGGCCTAGAAGATCCTCTGGAGAAGGAAATGGCAACCCACTCCAGTATTCTTTCTGGGAAATTCATGGACAGAAGATCCTGGTGGGCTGCAGTCCATGGGGTCGCAAAGAGTCAGGCACAACTGGGCGACTAACACATTTACTTTCACTTACTAACACTTACTAGGTTGGTCATAACTTTCCTTCCAAGGAGTAAGAGTCTTAATTTCATGGCTGCAGTCATCATCTGCAGTGATTTTGGAGCCCAGAAAAATAAAATCAGCCACTGTTTCCACTGTTTCCCCATCTATTTGCCATGAAGTGATAGGACCGCATGGCACACAAACGCTGCAGCTGCAACAGCCGAGTGAATTACCCTGCACCAGAGGGCAGGGGTGGTGGCCGAGAGGAGCTACCCCACATCAGAGGTAAGGAGCATCAGCTGTGCTTTGCTGGTAAGGAGGAGCAGCTGTGCTTTCCTGGAGCAGCCATGAGGAGAGACCCCACGTCCAAGGTAAGAGAAACCCAAGTAAGACAGTAGGCACTGAGAGAGGGGATCAGAGGGCAGACAGACTGAAACTACAGTCACAGACAACTAGCCAATCTGATCACATGGACCACAGCCTTGTCTAACTCAATGAAAGATTATCCAAGAAGTCCTCATAAACCCATTGAGTTAGGCAGCAAATATTATAGGAAGGAAAATGCAGGCTATCATCAGCCAAATGTTTGTGGGGCTTTTTGGAAAGTAAAAAAGACTTACCATAGGAGTTTTAAGACTTTCCGGTCAAGGGAAACTCCTGCTACTGCTGCTGCTGCTAAGTCACTTCAGTCGTGTCCAACTCTGTGCAACCCCATAGACGGCCTCCCACCAGGCTCCCCCGTCCCTGGGATTCTCCAGGCAAGAACACTGGAGTGGGTTGCCATTTCCTTCTCCAATACATGAAAGTGAAAAGTGAAAGTGAAGTTGCTCAGTCGTGTGCGACCCTTAGCGACCCCATGGACTGCAGCCTACCAGGATCCTCCATCCATGGGATTTTCTAGGCAAGAGTACTACTTGTAGCAAAAAAGTAGGAAAACTATCCCAAGTGGGTTAGACTGTCAACGTCAAGGCAAAAACAAAATCCAAGAATTATCAGTATTTTTGTTACATCTTTAAAAAAGGAAAATTGGAAGAGATGTGATATTAAACTTTTCTTCTATAAACTGTTTGAAAATTTAGTCTTCCTGAGTTTGTGTGTGTGTGTGTGTGTGTGTGTGTGTGTGTGTGTGTGGAGACTAAATTAAATCTAATTAAATCTATTCAACTGACCCATTCTTGTTCCTCCTAGATAATCAAATTTCTATAATATACCAGTTTATGTTTATAAAGTAGGTATAATCTGAGTTATAAATACAGACTTATTTTATTTTAGATTCAGTATAACATATAATGGAAAAATAAATAAACCAAACAAAATAGGTTTTGGAATCAGACCATTTAATTAATTTCTGTTATTTACTCAGTATGTGACCTTGAACAAATACAATCTCTATGAATCTTCAGCTCCCTCATCTATAAGAATGGAAGTAATTAGTCTCACAATTATATCAGGAAGATTAAGATAGTGTAGGCAAGTGCTAGAATAGTTTTTAAGATAGAAAATGCACTCAAATATTGGTGATACTGGCCACCTTTTATTAAGAAACCTTTTATTAAAAGAAACTTTTATTAAGAAAATGGCAAAGCATTTTCTACTTTATTCCTCAGAAAACGTAGTGAGGCAGGGTAAATTACTACCCTGTATTTTCAAATTAGGAACGCAAGGCTTGTAAAGCTTCAGTGACTTTCCCTTAGTAGCCAAGTCTCTTTCTGAAGGGCCCCAAGCATTCCTGTTTGCGTTAGGTTGTTTGAAATTATATGGGAGAATGGGCTGACAGTTTCTGGGTTATGTGTAGTAGGGCCTTACATTTTATCATTCTCCTCTCTTTCTTTGAAATCCTTTCTCCAAAATCTTGTAACCAAATATGGAAAAACTATGAATTGGGGAAATCATAAAGAAAATTTTAAACCCACAAAAGAACAAAGCCGAACAAGCAAAAGCTTTTGATACCCCTTATTTAAAAGGAAAAATCAAGAATCAGTGGTTACTTTTATAAGAATGGTTCTGCCAGTTACTGACTATTTGAAACTGGAAAAATCACTTGACTTTCTTAGCCTGCTTCTCAGCTGTAAAACTGGGGAAATAATTTGCTCATATCACTAAGGTTGTATTAAAACCTAAAACACAAAAAATTAATATATTTCATATTTTTAACAATTGATCTAGTAAATAATGAAAAAATAATTCAAAAGAAAAAAGAAACCTCTTTATAACATCAAACAATAGGAAACCACTGATATGTTCTTTATTTTACTTAGTCTTTTTTTAAGCAAATTACACCAATAAAATTATTTTTAAGTAAATATGCAATTGAATACTATGATTAAAGATTATTTCATATAGATTATGTTTCTCTGTAAGAGATGTTAATGACAAAATAAAAGAAAGTTGGTTAAAAAACTATTATAGTATAATAATGTATAATTATAATGCATTTGAACAAGAATGATAAAGAACTGCAAAAACATGAGCCAATTATGTTAAATTCATGGGAATTTTTTCTATAAAAAATCATAACAAAACTACATATTCAAAATATATTTGGAAAATGGTAAATAGGTGTTTCTTTTTTTTTTTTTTTTTAACTGAAGTATAGTTGATTGGGCTTCCCTTGTGGCTCAGCTGGTAAAGAATCTGCCTGCAATGTGGGAGACCTGAGTTCAATCGCTGGATTGGGCAGATACACTAGAGAAGGGAAAGGCTACCCACTCCAGTATTCTGGCCTGGAGAATTCCAAGGACTGTATAGTCCATGGGGTTGCAAAGAGTCAGACATGACTGAGTGACCTTCACTTTCACTTTCACATTCATAGTTGATTTATAATATTGTGTTAGCTTCAGGTATACAGCAAAGTTATTTGGTTTATACATACATATATGTTTATATGCATATTCTTTTTATGATTGTTTGCCATCATAGGTTATTATAAGATACTGAATATAGTTCCCTGTTCAGTTCAGTTGCTCAGTCATGTCTGACTCTTTGTGACCCCCATGGACTGCAGCACGCCAGGCCTCCCTGTCCATCACCAATTCCTGGAGTTTACCCAAACTCATGTCCATTGAGTTGGTGATGCCATCCAGCCATCTTATCCTCTGTCATCCCCTTCTCCTCCTGCCTTCAATCTTTCCCAGCATCATGGTCTTTTCAAATAAGTCAGCTCTTCACATCAGGTGGCCAAAGTATCGGAGTTTCAGCTACAATATCAGTCCTTACAATGAACACCCAGGGCTGATCTCCTTTAGGATGGACTGGTTGGATCTCCTTGCAGTCCAAGGGTCTCTCAAGAGTCTTCTCCAACACCACAGTTCAAAAGCATCAATTCTTCGGTGCTCAGCTTTCTTTATGGTCCAACTCTCACATCCATACATGACCACTGGAAAAATCATAGCCTTGACTAGATGGACCTTTGTTGGCAAAGTAATGTCTCTGCTTTTTAATATTCTGTCTAGGTTGGTCATAACTTTCTTTCCAAGGAGTAAGTGCCTTTTAATTTCATGGCTGCAGTCACCATCTGCAGTGATTTTGGAGCCCCAAAAAATAAAGTCTCTCACTGTTTTCACTGTTTCCCCATCTATTTGCCATGAAGTGATGGGACTGGATGCCACGATCTTAATTTACTGAATGTTGAGCTTTAAGCCAACTTTTTCACTCTCCTCTTTCACTTTCATCAAGTGCAGTAGAACTACATAAAACTAAAAAGCTTATGCACAACAAAGAAAATAATTAACAAAATGAACAGATAATCTACAGAATGGAGACAAATTTTGCAAACTATATTTGCTAAGGAGTTAGAAGCCAAAATACATAAAGAAATCACATAATTCCAGCAAAAAAAAAAAACTCAATTTAAAAATGAGCAAAAGAACTGAATAGACATTTTTCAAAGAGGACATAAAAATGGTCAATTGGCATATGAAAAGGTGCTCAGTATCACTAATCAGGGAGATAAAAATCAAAACTACAATGAGATATCACTTTACATCTGTTTTAATGGCTATTACCCAAAAGATAAGAGACAGCAAGTATTGGCAGATGTAAGAGACAAGGATATCCTTGTACATTGTTGGTGGGAATGCAAATTGATCAGCCATTAAGAAACCAGTATGGAGGTTCCTCAAAAAATTTAAAATAGAAATACCATATGATCCAGCAATCCCACTTTTAGGTATACAGCCAAATAAAATGAAATCGGTATCTCAGATATTTGTACCCCTCATGTCTATTGCATCATTATTTGCAAGAGCTAAGACACATAAACAATATAAATGGCTAATGATGGATAAATAGATATAGGAAATGTGATACATATGTCACTTTGTGACAACATGTTTGAACTTGGAGGACATTGTGCCAAGTGAAATAAGCCAGACAGAGAAAGACAAATACCATATGATATCATTTATATGTGAAATTCAAAAGAGTTGAACTCATAAAACTGAAAGTAGAACTGTGGTTTCCAGGGAGTAAGAAAATGCAGAGATGTCAGCCAAAGTGTAACTTCCAGTTCTAAGATGAATAGGTTTGGGGGATGTAATATACATACAATAACTATAGTTAGTAGTCTTGTATTGTATACTTGAAATGAGAGTGAATATTAAGTGTAATCACACAGACACACACAAGATAACTATGAAAGCTGATGGATAAGCCAATTATTAGCTTGAGTGTGGTAATCATTTCACAATGTATATCAAATCATCACCTCATATACCTTGCTGTTGCTACTGCTGCTAAGTCGTTTCATATACCTTAAATATATACAATTTTACTTGGTCATTTATACCCCAGTAAAGCTAGAAAAAGATAAAATAAAAACAAAGACCTGAAAAAACTCTTGCCTGGTTGCTTGCTGTTTAAAGCACTGCACTAGTTTTCCATCTCTGCATAATAAACTGCTACTAATTTAGCATTTTAAAGCAACACACATGTATTATGTCATAAAAAGTGTCTGTGGTCAGGGGTCTGAGCATTGTTTATTTGGGTCCTCTACTCAGAGTCTCATAAGGTTTAAGGAGAGATGTCAGCAAGGCCTGAATTATCAAGTGCAGGATTAACTGAGGAAAAGTCTGTTCATTCAGATTTATTTCCTTGCAACCCTATAAGCTAGCTTTTTGCCATCTCTTGACTGGAAACTGGCCTCAGATCTTCAAGGCTGCCCATACCTCTTAGCCATGTGGGCCTCTCCAACATGATCACTTACTTTGTCAAACTCAGGAGGACAGCCTCTTACCTCAGGAAGAACACAGTTTCTCTTTTAAGAGCTTTCACTCCAGATCCACTCACGATAGATCAGAATAAATCACTCTGTTAAAATAAAAATCAACTGATTTGGATCCTTAAATACCTTTGCAAAATCCCTTGCTACTTTGTCTAGAAGCAAATCACAAGTCATGCTCACACTCAAAGGGAAGAGAGTATACAGCACACGGATATTACGGGACAGAAATCATGAGTCCACCCTAAGATCTAGCTGGCACAAACACTGTTGTGCCATTTAAAAAAACAACATAACACATGTCTGTGAGTCTACAATCTGCCCTCACTCCTGCTTGCTTCCCAGCTCAGTGGAGATAATAGCAAGGGAGCTCATCCAAGAGTGAAGTAAGCTCAGTGGGGAGAGGAGTTCATCCCCTCTGCCTGACCTCCCTTGCTTTTCATCTCTGCGGTGCATGCCTATTGAGGCCACAAGCCTCCCATCTAGCGGTTCAGTTCTGCTCTACTTCTAAGATAAATCCAGGCTTAGAGCACAAAAGCCTTGTGTATTTTCATCCTTTCCCCTTACTCTCCTCCCCAAATCCAGCGACCCTTAACTAAGGCCAAACCATTCTTCTTTAGGAGCTCCAGAAAGATCAGATGTCAGTGCTGATGTTAGACATCTTCACTCCCCAAGGGCAGGCAGTCTTTGCTATTCTGATACTGTTGAATGACTTCCAATTCCCAAGCTGTGTCCCAGTCCTATTCTCTGTGCTCAGACACCACTCCCCTGATACTTTCTGCCATACTACCTCAGTGTCTCCAGTTTATAAAACATGGCATCTGCATTAGTCCTTTCAGAAATGACATGCAGACACTGTCCTCAAAATTTGGGCACAGCTTTCTTCTTGTAGTCCAGTATAGCCTAGAATGACTCGGGACAAATTTATCAGTTCTCCAAATGGAATTTCTAAACTGATGGGCTTCACAGACTGATTATTGAAAAATGTCTCTGTAGCCTAGACACAAATACACAAATGCTCTTAGGATATTATTGAAATTTGTGGTTAGTCTGCCAGAATGCAATTTTGGTGTTTATAAATGCATTTGACAAAGCTGCAGTTGATTTTTAATTTTAGTTCTGTCAAAAAATCAATCAAAGAGTAGTTTTTATGAACCTATCTGTTAAATGCTCAGCACTATACTAGAAGCTATAGAGGATTAAAAAGAAAAGTAAACCATAATTTACAACCTCAAAGACTTTGGAGTCTAGTTGTGGATCCATACACACACACACCATTCATGAAACAAGAGTACACAGTAAATTATGAAAATAAATAATAATAGTTGCCACATAGGATCTATGAAACTAGACACTTCACAAAATTGATTTTTCATCCTCAGAACAATTCCAAAAGTTCTCACTTATTTTCACAGCAAAACGGACAGGCCATGTCTGTCTGATACCAAAGTTGAAGCTATTTTCACTTAAAATGAAATCAAGCAAAACAAACAAATGCAAGATCCTCAGTTCCTCTTCAGATTCTTACTCAGTTGCAATTTGGCATTTAATAGCTTTTTAGCTTTTTAGGATGTCACCCAGTGTATTGTATAGCCAAGGAGTATAATTGAACTGAAATGATAATTCCTTACATGGCCCAAGGTCTAAAGAATATATATATTATAAAAGTTTAGTGAGTGAAAATTTCTGACAGCTATGTTGGGAAGAAACAATGTGCCCTATAACAGGTGTTCCCCAGCCATCTGGGACTTAAATGTTAATCAATATAGTCATAGCTTGACTTCAGGTCTAAGAAAAAGTAAATGAAGGTATTAGACATCCCTGAAGGCTCAGTGGTAAAGAACTCACTTGCAATGCAACAGATGCGGGTTCAATTCCTGGGTTTGGAAGATCCCCTGGAGAAGAAAATGGCAACTCACTCCAGTATTCTTGCCTGAGAAATCCTATGGACAGATGAGCCTAGTGGGCTACCAGTTCAAAGGGTCGCAAAAGAGTTGGACATGGCTTAGTGACTAACCAGCAACAACAAATGGATATATAATACTAATATTAATACATACATATTATTCATGACATTTACGTTGTATCTTCACAAGCATTATTTCACATATCAAAAGAATTTGGGAGTAAGTAAGGATAGTTATTTTATTCTTCCCTGTTGTGAAAACCAAGGGCCAAACTTGCTTCAGGTCACCCAGTAACCGAGCTCTGTGCTCACCTCATTACCTGATTCTGACTAGCCCACTCTCATGTTCCTGTAGCTTGATGACACTCGGGATTGGATACATATCTGTGAGGCCCAATGCAAAATGAAAACCCAGAGTTCAAAGTGTATTAATAATTTCAAAGTGTGTTAGGAATTTCAAAAGAGCAATTGCAGGGTATTAAAGCAGCATGGGCCCTTCTAAGTAACTGCACAGGTGGCATGCCCATGAAGCTGGCCCTGATGGCATCACTGCAAATTAAACTGTGAAATCAATAATTCAAAGAGTGACTAATTGAATAAGGCAAAGGGTATGGATGTCCTAAAAATAATCACTTCTCCAGGAAACACTGCAAAAGTACCTGTGATAGATGCAATCCAGCAGTCCATGCTGTATGATCATAATCACCCTCCTCTAAGTAAATTATTCAGATTAGGAAATGCATGCCCATCATCTTTTGCTGGAATGAGATAAACACATTTCTTCCCAAGTTACTTACTGAACACATTAATATGTATATCCCCAAATGTAATGAACTGATATGCTTCAGACTATGACAAGGTGAAGGCATCAGAAAGCTCATTCAAGAGCAGGAAAACCATCAAATTAACTTGCAGCTTTCAGCAAACTTACTCTATTTGGCCTATGCTTCTAGCATGCCATTTCAGAATAAACAGTTTCAGGAAGGCAGCTACACAAACGAATTCACAACAGAGTGAAGAGCTGAAATGAGAGCCTGACCGTGTTATCAATGAACAGCAGATGTTTGCAGGCCAGCTGGGATCTGCAATTTGAATTTCCAGAATACATGAGCTTCTGGAATGTATTTTTTAAAAAAGCCTACTGTTGTCAGTCACCTCTGTTAGAATCCCTGAACACCACACCACAGAACTATTTGGCTGTGAGAACCAACTCAGTTCCTTATGAGGGAAAAGTGAGGAACAAGCACATTTCCTTCTTGTCCTGTTACCTGTATTTTGATCTTATCAGAAAATTTCTGAAAACTGGGATTCTTGTCAAGAAAACTTCAGAAAGATTTTTGAACCTGGAAATGTGCATTTGTGGAGTGCAGAAGGAGAGAAGGAAACATTCCCACATAAGCAGGAGGCTTCTTTCTTTTTCTTTTTTTCATTAAAAATAAGCTAAATGTAATCTAGGAAAGAGAGAGCATTTAAATCAAATATGATTGAGGAGAAAGTTATATGAGTGTTGATTTTGTTCTTCAAGACAAATGTGTACAGATTACAATTTATTTTTGGACAGCAGTTATCATCTATTGCAGTTGAACATGAATATAAACAGTTGCTCCTTCTGGAATTCAACCAATCGTTATTTAAATCCCCAATACCTATTTAACATCTGGGCGAGCTTGATTAGGAATATTGGATTCTTTTGATTTGGAGTAACAAAAACCTACTTAGGTAAGTAGGAAAAGATACCAAGTTACTTATTGAATCCAATAAATAGTTAAATAACCAGGTCATAGGAAGAGGGAGAATCAGGACAGCTTCAAAGGCCTCCTCAAATAAACTTGGTAGATCTTTCCTCTTATTCTCTGCCATCACAGCAACATGATTTCTGCTGAAAGATTCAGTTAAGTTCATATATCCATACTCTGAACTCTTTTGATACAGGCATGCTACCTTGAATGGGTTTTATTGATAAGTATCAGGTGAGGCTCACAAAACCAGAAGTACTCATGTTCACAAATGTCCAAAAGAAGTGGAACATGAATTCTAATGCTAAAATAGAAGAGTTTTACTCTAGGTTTCCTTTCACTTGCTCTGCTCATTGTGGATCAACATGCGACTGTGCTTGCTAAGTCGCTTCAATTGTGTCTTACTCTTTGTGGACCTATGAACTGTAGCCCACCAGGCTTCTCTGTCCATGGGATTCTCTAGGCAAGAATATTGGAATGGGTTGGCGTGCCCTCTTCCAGGGGAATCTTCCTGACCTAGGAATCAAACTCGTGTCTCTTAAATCTCCTGCATTGGCAGGCAGGTTCTTTACCACTAGTACCACCTGGGACACCCAAGGGGATGGATATGAGATAATATATCCAGCACAAGAAAAACTGTTTACTTAGGGGCATGCTTGACTAAGACAAGTATTTACCCAGAGATTATGACAGGGAAACAGCATAACATAGAGATAAGGACGTGAGCTGTTCTTTGTAAAATTAATTAATTAATTGAAATTAGAGAATAATTACTTTACAGTATTGTGATTGTTTTTGCCATACATCAACATAATCAGCCATAGGTATACATGTGTCCCCCCCAACCCTGAACCCCCCTCCCACATCCCTCCCCAGCCTATCTCTCTGGGTAGTCCCAGAGCACTGGCTTTGGGTGCCCTACTTCATGCATCAGACTTGCACTGGTCATCTATTTTACACATGGTAATGTACATGTTTCAATGGTTTTCTCTCGAATCATCCCACCCTCACCTCCTCCCACTGAGAACAAAAGTCTCTTTTTTATATATGTATCTCCTTTGCTGCCCTGCATGTAGGATCAGGATTGTTGGTGCCATCTTTCTGAATTCCACATATATGCTTTAATATAAAGTATTTGTCTTTCTCTTTCTGACTTACTTCACTCTGTATAAGAGGCTCCAGGTTCATCTACAACATTAGAACTTATTCACAAGCATTCCTTTTTATAGCTGAGTAATACTCTATTGTGTATATGTATCACAACTTTCTTATCCATTCATCTGCTGATGGACATCTAGGTTGCTTCCATGTCATATTTATTGCAAATAGTGCTGCAACGAACACTGGGGTACATGTGTCTCTTTCAGTTCTGGTCTCCTGGGGGTTTATGCCCTGCAGAGATTGCTTGGTCATATGGCAGTTCTATTCCCAGTTTTTTTAAGGAATGTCCATACTGTTCTCCAGAATGGCTGTACCAGTTTGCATTCCCATTAACAGTGTAAAAGGGTTCCCTTTTCTTCAAGACATGAGTTTTATGACTGAGACACAGCTGGAATCAAATCTGAAATGATTCACTGCCTAGTCAGCTGTTTGAGATTGGGAAAGTTACAAAATATCTTTGAAGGTCGGTTTTTTTATTACCATTATTTTCTCTGAATATTAAGATAATGAAGGTTTTTGTGGAAAACTGGAAACAATGGCAAGTTGCAAGACATACATTATAATTTCCCTGTAATCTAAACCCCTGGGCCTGAATTAACATTGTGATATAATTCTTGTAAATTTTCCTTTTTTTTTTTTAGTTTTTTATTTTTTAAATTTTAAAATCTTTAATTCTTACATGCGTTCCCAAACATGAACCCCCCTCCCACCTCCCTCCCCACAACATCTCTCTGGGTCATCCCCATGCACCAGCCCTAAGCATGCTGCACCCTGCATCAGACATAGACTGGCGATTCAATTCTTACATGATAGTATACATGTTAGAATGCCATTCTCCCAAATCATCCCACCCTCTCCCTCTCCCTCTGAGTCCAAAAGTCCGTTATACACATCTGTGTCTTTTTTCCTGCCTTGCATACAGGGTCGTCATTGCGATCTTCCTAAATTCCATATATATGTGTTAGTATACTGTATTGGTGTTTTTCTTTCTGGCTTACTTCACTCTGTATAATTGGCTCCAGTTTCATCCATCTCATCAGAACTGATTCAAATGAATTCTTTTTAATGGCTGAGTAATACTCCATTGCATATATGTACCACAGCTTTCTTATCCATTCATCTGCTGATGGACATCTAGGTTGTTTCCATGTCCTGGCTATTATAAACAGTGCTGCGATGAACATTGGGGTACATGTGTCTCTTTCAATTCTGGTTTCCTCGGTGTGTATGCCCAGCAGTGGGATTGCTGGGTCATAAGGTAGTTCCATTTGCAATTTTTTAAGGAATCTCCACACTGTTCTCCATAGTGGCTGTACTAGATTGCATTCCCACCAACAGTGTAGGAGGGTTCCCTTTTCTCCACACCCTCTCCAGCATTTATTGCTTGCAGATTTTTGGATCGCAGCCATTCTGACTGGTGTGAAGTGGTACCTCATTGTGGTTTTGATTTGCATTTCTCTAATAATTCTTGTAAATTTTCAATCTGTGTACATTCCCCACAATCACTGCTTCACGTGCCACAGTTTTGAAGTTTTGTTTCATTTTCATTTAATTAAAACCATTTTCTCTCGTGATTTCCTCTTGAATCTATTATTTAGAAGTATGTTCTTCATTCTAATTTTCATGGATTTCCAAGATATCCTGTTATTGGTTTCTAATTTACTTCTGTTATGGTCACAGAACATACTCTGTATGAGTTCAGTCTTAATTTATTGAAAGTTGTTTGTGGCTCACTCAGTATGCGGTCTGTCTTAAATATCCCATATGATAGGATTGTTTTCTGGTCTTATCTGTGCTGTGTTCTATAAACATCAATTAGCTCAAGCTGGATAATGGCACTATTCAAGTCTTCTACATCATTACTGTTTTTCTGTGGCAATTATTAAATCAAATTTTAGAGGAATGTTTTGAAATATCCAATCATAATTATAGCTTTATCTATTTCTCCTTAATTTTGCTTTATGCATTGTGAAACTATGTTATTGAGCTTACACACTTAGGATTGTTGTGTTTTGTTGATAAATTAACTCTTTCCTCTATTATGAAATTTTCCTTTACACCTGGAAACATTCCTTGTTATGAAGACTATTTTTTTTTTTTATATTGCACAGCTACTCTCTCCCATGATTGTTGTTCAGTCACTAAGTCGTGTCCAACTCTCTGGGACCCCATCAACAAAAGTATGCCAGGCTTCCCTGTCCTTCACTATCTCCTGGAGTTTGCTCAAACTCATGTCTGTTGAGTCAGTGATGCTGTCCAACCATCTCATCCTCTGCTTCCCTCTTCTCCTCCCACCCTCAATCTTTCCCAGAAACAGGGTCTTTTCCAATGAGTAAGCACTTCACATTAGGTGGCCAAAATATTGGTGCTTCAGCTTTATCATCAGCCCTTCAGTGAATACTCAGGGCTGATTTCCTTTAGGATTGACTGGTTTGATCTCCCTGTAGTTCAAGGGACTCTCAAGAGTCTTCTCCAGCAGCACAATTCAAAATCATAAATTTTTCAGCACTCAGACTTCTCTATGGTTCAGCTCTCACAACTGTACATGACTAATGGAAAAACCATAGTGCCGGGAGCCAGGGTGAGTAATCCCGCCCATGGCAAAGGTCATGAGGAAGGAAGCCCGACAAAATGCAAAGGCGTGATCTGGCTTCAGGGGTTCCCCCTGAGTTTTCCTGAACATCTACCCCCAAAAATCAGAGTCGGCCTGATTTTATTATACTGTGCTTTCCACTCTTCTGCCTCTAATAGGAATTAACTTAGGGCTCCAGTTAACAGTCTCCTGCATATAAAAAGAATGTCTCAGTCTGAACCCCCTTTGATGGCTCTCTAACTTGCCTGACGGGTTCCCCTGGACTTTTTGCAGCTTGTGAATTGCTTACAGCCCCCCAACCACGAGAGGCACAAAGCTTAAAGCATCTTAAAGATACAGAGCCTTTTCTAAAGAGCTAAAAATCATATTGGTGATGGGTTTTCACTGCTGACTCAGTGACTGCTGCCAGGCCTCCATATTCCTTATCTTTTAGGCACCTGAAGGATATTAATCAATGTAATTGGGATATAGATAAAGGAATATAGTAGTTTTGATGTTAGCAACACTAGACTTTCCAGTTAATTACTTTTCTTTGTTATAAATCACTGTACTCCTTTTACTTGTTATAAATTGTTGTGTCTTTGCTATGTAAGAATGTAACTTTATTTAGTGCTTTCTGAGAGTGGCACTGGAAGAACAACACTGTTAGGGCAAATAAATCTTCTGGTTGACAAACTCTTATCAGAAAAAGGGCTGTAAAATGTTAATTGGCCTTCTGGCCAGAAGATGATGTAAATCACCTAAGACTTGTGTATACAACTAAGTATGCAGAGAGAAAGCCGGGTCTCGATAAGAGTCAGGGCTGCTGACACTGCATAATTTTGTATTATCCATTGATGTCTATGTACAAAAAAAGGTATAAAAGGCCTTTCTGGACAATAGGGGATGGGCAAGTCACTGGACTGGTGTCCCCCGTGTCTCCTCTTTACTCTATTTTCTGGCTGAATTCCCATCTGGGGCATGGAGGCTCGCCATGTATACTTACTTGCCCTGGCTTCTAAGATCCATGAGAGAGGGAGCCCAAGGCAGGGCACTCTCCGCTATTCAAACAGACGCTGGTGGCCTAAGGTAGATGGTGCAAATCTCTTGTCCTGAGATTTTATTAGTTCTCCACCTAAACCAAGTTATTCAGGCTGTTTTCTCCACTAAATTTTCCTACTACACTATTTCTTCCTAATCTTATATTTCTAAATAAATAAGTTTTTCCTCACCCACGCCGTCCACCCTTCAAATTACCCTGGATCCACCAGGGCTGGACCCTGGCACCATAGCTTTGATTATATGGACCTTTTTAAACAGTGATATCTCTACTTTTTAATACACTGTCTAGGTTTGTTTGTCATAGTTTTCCTCTCAAGATTACTCATTGTATTCAATATATTTAAATGTATTTTAGTCCTTTTCAATTAAACTTCTCTGTGTCTTTTTATTAATATGTGTTTCTTATAAAGTCAATATAACTGGATCTTCTTTTTAAATCCAGTTTTACAATCTTTAATTTTAATTATGTTTTTAGGTCATTTAGTTATCAGTAGTGTTATATTTAAATTTACCATCTTGCTTTTTATTTTCTATACTTCCCATTTTCCCTTTCGTTTTTGAGTAAACCAGTGCAACATTGTGGAGAAATTTTCCCCCAATAAAAAAACGAATATTATTTCATTCTAGCTCCATTTTGGCTCCTTTTTAAAAAAATTTTTATTGGAGTATAGTTGATTTACAATGCTATGTTAGTTTTAAGAATACAACAAAGTGAATCAGTTATATATATATGTATATATGTGTGTATATATATATATACATATTATATATAAACATATACCCATTCTTTTTTTAGATTCTTTTTCCATATAGGCCATTATAGAGTATTGAGTAGAGTTCCCTGTGCTATACAGTAGGTTCTTGTTAGTTATCTATTTTATATATAGGAGTATGTATATGTTGGGCTTCCCAAGTGGCCCTAGTGGTAAAGAACCTGCCTGCCAATACAGGAGACATAAGAGACCTGAGTTTGAACCCTGGATTGGGAAGATTCCCTGAAGGAGGGCATGGCAACCCATTCCAGTATCCTTGCCTCCAAAATCCCATGGATAGAAGAACCTGACAGGCTACAGTCCATAGGGTTGCAAAGACCTGGACATGACTGAAGCAATTTAGCATGCACACACATTCTGTTTCATTAGTGATTGCTCTGGGCTTAAAACATACACCTTTAACACCACTGTCTATCTTCAAATAATGTATAATGTAAGAACTTTGGAACAATATGCCTCCATTTCTTCCTTAGTCCTTCATGCTGTTGTTTTTATACATTTTAACAACTTAATATAAACTATATCCTCCTCAGTTTTTATACCAAGGCTATCTCCTCTAAGCAGTACATAAAGGTACCAGTTTTAAACATCTTACAAATAGGTTGGAACTGTCATATTTAAAATGTTATACCAGTGTGATATTTATGAAATGATATATCATTATTATTATTTTCATTTCCCACAGAAAATGTTTGAGATAGAGCACCTTTTCATCACTGTTCAGTTGCTAAATCAGGTCCAATTCTTTGCGACCCCATGAACTGCAGCACTCCAGACTTAACTGTCCTTCACTATCTCCTGGAGTTTACTCAGACTCATGTCCACTGAGTCACTGATGCCATCCAACCATCTCATCCTCTGTCATTCCCTTCTCTTCTTGCCCTCAATCTTACCAGCATGGGAGTCTTTTCAAATGAGTCATCTCTTCACTTCAGTTGGCCCAAGTATTAGAGCTCCAACTTCAGCATCATACATACATTCCTTCCAATGAATATTCAGGGTTGATTTCCTTTAGGATTGACTAGTTTGATCTCCTTGCTGTCCAAGGGACTCTCAAGAGTCTTCACCACCACAGCTTGAAAGCATCAATTCTTTGGCACTCAGCCTTCTTTATGAGCCAACTCTCACATCCATACATGACTACTGGAAAAACCATAGCTTTGACTACACGAACCGTTGTCAGCAAAATGATATATCTACTTTTTAACACACCATCGAGGTTTGTCATAGCTTTACTTTATTATTTATTGGCTATTGTGTTTCCTTTCTGTCAATCAGATATTCATATGTTTTTTACATTTCTCCATTGAGTTGTTTTTCTTGTTGATTTGTGGGAATTTTTATTTAACCAATTTTGGATATTTATCTTTTATTTTATGCATTGCAAATATTCTTCCTATCATCAACTCATTTTTTAACTTTGTTTTTTCCAATTTTAGATAAGCTTTTTTTTAATTTAGTGATGTCAAATTTCTGAATGTTTTCTTTTGTGGCTTGGGCTTTTTATGTCACTAAAATAAATTCTTCCCAGTTCTGATAAAATAAATTGTCTTATTATTTTCTTCCTAATGTCCAAAATGGCTGCTTTTCCCATTTAGGCTTTTCATCCATTCAGAATTTAACTTTGTACTCCCCTTTTGTCCCTCTTTTTATGTATCCTACACACAAGTACATTCCAGTTCTCTATCCCAAGTTCTAATTTTCTTATAGTCCAGCTTAGTTACCACTTCCTTCATGAAGTCTTTCTTGACTGCACCATTCTTTAATGACTTTCCCTCCTCAGCTTTCTAAGATATTTATGACTGAACTTTTATAGCAATTGACCATATGCATGACAGTGAATTAGAAAGATTAAATGATTAAATAATATGATTAAATGATCATACACATGACAGATCATCTTAATGAATAAAAGAAGGCCAGAATAAAAAAGACTATCATGAGAGTGGGGAATGGAATAGAACATGTCTTGTCTCAAGGGCAGCCGCTACTCAGCTCTAGCCAATGACTCCAATTTGGTACCAAAGTTCAGAGTTGCCAGATCTTCTTTCTTTTTTCAACAAAACCCAGGAATCAAAATTTTCTATGTGAAATACTCTGAGATTTAAATATTGCCAACTTGTTTAAATATATTTTTTAAGCATTACATATGTGTGTTTGGGGAAGGGAGATAAGGGGAGTTATCCCCTGGTCAGACTCAATCATCCCACCTCTAATCTCTAACCTCTGGTTTGATTGTTGCTAATCAGTTGATCAATTTAATTTTCTCTCTAAATAAATCATAAACCCCTTGAGCACAGGAACACCCACTTTGTAACTACAACAGAAGCTTTCACAGAGAAAGCAAATGACAAATGTTCAATTAACCAATGATTGACTATTGATGGACATGTGACATCATTTGTATACCCTGAGTCACAGTCCTCTCCACAATGGAATCCTAGGGAGAGGAGTAGAAGGGATCCCTCAGTGGAACACTGTGACCAAGATGATACCCATCCAGTTAGACACATGTGCACAGAAAACAGATCCTCCCAAAGTCACAGTCATCCTTCCACAAGGGTTGGATGCCAGGGCACATTCTGGATGCTTCTGCCAGGACAAATTCAAACTCAGAGCTTTTAAGTTCCAGTGGTCTATGTAGTACAAAGAAAAGATTCCCAGTTCTCAGAGAAGCAAATAGAGTTGTAGAGAGAAACAGAAAAGGCTTGCAATCTCTCTGTCTTTTAGGAAAATAAAATACTGATGCTTACTAAAGTTGTGACTTTAGTCACATGATCCGCTGGATCATGGAAAAAGCAAGAGAGTTCCAGAAAAACATCTATTTCTGCTTTATTGACTATGCCAAAGCCTTTGACTGGGTGGATCACAATAAACTGTGGAAAATTCTGAAAGAGATGGGAATACCAGACCACCTGATCTGCCTCTTGAGAAACTATATGCAGGTCAGGAAGCAACAGTTAGAACTGGACATGGAACAACAGACTGGTTCCAAATAGGAAAAGGAGTACGTCAAGGCTGTATATTGTCACCCTGCTTATTTAAGTTATATGCAGAGTACATCATGAGAAACACCGGACTGGAAGAAACACAAGCTGGAATCAAGATTGCCGGGAGAAATATCAATAACCTCAGATATGCAGATGACACCACTCTTATGGCAGAAAGTGAAGAGGAACTAAAAAGCCACTTGATGAAAGTGAAAGAGGAGAGCGAAAAAGTTGGCTTAAAGCTCAACATTCAGAAAACGAAATTCATGCCATCTGGTCCCATCACTTCATGGGAAATAGATGGGGAAACAGTGGAAACAGTGTCAGACTTTATTTTGGGGGGCTCCAAAATCACTGCAGATGGTGATTGCAGCCATGAAATTAAAAGACATTTACTCCTTGGAAGAAAAGTTATGACCAACCTAGATAGCATATTCAAAAGCAGAGACATTACTTTGCTGACTAAGGTCCGTCTAGTCAAGGCTATGGTTTTTCCAGTGGTCATGTATGGATGTGAGAGTTGGACTGTGAAGAAGGCTGAGCACTGAAGAATTGATGCTTTTGAAGTGTGGTGTTGGAGAAGACTCTTGAGAGTCCCTTGGACTGCAAGGAGATCCAACCAGTCCATTCTGAAGGAGATCAGCCCTGGGATTTCTTTGGAAGGAATGATGCTAAAGCTGAAACTCCAGTACTTTGGCCACCTCATGTGAAGAGTTGACTCATTGGAAAAGACTCTGATGCTGGGAGGGATTGTGGGCAGGAGGAGAAGGGGACGACAGAGAATGAGATGGCTGGATGGCATCACTGACTCGATGGACGTGAGTCTGAGTGAACTCCGGGAGTTGGTGATGGACAGGGAGGCCTGGCATGCTGCGATTCATGGGGTCGCAAAGAGTTGGACACGACTGAGTGAGTGAACTGAACTGAAAGTTGTGACATGGCCACCACTACTAATTCATAGTTCTGGGTCCTCACCCTCAAAATGTATCAAGTTCACAAAAAGCCCCAGAAATGAAGCAAGGGTCTGTCTCTGTAGTAAAGGCAGGCTCAGATCAGGAACCAAACCAAACAGTGTTTGTCCCACAAGAGGGACAAGGTGCCTAGCCTCTCTGACCCGCTATCTTCTCATCTGAAGAGTTAAGAACAGTTACATTGCCACCTTCTCTCTGTGGATTAAGAAGAAGTGTCAGGAGTGGTAAGGAGCACAGCTTCAAGTCAGACATGAATTTGATTGCGACCCAGGGAAAGTTACTAAACTAATCTCTCTGTGCCTGAGTTTTCCTACCTACAAAATGAAGGCAAAAAAATAGAACTTAGCCCACTTAAGTTCTTGAAAAGATCAAATGACATTACACCTGTAAAGTTTCTACAGATGATAGATTTGAGTTCAAAGGTGGGAGGAAACTTGGCATACTATAAGGAATTATTATCACAAGATCTTTTGTTATAGTCTCCAGAGCTGCCATCATCCAACAGGGGTAATTTCATTGCTGTTGTGTTGTTGTTCTTCCTGCCCCAAGATTGCAGGTTCCTGAGAAGGATGACTTCTCAGCAGGATCTATTTCCACTGAAAGTTAGTATGTTCACTCCTCTGAAGCTACACAACTTTTGTGCCTCAAGTCCACTTGGAAACAGATCTAGACAAAAGCACTTTGTTTCCGCATCTTACATATAAAATGCCCTAACATTGCTTGAGAATGCATTTCTTAGCATGTGTCTCTTCATTGCAGGGGGTTGGAATGTGCCTTTATGTGCCTTTCATACCTCTGTGAATGTAGGTCTCTGTGTGTCTCTTTGTGTATCTTGGGCTACATCTATAGTCAATATGTGAACTCATGTGTGTGCATGTGTCTGTGTGTCTTTCTGTGTATAACGGTGTGTCTCTATGAAACTATATGTCTGCCTATTTTTGTGTGAATGTTTCTATCTACATTAAGAATGTGTGTGGGTATGTGTCTGCACCTGTGTCCTTTTTAATGAAGTTCTAGGATTGTGTCTCTGTACCAGGATATATGCCTATATGTGTGTCAAGAGCCACATTCTCTAACCATGGACCACATGTGTCTGTGTATGTGTATGTCTCTGTGATGTGTGAGTCTCCCATCAGTGTTGTATATGTATCTATGTTCTCTCTGTGTTGTATCTGTCAGTGAAATTTCTAGTTTACATCCCTTACCAAATGGATTGTGTTGTATGTTTCTATGACAGAAGACCAAAGTGAACAATTTCAATGCAGTCCATCAAAACTCCTTGATTAGTCTGTGCTATTGTCAAACTTTTAGGAAACACAGGCCACTGGTTCTTAACCTATCTTCACAGCTTCTAGGGAGCCTTTAAACAAATGTGTCTGTGTGCTCAGTTGCTTAGTCATGTCCAACTCTTTGCAACCCCATGGACTATAGCCCACCAGGCTCCTCTGTCCACAGAATTTTCCAGGCAAGAATACTGGAGTGGGTTGCCATTTCCTACTCCAGGAGATCTTCCCAACCTGGGCATTAAACCCACATCTCCTGCATCTCCTGCATTGGTGGTGGATTCTTTACTACCGAGCCAACTGAGAAGCCTTTTAAAGAAATATTGATGCCCAATCTCCGCTTGCAGAGATTATAATCATCATTTATTACTCTGCAGTAGAGTCCAAATATGAGTTTGTTGTGAAGCACCCAGGCAATTCTAATGTGCAGACATGGTTCAGAAAGACTATATCAGGCAAATGGACAGGCCTCTTCCATTCTCCCTAGAAAGATGCAGATTGCTTTCCTTGTCTGTGACATCAATAATACCAGGGGGAAAAGGAGGAAGAAAAGAACAGAACTTCCCTCTTTCTAAGGAGGAGGCACTACCACAATGGACGCTGTGAGTCAACTGTCTGCAAGTTAATATGTGAAAATAACAGGAGAAACTCTCCTCCAAGCCCAATCCTTCTTCCCTTCCAGTAGACAATTGTTTCCTTTTACATATATGTCTGTTTCTTTCAAAAGATGTAGTACTACCTTAATTTCTATATAAAGTCATTATGTTTACTGTAAGTCTTCCACAAGTCAAAACAGGATTTATTAGTAGAATGAACCAAATACTTCATAGAAATGTAAATACATTTTTGAGCATTTTTTACCAAGAAAAAGTGTTGAAAGAGGAAGGTTTCATAATGGGACAAAATCTCTCATTTGTGAGAGTGGAGGTCTAAAGATGAACATGGAAAAGAAGCTAAGAAGAGGAAGGGAAGGAATAAAGCCTCAGATGTTTAGATCCTGGAAGTAGACCCATCACACTTCATTAGATGCTTTTGTACAAATTAGAAAAAAGTTTACCTTTGCCCAGGATTCAGCCCCACTTACTTTCAGAGAAGGGTGCCTTATGATTTAAATCTTGCTTAATGATGGTGGGGGCTCCCCTAGTGGCTCAGACAGTAAAGAATCCACCTGCAATGCAGGAGACTTGGGTTCGATCCCTAGGTCAGGAAGATCCCCTGAAGAAGAGAATAGCTACCCACTCAAGTATTATTGCTGGAAAACTCCATGGACAGAGAACCCTGGTGGGCTATAGCTCATGTGGTTACAAACAGTCAGACACAACTAAGCAACTAAGCACACAATGATGGTGGGAGTCTATAGGGAAGGTTCTATGGAGGAACTGGCTATATCCTCACTTGCAACTCCTGTCTCTAGAGAAGTTCTGAGAGGCATGTAGACAGACTCATATTTAGGCAAAAGAATGACAGACTCTTAAAAGTGTCCTTAGGAAGCACAACTGCAGCTGGCAGAGTACCTGCAACTTAGCAAGTCTCACTGAATATTTGTTGAATGAATAACTGAATGAATGAATTGCTCTTTAGCAATCTAATGGACCTGACAGGCAATTCAGAGGGCTCTCTCAGCCAACTAAAGGACGCACAAAATGGTGACAATACCTACCTCACTAACTTTCTCACCAGGAGGATCTTCCTGTGTGGAAAATATTCAATAGAGAAGTAAGAAATATGCTGCTGTTCCAAGTGAGGGAAAGGTGAAGAAAACATTCAACCCATTATGTATCCAAAGTCCATTTTAAGGAAATATTCATTTTAAAAGATGGGATTGGATTGCTTGAAGAAGTTTATGACAGGATAGATGGAAGCCTCGCAGAATTTTAGAGCAGGAATTGGTCCTGAAGACTGTCCAGCACAGTCGTCTCTTGCTGTAGTTGAAAGCCTGGTGCCCAGAGAGAGACATGAAAGTGTCCATTCAACCCCTTAGCTAACCGGTGGTGGATTGCAATCAAGAACCCCAACTGAGTTAATCATTATTTACTGCTCTTTCCATGCTTTCCAGCTCCTTACTTCCCTGGAGAATGGCTTGAGCAAAGTCATTTGGAGGTACAAAGACAAACTGGTTGACCTTACTAACCAGTGTAGGCACCATTTTAGCTCTGGAGTTTCTGCTTCCTTGATTCACCCAATAAAATGAACAAAATTTCTTCTCCTTTAGGAATTAAGGAAAACTCCTCTTTTTTCTCCGAAGCCCACTATTTAGCACATGGATGAAATGGTCATCAGCATAAGGCAAACCTTATCTGTAGCCAGAGAAGTTTTCCCTGTTACTTCTTATCCTCTGATTCAGGGTGGTAAACTCTCTGGGGAGGTAGCAGGGAGGGCCAGGTGCCTATATTTTTTGATGAAATCAAATCTCTTTGTGAGAGTTGGGAAGCAGAAAAAATATATATCAAACAAACATTTTTCTCTGAAGGGTGCCTCCCAAAACTTCCCAAGAGTAATCCTAAAGCTTATGCAATATGTGCTTGTACAAATCGGTCATCATTAAAAGAGTTTCAAGCAAATGTCCAAATTGATTCTACTATCAAGTAGATTCAACAGCCTTTTATCTGCCCCCAAATTCTAGTTATCTCTTACACACCATACTCCTTGCACTCCCAACACACCCCCACACACAAAAGTCTGTCACTGCTTCTCTTGAAAGCAACAAGCTGCCACCCACTGGCGAGAAGTCATCTTGGAGAAACCACAAGGTTGGACCTTAGGACCTTTTAAGTGAAGGAAAGAATATGTCAGGTTAAAACTTATTAGTTATTAAAAGATAGTAATTAGAAAGTGACCTTTAGAGAAATGTTGCCAAGAATTAGTTTCCTAGGATAAGAAAAAGAAAATATATAAGAAAAGAAATGAGAACACTGAGGAAGAACCTATGAAAGAATTTTTCCTTGGTGATTTTCCACTATGAATTCAGTACTTATAGGCACAGATGTTTCCACATTTTCTTCCTCCCAAGAATTAAAAAAAAAAAAATTTAGAATTGAAAGACGTCATCGCCTCTCAGCCTCTTGAATCCCCTTGCCTCCCCTCATTACAACTTCATCAGTTTGCCCATTCTGCTCAAATAGGTGTAGCAGCTTGGGATTTGTAACTCTGTTAAGATGAACATTACAGTTTTATATATGCTTATTTTACCTTCCTGCTTTGTGTGAACATGGACTTCCTAGGTGGCACTAGTGGTAAAGAACCTGCCTGCCAATGCAAGAGACATAAGAGACATGGGTTCCATCCCTTGGGTTGGGAAGAGCCCCTGGAGGAAGGCATGTAAACCCACTCCAGCATTCTTGCCTGGAGAATCCTATGGACAGAGGGTCCTTGCAGACTACAGTTTATAGGGGTGCAAAGAGTTGGATTTGACTGAAGTGACTTAGCACACATGCCTTGTGAACAGAAAAATCAGTTGGAAATCTCAAATAGTAAACAAGATAAGGGGACAATGTTATTCTCACTAGTAATCAGAGAAGTGAAAATTGAAACATTAAGGTACTGTTTTTCACCCAGGAAGAGAGTAGAAATATTTGTCATTGATAATATCAACCTTGTAAATAAAGATGTAATCAAATTAGCACTTTTACACACTAATAGAAAGAGTATAAATGGTTACCACTTTTCAGGAACACACAGTGACATACAGAATGCACAGTCTTTGATGCAGTGTGCATATTTCTTGCAATTTTCACATAAAAAATACTGCAAGGAAAAAATAATAGGCACAAATATATTCAAAATCTTTAATTTTTCTAACAGGCCGGAGATTTGTAACACTGCATAGTTTGCTTATGATACAAAGTTAAATTTAAAAATGGGAAAACCAGAATTTTCCTTAAAACAGTAGGAATCCACGCTGTTAAGTTTCACCCCTCAAATTAAATTAGAACATTACAAAAGTGTTCCTGCAAATGTGCTTCATCTTCAAAGAAATTCACGGAAAGAACTCTGACAAGAACGAAAGAAAATGGGTTTCTGAGAATTTTTTCAGACCATACCACTGAACTAGATAAGAATTCACAGAATTCTAATGAAAATACTGATGGTTTTGCAAAACTTTTAACAATAGATCAAAACCAACAAGAACTAATTGGATGGGACTAAATGAACTGAGGAGAATAATTTTAATGTGACTTTTTAACCTGAAACATGGCTGAATTTTTTTTAACATTTTAGTTTTCCAGATTTAAGGAAACTTTTTCTCTTAGGCTATCTATGACACACAGCAATTTGATAAAATGTACCTTTGTAAACAAAAACAAAGCATTTACTTTTTTCCCCTGATCTCTCCAGAATTTGGAAACTCTCATTGAGTATTCTTATTTTCATGGTAGTATAGTTATTTGCATGAGTTTGTTCTCCTTGTAACAGGATACAACACAATCAGATATATTGGTTACAATACCAAGAATTTGACCAGAATGTCACACTGGAGAGAGATACAAAGAGTCAGACATGATCAAAAAATTTTAAGGAAGTGCTGGGGAAAATCTGCCTAGTATCTTGCATCTAAGGGGCTTCTCTGGTGGTTTAGTGGTAAAGAATGCATCTGCCAATGCAGGAGACATGGATTCAAACCCTGGATAGGGAAAATCCCCTGGAAAAGAAAATGGCAACCCCTTCCCCCCTCCACCTCCCCCTACCCCTAGCCCAGAGTATTCTTGCCTTGGAAATCCCAAGGACAGGGGAGCCTGGTGTGCTGCAATCCATGGGGTCACAAGAGTCAGACACAACTTAGCAAGTAAACAACAAGAATAAATCTTGCTTATAAAGATCCAGCAAAGTAATCTGAAAGAGCTTATACAGTCAGTCGTTATTCTCAATGCATTTATGTAAATAATCAGGCTATTCTAATGCAAACCAATTAGTTTTACTCCCATTGTCTTTGATTTTTAAAAAACTGGGGAGTAATTATGGAGAGAAAACTTAGTGTTGCAACTTTGTATCCTATTAATTGGGCTTCCTGGTTCAGCTCATATCAGCTCAGCTGATATTTTGCCTGCAATGCAGGAGATCCCAGTTCAATTCCTGGGTTAGAAAGTTCCCCTGTAGAAGGGATAGGCTACCTATTCCAGTATTCTTGAGCTTCCCTGGTGGCTCAGATGCCTGCAATGCAGGAGACCTGGTTTGATCCTTGAGTTGGGAAGATCCCCTGGAGGAGGGCATGGCAAATCCACTCCAGTATTCTTGTCTGGAGAATCCCCATGGACAGAGGAGCTGGGCGGGCTACAGTCCATGGGGTCACAAAGAGTTGGACATGACTGAGAGACTAAGCACAGCACATCACAGCATCCTATTAATTGTCTTAAAGGTTCTGTTATACACCTATAAGCTGGACTAAACTCTTCTAGTTTCCTTAAACATCTGACTAGAAATCTCCAAACTAAATGTTTCCAATTTTCTCTCACCCTTTTGATTTGGAATCAATAAGAACAAAGACTTCCCTTAAATTTCTTTGGAAGGGACTATACCACGTCCTGAGGAGGGAAATGGCAACCCACTCCACTACCCTTGCCTGGAGAATCCCATGGACAGAGGAGCCTGATGGGCTAGAGTCCAGGGGTTTGCAAGGAGTCGGACATGACTGAGCAACTAACGTACACACACACACACACACACACACACACACACACACACACTGAGGCAGTTGTATGGTAAAGGAAATGGCAACCCACTCCAGCACCCTTGCCTGGAGAATCCCACGGACAGAGAAGCTTGGCAGGCTACAGTCCACGGGTTCTCAAGGAGTCAGACACAACTGAGTGACTAACACACACACACATATACCATATCCTCCTCAGATGGCAGAGGAGGATTTACCCAGATTTACCTACTTTACCCAGATGGCAGCCAAACTTCAGAGACTCAAGCCCTACGTGCACACCTTACAATTAAAGAAGGTTCCACCTGTTGTGTAGTTCATTATAAGCACTAGAGACTTCCCAAATCAAATTCACCAGGAATTGAAGCAGAAGACAAATGAAAGAGGCAGCTTTCTCAAGATGTGAGGGCCAGGCCTCTATATCTTTTTCCCACAGTTACTACTTACCTTATCCTCTCCTTCTTTTTCCTGGAAAGGAACATTCTTATCTGCATTTCTCAACTATTACAAAAGGGGAAACTTACCAAATTGCTGGGCTTGCCACTAGAAACTTCGACCCATTCTTGACAATGGTGACTGTGGAGTACAGCCTGTAACAATTTTTTTCACTTGTCAAAAGTATTACTAATTCCACATGTCCCACTGACATCAGATACAAAGTAGGACATTTGAAACCTCCTATGGTCCATGTCTCCTTGGCCACCATCAAATGAGTTCAGTCTCAGTCATAGCTAACTCTTTGCGACCCCATGGACGGCAGCAAGCCAGGCTTCCCTGTCCATCGCCAACTCTCAGAGATTGTTTAAACTCATGTCTGTCGAGTCAGTGATCCGATCCAACCATCTCATCCTCTGTCTTCCCCTTCTCCTCCTGCCTTCAATCTTTCCCAGCATCAGGGTTATTTCCAATAAGCCAGTACTTCACATCAGGTGGCCAAAGTATTGGAGTTTCAGCTTCAGTGTCAGTCCTTCCAATGAATATTCAAGACTGATTTCTTTAGGATAGTGGTTTGATCGCCTTGCAGTCCAAGGGATTCTCAAGAGTCTTCTCCAACACCACAGTTCAAAAGCATCAGTTCTTCTATGCTCAGCTTTCTTTATAGTCCAACTCACATATCCATACATGACTACTGTAGAAACCATAGCTTTGACTAGATGAACCTTCGTCAGCAAAGTAATGTCTCTGCTTTTTAATATGCTGTCTAGGTTGGTCATAGCTTTTCTTCCAAGGAGCTTTTTCTTCCAAGTGTATTGTAATTTCATGGCTGCAGTTACCATTGGCAGTGATTTTGGAGCCCCAAAATATAAAGTCTGTCACTGTTTTCATTGTTTCCCCATCTATTTCCCATGAAGTGATGGGACTGGATGCCATGATCTTCATTTTCTGAATGTTGAGCTTTAAGCCAACTTTTTCACTCTCTTCTTTCACTTTCATCAAGAAGCTTTTTAGTTCCTCTTCACTTTCTGCCATAAGGGTGGTGTCATCTGCATATCTGAGGTTACTGATATTTCTCCCAGCAATCTTGATTCCAGCTTGTGCTTCCTCTAGCCCAGCGTTTCTCATGATGTACTCTGCATATAACTTAAATAAGCAGGGTGACAATATACAGCCTTGACATACTCCTTTTCCTATTTGGAACCAGTCTGTTGTTCCATGTCCAGTTCTAACTGTTGCTCCTTGACCTGCATACAGATTTCTCAGGAGGCAGATCAGGTGATCTGGTATTCCAATCTCTTTAAGAACTTTCCACAGTTTGCTGTGATCCACACAGTCAAAGGCTTTGGCATAGTCAATAGAGCAGAAATATGTTTTTCTGGAACTCACTTGCTTTTTCAATGATCCAATAGATGTTCGCAATTTGATATCTGATTCCTCTGACTTTTTCTAAATCTAGCTTGAACATCTGGAAGTTCACAGTCCACATACTGTTGCAGCCTGGCTTGGAGAATTTTGAGCATTACTTTGCTAGTGTGTGAGATGAGTGCAATTGTGCAGTAGTTTCAACATTCTTTGACATTGCCTTTCTTTGGGATTGGAATGAAAACTGACTTTTCCAGTCCTGTGGCCACTGCTGAGTTTTCCAAAGTTGCTGGCATATTGAGTGCAGCACTTCACAGCATCATCTTTTAGGATTTGAAAAAACTCAACAGGAATTCCACCACCTCCATTAGCTTTGTTTGTAGTGATGCTTCATAAGGCCCAATTGAGTTCACATTTCAAGATGTCTGGCTCTAGGTGAGAGATCACACCATTGTGGTTATCTGGGTCATGAAGATCTATTTTTGTATAGTTCTTCTGTGTATTCCTGCCACCTCTTCTTAATTTCTTCTGCTTCTGTTAGGTCCATACTATTTCTGTCCTTTATTGTGCCCACCTTTGCATGAAATGTCCCCTTGATATGTCTACTTTTCTTGAAGAGATCTCTAGTCTTTCCCATTCTATTGTTTCCTATATTTCTTTGAACTGATCACTGAGGAAGGCTTTCTTATCTCCCCTTGCTATTCTTTGGAACTCTGCATTCAAATAAGTATATCTTTTCTTTTCTCCTTTGCCTTCCGCTTCTCTTCTTTTCACAGGTATTTGTAAAGCCTCTTCAAACAACCGTTTTCCCATTTTGCATTTCTTTTCTTTGTGGATGGTCTGGATCACTGCCTCCTGTACAATGTCAGATACCTCCACCTATAGTTCTTCAGGCACTCTATCAGATCTAATCCCTTGAATCTATTTCTGTGAATAAATTTCTCAGAATCTATACAATCTACTTCCACTGCATAATCATAACGGATTTGATTTAGGTCATACCTGAAGAGTCTAGTGATTTTCCCTACCTTCTTCAATTTAAGTCTGAATTTGGCAATAAGGAATTCATGATCTGAGGCACAGTCAGCTCCCAGTCTCGTTTTTGCTGACTGTATAGAGCTTCTCCATCTTTGGCTGCAAGGAATATCATCAATCTGATTTCGGTATTGACCATCTGGTAATGTCCATGTGTAGACTATTCTCTTGTGTTTTTGGAAGAGGGTGCTTCCTACGATCAGTGTGTTCTCTTGGCAGAACTCTATTGCCCTGCTTCATTCTGTACTCCAGGGCCAAATTTGCTTGTTACTCCAAGTATCTCTTGACTTCCTACTTTTGCATTCCAGTCCCCTATAATGAAAAGGACATCTTTTTTGGGTATTAGTTCTAGAAGGTCTTATAGATCTTCATGGAACTGTTCAACTTCAGCTTCTTCACCATTACTGGTTGGGGCATTGACTTGGATTGCTGTGATATTGAATGGTTTGCCTTGGAAACAAACAAGAGATCATTCTGTCATTTTTGAGATTGCACTCAAGTACTGCATTTCAGACTCTTGCTGACTATGATGGCTACTCCATTTCTTCTAAGGGATTCTTGCCCACAGTAGTAGATATTATGGCCATCTGAATTAAATTTGCTCATTCCAGTCCATTTTAGTTCACTGATTCCTAAAATGTCGATGTTCACTCTTGCCATCCCCTGCTTGAGATGGCCATGGCCACCTTACACAAGTACTACCCAGGAGCATACATGATTCTAAGTTTGTCTCTGTAAAAAGAGCCTTTCTCCTTAGGACTAGAATAAGTGCCAATGAACACATGATCAGAAATCTCTGCTTAACATTAGCAGAGCAAGCCAATTCACAGCCAAAGCAGTAGCAGGCCAACAATGATCATTTCATTAAAGTAGCTTTAAACAACAGCAGCATGGTCCTTAATTATCTACTTTCTGAGCAAGGAGGCATTTGTGTAATAGCAAATACCACCAGTGGCACTTAGAGAAATACCTCCAAAGAGGCAGAAATTTGATAATAGAAGATCAGGGAGCAAGCACACTGGTTACAACAAATGATACTCCATGGTCTTTTTATCTATTTAGCTTTCTACCATCATACAAACTGGACTTGTCATATTACTTTTAACTCTGCTTTGCATAAACTAGTATTAAGCTCTGTACCTGTTGTCTCTCAAATCTTAGTAGAAAGGACATAGCCAAAACAGTGATGCTAGCTCAGTGCTTCAAAATGATCTCTAATGCTCACAACCTAGACAGGATATAGACTTTAAATGAGAAATTCCCAAATGTTCTTCCTCATGCCCTTCCTTTTTACTTAAATGTAAATATAACTTCAATGATTTCTATTTGCTATGCACTTTCCCTCTGATGTGGGACATGAGAACCAGAAAAGGTCTTTCCTGGTACTGAGGGACAAAACCACTAAATATGGAGAAACTTATTCTTGATCAGCAATGCTTTGGAGGGAAGATCTTGATCAAAAGAGAAAAATGTGAAAATAATAAAGAAAACTTCATTTAAAATGGAGTGAGGAACCCCTGAAGGGAAAGCTCTCATGCATGCACCATTTGCGGCTGCCAGCAAAACCAGCAGGAAGAACAATAAAAATTATTTTAATGAGATCTGTTTTGGATAGAATTCTTTGGGTAAAATTCTGGCTCAACTTCTTATCCATGATGATAAGAATGTTACTTTTCTTCTGATACAAAGGAGAATATTTTGCACTTGGGAATTTCATCTCTTGCTTTTAAGCATCTCGCTGCCTCAGCAACAATGTATTAGCCACCAGTTTCAGCCCCTAAGAATCTACTACAATTTCAAATGCCTGTTTCTCTCTAAGGGAATTTTATCCAAAATAACCCTTCCCAAATTCCTCCTAAACCCTAATATGAGCTGACCATCCTGAGGTAATAGGTAGGCCCCTGGGCTGGACAGCTGGTGTTTGTCAAGTAGAGCAAAACTGACACTCCAAGGACAAGGCTAGTGATGGAAGCTAAACTCTGCTGCAGTAAAGAGATAAAGATGCACTTCCCTGGTGGCTCAGATAGTAAAGAATCTGTCTGCAATGCAGGAGACCTGCATTTGATCCCTGGGTCAGGAAGATCCTCTGGAGAAAGGAATGGCTACCCACTCTAGTATTCTCACTTGGAGGATTCCATGGCCAGAGAAGCCCAGCAGGCTACAGCCTATGGGGTCACAAAAGAGTCAGATGCAACTGTGCCTAACATTTTCACTTTCAAGGTCAAGGAAAACTTCTCTGTCTGCACATGTGCAAGAAGGCTCTTTGAAGGTCATAAAGGGAGGAGACACCACCCCATAATAAGTGTGGACATGCACTCACAGGTCTCTGTGGTGGGAGCCATCTTTACAAAAAGCTGCATACCCATCTTGAGGAGGGTCCTAGGACTAGTCAAGTGTGAAGAAAGAAACAAGATAATCGGCCAAAGGAAAACGAAGAATGGGAAGGACTGTCATACATATGCGATTTAAAAGGGATGGTACAGGGAGGGAGATGGGAGGGGGGTTCAGGATGGGGAACACGTGTACACCTGTGGTGGATTCATGTTGATGTATGGCAAAACCAATACAATATTGTAAAGTAATTAGCCTCCAATTAAAATAAATAAATTTAAATTAAAAAGATAAAAATATATGCCACAGAAAGAAAAAAAATAAAATAAAAAATAAATCACCTCCTTACTGCACTCCTCAGTCAGAATGCCCACCCTCCTCCCTGGGTGTGTATTTCTGCCTAGTTTCCAACATATTGCATGCCTCCTCATTAGAAAGAATGCCCATATCCTTTCTCTTCAGGTTTGGGTGTGTGCTTTTGCCTTGCTTCGATCTTAAATATTCAAACTGTTTCTCTGTGTGCTCTCTCATACTTCCTGCTGTGTCTCTAACAAACTTTGTACCTATTTTTATAGTTTTTGCCTCCTTGAAGCATGTTTGCTTTCAAACGGAGTAAAGAACTGGGACCATTTTGCTTCTAGCCTCTAGCCCCTGGTGGTCTGGTAGCTAGAATTCCTGGTTTTCATCCAGGTGCCCAAGTTCAGTTCCTGTCAGGGAACTAAGATCTCTCTTTAGGACCACTCACCTTTTTCCCCTCCAAGATCAATATCTTTGTCTATTCAGATTTGCCTATGATTCACCATAATTTGCCTATGATTCACCATAATTTGCCACCCCAAATTGCAATTCTCTGCCATTCCCAAGTAAAATTATTTTGCTTGTAAAATAACTGGCTATTTTATTTTTGAAGTTGACAAGTTCTGTATTCACCACCCTTTCTTGGTGGTTTCCGCAATTCTGCAGCTACAACTCACACAAACTACCAGGTTTTCAGGGCATCTTGTAAAAAGCATAACAAAAACATATCCATGGTAGGAGAACTACATCTTCCTTTTTAAAATATTTAGTTGGCTGTACTGGAGAAGGCAATGGCACCCCACTCCAGTACTCTTGCCTGGAAAATCCCATGGACAGAGGAGCCTGGAAGGCTGCAGTCCATGGGGTCGCTAAGAGTCAGACACGACTGAGTGACTTCACTTTCACTTTTCAGTTTCATGCATTGGAGAAGGAAATGGCAACCCACTCCAGTGTTCTTGCCTGGAGAATCCCAGGGACGGGGGAGCCTGGTGGGAGGCCGTTTATGGGGTCGCACAGAGTCGGACACAACTGAAGCGACTTAGCAGCAGCAGCAGTAGTTGGCTGTACTGGTTCTTAGTCGGGGCATGCAGGATTTTTAGTTCTAGCTTGCAAACTCTTAGTTGTGGCATATGGGATCCAGTTCCCTGACCAGGGATCTAACCCTGGCCCCCTGCCTTGGGAGTGCAGAGTCTTAGCCACTGGACCACGAGGGAAGTCTCTACATAGCCTATTCTTGATTCCATCATCAGAGTAGTTCCTGGCACTTGGGTTGGGTTCAATAATTATTGATGAATCCATTTGTAGTTAATGATGATGGCTATCTTTATACAACACTCTTAGCAAGAGAAGTGTATCATAGGATGAATGAGATCAATTCCTTAGATCTCACCTAGAGGCCTGTGAGTGTGGATAATGTAAAACATCTCACTATGTCAGAGAAGGAATCTAGATTCAGAGACCATATCTCAAGTCAGTCTGACAAAGCTAAACTGAGACAGATTTTCCTATAACAACCTCCAAGTTTCCATCTCAAGTTTCTACTTGGTGAGCTGTTACTTGTCCTTCAGTAACTAGCAGATATTCACCTCCTCTGTGACAATGCTCACCCCGCTCTGTGACAATGCCCTGGAGAATGTGACCCTCAGTCAGCTCACTTTTGCACATACGTTTTACAATTTGTCACAACATGATGGTCTTGGGTCGATAAGACTCATATAGACCAATAACCCTTGGGGAAAAGCTCCCTTAACTTTGTCGTCTAAGCCTCCCTGGTGCCTGCACAGAGCCTGGATGCATGGTAGGAGTCTGATAAAATGTTTGACATTTTATTTTTGTTGTTCCACACGAAGTTAAAAACAAAGATATTCATAGGATTGTTACTCTTTAGCAAGCAATATTTGCTTGCTAAAAGGACAGATGCATATGAATCTCACAAACCTAATGTTGAGCTAAAGTGGCCAGATCCAAAATAGTACATATTTACTTGAAGTTCAAAAAGAGGCAAAATTAACTGATGGTATAAGAACTGCTATTATCCTGATTTATATTAATCCAATCTATGCCTGGACACTAAAGGTTTTCATTAAAATGTTTTAAATGTTCGCAAATTTCATTGCCAGCTGACAATAAATCACAACTGAAAGTGATACTCCTCTAGGAATGCTTCTGCCAATTACATGACAACTGAAAACAACATGAAATATACCTTTATTTGGGATTCTCAATGCCTTGAAAACACCTTTGAAATGGTCTTCAGCTACTGCACCCATGATTTCTTTTTCAGGAAGTTAAAGTTTCCAGGACCAGCTTAAAATTTAACAGCTCTTTTAGGCTGAAAAGATCCAGAATTTTCTCAAAAACAAATCCTTCCCTGAAAAGACTCAAGATCGCTGGCTTGCCTGCTGTTTCTAGCCCAAGCCCACTCATGCCACTCTCCCAAGTTTCAGCTTCCAGGAATCTAGCAATTCATTTTCTCCTTCCAAAAGCAGAGAGCAGGGCTATGATTTGGTCTCTTCCCTAGAAGGGGTGAAGCAATGGGACAACAGGAGGTTGCTGTCACTGGGATCTTTCACTAGGACTGATCACACCAGCTATCAGTGGCTCACTCACAGGCTGGACAGTCTGACCAATCGCTCCATGCATTGAGAAGATGCCACAGAGTTCCCTCCCACTAACACCTTCGGTGAGTTCCCACAGACAGGGAATCTGAGACTGTCCACCAACATTCTTCTCTTTGAGGGAAGAAGGGGTGGGGACTCCTCATCTAAATCACCCTACAAACCCTAAAGCCTTTTTGGTCTAACCCGAGTCCACAAGAAAGCCTAGCAAGTAAAGTCCCTGGAAGGAATGTCCACCTGCAGAATTTAACTCTTTCGTCTACACAGCCCTGACACTCTATGGCTCCAAATTCTTTGCCTGGCCTTCACACCCGTGAGCAGGGAGACAAGTCACACTGTGAAGTTTCTGTCGGGGCTGGGCTCTGGAAAAGAACATGGGGACTGGTTGTGATGGAGGTGGTTCTTGCAGGAGTTATCGCTTCTGTGGAAGATAGGCAAAGGCTCTAAGTTTGCAGCAACTCGGGAGTTCAGAAGCCCCATCTACTCATTCTCCAGGAGCTCCCCTAGCGGGCTTTAACTCTGTCCACGCTTCAAGAGTCTGTCTCCAACCACACCACCTCTCCTCTCCTCAGGCTGTGGTGGCCTCAACAGTGCACCAAGGCTTAGACGCCCACGGCGTCTCCTGTCGAGGGCCCGTGCGAGGCTGACTGGCCACAGCTCCGCAGCTCCAGGCGGTTGGCTCCGCCTGGGAACCGCGTTCCTCCACTCCGGTTAGCAGGATTACAGACTGCGTCCTCGCCTTGGCCCCATCAGTATTTGGAGCGCACGGAGCGAGCAAGGCAAAAAAGTGGCAGGAGCCCGGTTTCGTGGCCTCTGGTGAGGGAGGACGGCCCACTGGGGAGGCACCCTAGGAACGAGGGACCCAAGAGAAGCCGCCGCTTCAGGAGCCGGTACCTGGAGGTCTGAGAACCCCGCGCCTCAGACCAGCTGAGGAGCCGCCGCTCCACCAAATTTTCCTGTCGCGGGAGCCGAGAGGAACGGAGACGGAATCCCGGACAGTAAGTGGCGGCGAGGGGCTCTCCACTGGCGGACTGTGGGGCAAAGGCTTTCAGGACCCCAATTCCAGACAAGTTAGGCTGCGGTGAGGGGTGGACGGAAGCGTAGCATGCAGGTGGCGACAGCCGGCGAGGAGCCTGGCGCCACCAAGCGGGCTGGACCTGTAGTCTCGCGACAATCCTAGCGCGGCCACCTGCGGGGCGCATGCGCAGAGCCGGGCGCTGCTAGAGGGCCAGCTCTGCCCACTGCGCCTCGGCGAGCTGTGGACACACTGGGTACACCACTAGCGCCAAGAGCCCCCCTCAGTTAGGTGGGACCCAGCTCTCCGGCTGCTCTAACGCCGTGGACTGTAGGATCTCAAAGCTGGCACGTGGAGGCTTCCTGCTCTCTGGGGGCATCTTGACCTAACCTGGAGCACAGACTTTCCTGGCGTGGGTAGAAAATGATGTTAATCACTGATCTTGTGTGTGCTCCTGTTGTCATTCTGCACCTTCCTGTTTAAAAGAACACTTACCTACTGGCCACCTTCTGCAGATCTATGGGTGTGTGTTTTGGCTTCCGTAAAACGCTGCAAACTTCTTGAAGACAGCAAGACTAAACCGCTAGTTCCAGGAAAGAAAGCCGTGTGTTGGATTTTGCTCAACTTTGCTGCCCTACTTAGAAATGTGCTGAAGGCCAGGGATGAGACATATCTCGCGCAGGTACCCAGCAGCATTGGTCTTGTTGTCACCTTCAGGCGGAAGGCGATATGTGCCTTTTATGTCTCCGAATGAGCCTAAATGAAGTTAAGCAAGCTTCAGTTCCAGTACTGGATATCCTGTTACTTGTTTGCTGGCTGCCGCTCAGCTAAGTGAGCCTTAAAATGAAAGTGTTGTATTGGATGACCAAAGTCCCCTCCAATATCTAACATTTTGAATTGTTTAATGACGTCAGCCCAGAACCTCAATTGTTATTTTAAAAGTTTAGATGAAGATCTTTCATGGGTGAATTTTAAAATGTTTTAAATTATTGTTTTTATTTAAAAGTTAATATTTTTTTAAATGGGCTAAAATATTTTCACATTTCTAGGTCCTCACAGACTTGTAACAATGCTACTTGTGCATAAGAATCAGATAATAGATATCATGACTAAATTAATGAATACCATGATGATTAACGCCTGTTACAAAAACAATAATACGAACTCCAATGTGTGTGTGTGTGTTTTCCATGGTAACATCACAGAAAATTTGACTCTTGTGTCTGTGACAGTCCTACCTTGAAGACAATGTAAGAATAGATGCTCATCAATATTTCCAATGGGTTCAAAAAAATTTGTCTTACACAGACTTTCCCAAGGCAAGATTATGACAAAGTTCCCAGAGTCGTAATTCTTAAGATCACTCCAAGGTAAGTAGAAACAGGAGAGCAGCCTTCTCAGCCAATGAAGTTGAATATGTTGCTATTTAATGGAGGGATGTCTGACATTAAACCTACCTGCAATTTCCTAACAAATTTCCCTTCTGTGGCCCTTGACTAATGGCTCATTCTTAGAACTTAGCTCTGTACCCTTCCTTAAAGGTAGCAACATCTGGTGGGCTACAGCCTCTAGATTGCAGAGAGGTCAGTAGAAATACTCCCTCAACCCAGATTACAAGTGTTCTTTGTGAAATCCAGACCAGCCATTCCCTTGTACTCGGAAAAACTTTGCAGAATCATTTGCTTAATGCCGACTCTTCATGCCCACCTTACCTCCTTTCCAACCTGAGTAAGTAAAGCTGGAGTTCTTCCAAGAGAGAAAAAGCAGATGAAAAAGTAGAACCCAGATAGATCCCTGGCCAAACATAGGACTAGGAAAAGCAAATATAAAGAAGGTAGGAGAGAAGAAATCAGAATATTTGAAGGCTATGAGTCAATACTTATTTTGCCTTAATATGCTTACATTTGGGCTTCCCTGGTGACTCAGACGGTAAAGAATCCACCTGCAATGCAGGAGACCCGAGTTTGATCCCTGGGTTGGGAAGATCCCCTGGAGGAGGTCAGGGTAACCCACTGAAGTATTCTTGCCTAAAGAATCCCCATGGACAGAGGAGCCTGGCGGGCTGCAGTCCATGGGATCACAGAGTTGGACACAACTGAGTGACTAAGCGCAGCATGCTTACTTTTTAACTTAAGACTGTTACTGCCTTAAATCATTTTTCCAAAATGAAGTACTACATGCAGAAACTGTGTGAAAATACAGCTGATTTATCTTCACATAATGATTACATTTCCTTTCTTCCTGTACTAATCTCTCCCAAAAATCTGCTTGGAGAGGATATGTTTGAGATCTACTTGGATTCACTGAGGCTTCATTGTTTTTTTCATCCCCAATTTTTTTTTTCCATTTGAAGTAATATTTAATCAGAAAGATCTAGATTAAATTAGGTCCTAAGATATGCAGATGACACCACCCTTATGGCAGAAAGTGAAGAGGAACTAAAAAGCCTCTTGATGAAAGTGAAAGAGGAGAGTGAAAAAGTTGGCTTAAAGCTCAACATTCAGAAAACAAAGATCATGGCATCTGGTCCCATCACTTCATGGGAAATAGATGGGGAAACAGTGGAAACAGTGTCAGACTTTATTTTGGGGGGCTCTAAAATCACTGCAGATGGTGACTGCAGTCATGAAATTAAAAGACGCTTACTCCTTGGAAGGAAAGTTATCACCAACCTAGATGGCATGTTCAAAAGCAGAGACAGTACTTTGCCAACTAAGGTCCGTCTAGTCAAGGCTATGACTTTTCCAGTGGTCATGTATGGATGTGAGAGTTGGACTGTGATGAAAGCTGAACACCAAAGAATTGATGCTTTTGAACTGTGATGTTGGAGAAGACTCTTGAGAGTCCCTTGGACTGCAAGGAGATCCAACCAGTCCATTGTAAAGGAAATCAGCCCTGGGATTTCTTTGGAAGGAATGATGCTAAAGCTGAAACTCCAGTACTTTGGCCACCTCATGTGAAGAGGTGACTCATTGGAAAAGACTCTGATGCTGGGAGGGATTGGGGGCAGGAGAAGAAGGGGACGACAGAGGATGAGATGGCCGGATGGCATCACTGACTCGATGGACGTGAGTCTGAGTGAACTCCAGGAATTGGTGATGGACAGGGAGACCTGGCATGCTGCAATTCATGGGGTTGCAAAGAGTCGGACTCAACTGAGTGACTGAACTGACTGAAGATTGGTTGTTGTCTGTTTTTTTTGTTTGTTTGTTTGTTTTTGCTTTTGTGGGGAGAGTTTTTTATGGTTGCTACTGTTTTTTATGGTTGCTGCTGTTCCAGGGCTTCCCTGGTGGCTCAGAGATTAAAGCGTCTGCCTTCAAAGATTAAAGCATCTGCCTTCAATGTGGGAGACCCGGGTTTGATCCCTCAGTTGGGAAGATCCCCTGGAGAAGGAAACGGCAACCCACTCCAGTACTCTTGCCTGGGGAATCCCATGTACGGAGGAGCCTGGTAGGCTACAGTCCACGGCGTCGTGAAGAGTCAGGCACGACTGAGCGACTTCACTTTCACTGTTACATTACCTTTAAATTCATAGATCTGTGCTCCTGTCTGCCCTCTGTCAACAGGGAGTGGTTGAAAAATACCACTAATCCCCCAAACACATATCCTTAAATAATACTACCACAGAAATAGCCTAATCAGGTAGAGAAGTGAACTAATCTAATTAAGTAGTTTCTAATACAACATTCCCTTAAGATTTTTGAACAGATTTCCTTGATGGGATGCTAGAAGGATGAGCTATCCAGTGGCTACAGGAGGGGAGAGTTGATGTCAGGAGCCAGGCAGTGGGTATAGACGAGTGGTTCCTACAAGAAATCTGAAGACTCTATACGTGAAAAATATAGCTCAACTCTTTCTCCTTCTCATCACCTCTACCCTAGCAGCTTCCACACTCCCGTCACTGTTTCCTGATATTCCTTCTCTATCTCTTCAGTACAAAATTCATAGTCAGAGTGGGAAGCCCAGCAAGACCAGACAATGACACAGTCGGGGGAGAAGAATGAAATTATTTGCTTTTCTATATCCTTAATTGTTATATTCAAAAGCTAGCATGTGTGTACTGTACTTTAAATACTCCCTTTGTAGCTATAACAAGTGAGGTTTTCTTTTATGTCCCTTATATAATTATAATTTTGTTATTTCAATAATTCTGCTTTCTTTATAGTATTTCAATAAACTTTTTAAGAGCAGTTTTAAGTTCACCACAAAATTGAAGGGAAGTTACCGAGATTTCCCAGATAGCCCCTGCCCCTGCCTCTGCACAAGCTTGGCCCATTATCTATCTCCCCCAGCAGAGTGGTACATTTGTGACAGCTGATAAACCTACACTGATACATCATAATCACCCAAAGTCCGTAGTTGATATTACAGCTCACTCTTGGTATTGTACATTCTATGGGCTTGGATAAATGTATAATGATAGGTATCCATCATTATAATATTGTACAGAGTAGTCTCACTACCCTAAAAGCATTCTGTGTTCAGCCTATTTATCCCTCCCCTCCCCCAACTTGATAGTATTTTTATTGAAATTATTTATCCTTAGTGGAAATGTGACTGTGCTGCCATGTTATACAGTTGACCCTTTTCCTCCTGATTTTTTTATTTTTTTAAATTGAAGGATAATTGCTTTACAGAATTTTGTTGTTTTCTGCCAAATATCAACATGAATCAGCCATAGGTATACATACGTCCCTTCTCTCTTGAACCTCCCTCCCATCTCACTCCCATCCCACCCTACAGTTGACTCTAGAATATCATGGCTTTGAACCATGTGGGTCCGCTGACACAAGAATTTTTTTCGATAGTAAATGCCATAGTACTGCATGATCCACTGTTGATTAAATCTGCCGATTTGGAACTAAAGATGCAGAAAAATCATGTATGTGGTGCTTAGTCACTCAGTCATTTCCGACTCTTTCCAACCCCATGGACTGCAGCCCATCAGGCTCCTCTGTCAATGAAGATTCTCCAGGCAAGAATACTGGAGTGGGTTGCCATGCCTCCTCCAGGGCATCTTCCCAACCCAGGTATCAAACCCACGTCTCCTGCATTGCAGGCGGATTCTTTACCAACTGAGCCACCAGGGAAGCCCCAAGAATACTGGAGTGGGTATCCATTCCCTTCTCCAGGGGAGGATCTTCCCGACCCAGGGATCGAACAGCGGTCTCCTGCCTTGCAGGCAGATTCTTTACCAGCTGAACTATGAGTGAAGCCCATGCTTTGTTACTCAGTCATGTCCGACTCTTTACAACCCCATGGACTGCAGCCTGCCAGGCTCCTCTGTCTGTGGGAATTCTCCATGTGGAGGGCCGACCATAAATTATAAGCAAATTTTAAACTTCATGAAGTGTTACCTCCTCTAATCCCCACATTGTTCAGGGATCAACTGTATATTAACAAACAGATTCAGTTCATTTGCCAGTTATCAAGGATTATAATCTATGATTGCAAATTATATACTAATTTATTTTCTTTCAGTTCAGTTCAGTTGCTCAGTTGTGTCTGACTCTTTGCAACCTCATGAACCTTAGCACACCAGGCCTCCCTGTCCATCACCAACTCCCAAAGTCCACCCAAACCCATGTCCATTGAGTCGGTGATGCCATCCAACCATCTCATCCTCTGTCATCCCCTTCTCCTTCTGCCCTCAATCTTTCCCAGCGTCAGGGTCTTTTCAAATGAGTCAGCTCTTCACATCAGGTGGCCAAAGTTATTTTCTTTATTTGCTCATTATTTGAAATCTTTTTTCATGTCATTACCTCTAAAGGTGTATACTTTTCATGGATTATTTTTGCTGATGGATTATAGAACAAAGCAGTAATTTTGAAAATTATGGCCTACTGATACCTACCTTTAACCAATTCTCCACACTCTCGGGCATGTTATTAACTTGACAACAATTAAAAACTACACCACAAACACTTCCCTGAAAAGATGCGTTATGATTTTAATAAATTTCTAAAATGACGTAAATCTTTAAAGGTTCTTTCCTACTTTGAATTTTTATAAATCACAATTAGAGAACAAGTTTAAATGAATTTATCTTCATATGAAGATTATTGGGGAAAGTTTAAGATTCTGGGATATGTTTAGGGAAACAAATTTAGTGAACATCTGTTTTGTGCCAGGAGTATTATGTCTTTTTTATTTTCTATTTTTAATAACTCTGAACTATAGCACTTTAACTCCCATTTGACAGATGAGATGACTGAGACTTTGAGTGATTAAGTAATTTTCCGGAGCCAGGTGGAGGGGGGCCTTGCAGGCAAAGGGACCAGCTTGTGTTGTGTGGAAGCTGAAGTCGAAAAAACATGGGCAGATGGAGAAATTAAAGGAAGGCCATGTGACTGGAGAATGGGGATGAGCGAGAGTGGTCCGCTGAGACCCAGGAGGCAGGCAGGGCAGCTCAGGAAGGGTTTAATGGAAAATGTTAAAGATTTGACACTGCATGTCTTCTTCACCTTCCCTATAGTGCGAGGAAGGGATTGGAGGGGCAATTATAATAGCCAAGGAGGAAACATGTGGTTTTGTGATTTAGTAGGGAAGAGTGACAGAGAAGGCAATGGCACCCCACTCCAGTACTCTTACCTGGAAAATCCCATGGACGGAGAAGCCTGGTATGCTCCAGTCCATGGGGTCGCGAAGAGTCGGACATGACTGAGCAACTTCACTTGCACTTTTCACTTTCATGCATTGGAGAAGAAAGTGGCAACCCACTCCAGCGTTCTTGCCTGGAGAATCCCAAGGGCGGGGGAGCCTGGTGGGCTGCAGTCCATGGGGTCGCACAGAGTCAGACACGACTGAAGTGACTTAGCAGCAGCAGCAGGGAAGAGTGACAGAAGCCAGTTATTGACTGCAGAGTAAGAGGGAATGGAGATGTAGGGGTGATTCCCAAGTTTCTGACTTGCTCACCTATGTGGAAGGTAATGCTCTTCCTTGGGAGAAGGAGTACCAAGAGAAAAGCCCATCTCAGGATTTCGTGAGTTTGTTCTAAGACATGGTGAGCTGCATTTGAAATGTATGGAATAGGTTGTACAATATAGAGGTATGGAGTTCACTGGAAATATCTGGGCCAGAGGTCTCAGTTTAGGAGAAAAAGTAAAGACCATTAAATATTTTGGGCAGTGGTTCCCAAGTTGGGCCTTGGACCTTCTACATCAGGAACCCTCACAAATCCATCCTGTCACTCAATGTTTTCAGACTTTCCTGTGCATTGGGAATCACCTGGATTGTAGCTGAGTGGACAAATGCAGAATGGCAGGAGAGTGCCTGGGATTGAATCCTGGCTCTGGAGCCAGTGGTGTCCACTTGAGCAAATGATCAATTTATTTAATTCTGTTACTCAGTCTCATCCTGTGTGAAATGGGAACAATAGTGTCTACTTCACGATGTTTCTTAAAGATTAAATAAGTTAATATACATAAAGCTCTAAAAATGATATCTGATATATCATAAGAATTCAATATCATTTGGTTATCATTGTTTTTCTGAGGAGATTTCTAAAATACAGATTCATAGATACCAACCAGTTTTCTGGGATTTAGTTCACACTGTATCTCAACTTCTGTCCTTTCAATCTTTGCCATACTTATACTATGCCTTATTAGTTATTTATATCACAGTAATACATGCTGATGGTTAAATAAAAATTCAATATGGGTTTATCATAAAAAGCAACAGCTTTCAATCTCACTGTTCCTCACCTGAAATCCTACTTGCTAGAATTAAGCAATTTTAATCATTTTCCTGGTTTCAGTTTTCTGCTGATTATTATAGCCATAGTTCTTAAGTATTAAATTCATGCCAGTTTATCATCATTTATCCCCTTTATATATACTTTGCTTTAGTTTTCTGTATTTTTTTGCATCTCTTCTTTTCACAATTCTCCTAGTTGTTATTCTGTCCCAGCCTTGTATCCAAAAGAAACACAGTAAAATAAAAGGAAGCTCTCCTCTTCTCAAGTCCCAGGGCTCCATAGGATCAGTGATATCCAACAGAGAGATGCTCTGAGACCAAAGTCAGAGTCCCTCACCAGCAGGGGACCAAACCTGGGATTTCCTATGTGACTGCTTTTTCTAAATCTCATTCTAGGATGAGATTTAGAAAAGATTGCCAGTACTGTGCATTGCAAAAAATATGTAAGAACACACAAAGTAGCTTGGTGCTCATCTTAGGCAAAATTTGATGAACTTTCAAGCTATAGCAAGACTTTCTTTGGCAAAAGAGAAGTATCTTTCTTCTTTGCCAATATGCTGTCTGCCACTTTACCTACGTGAGCATGCATAACTTCACCTCTTAAAATAAATGAGACAAAGCATGAATTTCCTTTCTTTAGCCTGACACATTTGGGGTTTGTTCTTTGATTCAGTCATTCACAAAATGCAACATTTTACCTCTTTCTTTAGAGCAGCGAATGACAATTTATTTTAAAGCCATACTTCAATCTCATTTGGAGCTACAAAGAAGGGACCTCTTAGAATATTTGAAGTGTTTCCTAGGAGGAATTTCCTCTCAGCTTACAGAAGAAAAGATTCAGGTGAATGCATAAGACTATGAATTAATTTTTCAATAGTAGGAAGTAGGCATCCACAAGACAACTCTGCTTTCCAAACACAGGTAAACATAAGAAGACATTTATCATTTGATTGCAAGAAAAACTTTTTATTGGATACACAATTTATCTTACATTGCCCTGCTACAGGACAAAATGAAAAAAGGCAAAATGGTTGTCTGAGGAGGCCTTACAAATAGCTGTGAAAAGAAGAGAAGTGAAAGGCAAAGGAGAAAAGGAAAGATATACTTATTTGAATGCAGAGTTCCAAAGAATAGCAAGGAGAGATAAGAAAGCCTTCCTCAGTGATCAATACAAAGAAATAGAGGAAAACAATAGAATTGGAAGGAGTGGCGATCTTTTCAAGAAAATTAGAGATACTGAGGGAACATTTCATGCAAAATGGTCACAATAAAGGACAGAAATAGTATGAACTTAACAGAAGCAGAAGATATTAAGAAGAGGTGGCAAGAATACACAGAAGAACTGTACGAAAAAGATCTTCATGACCCAGATAATCATGATGGTGTGATCACTCACCTAGAGCCAGACGTCCTGGAATGTGAAGTCAAGTGGGCCTTAGGAAACATCACTATGAACAAAGCTAGTGGAGGTGATGGAATTCCAGTTGAGTTATTTCAAATCCTAAAAGATGATGCTGTGAAAGTGTTCCATTGAATATGCCAGCAAATTTGGAAAACTCAGCAGTGGCCACAGGACTGGAAAAGGTTAGTTTTCTTTCCAATCCCAAAGGAAGGCAATGCCAAAGAATGCTCAAACTCCTGCACAATTGCACTCATCTCACATGCTAGCAAATTAATGCTCAAAATTCTCCAAGCTAGGCTTCAACAGTATGTGAACCGTGAATTTCCAGATGTTCAAGCTAGATTTAGAAAAGGCAGAGGAACCAGAGATCAAATTGTCAACATCCGTTGAATCATCGAAAAAGCAAAAGAGTTCCAGAAAAACATTTACTTTGGGTTTACTCACTATGCCAAGGCCTTGACTGTGTGGATCACAACAAACCGTGGAAAATTCTGAAAGAGATGGGAATACCAGACCACCTGACCTGCCTCCTGAGAAATCTGTATGCAAGTCAAAGAGCAACAGTTAGAACTGGACATGGAATGACAGACTGGTTCCAAATTGGGAAAGGAGTATGTCAAGACTGTATATTGTCACCTGATTATTTAAATTCTATATGCAGTACATCATGCAAAATGCCAGGCTGGATCAAGCACAAACTGGAATCAAGATTGCTGGGAAAAATATCAATAATCTCAGATAAGCAGATGACACCACCTTTATGACAGAAAACAAAGAACTAAAGAGCCTCTAGATGAAAGTGAAAGAGGAGAGTGAAAAAGTTTGCTTAAAACTCAACATTCAGAAAACTAAGATCATGGCATCCAGTCCCATCACTTCATGGTAAATAGATGGGGAAACAATGGAAACAGTGACAGACTTTATATTTTGGGACTCCTAAATCACTGCAGATGGTGACTGCAGCCATGAAATTAAGACACTCACTCCTTGGAAGAAAAGCTATGACCAACCTAGACAGGATATTAAAAAGCAGAGACATTACTTTGTCAATGAATGTTTGTCTAGTCAAAGCTATGGTTTTTCCAGTAGTCATGTATGGATGTAAGAATTGGACTATAGTGAAAGCTCAGCGTCAAAGAATTGATGCTTTTGAACTGTGGTGTCAGAGAAGACTCTTGAGAGTCCCTCGGACTGCAAGGAGATCAAACCATTCAGTCCTGAATATTCATTGGAAGGACTGATGCTGAAGCTGAAACTCCAATACTTTGGCCACCTGATGTGAAGAGCTGACTCATTAGAAAAGACCCTGATGCTGGGAAAGATTGAAGGCAGGAGGGGAAGCAGGCGACAGAGGATGAGATGGTTGGATGGCATCACCGACTCACTGGACATGAGTTTGAGTAAGCTCCAGGAGTTGGTGATGGACAGGGAAGCCTGGCGTGCTGCAGTCCCTGAGGTTGCAAAGAGTCTGACACGACTGAGCAACTGAAGTGAACTGAACTGAACTGTCATGCTACAGAGTTGGCGAAAACAACATCCAAATGTAAAAGTCTTATTTTAGAACAGGATAGAAGTAGAAGGATAAATTATTTCCTGTCAATTTTGCCTCTTCAGTTACCTGTTTATAAAACTGCTATTGCAACAAAGTCTGACTTTCCCTCTAATTTCAGAAAGTCTGTCAGAAAAATGAAATCTGTTCATTTTACATCTAGGAGGAAGCACATAATAAGAAATAATGATGTGATCTCCCATTTGGAGAGTTCTTTTAGTTTTTCAAAACATTTTGCTCTCTTACCTGGATGTCTCAAGAACTGTGAAATTATGCGACAGGTATAAGTCTGCATTTTACACATGAAGAGACTGAGGCCAGAATGTGAATGATGTGTCCTTATTGTCTTATAGGGGCTGCACCAATTTATATTAGCATTCACAATTCCCTTTTCCTCACATCCTCACCAACATTTGTTTTGTGTCCTACAACTTTACTGAATTTATTTATTAGTTCTAATAGGTTTTTGTGTGGTTTTGGGGGCACTCTTTAGGTTTTTTATGTATGAGATCATGTCATCTGCAAACAGAGACAACTTTACTTCTGCCTTTCTGGTTTGGATCCTTTCTTTTTCTTGCCTGATTACTCTGGCTATACCTTCCAGGACTGTGTTGAATAGCAGTGGTTAAGTGTGGGCATCCTTGCCTTGTTCTTGATCTCAGAGGAAAGCTTTCAATCTTTCTCTTTTCACCACATGTGTAATATTAGATCTGGGCTTGTCCTATATAGCTTTAATTTTTTAAGGGATGTTCCTTCTGTGCCAAATTTGTTGAGAGTTTTTACCATGAATGGATGTTGAATTTTGTCAAATGCTTTTTTTGTATTATTGAAATGATCATATTTTTTTCTTTCATTCTGTGGAAAGAATATGTCACATTTCTTGGGGCTTCCCAGGTGGCACTGTGGTAAAGAATCCACTTGCCAATGTAGGAGACACAGGTTTGATCCCCGGGTTGGGAAGATTCCCCTGGAGGAGGAAATGGTAACCCACTCAAGTATTCTTGTCTGGGAAAATACTATGGACAGAGTAGCCTAGTAGGTTACAATCCATGGGGTCAAAAAGAGTCTGACATGACTGGGCACCTAAGCATACACATCACATTTATCGATTGTGTATATTGAACTATCCTTGCATCCTGAGTATAAATCCTACTTGACCATGGTGTATAATCCTTTCAAAGAGCTGTTGAATACAGTTTGTTAGCATTTGTTGATAATCCTTGCATCTTTATTCATCAGAGATATTGGTCTATAGTTTTCTTTACTTGTAGAGTCATTATCTGGCTTTCAAATAGTAATGTTCCCTCCTCTTGAGTTTTTTGGAAGACTTTGAGAAAGATTGGTACTAATTCTTTTTTAAATGTTCAGTAGAATTCACCAATGAAAACATCCGGCCCTGGGCTTTTCTATTGTGGGAGGTTTTCTTATTACTGTTTCAATATCCTTATTCAGCATTGGTCTTACTCATTATTTTCAGTTTCTTCATAATTCCATTTTGGTATACTCCATTTCTAGAAATTTGTCTGTTACTTCTAGGTTATTGAATTTGTTGGTGCATAATTTTTCATGGTAATCTCTATGAATCTTTATATTTCTGTGATATCAGTTATAATGTCTCCTATGTAAATTTTATTTGGGGGTGTCTTCTGTCTTTTTTCTTGGTTAGTCTAACTAAAGATATACTAATTTCATTTATCTTTTCAAATAACCAACTCAATGTTCTTCATCTTCTCTATTTTGTAATTCTCTATTTTATTAATTTCTGCTCCGATGTTTAATATTTACTTCCTCTGCCAACTTTGGGCTTTGTTTATTTTACTTTTACTAGTTCCTTGAAGTTGTGAAGATAGGTTGTTTATTTGAGAGTTTTCTTTTTTCTTGATGTGTACATTTATTCATCAAATCTGTCTTCATTCTTCCTTGCCGTTGTTATGATATCCTGAGTTTGGTTCAGGATGGTGAAAAATAGTTCAGTCCCTACTTAGTCATTTTATCTTCAGAGGAATAAGTTGTTTGTTTGCTTGTGTGTGTGTGTGTGTGCTTTATAAAGAAGGCTCTGTATCTTGATAGCACTGATGGCAGGTGACAATCATATGGACTTAAAGCCTCAAGGCAGGCTATCCCTCAAGAGCTTCCTACATCAACTTACTTGCGAATCAGAATTCCAAGAGAGTTTAGGGATGTGTTTGTACAGAATGGGGGCTACGAAATAAACCCAAGGGCAATGATGTATCTAATTCATCTAATAATGAAATAAACCCAAGGGCAATGATGTATCTAATACATCTAATGATGTATCTAATGATGCGTCTCTAGATAGAAATGATGCAAAGATAGAAATGAGGCAAAAATGAGGAAAACAGAAGAGCTTGAAAAGAAAAATATGAAAGATGCGGCTAAATCAGGATGAGTAATTAATTATTGATCACAATTATTGATGATCATTTTCATCATCTATACCCATGTTATCAATTATAACGCTGTACTGACTCCTAATCTCTCCCATATCAAGGGTATTTGCAACAGGTTTGTGGATTTTCATTTTTAGGAGCTGGGCTTAGTCAACAGAAGTTTAGGTAAGAACTGTAAGCAAGAAAGAAGCCCTGTTCAAATCTATTCCCAAAAACTATCAAAATCATCCATTTACGATCAAGTCAGAATGTCAATCATTGTCACAGCTTTCTGTTATCTGACTTACTTTCCCTGTATCCTTACTTTTAGAAACTGCCCCTCTCAGATTCCCTTTGAGGGGAATTGTAGGGGAGTGTTGACAATACCTGTGTCTCATTCCAGTCTAGGAAAGTATGGTAGTACAAAAATCAGGAATTACATGCAGTACCTTTTCCACCAGAAGAGTAGAAAGGGACAGCAAAAAAGAACCAGAGGCCATTTTTAGAGATTGGATTTGGATGCTAGGTGAGGAAGAGTTTCTTTCCTTACAAGATCACATGAGGTTAATGACCATTAAGCCAGGATCTTACTCTTTCAGAAAAAGAGGAGGGAGATGATCAGAGAATGGAGCAATCAAAGGAAGGAGAGAAGGGGAAGAATTAATTCTGTATTTTTGATAAATATAAATAGAGTCCCTAGATCCATCTATTCTGAAATCTGGAGTTTATCTAATAAATTCCTTTTTTTATAAAAATTTTTGAGTTGGGTTTTTTCACTTGGAAACAAAGGTCCTGTGTGTGGCTAATATATTAGTCTTTCTTGTTATGTTGTATTTCAGCCCTTTCTCTGATAAAGTATAAACTTGGTTTGCCCCTCTGAGTGTTATTAACCTAAGGCAGTTCACATTTAAGTGAAAAGATAGCTGACTGAGTGTGTGTGTGTGCGCGTGTGCACACTCATGCACTTCTGAATAGCATTTAGCCTTTAATCAGAAAGCCCCTGTGTAACCTAACTTAAATGGCTTAACTGCTCTGAGTCACTAATCTTCCACATTGCCAAAATAACGATATAAATATATCTAAATATAGATCTGTGGTCAGTGACTCAGATGTCTGCACAAAATAAAAAAGTAAAAAACTTCAGAAACTTCACAACAGATTAACTTTTAGATAATTTCTAGGTTACTGGCCACTCCAAAATTTCTAACAACTTGAATCCTTTCACCATCTCTCTCAGTTTTGTTTGTGATCATGCTCTGAAGCACTGCAAAAATGTGAAATGATTTCGGAACCATCTATGGTAAGTGTATATGTATATGTATTTGTCCTGGAAGGCAGGAAGACTGCCCATCTGTCTGGCCCCCTTATTTTAAAAATGAAAATACAAGTCTGTTAAAGATAAAGGGTTTTACAGAAAAGTGGAGAGTGGCTAGAAGAAGAATGCAGAACTTTTCCGAAGGCAGGAAGCAATGTCCTCATGCTGGGGAGGAGAAAGAACTCCAGATTCCTGGGCAGGTGAGGGTAGGAGGTGCTGAGACAGCTCCTAGACAGGCTCCAGAGAAGAAGAGATGAGAGCATTACCAGGGTAATACCACCAGCACCAGGGACCTAGCCTCATCCAAGTCTCTCATCCCCCAGAAGGAATCAGTAAGGAGAGTGCCCCCTACAGGCATGGACAATGAAGATGTCAGCAGCCAGTATGCAGGAAGAGGGGGGTTCTGCCTCCCTTTTCTGGACAGTACCTATACCTCCAGATGCTAGACTAGTTCTGTGGGTGGAAGAGGCCCCATAAGGACTGAAACTGAGTTTCGGTCTAGTCCAGCTAGATGACACATGGGGCTAAATTATGTTGATTTAAATGAATGAAAGTAATCTTTCTTGCATTTCTGAGCTAATAGGCTACCATGCACAGCCATTTTGAGTACTGTGTAATTTCTGCAGTCCCAACCTTTGATAATTAGCAATCTATGTATGACCATCATTGTGTCACTTGCGTCACCGTAGATGTCTACTGTAGACCAAGAAATACCCACAATCAGTTCAGTTCAGTTCAGTCTCTCATTCGTGTCCGACTCTTTGCGACCCCATGAATCGCAGTATGCCAGGCCTCCCTGTCCATCACCAACTCCTGGAGTTCACTCAGACTCACGTCCATCGAGTCAGTGATGCCATCCAGCCATCTCATCCTCTGTTGTCCCCTTCTCCTCCTGCCCACAATCCCTCCCAGCATCAGAGTCTTTTCCAGTGAGTCAACTCTTCGCATGAGGTGGCCAAAGTACTGGAGTTTCAGCTTTAGCATCATTCCTTCCAAAGAAATCCCAGGACTGATCTCCTTCAGAATGGACTGGTTGGATCTTCTTGCAGTCCAAGGGACTCTCAAGAGTCTTCTCCAACACCACAGTTCAAAAGCATCAATTCTTCAGCACTCAGCCTTCCTCCAGTCCAACTCTCACATCCATACATGACCACTGGAAAAACCATAGCCTTGACTAGATGGACCTTAGTCGGCAAAGTAATGTCTCTGCTTTTGAATATGCTATCTAGGTTGGTCACAACTTTTCTTCCAAGGAGTAAGCGTCTTTTAATTTCATGGCTGCAATCACCATCTGCAGTGATTTTGGAGCCCCCAAAAGAAAGTCTGACACTGTTTCCACTGTTTCCCCATCTATTTCCCATGGAGTGATGGGACCATATGCCATGATCTTTGTTTTCTGAATGTTGAGCTTTAAGCCAACTTTTTCACTCTCCTCTTTCACTTTCATCAAGAGGCTTTTTAGTTCCTCTTCACTTTCTGCCATAAGGGTGGTGTCATCTGCATGTCTGAGGTTATTGATATTTCTCCCGGCAATCTTGATTCCAGCTTGTGTTTCTTCCAGTCCAGCATTTCTCATGATGTACTCTGCATATAAGTTAAATAAGCAGGGTGACAATATACAGCCTTGACGTACTCCTTTTCCTATTTGGAACCAGTCTGTTGTTCCATGTCCAGTTCTAACTGTTGCTTCCTGACCTGCATACATATCTCTCAAGAGGCAGATCAGATGGTCTGGTATTCCCATCTCTTTCAGAATTTTCCACAGTTTATTGTGATCCACACAGTCACCAATGCCTAATAACAGCCTAGGAAATTACGGTATTCCAAAAATTAGGAATTAAATGTGCATATTTTATTGCACCTTTCCATTAAAGGATCAAAGACATGAATGAAAGAAAAACTGGTTTTTCAAATTTAAATTATGTTTAGGTATGCATGACAGGACCCATTTCCCATAAGCCTTGCCAACACTTGAAATTTGGGGACTATTTAATATTTACTGACATCTGCCAGTTGATTAAGTGTTACCACTTCTAGAAAGGATTTTTTTGGCCCTTACAGTCTGAGTCTGGGCAAACAATTAAAGGCTGTGTGAGGGTAGAAAAGGGAGATACCTTGATAGAGGAGTTGGAAGAATTATTTTCTCCTGAGGCCTCCTACCTCCAACGGCAGGACAAGTGTCAATCAAATCCTCACTAGATACTGGCACAGGACACAGTGTTGATTTATTTCTCTTTGGTGAATGTGATGACTTTGACCTGTCCCAGGATGGGAAGTGCCAGCCTCTCCTGCTTATCAGTCTTTCCTGAAGGCTCAGGATTTACTGCGATGTGCTTCTGGTTTAATGCTTATTTAATAAGAAAACTGTTTTATTTCTCTACCATTTTTGTAGACAAAACTTCTGGATTTGTAATTTTAATTCTTAATTATATTTCTTTTGACACACTTCACATTGTAGTCAGTGATTGCCACTTTGAAAAGATGTGTTAGAAGTGGGGAAAGATGTCCTTAGTCACATTTTTCTCTATGGATATACATGAAGTGGTTTTATGAGCCAGAGGAAAGTATCCCTGTGCTCCCCCCATTCTATCTCCTACCTTTCCTTTGTCTGCACGTTGAGGAGGGGCTGTCTGTTAGACATGCCTCACATTTCATAAAAGGGACTCTTCAAGGTTGATGATAACTAGAGAGGGTAGAGCTCACAAACCAGGACATCTTTAGAAAGACATAAACTGTTGAGTTTATCTACTTACTCTTGAGTAATGAGGAGCCATGGGAAACTCTTGAACACATGCTGTGTCATAAGTGCATGAGGCTTGCTGGCCTCCTTCTGCCTGAGTTTCACACAGCTTCCATCTTAATAGGATTTCCAAGCTGCATTCTAGTCGCTTCCAACTCCTTGGGAGAAGAAGGACTGTCATGTCTGCTTTTCAAGGCCCAGTCATGTGGCTCTTTTTTGGACCCATTCATTTCCTATTCAATACACTATTTGTTACTTGAAAGCAATACAGCATAATATGCATCCTTGAATTGCTGCTATAATTTAAACCCTGATCTGGTAACCTCAGGATGGGGACTTTGTGTTCTCACATGTAAATGCTATTAATGATGATAGTTTTTCATTGAACCACCCCTATAGTAATGAAAATAAAAGTAAACAAATGGGACCTAGTCAAACTTAAAATCTTCTTCACAGCAAAGAAAACTATAAACAAGATGAAAATACAATCCTTAGAATAGGAAAAAATATTTGAGAACTAAGCAACTGACAAGGGGTTAAACTCTAAAATATATAAACAGTTCGTGCAACTCAATATCAAAACAGCAAACAACCCAATCAAAAAATGGGCAGAAGACCTAAACAGACGTTTCTCTAAAGAAGACATACAGGTGGTGAAGAGGCACATGAAAAGATGTTCAGCATCACTAATTATTAGAAAAATGCAAATCAAAACTACAATGAGATATCACCTCACACCAGTCAGAATGGCCATTATTAAAATCTACAAACAATAAATGCTGGTTCCTGACCCAGGTGGCACAGTGGTAAAGAACCTGCCTGCCAATGCAGGAGATGCGGATTTGATCCCTGGATCAGGAAGATCCCCTGGAGAAGGGCATGGCAACCCACTCCAGTGTTCTTGCCTGGGAAATCCCATGGACAGAGGAGCCTGGTAGGGAGGGGGTCACAAAGAGTCGGACATGACTGAGTGATTGAGCATGCACACTGATACTTTCAGTGGGAATGTAATAATTGATATGGCCACCATGGGGAACAATAATGGAGGCTCCCTGGAGAAGGCAATGGCAACCCACTCCAGTACTCTTGCCTGGAGAATCCCATGGAGGGAGGAGCCTGGTGGGCTACAGTCCATGGGGTCGCAAAGAGTGGGACACGACTGAGCAACTTTACTTTCACTTTCACTTAAAAAGCTAAAAATAGAACTACCATATGACCCAGCAATCCCACTACTGGGCTTATTTGCTGAGAAAAACCATAATTCTAAAAGACACATATACCCCAACATTCACTGTAGAACTGTTTACAATAGCCAGGACACGGACGCAGCCTAAATGTCCATTGGCTGATGAATGGATAAAGAAGATGTGGTACATATATACGATGGAATTTTATGTCTCCATATAAAGGAACAAACTGGGGTCATTTGAAGTGATGTGGATGGACCTAGAGTCTGTCACACAGAGCGAAGTTAGTGAGAAAGAGAAAAGCAAATGTCTTACATCCATGCATATATGTGAAATCTATAAAACTGGAACAGATGAACCTATTTTCAGGCCTGGAATAGAGGTACAGACATAAAAAACAGACATGTGAACATAGGAGGGGAAGGAGAGAATAGGATGAAATAGGCGATTAGAACTGATATGTAGACACTACCATGTGTAGAACAGATAACTATGGGAACATGCTGTGTAACACAGGGACCTCACCCCAGTGCTCTGTGATGGCCTAGAGGGACGGGATGAGAGAGGAAATTGCAGGGAAGGTCCAAAAGGGAGTACATATATGTCTACATATAGCTGATCACTTCACTGTACAGCATAAACTAACACAATATTGTAAAGCAGTTGTACTCCAATAAGAAAAAACATTGTCAGAAATAATTCTTTAGAAAATATTTGCAGTAGGTACATTTTTAAAGAAGTAAATATTCATATTGATTGTGTTATTTATTTTTAGTTGTCTTCAATATCATTTTATTTTATAGACAATATTGGTAGCTCAGACGGTAAAGAATCTACCTGCAATGAGGGAGACCCAGGTTTGACCCCTGGGTCAGGAAGATCCCCTGGAGAAGGGAATGGATACCCACTCCAGTATTCTTGCCTGAAGAATTCCATGGACAGAAGAGCCTGGCAGGCTACAGTCCATAAGGTCACACAGAGCCAGACATGACTGAGCACTCACACACACACACACACACACACATTCAGTAGACACCACTCTCATTGACAGTTCAGTTCAGTTCAGTCGCTCAGTCGTGTCTGACTCTTTGCGACCCCATGAATCGCAGCACAACAGGCCTCCCTGTCCATCACCAACTCCCGGAGTTCACCAAACTCATGTGCATCGAGTCGGTGATGCCATCCAGCCAGCTTATCCTCTGTTGTCCCCTTCTCCTCCTGCCCCTAATCCCTCCCAGCATCAGAGTCTTTTCCAATGAGTCTCTTTTAGGATGGACTGGTTGGATCTCCTTGCAGTTCAAGGGACTCTCAAGACACTTGCTCAAATGCATGGTGGAGGTTTCCATGGTTGTCATTTCTGCTAGGGGGAAAGAACAGTATGGTAACACCCACATACTGCAAGCTGTATGACTAACACTTTCACTTTTTTTCACATCTTAATCATTTAGTAAGTTTTCCTTCTTTCCTTTGTTATTCTGTAATTACCAGTCAACAGATTTCTTGAGTGTTCTAGGACCAGAAGTCTTCATTTTCTTTAAATCTTCTAGAAAAGTGAAATGGCCCACAAGAGGCCAAGACGAATGCACTGGCCTCTGTCTGCTACCTGACACATAATTAGCTGGGTCTACAACTCTAGAAAGTTCCACGGGTACAGAGATTCCACAAAGGTGACCCATAACAGGGGCTCTACTCTGTTTTAAAAAATGCTTTTACTCTGGGAATTTAAAGCCAGGATCCCAGGTCACTGACAAACATCTGCTGTTCGGTGATAGTACTATCTGGTATTTCAGCTCCTTGCTATATTATAGAAGCTCTTTGTAGCTGCCTTCTCAAATTAATTATTCTATAACAACTTGTTTTCTGGAAGCACAGGCCAAATAGCACAGTTTCGCTGAAAGCTCTTAATTCGATACTTTGCCCCGTGTTGAATGGGCATTTCGAAGTCTTCCCCTGGTCATGGTCTGAAGTGTTTCAAGCCATCGTATTTGGAGGAATGTGGGACGGAGGGAAATGCATACTAATACCTGGAGCAAGTGGCTTGGGAAAACATGTGTTTATCTACATTTCACAAGCTTATGAACATGCATGGCCTAATTTAAACAATTTATTTAGAAGGATGATTATGATAATACAGGCTGAGCTGTATCTGTCATAGGAGCGTAAAAAGTACTTCCTAGAGTAGTGATTGTTTTTAATATAGCTATACCACCCCACTCAATTACCAGCTTCTTCAATGATTGATCCCACCATTCAGTTTATAGCAGGGCCACAAAGTTCCATGCCGTGGAAGCAGCTGAGTCTGGGTGATACAATGAAATGAGCACTGGACGGAGTCATTAACGAACCAAGGGAGGTTCAGTAAGTCACTTGGTCACTCTAGGTCTGTTTTCTCATTGGTTCATAAACTACCTGACCTATCACACCCCAGGCTGTGGTGAAGCTCAAATGAGAAAAGAGTATCGAGACATAGTGCAATCAGAAATGAGTGATATGCAAATATTCCAAATTTCATCCCTTTGTCTTTTTTTTTACAGATCAGATTCTAATGAAGTAAAGTGCCTGTTGCTGCAACTCTGGAGCAAGATGCTTAACCTGTAAGTCTGTGGTTTGGGGACCAATTGTCTCATCCCACACCAAACTCTGTTCAGAATACTGTACACTTGGTTTCAGCATTTGGCTACGCAATGGCAGTACGACTTGGCACAATGATTCTTCACCTTGGTGGTGTGTTAGAACTACATAGGATTCTTTTTTCTAATTGATGTATAGTTAATTTACAATGTTGTGTTCATTTCTGGTGTACAGAAAATTGATTCAGTTATAAATATGCGTGCATGTTTGTTCAGGCACTTCAGCCATGTCTGACTCTTTGTGATCCTATGGACTCTAGCCCACCAGGCTCCTCTGTCCATGGGATTCTCCAGGCAAGAATACTGGAGTGGGTTGCCATGCCCTCCTCCAGGGAATCTTCCCAATCCAGGGATCAAAACCACATCTCCTGCATTGCAGGTGGATTTTTTACCACTATCACCATCTGGGAAGCCTGTGTGTGTGTGTGTGTGTGTGTGTGTGTGTGTGTGTGTATACATATATATATTCTTTTCTAATATGGTTTATTACAAGACAGTAAATATAGTTCCCTGTGCTATACAGTAGTACCTTCTTGTTTATCTATTTTATACATAGTAAAAGTGAAAATCGCTCAGTCATGTCTGACTCTTGCAACCCCATGGACTGGAGTGGGTAGCCTTTCCCTTCTCCAGGGAATCTTCCCAACCCAAGGATCAAACCCAGGCCTCCAGCATCGCAGGTGAATTCTTTACCAGCTGAGCCACAAGAAAAGCCCAAGAATACTGGAGTGAGTAGCCTATCCCTTCTCCAATGTATCTTTCCATCCTGGGAATTGAACCAGGGGCTGGATGGCATCACCAACTCAATGGACATGGGTTTGCATGAACTCCAGGAGTTGGTGATGGACAGGGAGGCCTGGCATGCTGCAGTTCATGGGGTCGCAAAGAGTCGGACATGACTGAGCAACTGAACTGAACTGAACTCCTGCATTGCAGGCGGATTCTTTACCAATTGAGCTGTATAGTAGTATCTGCTAATCCCAAACTCCTAATTTATGCTCCTGTCTGTGAGTCTGTTTGTTTTGTAAATAAGTTCATTTGTATCATATTTGAGGTTCAATATATGAATGATAATCATATAATATTTGTGTTTCTCTGATTTACTTCACTTAGTATTATAATCTCTAGGTCCATCCATGTTGCTGCAAATGACATTATTTGATTTTTTTTTTTGTCCAAGTAGTATTCCATTGTGTGTATATATTAATAGCACATCTTCTTTATTCATTTTCTGATGGGCATTTGTCGCCCAGGATTCTTTAAATATGCCACACCCAGGCCTCAAATAATCAGAATTTCTGATGGCATAGCCCAGGCATCTGTATATTTTTAAGTACATCAGTTGATTCAAATGCACAGAGAATGAGAACCATTTATTCGGAGAAAAGAGCAACAAGCTGGAGTCAGATATACATGGCTGCACCAATCTACTGACAATGTGACTTTGAATTGAGAGCTCTGAACCTCAGTTTATAACGTGTAGAATGGGAAGGGAGGATTGACAATTTTCAGAGTTTTGTGAGGGTATAGGATCCCTTATATGAATTGCTCAGCTCAGTAGTTTTTAGCTGTTGTTATTATATACTGACTTTTATTTTGTACTCTTTTCCTGAGTGTGATTACAGGGGATTGTGAGGGTCCACATCTGAAACATAAACTTTTTGAGGACAAAGACTGCTGTTTACTTTTCCTCTCAATCCCTTAAGCTCCTAGCATAGCACTGAGCATATAGTAAAGAGGTATAACAACTATAATATCTATTCTGATTAATTTATTGACAGGAAACTCAAAATCATCTGTCAAATATATTTTAAAAAATCAGAATTGCATTCTAGCAACTCACTTCAGCTTTTGATAAAATCCATAGGCATTTGATCATCTAAGCCACAAAACCTTTTCTATAATCAAACAATGAGTGCATGAGTTTAGTTTTTACATTTAGAGGATTGTCAGGTTTGTCCCAAAGTATTTCATTTGACACAAGGCCACAGGAAGAAAGTTGCATCTGTTGTGAAGGCAGGAGCTGGCTTTTGTTTCTGAAAGAACTAATGTAGGTATCATGCTCTAGAGACTGGGACAATTGGAAGGCAGTCAGTATAGCCCAGGTGTTTGGATGCATGAACCTAGGAATTGATGCGGCTTGTGAAGATGGGATGGACAGAGACCCTGGGAAAAAGGTGGGGAACCAGAGTATATTCATTACTATGTCAAAGCAGAAAGGAGCTATTTACGCATCCTTTCTGGCTTAAGCTCAGATTGTCTTTCTTAGATGTAGAGCAGAGGTCACACTCTCTCAGCTAAATATGGTCCATCACATCACCACAGGAGCATCCCTGCTACTCTCTACACTAGGTTGGGCAGCAGGCATGAGGTTGAGTAGACCAGCAGTCTGTAGACATGTTCTGTGCAGCCAATGTTTTCAGGTCACACGGTGTTTTAAAACATAACACAACTAGCAAGGTGCTACTCTGGATTGTAACAGAATTCAGCACCATCATCACCTTCTGTGCCGTTTGCCTACCCCTGTATGATTCTGAGTTTGCAAACTCAAGTTAAACCCTGTTGATAACCACAGAGAACAGCTGTTGTTTCTTTCAAGTGTTGTCAATAAAATGCTCTTCATTTTCTTGCGTATCCAAGTTTCATTCCAGTGTTCTTTAAGATTCTCCCCACCCCATCCCCTCAAGGTAATGGTGATTCAGACCTGTGAGAATAGAGATATGGTTCTTATTCTGAATCATTCATTACAGGGCCTCCAGGGAGCTCTGGAATATGTGCCATGGGTATGCCTGGGATTTGGGGATCTGGGGTGTTGTACCGAAGCATATGGTTGAAAGAAGTCAGCTACAAACTGGAGGTCAAGGAAGACTAAGGACCCAGAGACGTGGCTTACGATACATCAAGTCAAAATTCAAGTGCTGTGAGCACCAAGATGTGGACCACAACGGGAGGCAAGGTCTGCCTCCCTCAGAAGACTCCAATGTACCATCCTCTCTTGTAAGGTTGATCATGGGCATGAAACAGTGTATGTGACAGTGTATGTATTGATACGTGTTTTATCTAGAAAAGAACGACTATCACCAGCTCAAATATCAGATATATTTCTAGTTCTAAAAGTTGCCTCTCTCTACATTTTCTCTCAGGTCTCACAAAAAGCACCTTTGTTGAAGTAATTAGCCAAATAACTCAGCCTGATATGGGAAAAAATATGGAAGGTCATTTTGAAAGAGATGACTCTCTGGGCTGTTGTCTTTTTACTTACTGGATCTTCATTAATACATTATTACCCTGTAACTATTTTCATAATGGGTTTTAAAATTTTGATTTTTGCTCATGACTTTTATAGCATGAAATCCATGGTTGCAATGCCACAGTTTTGTCCTTTTTGCATTCCTTTCCCATTTTTTCCCAAATGTACCATATATTGCATTGTGCCTGCAATATAATACAGTTGTGACTATGCCATATAATGTCATAAAATTTTTCTTTTAGAAAAGTACTGTTTTTATGTTGATGAAGACAATATTTTTCTATGGCAAAATTATCTTTTATTAACATTAAAATAATATTAGCATAATATGCATATATATTTGCATAAAATTCATTTATACTAACCTAACATTCCATTGCATTTACCTAAGATAAATTACCTAAAACGGGTTAAATACATTCATGCACATTTCAGTTGTTTCCAATTGTTTGGTTTTGTTAAAAGGCTTTGTGTGCGCGCGCACGCTCAGTTATGTCCAACTCTTTGTGACCTCATGGACTGTAGCCCGCCAAGCTCCTCTGTCCATGGGATTTTCCAGGCAAGAATACTGGAGTGGGTTTATATCTTCTACTCCAGGCACTTCTACTGCCATCTTCCTGACCCAGGGAAAACCCACATCTCCTGGGTTAACAGGAGGATTCTTTACCGCTGTGCCACCTGGGAAACCCAAAAGGCTTATTACTTCTTTATAATTATAGCCATCCTTTGGTATCAGCAGAGAATTGGTTCCAGGACCCCCATAGATACCAAAATCTGTGGATATTATGATGTTACACAGTAGACCTTGCATACTCAGGGCTGAGGAATCTGGATACAGGAAACAGCTGACTTAGAATACATCCCACAAGTTGGATTACTGAATCAATGATTTTGAATATGAAACAAGACTTGTTAAGTTTATAAAGAATTTCCCTCTTAAGTTTCAGAATTTAATATTCAAACTTTCCAGTAAAGTAGGCAAAGCACAAATTATTTCACCCATTTTACAGGCAGAAATACTGAGCCAAAGAGATATTTAATGACTTGCTCAAAACAGATGAATCACAGTGGCAGAATAAGGCCTGAAACAAAAGTCTTCTAATTTTTGGCTTTTCCTTCTAAACAAGAGACATCAGGAGACTTTTTGTTGGGCTTTATTTTTTAATTGTCATTATTGTTTCCCAAATTTATAATTTTTCTTTCTTTTGTTATATTTTAGAGGAAAGGTAGCAAGGAAGGAGAGAAGGCAACTTTTGTTTAGTAGAGCTCAGTAATAATAAAATTTAAAAGAAGATAATGAAGAAATTTATGTTGTGTTGTTCAGTTGCTCAGTCCTATCTGACTCTTTGTGACCCATGGACTGCAGCACGCTAGGCTTCCTTGTTCATCACCAGTTCCCGGAGCTTGCTGAAACTCATGTCTAGTGAGTCAGTGATGCCATCCAACCATCTCATGCTTTGTCACCCCCTTCTCCTCCTGCCCTCAGTCTTTTCCAGCATCAGGGTCTTTTCCAATGAGCCAGCTCTTCCCATCAGGTAGCCAAAGGATTGGAGCTTCAGCATCAGCATCAGTCCTTCCAATGAATATTCAGGATTGATTTTCTTTAGGATGGACTGGTTTGATCCCTTTGCAGTCCAAGGGACTCTCAAGAGTCTTCTCCAGCACTAATAACTGAGCCCTTTAATATTCCAGACTGGAGAAGGGACTGGCTACACAATCCACTGTTCATGCCAGGGAGAATCCTATGGACAGAGGAGCCTGGTGGGCTACAGTCCTTAGGGTCCCAAAGAGTTGCACAGGATTGAGCGACTAACACACTTCAATTTTCCAGGCACAGCGCTAAGTGATTTACATCAGTGGTGTGTGCTGGGGCAGCAAACTGATTGTATGGAAATCTTCCCACCTTGAAATGGCCCTGGCAGAAGCACTTACACCATGGAAATCATGCTGACCTTTCCATCTCAACTGGAAAAGCTGGTTGTTGAGCATTCACTGGCATATCCCATGAAATGAATTGTTTCATTTAATTGCTCCAAACAAGCCTATTTTACAATGGTAATCCTCCTTCTCAGGTGAAAAGACTGAGGCCAGGGGGGTAAATAATTTCCTGGCATTAAACAGCTATGCAATAGCAGATTTGGAATCTACACCAGGCAGTCTGATTCCAAAAATTAAACACTTAACCACCAAACAACACTGTTTCCTATTCATCCAAACAAATACAGTTAGAAAATATTCTGAGATGATTGGGGGCAGATTCTAGGATGTAGATTTTGATTTTGCTCTATTTTCCAAACTCAAGTGGATGATAACAGTACAACTGTAACCCTTTGAGACTGGTTGATGGTAAAAACAAAAAATAAAAACCAAAAAGAGTCTCCGCTTTTCATGAATGAGTCATATGTTCCAAGGGCAGAGTATCTTGCCCAAGGTGACTAAACAAGTCAATAGCCCACACAGCCAACTCAGTCCATTAGCCTCCGCTGATTCCCACAATGAGTGAGCTAAAAGCCTCAGGCTTGTGACAATGAAGATGGATGATCAGCCTATTTCAGCAGTGAAATGCCATGTAACTTGACTGTGGTATCTAGTATTGAACAACCATAATTTCCTTTATGTAAATCATTCCCTATTCCCTTAAAGATAGTAGACTTTCTTGTTAATATTGTTTTTCTTCATGCATGCCAGCTATGTGAGAACTAGTTATTCAATGGCTTTTCTTTGCATAATTATTCTACTTTGCTCTTACTCTAGATGATTTACATAAAATCAGCTTATTACTTTGCAGATGTAGAGAAATCAAGATGAAAGCCAACAATGGATTATAGCAGCTAATAAAAGGAAGTTATTTCAGGCAGTTATTTACAGTGTAAAACCAAATACATTTGGTATGTCAACTGCAGGCAAAAACAAAAACAAAAAGACCCCAGTATTTCTAGGGGCTTAGAAACTACCTATCATTCATATGAGCTGCATAATTGGTCTCTGTTACTTAGAAAACTGAGATTTGGAGAAGAGTTTATTAACTATAAATAAGAATTGCCATTGAAATAACTTCTATAAAATGAATGTAAGTAAAATTACTCAATATTTATAAACCATTTTACAGCTTTGGAATACAACTTTAGAGAGAGAATAGTACTCAAGGTCATACAGCTCTCCAGTCAAGACAGAACTCAGGCTTTCTTACCTGAGGGCCAGTTCATTTTTCATTCTACCAGTACCACTTTGTATCTCTGGATTCAGGAGTCACATTTAAGGTGCATAAAATAGACATTCAGTTGCCAAATCAATGATCTTTAAGAGATGGGCATACTTATCATTGGATTTTTTCTTATTTACTCTCATTGGCTTCAAGGGACACATTTCACTGAAATATTCTCAGATACATGACTTGGTATGAAACAGAGATCGTTAACCCAACTCCTACTCAACATCTCCTAAATTTCTCTGACAAATTTTCACCAGTCACTTACTTAATGTTTTTGCAGGTAAATTGTTTAACTCTATCTTTGGGAAAGTGTCTAAGACACATTTTCTTAATGTGAGTCAAAATTGGTCTTTGACCTCAGTTTAGGACAGTCTTCTGAAGTTACACAAAGATATATATATAGAAAGAATGATAGATCTAGTGATTTTAACATTCACTCCAGCACTAAAAGTACTACTTGAAAATTCTTCAGCTTTTGAAATTCCTTTATGTAATCCCTGTTACAGATTTTTTTTTCCTTAAGTAAATGCTTTTCTTTCTATAGAATCCAAAGGATAATTGTATGATATGGAGTCCAGGTTCTTCACTAGACCAGACATCTTTAGTTCGTCACTTAATTAGTCGATAAAATAAAGGACTTCAGAATTCTTTATGATGTATCAAACCACAACTCCATCTAAAATATTAGCTCTTAGTGGAGAAAGCAGCCGGGCAAGTTTCAGTGGTGAGAGGATAGAGACTTATTTTAGGTAATCTGTTTTGGGAAGATGATTGCTGGGAACATGTGTTTCACCTTGTGGTTGTGGTGATATTTTTTAGTGGAGAGAGAATGGAAAATTGGTCAAAAATATGGAATACGTGTGAAATGAGCAATTGAGAACTCTGGCAGACAGACTTGGGCAGTATCAGTAAGTAAAGGAATCACTTTACTTTAAAAAGTAAAGGGTTTCAAGTAGAACAAAATAAATGAATTTAAGAAGTGTAGAAAAAAATCTGTACGGGTCAAGATACTATAGGAACATACAACATAGAAAAATGTTACAGAATTCCTGCACCGGGGTCATCAAAGAGTGGTACAGATTAAGTAGTCATAGATTTTGATTTATCAGCTGAACTACTTTTCTTCTCCATGACTGTCAGAGACTCCCTACCTCTGAAAATAATAGTGTAATGATCAAAACCATGTGAATATATAACAACAGAAAGCATGCGCTGATAAAGTCCAAATCTCAGTATGCTTCCTTGGAGAAATATGTTGAGAGAGTTTGCGAAGGATTCCTGCAGTAGAAAAAGGAAGTAATAACACAGTGGGAAGATTTTGGTTTGTGATAAATTCATTGCTGTGAGCTTTGTTAGGGAACTTCTTGGACATTGCAGATCTGTTGTATCTTTCATAGATTTTCCCTTGTGCTCAGTGTAGATAAAAATAAAATATCTTATGCTCCACATTGTCTCCCCAATCATCTGATTCCACTGCTGTATGGAGAAACTCCCCAGGTGGAGAAGCCTTTTAAATTTGAAGGTCCATAAAAGGGGATGACTAGCAAGAGCAATCTTTTTATCACTGCTAATTTTAAGAACACTTGGACCTGAAATTATTTACCAAGGAGAGGCACCTCAATACTTAGTCTCAGTGCAGGTGATTATATTGGGATAATCCAGTGGAGATTTTTTTTAAGCTGCAGAAAAAGTTACTTAGTTATTCCTCATTCCAAAGGCAAAGTATATAAATTTTCCTGTAAACCCTTCTGAGTTTTCATATCTTCGTGTTTTCATTTAGCTATATTTTGCAGAATGGAGCATATTCTGCACCTACTATTTTGTAACTTACTTTCTCATTTAATATATGATGAATATTTTTCATGCCATTAAATATTCCTTTAAAATTTGATGTTATATGGCCACATTATTTCTGCAATTTTTTTAGTCAGTGTCCTATTATTAGATTTTATGTTGTTTCCTATTGTTCCCAATATATTTGTTCATAAATATTTGTGTGCCTATGACTCATTTGTTAGGATAAATCCCTCTGTGAAGAAATACTGGATAAAACAGAATGAACAGTTTTAGCTTTTAATACTTACTGCCAAATGGCTATTTCCATGGTCTATTGCCAAGACTGAGTATTAACATTTTTTAAAAATGGAAATTTGATAGGTCAAGCACAACATTTCATATGGTTTTTCTCTGATTAATAGTGAGGATGATTATATAATTTGTCCATTTGGACATTTTCTAAGCTGCTCATTCATGCTCCATAGAATAATAATAATTTGTCACTTGGCTAGAGCACTCAGACATCACTGACTCCTGTGTTTCTCTCGAATCAGTAGTGAGACTGGTAACTGAAACTTAGGCTGAAAAGAGAAGTCAACCACAGCTCTGATAGTGGCTTGCTACAGTATTTGGGCAAGTTAATTCTTGCCTGTACTCCATTTCCCCATCTGAGAAATAATAACCTAAACCTGTACTCTGTAATCTTATGAGATAGAATGACCCTATCCTACTCTAAGGGCTTCCGTGGTGGCTCAAAGTTAAAGAATTTGCCTGCAATGTGGGAGACAGAGAAAAACAAATTCGATCTCTGGATCAGGAAGATCCCTTGGAGGAGGAAATGGCAACGCACTCCAGTATTCTTCCCTGGGAAATCCCATGGACAGAGCCTGGCACTCTACAGTCCATGGGGTCATAAAGAGCTGGACACAACTGAGTACACACACACACACACACACACACACACACACACACACATATCTTCATCTAAATACTGTATTCTACATCTACAGAAAGAATTTATTTTTATTGAAATTTATTTATTTTAATTGGAGGCTAATTGCTTTACAGTATCATATTGGTTTTGCCATACATCAACATAAGTCCACCATGGGTGTACACGTGTTCCCCATCCTAAACCCCCCTCCCACCTCCCTCCCCATACCATCCCTCTGGTTCATCCCAGTGCACCAGCCCCAAGCATCCAGTATCATGCATCGAACCTGGACTGGTGATTTGTTTCGTATATGATATTATACGTGTTTCAGTGCCATTCTCCCAAAACATCCCACCCTCTCCCTCTCCCTCTGAGTCCAAAAGACTGTTCTATACATCTGTGTCTCTTTTGTTCTCTTGCATACAAGGTTATCATTACCATCTTTCTAAATTCCATATATATGCATTAGTATACTGTATTGGTGTTTTTCTTTCTGGCTTATTTCACTCTGTATAATCGGCTGCAGTTTCATCCACCTCATTAGAACTGATTCAAATATATTCTTTTCAATGGCTGAGTAATAATCCATTGTGTATATGTACCACAGCTTTCTTATCAATTCATCTGCTGATGGACATCTAGGTTGCTTCCATGTCCTGGCTATTATAAACAGTGCTGCAATGAACATTGGGGTACATGTGTCTCTTTCTATTCTGGTTTCCTCGGTGTGTATGTCCAGCAGTGGGATTGCTGGGTCATAAGGCAGTTCTATTTCCAGTTTTTTACAGCATCTCCACACTGTACTCCATAGTGGCTGTACTAGTTTGATTTCCCACCAACAGTGTAAGAGGGTTCCCTTTTCTCCACACCCTCTCCAGCATTTATTGCTTGTAGACTTTTGGAACGCTGCCATTCTGACTAGCATCAAATGGTACCTCATTGTGGTTTTGATGTGCATTTCTCTGATAATGAGTGATGTTGAGCATCTTTTCATGTGTTCATTAGCTATCTGTATTCTTCTTTGGAGAAATGTCTATTTAGTTCTTTGGCCCATTTTTTGATTGGGTCGTTTATTTTTCTGGAATTGAGCTGCAGGATTTGCTTGTATATTTTTGAGATTAGTTGTTTGTCAGTTGCTTCGTTTGCTATTATTTTCTCCCATTCTGAAAGTGGTCTTTTCACCTTACTTAGAGTTTCCTTTGTTGTGCAGAGCTTTTAATTTTAATTAGGTTCCACTTGTTTATTTTTGCTTTTATTTCCAGTATTCTGGGAGGTGGGTCATAAAGGATCCTGCTGTAATTTATGTCGGAGAGTGTTTTGCCTATGTTCTCCTCTAGGAGTTTTACATTTTCTGGTCTTACATTTAGATCTTTAATCCATTTCGAGTTTATTTTTGTGTATGGTGTTAGAAAGTGTTCTAGTTTCATTCTTTTACAAGTGGTTGACCAATTTTCCCAGCACCACTTGTTAAAGAGATTGTCTTTTCTCCATTGTATATTCTTGCCTCCTTTGTCAAAGATAAGGTGTCCATAGGTGCGTGGATTTATCTCTGGGCTTTCTATTTTGTTCCATTGACCTATATTTCTGTCTTTGTGCCAATACCATACTGTCTTGATGACTGTGGCTTTGTAGTAGAGCCTGAAGTCAGGCAGGTTGATTCCTCCAGTTCCAATCTTCTTTCTCAAGATTGCTTTGGCTATTCGAGGTTTTTTGTATTTCCATACAAATTGTGAAATTATTTATTCTAGCTTGATGAAAAATACCGTTGGTAGCTTTATATGGATTGCATTGAATCTATAGATTGCTTTGCGTAGTATACTCATTTTCACTGTATTGATTCTTCCAATCCCTGAACATGGTATATTTCTCCATCTATTAGTGTCCTCTTTGATTTCTTTCACCAGTGTTTTATAATATTCTATATGTAGGTCTTTAGTTTCTTTAGGTAGATATATTCCTAAGTATTTTATTCTTTTTGTTGCAATGGTGAATGGAATTGTTTCCTTAATTTCTCTTTTTATTTTTTCATTATTAGTGTTTAGGAATGCAAGGGATTTCTGTGTGTTGGTTTTATATCCTGCAACTTTGCTATATTCATTGATGAGCTCTAGTAATTTTCTGGTGGAGTCTTTAGGGTTTTCTATGTAGAGGATCATGTCATCTGCAAACAGTGAGAGTTTTACTTCTTCTTTTCCAATTTGGATTCCTTTTATTTCTTTTTCTGCTCTGATTGCTGTGGCCAAAACTTCCAGAACTATGTTAAATAGTAGTGGTGAAAGTAGGCACCCTTGTCTTGTTCCTGACTTTAGGGGAAATGCTTTCAATTTTTCACCATTGAGGATAATGTTTGCTGTGGGTTTGTCATATATAGCTTTTATTATGTTGAGGTATGTTCCTCCTATTCTTGCTTTCTGGAGAGTTTTTATCATAAATGGATGTTGAATTTTGTCGAAGGCTTTCTATGCATCTATTGAGATAATCATATGGCTTTTACTTTTAAATTTGTTAATGTGGTGAATTACATTGATTGATTTGCAGATATTGAAGAATCCTTGCATCCCTGGGATAAAGCCCACTTGGTCATGATGTATGATCTTTTTAATGTGTTGTTGGATTCTGATTGCTAGAATTTTGTTAAGGATTTTTGCATCTATGTTCATCAGTGATATTGGCCTGTAATTTTCTTTTCTTTTCTTTTTTTTTTTTTTGGGGGGGGGCATCTTTGTCAGGTTTTGGTATTAGGGTGATGGTGGCCTCATAGAATGAGTTTGGAAGTTTACCTTCCTCTGCAATTTTCTGAAGAGTTTGAGGAGGATAGGTGTTAGCTCTTCTCGAAATTTTTGGTAGTATTCAGATGTGAAGCCATCTGGACCTGGGCTTTTGTTTGCTGGAAGATTTATGGTTACAGTTTCAATTTCCGTGCTTGTGATGGGTCTGTGAAGATTTTCTATTTCTTCCTGGTTCAGTTTTGGAAAGTTGTACTTTTCTAAGAATTTGTCCATTTCTTCCACATTGTCCATTTTACTGGCATATAATTGCTGATAGTAGTCTCATGATCCTTTGTATTTCTGTGTTGTGTGTTGTGATCTCTCCATTTTCCTTTCTAATTTTATTGATTTGATTTTTCTCTCTTTGTTGCTTGATGAGTCTGGCTAACGGTTTGTGAATTTTATTTGTCCTCTCAAAGAACCAGCTTTCGGCTTTGTTGATTTTTGCTATGGTCTCTTTTGTTTCTTTTGCATTTATTTCTGCCCTAATTTTTAAGACTTCTTTCCTTCTACTAACCCTGGGGTTCTTCATTTCTTCCTTTTCTAGTTGCTTTAGGTGTAGAGTTAGGTTATTTATTTGACTTTTTTCTTGTTTGCTGAGGTATGCCTGTGTTGCTATGAACTTTCCTCTTAGCACTGCTTTTACAGTGTCCCACAGGTTTGGGGTTGTTGTGTTTTCATTTTTATTCGTTTCTATGCATATTTTGATTTTTTTTATTTCTTCTGTGGTTTGTTGGTTATTCAGCAGCATGTTGTTCAGCCTCCATATGTTGGATTTTTTAATAGTTTTTCTCCTGTAATTGAGATCTAATCTTACTGCATTGTGGTCAGAAAATATGCTTGGAATGATTTCAATTTTTTTGAATTTACCAAGGCTAGATTTACGGCCCAGGATGTGATCTATCCTGGAGAAGGTTCCGTGTGCACCTGAAAAAAAGGTGAAATTCATTGTTTTGGGGTGAAATGTCCTATAAATATCAATTAGGTCTAAGTGGTCTATTGTATCATTTAAAGTTTGTGTTTCCTTGTTAATTTTCTGTTTAGTTGATCTATCCATAGGTGTGAGTGGGGTATTAAAGTCTCTAACTATTAATGTGTTGTTAATTTCCCCTTTCATACTTGTTAGCATTTGTCTTACATATTGTGGTGCTCCTATGTTGGGTGCATATATATTTATAATTGTTATTTCTTCTTCTTGAATTGATCCTTTGATCATTATATAGTGTCCTTCTTTGTCTCTTTTCACAGCCTTTGTTTTAAAGTCTATTTTATCTGATATGAGTATTGCTACTCCTGCTTTCTTTTGGTCTCTATTTGCATGGAATATCTTTTTCCATCCCTTCACTTTCAGTCTGTAGGTGTCCCTTGTTTTGGAGTGGGTCTCTTGTAGACAACATATATAGGGGTCTTGTTTTTGTATCCATTCAGCCAGTCTTTGTCCTTTGGTTGGGGCATTCAACCCATTTACGTTTAAGGTAATTATTGACAACTATGATCCTGTTGCCATTTACATTACTGTTTGGGGTTCTGGTTTACACACCCTTTTTGTGCTTCCTCTCTAGAGAATATCCTTTAGCATTTGTTGGAGAGCTGGTTTGGTGGTGCTGAATTCTCTCAGCTTTTGCTTGTCTGTAAAGCTTTTGATTTCTCCTTCATATTTGAATGAGATCCTTGCTGGGTACAGTAATCTGGGCTGTAGGTTATTTTCTTTCATCACTTTAAGTATGTCTTGCCATTCCCTCCTGGCCTGAAGAGTTTCTATTGAAAGATCAGCTGTTATCCTTATGGGAATCTCCTTGTGTGTTATTTGTTTTTTTTTCCCTTGCTGCTTTTAATATTTGTTCTTTGTGTTTGATCTTTGTTAATTTGATTAATATATGTCTTGGGGTGTTTCACCTTGGGTTTATCCTGTTTGGGACTCTCTGGGTTTCTCTGACTTGGGTGATTATTTCCTTCCCCACTTTAGGGAAGTTTTCAACTATTATCTCCTCAAGTATTTTCTCATGGTCTTTTTTTGTGTGTGTTCTTCTTCTGGGACTCCTATAATTCAAATGTTGGGGCGTTTAATATTGTCCTGGAGGCCTCTGAGATTGTCCTCATTTCTTTTAATTCATTTTTCTTTTTTCCTCTCTGCTTCATTTATTTCCACCATTCTTTCTTCTACTTCACTAATCCTATCTTCTGCCTCCGTTATTCTACTATTCGTTGCCTCCAGAGTGTTCTTTATCTCATTTATTGCATTATTCATTATATATTGACTCTTTCTTATTTCTTCTAGGTCCTTGTTAAACCTTTCTTGCATCTTCTCAGTCCTTGTCTCCAGGCTATTTATCTGTGATTACATTTTGGTTTCAAGATTTTGGATCATTTTCACTATCATTATTTGGAATTCTTTATCAGGTAGATTCCCTATCTCTTCCTCTTTTGTTTGGTTTGGTGGGCATTTATCCTGTTCCTTTACTTGCTGGGTATTCCTCTGTCTCTTCATCTTGTTTATATTGCTGAGTTTGGGGTGGCTTTTCTGTATTCTGGCAGTTTGTGGAGTTCTGTTTATTGTGGAGTTTCCTCGCTGTGTGTGGGGTTGTACAGGTGGCTTGTCAAGGTTTCTTGGTTAGGGAAGCTTGTGTCGGTGTTCTGGTGGGTGGAGCTGGATTTCTTCTCTCTGGAGTGCAATGAAGTGTCCAGTAATGAGTTATGAGATGTCAGTGGGTTTGGAGTGACTTTGGGCAGCCTGTATATTGAAGCTCAGGGCTGTGTTCTTGTGTTGCTGGAGAATTTGCATGGTATGTCTTGCTCTGGAACTTGTTGGCCCTTGGGTGGTGCTTGGTTTCAGTGTAGGTATGGAGGAGTTTCATGAGCTCCTGTTAATTAATGTTCCCTGGAGTCAGAAGTTCTCTGGTGTCCTCAGGATTTGGACTTAAGCCTCCTGATTCTGGTTTTCAGTCTTATTTTTACAGTAGTCTCAAGACTTTTCCTTCTATACAGTACCATTGATAAAAACATCTAGGTTAAAGATGAAAAGTTTCTCCATAGTGAGGGACACTCAGAGAGGTTCACAGAGTTACATGGAGAAGAGAAGAGGGAGGAGGGAGATAGAGATGACCCAAATGAGATAAGGTGGAATCAAAAAAGGAGAGAGCAAGCTAGCCAGTAATCACTTCCTTATGTGCGCTCCAGAGTCTGGACTGTTCAGAGATGTTCACGGAGTTATACAGAGAAGAGAAGAGGGAGGAAGGAGGCAGAAGTGGCCAGGAGGATAAAAGGGGGGAATCAAAAGGAGAGAGACAGATCCAACCAGTAATCAGTTCCCTAAGTGTTCTCCACTGTCTGGAACACACAGAGATTCACAGAGTTGGGTAGGGAAGAGAAAGGGGAGGAAGGAGACAGAAGCAACCTGGTGGAGAAAAAGGAGAGTCCAAAGGGGGAGAGAGAATTCAAGCCAGTAATCTCACTCCCAAGTAAAAATGAGTACTGAAGATTGGGTTCTTAAAGGTACAAAATTGACAACAAATACCAAAAAGCAAAAATTAAAAATCTAGAGAAGAGGTTGGATTTTAAAAAATACAATATTAAAGAAAAGAAGAAAAAAAATTCACAAAAATTATAAATATATATATATATGAAGTTTACTTTAAAAAAAATAGGGTCTTTTTTGGCAAAGTAATAGTAGGCTATAAAAATGAAAATTAAAGGAGTAATAGAGGACTTAAAATTAAAAAACATTAAAAAAAGAATGATCATAAAAATAGTAAAAATATATCTAGGACTTTCTCTGGTGGTGTTGTGGGCAGTGTGATGTCAGGTCATTTTCGGATAGTTCTTTGGTCCGGCTTATATTTCTCAAGATCTATAGGCCCCTTCCTATGTAGTTGGTACTAACTACAGGGTTTTAATCTTTTGCAACTCTCACTTCCAAGGCCGTTCCCTCTGTTTTAGCTTCTTCTGTTTGCTGGTCTCTTCAGTATCTGATTTCCTCCCTAACACAAAGCGGGCAGTGGTGGACACTTTTTTTAGACTCACTTGTTCAGCCGCGCTGTGGGGAGGGAGAGACGCTGCAAACGATTAACACTGGTGTGTGCTCACAGTGTCTCAGCCACACTGGGCCTGCCCCGACTCATGGCGCATGTGCCCTCCCTGCCCACACTGCTCAGGCTCTAGGTTGCTCCGCAGGGAACCATCTGAGGCTGGCCCTGGGCTGCCTGTGCCTCCCAGGTCTAAGCTGCTCAGGTTCAGGCACTCTGGTAGTCTTCAGAGGCACAGATTCGGTTGGGCCTGCATTTTGTACCCTTCCCAGATCCAAGCAGCTCAGGTGATGAGATGTTTGGCAAGCACGGTCACTGAGACTTATCGCCTCCCCCGTCCCTGCCCCTCAGTTTCCTGGGTGTGCAACCGGCGCATTGTCTCAGGTGGATGTTGACCATCCAGAACCCCAAGAAGTCTTAGTTAGCAAAGAAGCCTGCTTGCAGTTTGGTAGATAATGTCTCTCTAGGGCTGCGATTGCCCCCTTCCGGCTCTGGCTGCCTGTCACCGGAGGGGGATGGTCTGCAGCCGGCTATCTCTGTTGAGTCCTTTGTTCTATGTGTGGGCCTGGTGGTGTCTTAGGTTAGAGCTGTCTTTTCGCGTGGTAGCTATCCCACAGTCTGGTTTGCTAGCCCAAGTTAGTTCGCTCAGATTGCCCTTGGGGCATTCAGGCTTGGTCCTTACTCTAAGTAATGCAGCCCACGCCTCCCTGTCCAGCCCCCGCTTGCTAGTGGCGGGTGCAGGCATCTTCACTGCTTCTCCGCTGAGGGAGTTACCATTGGGCTTGTAATCTGTAGGTTTTAATTATTTATTTATCTTTCCTCCCTGTTATATTGCCCTCTGTGCAAGGCTCGCCACAGAGTCACCAGTGAGAGTGTTTCCTGGTGTTTGGAAACTTCTCTCTTTTTAAGACTCCCTTCCTGGGACAGAGCTCCTTCCCTACCTCTTTTGTCTCTTTTTTTGTCTTTCATATTTTTTCCTACCTCCTTTCAAAGACACTGGGCTGCTTTTCTGGGTGCCTGATGTCCTCTGCCGACATTCAGAAGTTGTTTTGTGGAATTTACTCAGTGTTTAAATGTTCTTTTGATGAATTTGTGGGGGAGAAAGTGATCTCTCGTCCTACTTCTCTGCCATCTTAGGACTGCCCCTTACAGAATAAATTTAGAGAAAATGAGTATATGATCCAGATCTCCTTAAGCCTCAACTGCTTTCACATTCTCATCATGTTTTTTATCCATGGTATCTGGACATTTTTATTTGTCCTCAAAGCTTCCAAAGAAGAAAGAGACTTACGATCCTAGAAAATATAATAGATGCTGAAAAGTTACTGAGAATTTTATACACACCAAGCATTGCACTCAGGACTTCAAATAACACACACCATCTCCTACAACCTCTGAAGATCATTATTTTTTTAGAGGAAGAATGTGAGGCTAAAGAAGTTTTTCATAACCTATCCAAATTCCCATGGTTACTAAATAACAGAACTAGGCCTAAAACCTTGGTTTTCTGATGCCAACCCATACTTGCCGTATTTTGGGATAGAAGCCTGATCAAAAAGCTATAATTTCCCAATGCCAGTATCTAATGCCAGGTTAAAATTCCTTCTGGCTCCTAGGATTTCCCTATGCCATCTTTTTTTCACTGACAAATTGATATGAACTCAAAAAGTGCAAATAACATTTGATATTAGATTAAATTAATATAGTTAGCAGAGTTTATCATTGATTGAAAAAGAAGGCAAGCTGCACAAATGCATCATGATATCAAATTTGATATACAATTCATTATTTTCATTGAAAGTTTGAGACTTGAAACGATGGGCTGCCTTAAAGATGATTTTCAAACTTCTCATCCATGAATATGCAAACTGAGATAGCAATGGAGAAGTAAAAACCAAACCTAGAATTAGAATCTAGATCTTTTGATTCCTAGTCCAGTGCTTTTTCTGTTAAAACATTGTGCAACTTGTGACAAGTGATGAATATTCTTGGATTCAGAATATAACTACATAAGCACAGGAGACATATCACAAAGTGTTCCACTTAGAGATTATAATAGCATCAAATTGAAAATAACCAACATTTCAAACAATAGAACACTTGATTTTAAAAAAAAGAGTACATTAAAAAAAGTACATTAAAAATCCTCCCTGGCCATTCAAAATCATAACACAGAGCTCTGTTTATTGTCCTAGGTAGAGGAGCATGATGTGTTATTTGAGAAAAAAAAAAAGGTGTATTTACAAAATAGCTTGTATAGCATGGCCTGATACACATGAAACTGCACACTTAAATTCATAGATAATATGATTTTTGCTAGATGATGGGATTATGATTATTTTTTTTTACTTTTGTCTGTGTCCTTGATTCAATATCATTTCAATTGCCTCTAAGAATTTGTTATGTGAAACAAAATGCTTTAAAACAAGAAAACAGTTTTTATTCTGTGTATCTTTTAAGATGACCTACACTAGTGCTTTCTCAAACTTAATCACCTGGAAACCTTGATAAAATGCAAATTCTGACTCTACTGACTATTCAGGGTCTGAGTTGGGGCCAGAGTCTGCATTTTTTTTTTTTTTTTTTTTTTTTTTTTTTTTTTTTTTTTTTTTTTTTTTTTTTTTACATGGTTCCATGAATCCACAGAGTCTGCATTTAAACAAGCTCCCAGATGATACCAAAGCTGCTGAATGAAGAACAATCCTTGCATTACAAGGATCTAACAGTTTTTGTTAATTACCCCAGCAGATCTTTTCATCATTCTTTCCGTATGTAGTTTCTGGCAATCCTGGCCTGGAATTGTTTCCCCTTGTTTGTTAGTGCTATAGTGATTTCTAGGTAAAGAGAACTCTGGAGCTTTCTTATTTTTCTTTCAGCTAATAAACATAAACACTGGGGGACATTATTTTAAATTGCTGCACACCCATTATACAACTGAAAATAGTACTCAATATTGCTTCTCCCACCAGATAATTTTTATCTTGATATCCTCAGCTAAGAATGTTCTCTGATTTAATGACACTGGTTGTTTAAACATATGAACAATTGGGGAGTAATTATGATTAAAAAAAGAAAACAGCAATTGACAGGCTGCTCAGCAAGTTAAATTGGGTCATAATATGAATGCTAATTCTCAACACATTTCTTAATGTATGATCATGAAGAAGATTAAAGCATGTTAAGAATGACTGAGTATGAGAATGGCCCAAGATTTCTTTTATGAAAGCAGTGTCAAAATCCTGTACTTTGGAAAAAAGTTGACTGAAATAGTATCTGTTAGAAATAATAATGTTATCAACAGTTATGTAAAATATGGCTGATACTAGCACTATGTTTATCATTCATTGAGTGCTTACTAGGTAGTACTAGGCTGATCAAGTTGATTTGTATGCATTATTTTATTTAATATCTTATTTACAGTTTGTAAAAGTTTAATAAGTGGTCCAGAGTAACATATCTAGTAGGTGTTAATCAATATTTCAATTCATATCTGTGTGATTCCAAACTCCAAATCTTAATCACACTTTAAGACTCATTCAAAGAATTGAGCGTCTGCCGATGTGTATCAGGCATTGTTCTAGGTAACAGGGAACATATACTGAATGAACGGAACAAAAACCATGCCTTCATGGAGCTTACATTCTAGAAAAGAGAAAAGTAAATGTTCTTACAGATTTGTGTGAGATCTTAATCATTTATCTGTATAATCCTGAGTGAGAAATAGAAAAGTTACTTCTCTCCCTCAGCCTTCATTTCTTCAAATATAGAGTATGGATTTTGCACTATTAAGTTTGCTTTAAGCTCTCAAACCTCTATGTCCATGAAATTCAAGTCATTAATTTATCTTTACATTTTCTGCTTCAAATTGTCACTCAGCCATCTTATCCATGCCTCTTAATTCCATGTTTTAATGATGTTTCCTTTTCTAATCATTATTGTTATTGATATTATTATTATCATTATTAATGACTGTGAATGCCAGGTCAGGCTGCTACGAAATAACTTGGCGGCTTTCCACTGCAGTGTTTATGCCAACTGCACTCCACCAAGCCACCTCCTCCTACTTGAGCCAGACTGCTGATCTTGCCTGTGGGCTCTTTGCCATTGTCACAGATGGGATCAATACCCTCGACTGAGGACCTCATGTATGAGATTCAAATGCACTCATTGGAAATTATTATGGGATGCTCTTCAGTCATTGCCATGAAATGAAACTGTATGCATCTGGGTTCCAAAAGTCTTTGAGTCTTAACTCAATCCTCTCCTTTAGGAGTTTCACAACTAATTATTTCCTGTTCCTTATAGGAAAACACTCGGCAGTACTAGAACTAGCGCAAAAGAAATCTGGGTATGGATTTGCCCTCTAACATGTCTGCAGAAAATAGGTGTCAGTTAGGCAGTTCATGCCTCTTGATTTGCTAGTGTTTCTCTCAATCATTCATTCACTTACTCTGATAATAATATATATGATTGCTTAGTGTGTATTAGGTACCCTGGGATTATATTAAACTATGATTAAAATAAGGCCTTCTCTTCCAGGAGCCTTACTTTTGAAAACATGGCTTCTTAGACAGGCAGAATTATGAGACTAACGTTGGATATTTTAGGTAATTTTTGGTAGGAAAAAGTAATACCAAGAATCTAAATGTTTCAGGCACTGATTCATAGAAAAGAATGGAAAGAAAGTCCCAATATTTGTATTTGGTAGCCAAAATATTTTGAAGTGTATAAACATGACTGGTTTATAGGGCAAAGATATAATGACCACTTCCAAAAGTGGAGTAATGATGGGGAGGGGTGTATTACTCCTTTGAATTTGGGAAAACATGTCAGACTGAAATTTCAGAAAAGCAGTAAGTAAAGAAGAGAATGTTACAAATGTTGTATTTTGTGTAGAGTAAGAATTACTTGAATCATCTACTATGGAATTATACACATTTCAAATAGGAACAGTCTACCAATATCAGAGAAATCACTTTGCTGACAAAGGTCCTTATAGTTAAAGCTATGGTTTTTCCAGTAATCATGTATGGATGTGAGAGCTGGACCATAAAGAAGGCTGAGCACCAGAGAACTGATGCTTCCAAATTGTGGTGCTAGAGAAGATTCTTGAGACTACCTTGGACAGCATGGACATCAAACCAGTCAATCCTAAAGGAAATAAGCTGAATATTCATTGGAAGGACTGATGCTGAAGCTGAAGTTCCAATACTTTGACCACCTGATGTAAAGAGCCAACTCACTGGAAAAGACTCTGATGATGGGAACAATTGAGGGCAGGAGGAGAAGAGGATGACAGAGGATGAAGTGGTTGGATAACATCACTGACTCAATGGACACAGTTTGAGCAAACTCCAGAAGATGGTGATGAAGGATAGGGAAGCCTGGCATGCTGCAGTCCATGGGGTCACAAAGAGTCAGACATGACTTAGCAACTGAACCACAACAAATGTCAAGTTTGATTGAATTTCATATATATATTATCATCCCTTTTGAGATTTCCAGTGCCTCCTGGGCACATGTGAGTGCCTAGTCTCTCAGTTGCCTCTGACTCTTTTCCAACCCTATGGACTGTATAGCCCACCAAGCTCCTCTGTCCATGGAATTTTCCAGGCAAGAACCCTAGGGTGGGTTGCCATTTCCTGCTCCAGGGGATCTTCCCAACCCAAGGATTGAGCCCACATCTGCATCTCCTGCATTGGCAGGTGGATTCTTTACCACTGTACCATCTGGGAATCTTGTATCTCACATTAATTTTAGCTAAAAATTCTGGGACAATACAAAAAGCAACTATTTGAGAACCAGGGAAGTTAATAATAAGAAAATTGAGGAATGGAGACAAAACTTTAGGGACAACTGGGAAGAGGTGAGTTTCTCAAGTTTTTCCTCTATTTCCCAGGTTAGCCTAAGGGCTACCTCAGTGCTTAAGTGTGTTGTAAGGGAGCACAGCAAAATCTCTGAGAAAAACTGTCTTTCTGGACAGAGGACCAGGAAAAGGAGCCCCTGTAAATCTTAGAGCATGGGAGAGCTGGGATTAATATTTTTGTTTTCTTTCTCTCTTTTTTCCCTATCACTTGTCCAGAAGCAGCCCTAGAAACAGCAAGAGCTCTGGAAGCAGAATAGTCACCTAATACCCCAAGAGAAAAGCTTATTTCTCTCTATCCACAAGAATTTAGAAAAAGTGACCCTGTGGTTCAAAGAGTGTGGAGAAATCCCATTCTTTTCTCTCCCTTTTCTCTCTCTGCTTTGACTCCAGGGTAACCCCAACCACATGGAACAGTGTAGAAATTAAGGGTGGGTGAAATGCCAAAAATGAGTCCTGTGTTTCTAGTAAGATGATTGGAAAACAAAAGAGATGACTAGGAAACTAGGAGCAAGAGAATGTGAGGGAAATCCCAGAAGAGAAAACTGGAAAAGAGGATCCCCTATTTCTGTCATGAACAAATTCCAGGCTCAACCCCCAAAGTACACATGCTTAGGATAGACTCCAAGGAGCATAGAAAAGGCTTTGAAAACTGAACTGACATTGGAATCTCTACACACGACGTTAAGCAGAACTCATGGCTGACCATAATTGAATTATTTCCTTATAAAACAAATAGGGAGTTCGCTGGTAGTCATTGGGTTAAGACTGAGTCTTTCACTGCCTTGGCCCAGGTTTAATTCCTGGTCAAGAAACTAAAATCCCACAAGTCACAGAGTGCAGCCTAAATAAATAAATAAATAAACAAAATCAGCAGTCTTCAGGTAGACTGATATAATACCAAGAATCTAACATAATATTCACAATGTCCAGAATATAATCCAAAGTACTTTTTAAAGAACCCCCAATATGCTTATTTCTCAAGGGAGAAGATAATCAACAGATGCTAATCCACGATGCCCCAGATGTTGAAATTATCAAAGGCTTTTAAAAGCAGTTATTATAATCAGCTTCAGAAATAAAAGTAAAAATGCTTGGAATTAGTGGAAAGATATCTAAGTTCTCTGCAGATAAACAGAAACTAAAAAGGAACCAAATTGGAATTTCAATACTGAAAATAACAGTATCTGACATAAAATATTAACTGAAAAAGGAATGAGTTATTGAACTTTAAGATGTAACAATAGGAATTTTCTAATCTAAAATACAGAGGAAAAGATTTTACAAAATGAACAGAGCCTTTGGAAGTTGTAGAACATAAAAAGAGACTCTAATGTTCATTTGAGAATATAAGAAAGGAAAAAAGAAAAACACTGGGATAGAAAAAAATTGGAGAAATGAGTCAAAAACTAAAATTTGATAGGAGTGTGAAGAATTAGACTGTTTGCAACTCTTGTGTAGCAAAAACACAAGAAAATGTGCATTTCATTGATGAACCTAAACTGAAAGCTTTCTTGATAAAGTGAAAGCTGCAGAATGTACTTTTCCTAGACTTGCTTAACTCTAAACCACCATTCAAGGACTAAGAATGGTTAATCTCTTCAATGCACTTTTCTGGACTTTAAATCCTCTTTTTAAGAACTGGAAACAACTTAGTAGAGTATCTTCTTTGTCCTCAAATTCCCTGTTTATCATTCCTCCTATTTCCCCTTCAGAACTCTTACTGTCACAAGTCTAAATTTTCGTGTAAGATAGGAGACAAGGTTCATTGTTTTCTGTCCAGCTTTCTAGATACTCCAGAACCATTTGTCAAAAAAATTTTTATTTCCGTGCTAAATGTGTTTGTGATCATTTCTAGGCACTTTTGTTCCATTAATCTACTTGTCTCTGTGTATGCCAGTGTTATAATTTATGAGTGAATCTTAGCACTAATTTGCTTGACATCTGGAAGTCGTAATGGATAATATAGCAAACAGAATTTCACTTCCTACTCAAAGATCAGTGGTCTTCTCCACAAGTAACATCCAAGGAGAGATACACACCTCTGCAACTCCAGGATAACTGCATCACTCACAAAATTGCCCATTAAAAAATTATCAAAAACTTATTTTCCCAGCCCTCTTTTAGAATAATGTTTATAGCATCAGAGACTCCAGAACACTGTTGAAAACTCAACTACTGTCTGGTTATCACCTAGGATCAGTGAGTAACTCTTCTCTGTTGCATGGTAGTCCCGAGATATTGCTTCTTTTCCATCTTAGTGGATGGTTAGTAGGCTGGAAGACTAGTCATTAGTCTAGGTTGTAGTGGTCATTACTACCATTATGAAATAGCTTTTCAAGCTAAAACTAAGATGGGAAGACCTGTGCATTTTCCTGAGTATTTATTTCATATTGGTCTGAACAAACGATTGTATAGACATTATTCTAGGGAACAATTTCACATTGTCTCTAGGACTGAATCAAGTGACCTGTCTGTAATGGAGCCTATTATTCTTCTGCATTCACTTCTAAAATCTTATTATGATAGAAAAAGCCTAACCACATCACCTACAATTGCATCCAGACTTCAAATGTAATTTCATATCTGGTTTTAATCTAGCTTATTGCTTCCATATAAGTTTCTGTCTCTCTTGTAAGAATAGTGATTATTCATAAGAAATAGATGATTATGCCAACATTTCCCTTACCACATAGATTGAAAGCATGCATCTCTTCAGTGTAAAAAATGTAGGGTGTGTGTTTCCATAATTACAAATATACTCCTACTTCTTTTCTTCCTGCTGAGAACAATCTTTCTGGAAAGCTCTTATTGACAGCTTACAATCACTGTGCAAATGATAGGTTTAGAAAATTAAAATAGCTCTAATACAGTGGCAGTGGATTTTTCAGTGTATACAATGAGAAACTATAATAGCAGCTTCCCTTAATTCTTTCTCCATAAAATATCCACTAATGTTATTCTAAAATTTAGTGTTACATGTAAATTTCATAGCCAAGTTGGAAAGGACTGAGCTTGCAAAGACACTGGACAGGTACTGTGAGCGAAGGATCAATAGAAAAATCATCGCTTCATGTTAAATATTTTCTTCTCTCTTGTCTTGGCAGTAACATTAGGTCTGCCTTCTCTGCCATATATACTATAATTTACTTCTATCAATTTATTAAATGGACTAGGAGTTTTAGAGTCTTACACTCTATGGGAGGTATGTGGAAGTCTCCACCTGTCACTCTTTCTACTCCAGCTCATGCTGATCTGTCTCATCTCTCAACAACTAAAGCACCAGCAGAGAGTTCTGGGCTTCAATATATCTGGTCTCAGATTATTCTATTAATAATTAATCTTTACTCTTTCACAGAAGGTTTAACTCCTTGAAAATTGGAACCATGTCTCTTGTTTCTTTGCCAATGATCTTAGCTTTATGTTAGCCATTAAGTGGATGTCCAATAACTCTTCATATATTGATTAAAAAATAATAATTTTAGCTAACATACATTCAACTCTGATATGTGTCAAGTTTAACTAATCCTGACAAGTGAATTATATTATTATCCTACTTCTACAGATAAAAAGACTAATATTTGGTGAGAGTAAATGGCTTACTGAAAATTGCATAGCTTGCAATAAGAGTGAAAGAACTATACTTTATGGCAATAGACAAAAGAGGCTACTGTCCATAGACAGTAAACACTATTAGGAAAATTTTTGGTCATAATTTCTCTTTATATTTACCTTCAGAAATGTAGCTGTAAATACTGAATTAGGCTAGATTTGTTGGATTTTTGTCAAATAATAGAACAATCTAGACATTATCATTCATGGCTCTCTCAAATTACTATAAAGAAAAAGACTTCAACTTAAACAACTAGTAAGGATTAGTGATGAAAGTATAATGGAGCCTACAGATAATAAGTTAATTATTCTCCCCAGCCCCATTTCCCATTAGCTTCATCCTAACTTCTACTTCTTAAAGAAGTTTATAAAACAGTGCAGTTCCTTCTCTTGGGAATTTATGTCCACTGTCAAAACAAAGGATTAAATTCACCTGGTATCATCTTCAGTTTACTCTGGCAGGGCTTGCTGCTGCTGCTGCTAAGTCACTCCAGTCATGTCTGACTCTGTGCGACCCCATAGACGGCAGCCCACCAGGCTCTGCCGTCCCTGGGATTCTCCAGGCAAGAACACTGGAGTGGGTTACCATTTCCTTCTCCAATGCATGAAAGTGAAAAGTGAAAGTGAAGTCACTCAGTCGTGTACAACTCTTTGTGGGCTTAGATATCTCTAAAAAGAAGTGAGAATCTTAAAATATTCTGAGTTGTTATGTTTGCATAAACCATGTTGTGTATATACCCCATTCATGGAGTTGAGCTCTTAAGAAGCAAAATAAATTGTTTCCTTAGAGGAAGTTCTTCTGGTAGAAAGCAGAGATTTCTATTGAGGTAAACAGCAAAATTCAGACTTAAGTTGAAGAAATTGGGGAAAACCACTAGGTCATTCAGATAAGACCTAAGTCAAATCCCTTACAGTTATACAGTATAAGTGACAAATAGATTTGAGGGATTAGATCTGATTGACAGAGTGCCTGAAAAACTATGGATGGAGGCTTGTAACACTGTACAGGAGGTGATCAAAACCATCCCCAAGAAAAAGAAATTCAAACCGGCAAAAAGGTTGTCTGAGGAGGCCTTACAGATAGCTGAGAAAAGAGAAATGAAAGGCAAAGGAGAAAGGAAAGGTACACCCATCTGAATATGTAGAGATCCGAAGAACAGCAGGGAGAGATAAGAAAGCCTTCCTAAGTGAACAATGCAAAGAAATAGAGGAAAACAATAGAATGGGAAAGACTAGAGATCTCTTCAAGAAAATTAGAGATACTGAGGGAACATTTCATGAAATGATGGGCACAATAAAGGATAGAAATTGTATGGACCTAATACAAGCAGAAGGTATTAAGAAGAGGTGGCAAGAATGCACAGAAGAGCTATACAAAAAAGATCTTAATGATGCCGATAAGCATGATGGTGTTATCACTCCCCCATAGCCAGACATCTTGGAGTGCGAAGTCAAGTAGGCCTGAGGACACAGTAATACGAACAATGCTAGTGGTGGTAATGGAATTCCAACTGAGTTATTTCAAATCCTAAAAGATGATTCTGTGAAAGTGCTGCACTCAGTTCAGTTCAGTTCAGTTCAGTTGCTCAGTCATGTCCGACTCTTTGCAACCCCATGAACCCCAGCACGCTAGGCCTCCCTGTCCATCACCATCTCCCGGAGTTCACTCAGACTCACGTCCATCAAGTCAGTGATGCCATCCAGCCATCTCATTCTCTGTCGTCCGCTTCTCCTCCTGCCCACAATCCCTCCCAGCATCAGAGTCTTTTCCAATGAGTCAACTCTTCGCATGAGGTGGCCAAAGTACTGGAGCTTCAGCTTTAGCATCATTCCTTCCAAAGAAATCCCAGGGCTGATCTCCTTCAGAATGGATTGGTCGGATCTCCTTGCAGTCCAAGGGACTCTCAAGAGTCTTCTCCAGCACCACAGTTCAAAAGCATCAATTCTTTGGTGCTCAGCTTTCTTCACAGTCCAGCTCTCACATCCATACATGACCACTGGAAAAACCATAGCCTTGACTAGATGGACCTTAGTCAGCAAAGTAATGTCTCTGCTTTTGAATATACTATCTAGGTTGGTCATAACTTTTCTTCCAAGGAGTAAGCGTCTTTTAATTTCATGGTAATTTCATCACCATCTGCAGTGATTTGGGAGCCCAAAAAAATAAAGTCTGACACTGTTTCCACTGTTTCCCCATCTACTTCCCATGAAATGATGGGACCAGATGCCATGATCTTCGTTTTCTGAATGTTGGGCTTTAAGCCAACTTTTTCACTCTCCTTTTTCACTTTCATCAAGAAGCTTTTTAGTTCCTCTTCACTTTCTGCCATAAGGGTGGTGTCATCTGCATATATGAGGTTATTGATATTTCTCCCGGCAATCTTGATTCCAGCTTGTGTTTCTTCCAGTCCAGCATTTCTCATGATGTACTCTGCATATAAGTTAAATAAGCAGGGTGACAATATACAGCCTTGACGTACTCCTTTTCCTATTTGGAACCAGTCTGTTGTTCCATGTCCAGTTCTAACTGTTGCTTCCTGACCTGCATACAGATTTCTCAACAGACAGGTTAGGTGGTCTGGTATTCCCATATCTTTCAGAATTTTCCACAGTTGACTGTGATCCACACAGTCAAAGGCTTTGGCATAGTCAATAAAGCAGAAATAGATGTTTTTCTGGAACTCTCTTGCTTTTTCCATGATCCAGTGGATGTTGGCAATTTGATCTCTGGTTCCTCTGCCTTTTCTAAAACCAGCTTGAACATCAGGACGTTCACGGTTCACATATTGCTGAAGCCTGGCTTGGAGAATTTTGAGCATTACTTTACTAGCATGTGAGAGGAGTGCAATTGTGCGGTAGTCTGAGCATTCTTTGGCATTGCCTTTCTTTGGGATTGGAATGAAAACTGACCTTTTCCAGTCCTGCGGCCACTGCTGAGTTTTCCAAATTTGCTGGCATATTGAGTTTAGCAATTTCACAGCATCATCTTCAGGATTTGAAATAGCTCTACTGGAGTTCCGTCACCTCCACTAGCTTTGTCTGTAGTGATGCTTTCTAAGGCCCACTTGACTTTACATTCCAGGATGTCTGGCTCTAGATGAGTGATCACACCATCGTGATTATCTGGGTCGTGAAGATCTTTTTTGTACAGTTCTTCTGTGTATTCTTGCGACCTCTTCTTAATATCTTCTAATATACCAGCGAATTATGGAAAACTCTGCAGTGGCCACAGGACTGGAAAAGTTCCATTTTCATTCCAGCTCCAAAAAAGAGCAATGCCAAAGAATGTTCAAACTGCTGCACAATTGCACTCATTTCATATGCGAGCAAGATAGTGCTGAAAATTCTCCAAGCTAGGCTTCAACAATGCATGAGCTGAGAAGTTCCTGACGTTCAAGCTGGATTTAGAAAACACAGAGAAACCAGAGATACTTTGAGATTATATGAACGTATCTTCTAATGCCTTTAATTCAATGGCTTTTACATTTACTGATGATTCTTGCTTGAATCATTATTATAATGGGGGTAACAGAATATCAATTTTCCAATTCCATTATTCCTTCCTTCTGCTTTTACTATCTGAATTCTTTTATAAAGAAGTTTTTCTTTGATGTATCTTTTCTTTCTATGCATTATATATATATTTATGTAACATTCATGTTTAATATTACTATAGATTTATAGATTATTTAAATATAGTATTTCCTATTCAGTATGTTTTTATTGTTCTTGTTCAAATTGTTTTAAATTTGGTCGGTGGTCACCCCTTCAAACCAATTCTGCATTTATTTGATACAAACACATTAATATTTGAGCACTTACTTGTTTTTGGTCCAACAAAATATTCAGTGCTTACAGTAGCCTTCCTGCTAAGCCATGGACTCAGCCATATCTCCCCCAAATTTAAGAAACACCAAAATCCAAAACAAAAAACAAAAGCTATTTATTGAGATATAATTCCTATATAATTTATCCATTTAGAGTGCACAATTCAATTAAGGGTATTCACAGTGCTACGCAACCATCACCACAATCTAATTATAGAATATTCTGGTCCTGCCCTAAATAACCCTGTTAAAGAACTCACCTGCCAGTGAAGGAGACATAAGATTTGTGGGTTCATTCCCTGGGTTAGAAAGACCCCCTGGAAGAGGACATGGCAACCCACTCCATCATTCTTGCTTGGAAAATCCTATGGACAGAGGAGCCTGACGGGCCACAGTCCATAGTGTCACAGAGAGTCAGACACGACTGAAGGAACTTAGCAAAAAACCCTGTGCCCATCAGCAGAGATCTTCTTTCCACTTCAACCCCTAATCCCCTCAGCCCTAGGTCATCACCAATCTCATTTTCTGTCTATACAAGTGTAACCTATTTAGACATTCATGTAAATAAAAGGATATATGCAGTCTTTCATGATGGGTTCTTTCACTTAACATCAAGGTTCATGTATGTTGTATCAGTGCTTTATAATCTTCATTATATGGATAGTCCACATTTTATTTACTATTCATGTATTAATATAGTGTATTAAATTAACAGATTTTCAGATGTTAAACCAACCTTGCTCTGTTGTTAGGTGTATCTATGATAATGATATCCAAGGCATTTCAGTTTTTCCTCTGTGACAGTCTTCTCATAGAAGAAAAAAGCTCTTTTAAAGCCTCTACCCCTTTCCCCTACCATATATATAATGCACACTGCTCAGAGTTTAGCCCAACCAGCACATTCCTTTCTCTACTACCCGGTGATTTCTCTCACTTCACCACTTAGACATTCCAGCAAATGTCTCCATTACAGGATTATTTTCACATCACCAAATCTCAAGTCTGATTTTTTTCTTGCTGGACAGGGTAAAAATATCATATTTTGAAAAAACTCAAGACTCTTTGTTCTTTAACATGCAAGGGCTTCGTTTATATTTTTGAATTCTTTTCTCATTTGAATTAAAAAAATTTGCCAGGCTCATAATAGATACATTTAAGGTGAGAAACAATGTTTAGCTTTAATTCAAACATCTTAATCATCAACTCTCTCTTTTCATTCTCATTTCTCTTGCTGTTTGTTTGTTGTTGTTGTTCTTCAGTCACTCAGTCATGTCAAACTATTTGTGACCCCATGGACTGCAGCACGCCAGGCATCCTGTCCTTCACCATTCCCCAGAACTTGCCTAAACTTATGTCCATTGAATTGGTGATGCCATCCAACAATCTTGTCCTCTGTTGTCCCCTCCTCCTGCCTTCAATCTTTTCCAGCATCAGGGTTTTTTCTAATGAAACAGCTCTATGCATCAAGTGGCCAAGTATTGGAGTGTCAGCATCAGCATCAGTCCTACCAATGGATATTCAGGACTGATTTCCTTTAGGATTGACTGGTTTGATCTTCCTGCAGTCCAAGGAACTCTCAAGAATCTTCTCCAACATAGCAGTTCAAAAGCATCAATTGATCAGTGCTCAGCTTTCATTATAGTTCAACTCTCACATCCACACACGGCTACTGGGAAAACCATAGCTGTGACTAGGGACTTTTGTTGGCAAAGTAATGTCTCTGCTTTTTAATATGCTGTGTAGGTTGGTCATAGCTTTTCTTCCAAGGAGCAAGTGTCTTTTAATTTCATGGTAATTTCATCACAATCTGCAGTGATTTTGGAGCCCAAGAAATAACATCTGTCACTGTTTCTATTGTTTCCTTATCTATTTGCCAAGAAGCGATGGGACAGATGCCATAATCTTCATTTTTTGAATGTTGAGGTTTAAGCCAGCTTTTTCACTGTCCTCTTTCACTTTCATCAAGAGGCTTTTTAGTTCCTCTTCACTTTCTGCCATAAGGGTGGTGTCATCTGCATATCTGAGGTTATTGATATTTCTCCTGGCAATCTTGATTCCAGCTTGTGCTTTTCCAGCCCAGTGTTTCTCATGATGTACTCTGCATAGCAGTTAAATAAGCATGGTCACAATATACAGCTTCGACGTACTCCTTTTCCTATTTGAAACCAGTCCATTGTTCCATATCCAGTTCTAACTGTTCCTTCTTGACCTGCATACAGATTTCTCAAGAGGCAGGTCAGGTGGTCTGGTATTCCCATCTCTTGAAGAATTTTTCACAGTTTGTTGTGATCCACACAGTCAAAGGCTTTAGCATAGTCAATGAAGCAGAAGTAGATGTTTTTCTGGAATTCTGTTGCTTTTTTGATGATCCAACAGATGCTGGCAATTATCAAATTGTAAAAATTGTAAAACTGAGTGATCTGACAGTTGCTACCTTAACCAAGTGATCAAGCTTCCTATCACCAGTACTAAGGATATCCAGATATTCTGTCCCCTGACATGAACGTTGTGATGTACTCATCACCTTTGTTGGGATCACCTCTTGCTGGAAATGTGTGATCTGAATTTAACCAAGATATAGCAGTCAGACAAATCCAAAAGGTGTAATGCTACGCAGGACATGTGGCCAGGAAGGATGCAACATCATAAAGGAAAAGGGTAAGAGGAAAGGGACTCAACAACAATGTTATGTATATATCTTAATAGGATTCTTATTTTCAAAATAAAGCCATAAAGGATGTTTGGGGGACAATATTGAAAAATGGTACATGGACTTCATGTTTGATGATGTTATTGAGTTAGTTGATCCTCCCAGGTGTGGCAATGATATTGTGTGGGGGGTGGGGGTTTCTTGTTCTTGGATTATGTGTGACCAAGAAGTATTTAGTGGAGAACTGTCAATATGTATTTATGCTACTTTTAGAAGATTTGAGAAAAGAGATTCATTAAGTTATATGTATCCACACAGAGATGTATTTGTGTTTACACACACATGTACACACACACAGAGATAGAGCTCTTTGGAAAGGTTAAGTATAGAAAATCTACATAAGAGGTGTACAAGTATCTATTATATTCTTTTTTAAAATTCCTATGAGTTTGATATTTTCAATATTAGCTTATTGCCCACATTACTAATGTGGACATTTAACTCTGCACACTTGTGTCTCATGTTTTTTTATTCTTTGCAGCACTGGTAAGGTACCCACACCATAATAAAAGTACATAATTGCTCACACAAGTAATCATCTAGACAGAGACTGCTTTAGATTTTGCCCAATAGTGGAAGCAGAATGTTCCAGAGAGATCTGAAATTCATAAGTAGATAAAATCTGTGTCATTAAAGATCTCTGTTTTTACCATAAAAACTCTCGTATGCAGAGTGAATGGGTTTGCCTGTGTTCTGAATATGCTAGCATACCCTGACCTACTTCCTCAGTGTAAGAAAGATTTTCTATAATGAAACTTGCTCCCAGAATAGGATTAATACAGATGAGATTGCCCAAATACAATACCAACCATAATCTCTGGAGTTTAACTTTCCAATTCTGCAGGATTTGCAAGGAAAAAAAGTAAACTTTCCCCAAGATAAATGTATTAATATTTAATAAAAACAAAGTCCGATTACAGGGTTAGTGAAAAATAAGGAATTTATATAAAGTCATTTTATATTTGAACAAATACACTAAATTGAGTAGCATGATGTCCTAGACATGAAAAAGGAGTGAATAAGAGGCAAATTCAAAGGTTGAAAAATATTTGGTTACTGGAGTGAAAAAGTTCCAATGAATGTGTGTTAGCAAAAGTGACCAAATTCTTACATTCAGAATGATTATCCTTGCAGCTCTTGGTGGACCTGTAAGCATGTGTTGTAGCAATGATCCAAGAAATTGGCCGTGATATACAGTATTTTTGTTCCAAGAGATCCATAATGGTCATGGGAAAACATAGTACAATTTTTGTCTTTTGCCATCTCCTTATGAAAAATGACTCTCCTTCACACGGGATTATCTCTGCTGGAGCTGTTCTAAAGACAGTACAAGAGCCAGATGAGTAGACTAAGTGGAAATTGGGAAAGTAGTCTTCGCATTAATCTGGATAAGCTAGACCATGCCATGGGAACAAATAAAACCTGACATATCAGTGGTGTAAGGTAATAAAGTTTAATTTCTTCTTCACGAAATGTCCAATTCATGTTGGGCAGCCCTTCACTTTGTTGTAGCTCCTCCATCAAACACATGGGACCTCTCAGGCTCTGTGACAAAGGGAAGAGAGGGATCTAAAAGATACTGAGAGTTGTGTCCAAGATCCAGGTCTTGAACTGTCTGTAATCGCTCCAACCCATTTTTCTTGGCTAAAATTCAGCCATCTGCCTTCAGCTTAACCTGGAGCAGGGCATGGCAACCCACTCCAGTATTCTTGCCTGGAGAATCCCCATGGACAGAGGAACCTGGCAGGCTACAGTCTGTGGGATAGCAAAGAGTCAGACATGACTGAGTGACTAAGCAGCAGCAGCAGCAGCTGTAATCGAGGCTGGGAAATGCAGTCTTACTAGGAGCCCAGAAAGAAGAAATGATGCCAGCGTGCCTTCCATTACTTCTGCTGCAGCATTTTCTCTATGGGTTGGCTACTCTCATAGGATGAGGTCCTGGGGTGCCTGGTGGTCAGTTTTTTACAAATGTCCCAAAAGCCTGGCTAAGAATGAAGCCATCACAGAAGAAAACAAAGAGTCAAAGAACTTTTGTCTATCACATTCCCGTAGTCTGTGGATCCTGCCATGATGGTGAGCTGATAAATAATGCCTACTTCCTTCATGTTCGGTAATTCCATTTGTATTTGTCTCTTTTATCCCAGAGTAATTACTAAGTCAGGGTCCTTGAAAACTGAGCCACATGTTCAATAATCAATAATTCCATTGATGCATTCATTGGCGAATGTCATTGATATTTTCTCTACTGTGGCTGGTAAGCTTCCATTCTTCTATCAGACTTTGTCTCAATATCATCCCTTCTATGAAATCTGTACTTGGTTCTATCAATTCTTAGAGTTTTAATAGGCAGAGACAGTGTAGTGTAGTAGATAAATACAGAGCCACTTGAGTTAGTTTGCATTGGCATTAAATCTAGTTCTACTTAAAGCTGCGTGAACTTGGGCATATAATGTGTCTTAGTTTTATTAACCATAAAATAGAGATAATACAATGCTATCAGACATATTTTAAAAGTTAATACATATAAAGGACTTGAATAGTACATGCATGCATGCTCAATTGTGTCCTACCCTTTGCAACTCTATGGACTGTAGCCCACCAGGCTCCTCTGTCCGTGGAATTTTCCAGGCAAGAACACTGGAGTGGGTCGCCATTTCCTCCTGCAGGGGATCTTCCTAACCCAGGGATCAAACCCATGTCTCTTGAGTTTCCTGCATGGCAGGCAGATTCTTTATTGCCAAGCCATCTGGGAAGCCCCAGAATAGTACATGGCAATAGGTAATTATTCAACAAATATTAACAAATATCATTACTAACAGACTATCAGCCTTCCAAGGACAAGGATAGTGACACTTTACTGATTTCTTTCCTTCATACTTGGTACACCACCTGGTGTTAATATGTGGACAAGCAATACCATCCATATTATTGGTGAAATCATCACACTTTTCCATAAAAGCAGGAAGTCACCCATGCTCATCTCCCCACCTCCATCTGTCACTACCCACCAAGCCTTGAAAGCTTTGTGTCCATGAGGCTTTTCATGAGTCTAGGAGAAAGGAAATTCTCCCTCTTCTCAACCACAGAACATGCAGAATTACTGAATATATGATTCAGGAGCACGATACCCCCACCCAATAATCCTTCACAGCCACCTACATTATCACTTAGCACAGTACACATAAGAAACATTTTTTGATAACAGTGAGAGGCTGGCCCTGTGTCAGGCTATGTGCTATTAGCTCTATACCAACTCTCTTATTTATAGCACATAGCCCTCTAAGGATTATCATCAACCTTGTTTTACACATCAGGAAACTAAGACTTAGGAGATTGCTTGCCCAGAACACAGTTTGTCCTAAAACACACTAAAAGCTAAGATTAAAACTCAAACTGTCTGATTTTAAATTCCAGAGACTTAATCACTATACAGTACATAGTGAATGAATCCACCTGTCATCTGTCATCTCTGGAAACTTGGCTTACAGGACTGACAACATTCTCACTTGGGTACCCACTGTGAGCAAATTTGTAACAGGTATTCTTAAAGCATTAAAAACAGACTGTGATTCCTGATTTAGGGCAACTTGTGCTGTGCTGAAGTTTCTGGAATATGGTGGTGGTAGCAGAGGTGGTCAGGGTAGCACTTTATGATTTGGGGGGTGTAGGTGTGTGGCAGTGGAAAAAATTCTCCAGACGAAGGTGATAGACCCCTGCCTTCTGCCCTAGATGATGCTACTGGTCTAAGGTTCTTAGGTGTATATGGAATGTATGCAAGGCAGAAGGATGGTCTCCAAAGATAACTACACCCTAATCCCCAGAACCTTTGAATATTACTTTACATGGCAAGAGACTTTGCAGAGAAATTAAGGTTAAGGACCTTGATATTAGATTATTCTGAATTATCCAAGTCAGCCCAATCTAACCACATGAATCATCAAAAGTGAAGAATTTTTCCCAGCTGCAGCCAGATGGAAGGCAGAAGATCTGAAGACGGCAGTGTGAAAAAGATTGTTTATCCCTTTATTGGTTCTGAGATGTAAACGGTTATGTACAAGGACTAGAGGAAAGTTTCTAGGAATTACAGGTGGCCCCCAACTGACAGCCAACAATGAAACAGAAACCTCAGTCCTACAACCAGATAGAACTAAATTATAACACCTGAATGAACAAGGAAATAGATTGTCCCCTTGATCCCTAGAGAGGAACACAGCCGTGCCAATATCTTGATTTTAGCCAGGTAAGAGCTGTACCAGACTACTGACTTCCAGAACTTTAAGATGATAAATGTGTATTGTTTTAAGCCACTAAGTTTTGGTTACTTTTTATGGCAGGATAGAAAACTAATATAGCAGGCATTTAGGAGATAATTTAATCTATACATTCATTTTATTACTAAAGACACTGAGGCCAAAGAAATTAAATTACTGTCTAAAGTCTCATCTTGATTAGTCTAGTCCGCAGAGACTCGACTGTGCAAAGAAAGCTGAGTGCTGAAGAATTGATGCTTTTGAACTGCAGTGTTGGAGAAGACTCTTGAGAGTCCCTTGGACTTCAGGGAGATCCAACCAGCCCATCCTAAAGGAAATTATTCCTAAATATTCATTGGAAGGACTGATGCTGAAGCTGAAACTCCAATCCTTTGGCCACCTGACGTGAAGAACTAATTCATTGGAAACGACCCTGATGCTTGGAAAGATTGAGGGCAGGAAGAGAAGGGGATGACAGAGGATGAGATGGTTGGATGGCATCACTGACTCAATGGACATGAGTTTGAGCAAGCTCCAGGAGTTGATGATGGACTGGGAAGCCTGGTGTGCTGCATTCCATGGGGTTGCAAAGAGTTGGACATGACTGAGCAACTGATCTGACAGGGACTCAAGTCTAAAATGAGACAATAATAAATATAAATTGATTATCAAAAATTGGATATTGCCACAGTTTCTTATAAATTGGGGGAAATAGATACAGATATATGATTCTTGATAGAAGGATGAAATTGGTTAGTTCAGTGGTTCTTTGCAAAACAGGCTACACATTACTATTGTTTAAGAGATTTTTTAATATTGGTCAATTTCTAGGGCCAATATATTGAATTTCTTATTTTATGGGTTTGCGGTGTAGTCCTCATATTGATATTATTTTTGAAAGTTTCCTGAGGTGACTTAATGGGTAAGCTGAGTTGCAAAACACTGCTGTAACAAGTATTCAGCTTGCTGAGCTTCCTTGTGACATCTATAATGTCTTGATATATAATCACTTACTTTGGTTCTAGACTAACACCAAAAAAGTCAATATGTTATATCTCCTGGCTATCATTTGATACTGATAGACTTACTGTGCTAGCCCATCATTAACAAGCATTTTTCCTTCAATTATTCCTTATTCAACAGTTTCTTAAATATATTGCCTTTCTGTTGCTGCATGGCAAATTACTTTAAAACTTGACATTTTAAAACAACAAATATTTATTATGTAACATTCTATGGATCAAATATTTGGGTGCATCTTGTTCAGTCTTTCACAAGTCATAAGATATCAGCCAGGGTTGCAGTCACCTCGAGGCTCAACCTGGGAAGATCCTCTTCCAAAATCATTCCCATGGTTATTGCCAGCCTTGGGTCCTTGCTGGTTGGTTGTTAGCTGACTCTTTGTGACCCCATGGACTATACAGTCCATGGTATTCTCCAGGCCAGAATACTGAAGTAGGTATCCTATCCCTTCTCCAGAGGATCTTCCTGACCCAGGGATCGAACCCAAGTCTTCCGCATTGCAGGCAGATTTTTTACCAGCTGAGCCACCAGGGAAACCCAATAGCAAAGACACCAGACCCTTTCCACACAGGCTTTTCCATAGAGCTTCTTCCCATATGGCAGCTTGCTTCCTTAAACATAGAAAGACAGACAGAGCCACATAGAGACAGAAAAACAGAGAGAGAGAGGAGAAGGAGGCAGGGAGGTGTCAAGCAAACTAGAGATCACAGTCTTTTTGTAACTAAATCTGTGAAGTAATATCCCATCATTTTTGCCGCATTTTGTTAGTATGCTGCTGCTGCTGCTAAGTCGCGTCAATCGTGTCCGACTCTGTGTGACCCCATAGACGGCAGCCCACTAGGCTCCCCCGTCCCTGGGATTCTCCAGGCAAGAACACTGGAGTGGGTTGCCATTTCCTTCTCCAATGCATGAAAGTGAAAAGTGAAAGTGAAGCCACACAGTCATGTCCAACTCTTAGCGACCCCATGGACTGTAGCCTACGAGGCTCCTCCGTCCATGGGATTTCCCAGGCAAGAGTACTGGAGTGGGGTGCCATTGCCTTCTCCGTTGTTAGTATGAGTTGACTCAATAAGTCAGATAGACAACCCAAAGGAGGGAATCCATACAATAACACTTTGGGCCAGCATATGTGAGTACTCAGTCGCTCAGTTGTATCCAACTCTCTGTGACCCCATGGAGCATGGCATTATTTTATAACAAATTCATTTACATTAATTAAACACACAGGTCTGTGAGACACCAAAGTCCACACTTCAAACCATCTGCACTGCAAGTTTCCATGGGTTCTACTCTCCAGTTATTCTAGAACTAAATTCAAAATATTTTAATAACATGTTCTGTCTCAGTCACTATCTGGATGTTATAGAACCTCTTGACCTTGAAAGGTGAGACCTATCTGTTCCACCTCATCATAAAGGCATCTTGTATCATAGATCCTATATTTTAAGAATCATCTAATTGTATATTTTCTTTTTGATCGCCTTTACCCTGAAGGATTCCCTTTTTACTTTTTGTCATTACACAAATTGAAATGACCTTCATCATTACTGTATTTTAATATTATGAATTTTATTATATTTTTCAGTAAGCAATACACATATCTGACACAAAGTTTAAAAAAATATATTAAAAAAACTATTGTGCCTTTGTGCAATATTTTCCCCTGCACTCTGAATTCTAGCACCTTTTGCTTTATTAAAATCTTGAGATATAAATATCTCCTCACCTATATCTGTAACTTCCTCTCTCCCCAACACTTCTCAGTACCTTTCAAATATGCTGAAATCATTTCTTTCTTTGAAACAAATAAAATTTAAAATAACTTACATGAATCACATATTCTCCTCCAGCTACTGCTCAAACCAGTTATGTCAAAAGAGGATCCAACCTGTGCATCTTCATCTTGGGTAACAAAATTTCCATCTAGATGGGCAAAGAAGACACACAACTACCTTCACTTCTTCACCTACCATTCATTACTCCCGTTACTCTGATATGACTCTGACTTGTTCTGCTTCATCAGAATGCTCTTAGAACAACAGTGACCTTCTCTTTATATCCAGTGAGCACTTCTAGGTCCTCATCTTACTTGACTTCTCAGAAACATTCGACATTGTGGAGAATTCCCTTCTTTCTGAAATTCTCATCTCCCTGGCCTTCTGTTCTCCTACATACCCCCGCTTACTATTTCTTCTCCTTTGACAGCTGCTCCTTCTACGTGTTTTCCAGCTCTTCCTTACCTGAAAAAGTGAAAGTGAAGTCACTCAGTCACGTCTGACTCTTTGCGACCCCATGGACTGTAGCCTACCATGCTCCTCCATCCATGGGATTTTCCAGACAAGAGTACTGGAGTGGGTTGCTATTGCCTTCTCCAGAGGATCTCCCCAACCCAGAGTCTCCTGCATTGTAGGCAGACGCTTTACTGTCTGAGCCACCAGGGAAGTCCTTACCTATCTGCCTTTTAAAGACTAGAGCTTTCCAGGGCTCAACCTATGCTGTCTTTATAGTCTATATTTTTCCACAGGTAATTTCATCTTCATAAGACTCTGAGATTTATATTCCCAACCCAAAACCCTCTTCCAAGTTCTAAATTGGCATAACCCCCTACCAAGTATTTCTACTTAAATGTTTAAAATGCTTATCGAATCCATGAAGGATGAGAAATAAAATCAAGGTTATTTACCCTAAATAGTCCCTCTTCCATATCTTGAGGAATGGCACATTCTATTTGGCAAACTAGAAACCCAGATGTCATCCTTAACCCTGATCACTCCTTTGCTACTTTTATCTAATCTACCATGGGATTTGTATTTTACCACTCAGTTACTACTGTTTGTGGTTTCAGATACATTACTCCATGTTATTTTTGGCTATCTTTCCTATTTCCCAAACCCCACTGAAGTCTGTTAATTTGTGATCACTGAGAAAGACTTTATAATATGAGAAGCCTTTTGTGATTTATAGTTTAAGGCACTTAGTTAACTCTAAAGATTTCCTGTCATTTCTTCACTGGACAGAGTTAATTTCCACAATTTCAAGTCTAAGTAAAATTGTTGTGTTTTTATTGCCTTTTATGATTTTTAGTTCACTTTTTTAAATCACACACTACTGACTTAAAACAAACCCATTTTTTCCCTTAACCTCTTCTTGGAAATAAAATATACTCCCTTAAACTCTCCTTCCAGCCTAAGTGGAAAATCTTTAAAAATTGTGAAACAGGGCTAGTACCTTGCTGTTGTAGAACTGTCCCACACTAAGTTAATAAATCATTGCTGTCAGAAATTATTTATTATTTATCATCAGTTTAGATGTGTGGTGTATGGGATTAGTTATCTAGCTCTTACTAATGCCTGAAGTTTGACCTCTATTGCCAGATCTTTAGACATAAAGGACTAGAATGCCACCAAGGCATTCAGTTGAACACAGTAGGAGTAGGGCCTGGTCAGTTTCCTTGTATAGAGTTAAACCTCCTCTCCTGCCTTGGATCAATGATTAAGCTGCTAGCAGGCACTTAGCCAAGTGACAGAATGTTTTTAAATTATTCTTTATGTATGTATGAGTGTATTTTTTCTTTATTTTTAATTAAAGTATAGTTGATTTACAATGTTGTGTTTCAGATATACAGCAGAGTATACAGGTGTACAGCAATATATGATATAATTTGATATGTGGTGTGTGTGGTATGTGTGTGTACACATGTGTGTGTGTGTGGTTCTTTTCCCTGACAGGTTAAAAACTATTAAGTATAATTCCCCATGCTGTACAGTTGGCCCTTGTTGGTTATCTATTTTATATGTAGTAATGTATGTATGTTAATCCAAAACTCCTAATTGATCGCATCCCTACCTTTCCCCTTTGGCAACCATAAGTTTGCTTTCTATGTCTGTGGGTCTATTTCTATTTGGTATAAAAGTTTATTTGTATTCTTTTTTAAGATCCCACATATAAGCAATATCATGTGATATCATGTGTTATTTATCTTTTTCTGTGCAGCTTACTTCACTTAGTACAGTCTCTTAAGTCCATCCATGTTACTGTAAATGGCATTATTTCATTCTTTTTACAACTGAGTAGTATTCCACTGTATATGTGTACCACATCTTCTTTATCCATTCAGCTGTCAACAGACATTTAGGTTGCTTCCATATCTTGGCTATTGTAAATAGTGCTGAGGTGAATAATGGGCTGCATATATATTTTCAAGTTATACTTTGAGCAAAAGAATTAATAAAGGATGTTAAATCATCATTTCTCTGTTAATAATGTTTTTTGATGATCAAAGTCAGAAATGTCTTTATTTCAGTGGAGGTTACTCACTGAAAAGAGGCACAAGGAAGCTCCTTAGATGATGGAAATATCCTATTTCTTGATCTGAGTAAAAATTATTCTGTATTTACATATTAAAATTTGCCGAGCTGCACACTTAAGATTAATGCACTTCGTGAACTTTATACATGTTACCCCTAAATAGAAAAAGGGTACTGTTTAATATTGAGGAACATGATAGCAGTAAATCCTATTAAAATAGTTGTATGTACTATAGAAGTATTTGTGAACATATTTGCTTTATGAAGATTTACTAAAGAAACATCTCTTCAATTTTGTTATGAACCTTGCTTCTATTTCTCCAGAACATATATTGATTTCATTTTATAATTATAGCTCTTATTTCCCTCTTCACTTTGGCTTCCAGGCAGCTCTAAATCCAATATGCAGTCAATCTAAACATGTATATAATATTTTTTCATGTGCTTTTCAAATTAATTTCAACCTTACCACAGATTTTGGCTTATTTTTTCCAACTTTATGTACTTTCTCCATTAATTTCCTCACTTACTAACTTTGGCAGACAAAACTGTAGATACCAAGATACCAAGATCTCTACTTGGTTTTAGCAAGATCTTTACTTGGTTTTAAATGATACAATCAATTACCTTTTAAGTATTTTCTGAGACTATAATTATATTACTTATATACTTCATCCATTGATTCTACTGTGTTTGTTTCCTTAGGGAATAGTTCTTCTGTTTGATATTACTGGTACTTCTCTGTACTAATTCTAACTTCCCTTGATGTTTGATGATTTCTGAACAGTACTCTTTCGCACACTTCTCTTTTTTGTTATATTTTGAGGACCAGAATTAAAAGACGCTTACTCTTTGGAAGAAAAGTTATGACCAACCTAGATAGCATATTCAAAAGCAGAGACATTACTTTGCCGACTAAGGTCCGTCTAGTCAAGGCTATGGTTTTTCCTGTGGTCATGTATGGATGTGAGAGTTGGACTCTGAAGAAAGCTGAGTGCCGAAGAATTGATGCTTTTGGACTGTGGTGTTGGAGAAGACTGTTGAGAGTCCTTTGGACTGCAAGGAGATCCAGCCAGTCCATTCTGAAGGAGATCAACCCTGGGATTTCTTTGGAAGGAATGATGCTAAAGCTGAAGCTCCAGTACTTTGGCCACCTCATGCGAAGAGTTGACTCATTGGAAAAGACTCTGATGCTGGGAGAGATTGTGGGCAGGAGGAGAAGGGGACGACAGAGGATGAGATGGCTGGATGGCATCACTGACTCGATGGACGTGAGTCTGAGTGAACTCCGGGAGTTGGTGATGAACAGGGAGGCCTGGCGTGCTGCGATTCATGGGGTCTCAAATAGTCGGACACGACTGAGCGACCGAACTGAACTGAACTGAACTGAACTGAATGGGAATGGGGGGAGACTGAAGCTAGACATGATGTCATTTTGTTTCTGATTTTTCAGAAATTCTTTCATTTTCCAACTACTGGTAGCAATTCTTTTATTTTACAGTGCCATTGAAATGTTTTTGAAAAAAGAAAAATCTCCTTTTATTTCATGAGGTTTAGAATGATAAGGAAAGTAGAACCATGGGGTCAGTCTGCCATCTTGAGATCTCTTGAGAACATGAAAGATCTCAGCAACAGGGGAGCCTATGAACTGAAAGCTATGAAAGTAAGTTCACCATGGTCACCAGAATTCAGTGGGCCAAACTCTGGGAGCATGAGCTCCGAGTCAGAAAGGCACGGAGGCAAGATGATGGGCACCAGGTGATGCTGGCAAGCACTGCTGGGTACCTACCAGGAAGTAGACTTTATAATCTGGAACTGTCTCTTCCTAATCCTTATAGCACAGTTTATGGGCAGGCTAGCCATTTGTAAAGGAGCAGAGACATAGTAGACAATAGCCAACTAGTCCTAAGAATTCAGAAAACTCTTCCCCCACTGATTAGGAGCTCTCTGATCGTATATGCTTCCTGTTACTGAGGGCAGGCATAAACCTCCAAGCAGCAAGCAGGCAAGCATATGAAGACCAGGTCCCCTGTGGATAGACTAGCGCTTTTTTAGCCTGAGGAGGAAATGCTTTGGGTCAGTTATTTTTGGCAACTGCCTGGGGGTAGCCCCATGGAAGGATTTGTCAATATTTTTGATGAAGACACTTTCGAAGAAAAGAATAGAGTTTTGAGAGTTTCAGTTCTAATCAAAATAAAGATTTTGTTAGTGATAATATTTATTTCTTAGTGCAGTAGAAATGATTTAACAAAATATTCTATGTAAATCCCAGTGCACAGCGTTTCGCATGCATTAAACACTTAATAAATATTAGAGGCAATTACTTCTACTATATGTGCTTTGTTATCAACTTTGACAATTGTATCGGGTCACTGTTAGTCACTCCTCTAAATACCTAGAATACCTAGAATGTGTTGAAGTTCATATTTAAACCCAAACTATATAGTATACGATCTCTTTAGAGTCTGAAGTGAGGTAGCTGTGATTGTATGAGAAAAAACAGCTGCAGCCACCCTGAAAATGTTAAAGTGGAAATAAAATTATTCCTTTCAAATGGTTTTTTGCTTCAAATCCAGTTAAACAGGTTTATAATAGAGAGACTCTGGAGTCATATACTCAGTTGTGAGCAGAATATCATATCCATGCCAAGTCCTTTATAGCTTCTAGGGCTTTTATTCCAGTGAAAATGCTATTCTTTCCTGGTAAATGGGAACTGATGAGTTTGAAAACATCGCCTAGCAGGAAGAGCAGGTAGGGGCCATCCTGACAGCTTTTAGACAAATCTGAATTTTGTCAGTTTACTGACACAGTTAAGACTGATGATGTTTTATTTGTATTTTTGAGGCTTTGCCATAAAACATTTACTTCCATTTTTTTCTTCTCCACACTCCTCCATTACTGTTCACTCTATTAACAAAGATTAAAGCTGCAATTCAAGTCAAAATATGATCTTCTTAAATCAAAACAACTTATGAAAGTGCATTGACGGGAATGTGTTTAAATACATCAATATACTTCCTGATTAGTTGTTTGGTGGCTCCCAATGCATGATTAAAGCTTATTCAAGCAAATTCCAAAGAGCTTCCTTCTTTTTTAAAGGTATCCCTAAAAATATTTAACTGTTGTTATTGTAGTTACTTCTTTTTAGATATGTGCTGTGGATTTTTAAAAGGCAAAGGAGGGGATTGTGGAAGCCATATAATTTACCCTAGTTTTTGATGCAAAACTTTTTCTTATTTTTCTCTAAACTTCCTGCTAATCTCTACTTACCTGGGGCCCTACTGATTTGCATGAATTTACCTTAGATCCTTCAAGACAACAAAATCTAGGCTGCTGGGAGTTAAGGAATCTTCCCTAAGAGAAAATCGGTGAAGGGCATTTCTTCAAATCCATACCAAGCCAAAAAGCAAAACTACTGGTTTTCCAAACTTTTCAAAGATCACAGTTTCCCCAATCACCACTTATAACAAAAACAGAAAAAGGCTCACCTGGTGACTAGGCCAAACACCATCTCTGGCTGAGGCAGAAGCACAGGTTGCAAGAAAATGAGAAATCCAGGCCAATTAGTAGATGTGAGCTCTCTTGGGACACTTTCTAGGAACACATTCTGTCCCAGCTGACCTTTGGCCTCTAAGCTGCAATGGAGAAGTTCCCAGAAGCGAATTCTGTTAAGTTTATGAGGATAAGTCCTCCTCTCTCCTTCCAGGACTGGCTGGAAATATCAGCAGCATTCTTTGTTCCTGCCTTTTTACTGACTCATTTGGGACATAACTGTAGGTCCCACTTAGAGAAGCATTGATCTAAAAGAGGGATGAAAACAAAAGATTATTTAATTATAATTGTATGTACTTAGTTCAATTTTATTTAGTTCAAACATGAGTTTGAGTAAACTCCAGGAGTTGGTGATAAATAGGGAGGCCTGGCATGCTGCAGTCCATGGGGTCACAAGAGTCAGACACTACTGAGCAACTGAACTGAACTGAGTTCAAATTTCAAAACTACACAGAGTTTGGTAAAAATGCTCCTCCTAATCCCAATAACCAGCCACCCCATCTCCTCCCCAGAGGCAAAAAGCTTTGTCATTTTCTTGTGTTTTCTTTCAAAATATTCTGTGCAAAATCAAAAAATACATAAACATATATATCCTTTTACTCATCTTTAAACAAATAAGCTTTGATTTCTATCTTGCTTTATTCAGTTAAGCTATATTAACAAAAGAGATTCGATTCAGTTCATTTCAGTTCAGTTGCTCCGTCGTGTCCGACTCTTTACGACTCCATGAACTGCAGCATGCCAGGCCTCCCTGTCCTTCACCAACTCCCGGAGTCCATCAAAACCCATGTCCATCGAGTCAGTGATGCCATCTAGCCATCTCATCCTCTGTCATCCCCTTCTCCTCTTGCCTTCAATCTTTCCCAGCATCAGGGTCTTTTCAAATGAGTCAGCTCTCTGCATCAGGTGGCCAAAGTATTGGAGTTTCAGCTTCAACATCAGTCCTTCCAAAGAACACTCAGGACTGATCTCTTTTAGGATGATCTGGTTGGATCTCCTTGCAGTCCAAGGGACTCTCAAGAGTCTTCTCCAACACCACAATTCAAAAGCATCAATTCTTCAGTGCTCAGTCCAACTCTCATATCCATACATGACCACTGGAGAAACCATAGCCTTGACTAGACAGACCTTTGTTGGCAAAGTAATGTCTCTGCTTTTTAATATGCTATCTAGGTTGTTCATAACTTTCCTTCCAAGGAGTAAGCATCTTTTAATTTCATGGCTGCAATCACCATCTGCAGTGATTTTGGAGCCTCCAAAATAAAGTCTGTCACTGTTTCCATTGTTTCCCCATCTATTTGCCATGAAGTGATGGGACTGGATGCCATGATCTTCGTTTTCTGAATGTTGAGCTTTAAGCCAACTTTTTCACTCTCCTCTTTCACTTTCATCAAGAGGCTCTTTAGTTCTTCTTCACTTTCTGCCATAAGGGTGGTGTCATCTGCATATCTGAGGTTATTGATATTTCTCCCAGCAATCTGGATTCCAGCTTGTGCTTCTTCCAGCCCAGCGTTTCTCATGATGTATGCTGCATATGAGTTAAAGAAGCAGGGTGACAATATACAGCCTTGATGTACTCCTTTTCCTACTTGGAACCAGTCTGTTGTTCCATGTCCAGTTCTAACTGTTGCCTCCTGACCTGCATACAGGTTTCTCAAGAGACAGGTCAGGTGGTCTGGTATTCCCATCTCTTTCAGAATTTTCCACAGTTTATTGTAATCCACACAGTCAAAGGCTTTGGAATAGTCAATTAAAGCAGAAATAGATGTTTTCTGGAAGTCTCTTGCTTTTTCGATGATCCAGCAGAGATTGGCAATTTGATCTCTGGTTCCTCTGCCTTTTCTAAAACCAGCTTAAACATGTGGAAGTTCACAGTTCACATATTGCTGAAGCCTGGCTTGGAGAATTTTAAGCATTACTTTACTAGCTTGTGAAATGAGTGCAATTGTGCGGTAGTTTGAAAAACAGATTATTCTTTACATTTTTGAGAACAAACAATATCAGGTCATAAACATTTTTCTCACTCTTTTGGGGATTTTATCATAACTTAACCAATCTTATATTGATAGACATTTGGTTTGTATCTAATGATTTGCTGTTACAAATAGTGATACAAGATAAAGTTGTGTACTTGTATCATTTCATACATGTGGGAAAGTATCTGGGCTAAAATAAAATTCCTAGGTCAAAAGGTAAATGTACTTAAAATTTTGACAAATATTGGCTTGGTCAAAAAGTTCATTCAGGTTTCTCCTTCACATCTTACAGAAAACCTGAATGAACTTTTGGCCAACCCAATGTTACAACATTTTCTCCTTTAAAAACTGCTCTCTGTAATACATGAGTGTTTCTTTCATCTGACCATTTTCAAACTGTACATTTGACTTTGTTATATTTTTCCAACCTGATATATAAAAATAGTACTCAATATATGTTTAAATTGCATTTCTCTTTTATCTGCAACTAACCAGTTTTACATATATGTGATATGTTTTCTGTAAACAATCTTTTCCCAAATTTTTACTAGACTGTAGGTATGTTATCTTATTGATTTGTAGGGTTCTTTACATATTAGGAAAATCAGCTATTTCCAATATGTTACAATTTAATTTTTACTTTGACTGTTGTCTTTTGATTTTGATTGTATGTAAAATAAATTCTACTTAGAGGGCCTCTTCCACATCAAGATTTTATGTGCATGCGTATATATATATATACATATATATATAAAGACTGCTATTTTCTGAGACTGAATAAAACATCAGAAGTTGATAGAGGCAGGGTAGTTTTGAATCGACCCTGGGTACAGAGGAAAGGGGCCAGGGAAGATCACAGAAGAAAAGAAACAGAAATTTTATTTAACAAGCAAATGCAGGAGTCCCCTGAAAGGACATGTGGTGAGAAGATATTAGCAGTATAAAGAAGATGCTTATGAGACAGACTGATCAGGGAAGGGCTGGAAGTGGTCACAGAGCCTATCATATGGTATTCAGCAGGATTCCCCTGATTCCACTGGGTTTGCCTCTAGAGCTAAAGGCATGTCTTTGCTTACACAGCAACAAGTGGCAGGCATGAGGAGGAGAACAAAAACAGACCTCCACACATCCATAACCACCATTCACAGAGCATGTGGTGTGTGCCAGGCCCCTACTAAGTCTTATACAAACCCAGTGTTATTTAATTTTTGCCGCTGACCTGTGACATAAGCACTATCGTCATTTACATCCTACAGATGAATAAACTGAAACTTAGAGCAGTGAAGTCAGTGCCTCAAATTTCAATCTATAGAGTGGTTTCTAGATGACTAAAAATCTCATGATTCTTTGCTGTACATCTAAGAGAGTATTTTTATTAAGCTAAACGCTTAAATAGTTGAAGCCAATCAGTGTCTCTTGCATGAAACTTCTGCAGAAAGCAGGGAACAGCATTCCAATTCTGTGCTTCATCAAGTCTCTGAGAGCCTCTGCTTGCCTGCCGTCAGCTGAGAGTGCCCATACAATGAACACATCCTCCCTGGTTTTGAAATTTAGAGACATAAACTACAAAACAATTGTAAAAGAGCTAGGGATAAAATAAATTATATATATATATATATATACACACACACATATATATATTAGCAGTTTTGAAGCAGAAAGGAAATGGTTTATGAAGAAAACTCTATTAAAGTCGTCAAGTTTCTCTTGCTTCAGGTCAAAAACTTACAGCATACTAGAATATCATTTATTATGTTGTGAATGAGTGCCAGTAGTCATCTGTTCCCTTGCCTTTGCCATGTTTCTGCCTGGGGTATTTATATTTGATCATTGTTCTCTTAATAGATTGAACTAATAAGCATATGAAAGCTACAGTACCTGCAGACCTACAGTAAAAAGGTGATATAAGGTATATACTCATCTCAAGATTTGCAATGTCCTTTCCCAGAGTGTCTTCAGGGAAGTCAGTTTGGCAAGAATGGCAGTGATATATGGTTGAGGACTAGAGAATTTATTGGGAAACTGAATGCCACCCTCTTAATTCATCTTGGAAAAGGGAAGTCACAAAATAGACAAGGGTGGTGTGGGAAAATCCCTCTCCCATATGCACTTGGCTGTGTTTTGAGACCCAAGTTGTATTCTCTGAAGATTATACTTCAGGGGGAATTAGCCCTTGTCATTTCCACAAAACACCAAGTTTAGAAAGGAATGTCTCTTAATCACTTTATGGAATTAAACATGGTAGATCTTTGATGGTTAGACTTTGATCATCATCAAAGACAGAACCTTCAGGGCATAAGTAGGAGTGCCTTATTAGGCGGAGATGTAGATTGATGAAATTAGTTTTAATCATCAACAGAGCCCGAATACACAGAACAAGTGCTTAATAATTATTTGAATGTATGACAAAATTGAAAGAAAAAGAAGGGAGGATGAAATTGGTAGTCTCTGTGGTCGGAGCTCGTACCCCCACCCTATGATTCTAGTTTAGAGCAATTGTTTTAGATTAAGATTTTAAATTAAATATAAATTAATTATATCTAGGGGCTCATACTCAGCTTTGCCAGCTATCTTAACTACAGAACTTGGTTGTGGTGAAGCAATTTACTTCTCTTATATTTAGCCCCCCTATTTAACATATTTAACAGAGTCAAAAATTGAGGCTCAGAGAGATTTAATGGTCATCTAAGGTCATAGCGCTAATTAACAGCAGAGCTGGGGTTAGAATCTGAGTTTTCCGACATTCTCTTCTACACAACATTTAATCACAAATCTGATTTTCCATTAGGAAAATAGGAACCTAGAGATCAAGACCCGTAACATTCTGATTTATCAACTTTTCCTCCAATTCTATTTTTGCATGCAGGCATGAACTCTCTTAGTCATTTCTGACTCTTTGTGACCCCATGGACTGTAGCCTACCAAGCTCCTCTATCCATGGAATTTTCCAGGCAAGGATACTGAAATGAGTTGCCTTTTCCTTCTCCAGGGGATCTTCCCGACCCAGACGATCGAAACTGGGTCTCCTGCAGGCAGACTCTTTACAGTCTGAGCCACCAGGGGAGCACCATGTATTAACTCATTTAATTTGTATTTTAAATGTTTATTGAATATCTATTGAATGTCAAGTTCTGAGGGCCCCTGAGAATACAGCACTGAATGAGACAACCATGGGCTCAGCCCTGTGGTTTTATAATCTAATGGACACCATAGACAAATGAAAGGGGAGCTGTTTAGGGCAGCCATTACTTCTGTTTTCTGAGCAAGAAAACGGAATGCTCCCAAGAGGCTCTTAGACAAACGTAGGAGCAAGAATTTGTCTCTTTGACTCTAAATTTAGGATTCTTACAAAACCATAATTACCTTTAAAGTGTATGAAGCACCACAACCTTACATTGGTTATCAATCAGTTTCTTTGTTGTTTTTTAATGCATGGACTATGGTGCAAGTTATTGCTTTGCTGGCACAGTATCCATTTATGTTTTGAGTAATGGCAACAAGAATCTCCTTTTCAAATCTATTTCCCTCCTGTTTTCTGTGTCAGCCTTTGTGTGTGTGCGTTCTGTGTATAGGAATAGCATAAACTCTGATCAGAGTGGTTCAGAACCGAACACTTAACCCCAGTTGGCCCAGCCAACACTTCTGTAAAGGGGATACCATCTCTTATGCTGGACATGAAGTGGGGAGAGTCTGAGACTAGGGCCATGAAGCTGTGATGAGAAAAAGCCTGCCTGGGATTGAAGCTGGCACCCAGGAATGCAACACCACCCGAGCCTCTAGACACAGCTCTGCCTATATTGTGAAACCTTCATTTACAAGAGTAAAAAAAAATTTTTTTTTTGCTTAAACCAAACTTAGTTGGGATTTCGGATAACTTTCAAAAGAAAGAATCCTGACTGATACTCCAATCACACAAAACAACTGAGGGTTTTATAGGCACATTTTAATATATCTGCATACCCCCAAGTAGGGACTTCCCTACTTGTAGCTCAGTCTAGTAGCAGATTCTAAAGAATCTGCTTGCAGTGCAGGAGACCTGGGGTTTGATTCCTGGATTAAGATTCCCTGGAAAAGGAAATGGCAACCCACTCCAGTGTTCTTGCCTAGAAATCCCCTGGGCAGAGGAGACTGGCAGGCTATATAGTCCATGGGGTCACAAGAGTCAGACACAACTTAGTGACGAAACCACCACCCCCTAGTTAGGACCCTTGGTTTACATAGTTTATAAACTGGAGAAATTTCCTGGACTCGGTTTCTCTAGTGCAAATGACTGATGACTGATGGAGTTCCCACTGAATAATCCACAATTAGTGTGTCTAAGAGGCGGGCTACAACTTGTAGATCATGAATCTTAGTTCCTCTCCTTTTCCTGGGTTTTTCATCAATCATCTCCAAAACTCAGATCAAATTTTCTCAAATTTTAATCAGCATCAGAATCACCATGATGGTCCTGACACAATGGAGCTTGGACCATACTTTGAGGATATTGATAAAGGAGCAAATGGATTGAATCACCTCCTCCCTGCTTAACATCGGAGCCATGGTTAAAATTCGCTATGCATCTCTGACAAAGTCAGCTCCAGGCTTAATAAGTGGTTCCTGAGACTTCATTTCCAGTTTCCTCCATGCAAATGGGAAGTTTTGGAGCTTCACCCCAAAGATACTGAGCACTGACTGTGTGCAAAGCTGTTAACAAGTTACTGGTGTGAAAGTACTGCCTGGAGAATGTAGAATGACTCCTGCACCAGAAGATCTCATGTCTGGAAGGAGACGTGTGTACCCAGAACACAGTGCAACCGGAATGAGCAACAAAGGGGACAAATGAGACATGGTGTCAGAGAGGAGAAGAAGCAGGGACCTGTGCCTATAGGTGAACAGGCAAGTAGCGTAGAGCTCACAGAGGTGCAGTGGAGATGTCCCCAGGGTCTGAGAGTGAAAGGCCTGGATTTCCAGACTGTGGTCACTGAGACTTGCTTGAAAATACCTGAACAGGGAAGTGTGATGGACAGAGCCAAGTCCTAGAGGATTAATCTGGCCATAAAGTTTCTTAATTTCTAAGAAACGAGATAGGTCAACACCCACAGCTTGGAAAGGATCTTCAAATGAAAAGATCCCTCCCCTAAAAAATGAAGAAGACATATGTGACCTAGTGTACTCCAAGTCACCTCTCGAGGATGACTTTTAAAGTTTGGACTCAGATCCTCAGAATACCCTTTGAATGACAATATTTTTCAAAATGATAAATGCACATACCCTTGACAGAGCAACCGACCTCCAGAAATTTTACCTCCAGAAGTACATGTATAAGGTGATGTGTGTGCATATTGTTCCCTGCAGCATCCTCTGAAATAACAAAAAAATTGGAAAAAACCCAAGTGTCCAATAGGAAACTGATGAAATCAATTACTGTATATCCATGCCATGAGACATTATGCATGTATAAAAAGAATGAGGAATCTTTTTATGTTCTTTGAAAAAATAGGAGACTGCTCATTAGGAAAAATGGTGCAGTAGAATCTGCTGCTTTCTGTATAAAGAACAAAGAACTCTATCTATTCATATTTTATTTGCATTTTAAAAAGAGGGATGTATTTTTAAAAATCTACTGAAAAGTATTTATCCAAGAAAGATGGGTATAAATTTGAGGGAGGAAAGACAGGAGTGGAATGAATCTCTTCATTCTGATCCTTAATTATATTTTAAATATGTGAGAGCATTACCTAGTCAACATGTTAAGTATTTTATCAGATGCCAGTGAGCAGAACACATTCATCAGGGGCTTCCGTTGTTCGTGAGGCTGGGCTCTGATTCGCAGCTCAATGTGAGACTCCTGTGGGAGGAGAGTGCAGACCAGGAGCTCCCATGCAGAGCAGGGCCACTTGCCAGGGTTTATTCATTCAGATCCCCTCCGGAGAATCTAATCCCTGCTCTCCACAATCAGGCAGAGCTGCCGTCTCCTGCAGCAAAACTTGTGCCTCAAGGGAGGCTATGGGATGTGCTCAGTGACTGAGACACCATGTCTGCGATGGCCTGTGCCCTGTGCCCAGCCCTCCTGGCAGAAAGGAGCAGGGAATCTAGCACTGGCTAGTACCCGGAGTCCAGTGGGCACTTGCCTGGAGAGCCAAGGGCTCCCTCATTCTAACAAATCTTCCATTTTGTGTCAAATCATGTCTAGCTAGAAGATGACCATCAGCAACTCAGGAGTTGCCTCTTTCATCCCTTCCAGACATCACCAACGGAGAAGGCAATGGCACCCCACTCCAGTACTCTCGCCTGGAAAATCCCATGGATGGAGGAGCTTGGAAGGCTGCAGTCCATGGAGTCGCTGAGGGTCGAACAAGACTGAGCGACTTCACTTTCACTTTTCACTTTCATGCCTTGGAGAAGGAATGGCAACCCACTCCAGTGTTCTTGTCTGGAGAATCCAAGGCATGGCGGAGCCTGGTGGGCTGCCGTCTATGGGATCACACAGAGTCGGACACAACTGAAGTGACTTAGCAGCAGCAGCAACAGCAGCAGACGTCACCAAGACCTCTGTCTTCCTATCAATCTTCTCAGAGTAGAGGTCAGTAAGTGTGTGTGTGTGTGTGTGTGTGTGTGTGTGTGTGTGTGTGCCCTGTAGGTGTTCTTGCTTGTAAAAGAAAATAGAACATAGTGCTTTAAAAGTATAAGACTTGAAGTTTGCATAAACGTGGGTTCAAATCTGAGTTTGGTACTTATCAACATGGCCTTGAAAGATTACTTGATATATCTAGTCCAGTTTGAAAGTGTTAGTCACTCAGTTGCATCTGACTCTTTGTGATCCCATAGATTGTAGCTCGCCAGGCTCCTCTATCTACGGAATTCTCCAAGCAAGAATACTGGAGTGGATAGCCATTCCTTTCTCCAGGAGATCTTCCCAATCCAGGGATCGAACCCAGATTTCCCACATTGTAGGCAGATTCTTTATTGTCTGAGCCACCAGGGAAACCCAGTTTACTTACATAAAAGTGAGATTAAATATATTCAAATGTTTAAATTATATTTAACACCTGTACCTGGCATTTAGAAAAGACCGAATAATTATGTTGTTGTGTCTGTGTGCTTAGTTATGTCTGACTCTGCGGCCCCATGGAATGTAGCCCTCCAGGCTCCTCTGCCCATGGAATTTTCCAAGCAAGAATACTGGAGTGGGTTGGCATTTCCTACCCCAGAGGATCTTCCCAACCCAAGGATGGAACTTGCGGCTCTTGAGTCTCCTGCGCTGGCAGGTGGATTCTTTACCACTGAGGCACCTGGGAGGCCCAAATGTGTTGTTGTTGATGTATAATGACCTTCTCCTGGTTTGAAACCTCTCATATAGAATAATCTGGAAGCATTTGATAAGAAACATATTGAATAACCCTATTGGCTTGTTTAGATCAGTTTCTGTAGAGACTTGGAATCTCTTCCAAGAGTTCCATGGAAACTTCTATTATTTTCCTGAAATGGGCTGCCTGAAACCAAAAGATGATACCGCCTTCATGTAGCTTTGAATGTGTTCCCAGCTGGGACTACATATTTGTTTATATTGTAGCCAGAGTGGTTGACAGTCATTTAAGCTGTATTAGGCTTCTTGGCTGTAACCTACTCCTCTAATTAGGCTTATAATTGCAGAGCAAGGACAAATTGATTCAGCCAAGACATCCTCTACTGGGAGCCCAGCCATAAGATGGACTCAGTGCCTCCCTCTGTTGTATTCTTTAAACATGCTCATGGAACATACCCCACCACGCCCAGCAGAGAGCAAAACCTCATGGTTACTCACAGACTCCTTGAAGGAGGCTGCTGCTCCATTCAGGTTCACAGCTTTCTTGTTCCTGACCCTTTCAGTGACAGAGAACAAGGACAGACTCTGTGGGGAGAGACCCTGAGCTTGAGGAGGGTCCCTCTAGCCTGTCCTCTCCCAAGTCTCTTGAGTGAACCCATGACTTGTCAAGGAGACCCCTCTCTCGGTGTTCCTTCCTCCCTCCCTCCCTTCCTTCCTATTTTCCTTCTTTCCTTCCTTTTCTAATACAAACACACATAATAAACCTAAAGGATTTGCTACTAGCCATTTTAAAGGCTAAATTTTTTAAAAAGAGGAGACAACTTGGTCTGAAAGATATTAAACAATTTAACCAGTGATGATTCAGATAATCATCTGTGAGTTGGGGTAGGAAGCAGGTCAGTCTGACTCGAGCCCACATTCTTAGCCATCTTGCTTTACTGCCTCTTGTTTTGAAAGAGGGTCCTGGGCTAATTGCCTTGCAGAACCTGAGAAGGCCCATCACGGGAATTCTCCCTCTCCGTCTTATTTTAATGGCACACAGAGAAACCTGATTGCTTGGGCTGATTGGAACATAAATGCTGGAGAAGAGGCTTATTAATGGAACAGGGTTATTCTGAGGTCCTAGGAAAGCATGGGTCATCTCCAACTCGAAGCCATCATGAGCATAATAGCCACTTCTTTCCAGGATGTTATTCAATATTCAAAGTTGAGTTAAAGGATAAAAAAAAAAGCAACACTACATTTCCAGAGAGGGGTAAAAGGGATAAAGGATCTCTTCTTGCCTGTAATACTAGTACATCTTCTCAGGAACCTAATTTGGAGTCAGGGCTTCCACATTAACTATACAAATGGAATTAAAGATTTTATTCCATCAGGGAACATAAAATACTTTAAAAATTGCTTCAGCCAAATGACATATTATTGATAGTAATAAGGGGTGGAATTATACAGTATTTAGATGGCCCTTTATTTGCAGAGAGTGTTTGATGGCTTCCTCAGACACATATTATAATCCTAATATTTTGTGCATTCCCATTTGTCAGGCCTTTGCAGCATTTAAACATTTGTGATTAAATCAGTGCTCATGGAAGCCCAATGTGGATGGATGCTTCATCCATTTATAGAACACATGCCTTCCCAGCCAAGGACCCAACACCCAAATCTTCTTGACCATCAATGTCTTCTGCAGGCTGTCTGGGGTCATGAGCCCTAGAACCAGTTGTCTTCTGTCAGTGGAGACTTTACTGATATCCTGGCTCATTGAAATATCTTCTGCTTGAGACTCTGTTTCTATTAGCTGCAGATCCTTTTCTTGACTCTGTTTCCATAGTTTAGTGCCTTTAAGTAAGTTCAGTCTTAAGATACTTGAGCTTTCATTCACCAAATCCTGACTAGGCTTCCCAAGGCTGACCTGGGGTTAATGCACAGTAAATTATAATTTGCTATAGATAATATTTATCCACTATTTTCCACTGTAGGTCCATATCTGATACTGCTTCTCCTGTTTTATGAATGAGAAGATGATGGTGATGATGATAATCAAAAAGAGAATTCATTGAGTACTTAGATAATTAAGTACTTAGCTTAATTAAGTACTTCATTTACACGTTCACATTTACCCCTCAGAAGAAACCTGTGAGGTATTATTACTATTACTATTATTATCATTCCCATTTTATAGAGGCAGGAGCTGAGGCCCAGATCACATAACCAGCCAGTGAACCTGATGTTCACACCCACGTCACTTGACTCTTACCCATGCACTGAAACCATGATAATGCTTGTACAACCCTCATTTGCTCCAGATCTCTTGAGCCATGCTAACTGAGAGTGCTATGCTGGGTTTTTTAACTGTTGTCCATCTTAGTGTCACCTACGGCTTGTTTAGGAATCTTTTGTGTACTCACATTGCCTTGTGTTGAAAGCTCAAAGTCAGAGGATTATTCTCGGCCCTTCAGTCTCCTCTGTGTTCCCTCTCCTCTTTATTTTTCCCCTTCTAGAAAGATGCTCTGAGTCTCAGCTCTGTGGTTCTCTTTTTTAAAATATAATTGAATTTTCTTCATTTTACAACCAAACTCTTCCTACTCCATGTCCTAACAGCAGTATCGTGGGCTGTGGGGCCTCAAGTTGATGACAACAAATTAGCATCTGGCCAAGAGACCCAGTTTTTCTTCTTAAGAAATATAAGTCTCTGAGGCCAGGGAAATTGTGCAAAATATAACAAAGTTTACTTATACTTCTTGTGTCCTCTCACCTCTGGCCTTTCCAGTGTCCCCAGATCACTCTTCTCATGTAGGAAAGTGACCAGGGATATTGGCCCACACTGGGTGTTGGTAACATGATGTGGTCCCTCTGTCAGCACTAAAACATAGGACTGTAATGTTTCTCAAGGGGTAAATTTTAAAGTTGAAACAATAACAGCTAACAGGTATCGTGTTCTTACTTAGTTCTACCATGATCTTCCCATTTCATTTGTGTGTCAGTGTATGACACATGACTCCACCTTACTAGTGGCGCTAGAGAGTTTGCCTTCTGTGTCACAGCTAGTAAATGGGAGAAATGAATTCAAATGCTGGTCTGTTTCATTCTGAAACTACACCTAACCTCTGTGATCCACCCAGGTGAAGGCCATTGTTGTGAGCTGGAAACCCTTCCCTATGATGCTCAGATAGAAGCACCAGCCATTCTGCCTGCACACAGGCTGATCCTGATAAAGGAGTAGCTGGGATCCCCTCTCACGCCCACAGAGATGATCTTTCCCTCCCATCTGTTGTGGGCGTTTATCAGGTGACAGGGAGGGTGACAGTGAGCATGATTCCTGAATCCTGGCTGTGACTGAGGACTCAGCCCAGGGAATCCTCAGACCTGGCTCTCCTTTGGACAGAATTAACCTCTTTCCTTCTTCCATCTTCAGGAGGAGAGGAGGGGCTCTTGCACAAGGAAGGCAAGAGGACTCATTTATTGACCACCTACTGGATGCAGACTCTGCACTTGGCTCTTTCAGATTTGGTTGTTTTTATATGCTAGCTTGGCTGAGCTATAATACTATTATTAACTCAAACACTATTAGATGTTGCACTGAAGGTATTTTGTAGGTGTGATTAACATTTACACTACGTTGATTTTGAGTGTCAGACTTTATTTTTGGGGGCTCCAGAATCACTGCAGATGGTGACTGCGGCCATGAAATTAAAAGATGCTTACTCCTTGGAAGAAAAGTTACGATCAAAAGCAGAGACATTACTTTGCCAACTAAGGTCCGTCTAGTCAAGGCTATGGTTTTTCCATTAGTCATGTATGAATGTGAGAGTTGGACTGTGAAGAAGGCTGAGCACCGAAGAATTGATGCTTTTGAAATGTGGTGTTGGAGAAGACTCTTGAGAGTCCTTTGGACTGCAAGGAGATCCAACCAGTCCATTCTGAAGGAGATCAGCCCTGGGATTTCTTTGGAAGGAATGATGCTAAAGCTGAAGCTCCAGTACTTTGGCCACCTCATGCAAAGAGTTGACTCATTGGAAAAGACTCTGATGCTGGGAGGGATTGTGGGCAGGAGGAGAAGGGGACGACAGAGAATGAGATGGCTGGATGGCATCACTGACTCGATGGACGTGAGTCTGAGTGAACTTCGGGAGATGGTGATGGACAGGGAGGCCTGGCATGCGGCGATTCATGGGGTCACAAAGAGTCAGACATGACTGAGCGACTAAACTGAACCTTAATAATGTGGGTGGGCCTTGTCCAATCAGTTGAAGGCATTAAAAACAAAAGCTGAGATTTCCCAGAGAAGAAATTCTGCTTCAAGACTTCAGTATCAACTCCTGCTTGAGTTTTCCAGCCTGCCCTATAGATTTCAGATTTCACAATAACTTGGACAAATTCCTTATAAACAAATTGTATATCCACTTAATCTATATCTATAATGTGCTGTCTGTTTCAGCCTGAGAATTTTGCAGCTTTCAAAAGCTCTCAGATGGGAGCTGCCAACCCTGGAAGCAACAGTGCTTCCTCTGCTTTGTCTCTGGGGTGTTATTCTTTAGTTCCCAGCACCCCTTGGGCACCTGTTAGTTGTCACTGTCACCCTGCTCTGGAAGTGAGAGGCTGGATGGTTCTGAGTTCTTCCAACTGTCAGTTCAGTTCAGTCCAGTTGCTCAGTCATGTCTGACTCTTTGTGACCTCATGGAGTGCAGCACACCAGGCTTCCCTGTCCATCACCAACTCCCGGAGCTCGCGCAAACTCATGTCCATCGAGTCGGTGATACCATCCAACCATCTCATCCTCTGTCATCCACTTCTCTTCCTGCCTTCAACCTTTCCCAGCATCAGGGTCTTTACCAATGAGTCAGTTCTTGCATCAGGTGGCCAAAGGATTGGAGTTTCAGCATCAGCCTCAGTCCTTCCAATGAATATTCGGGGTTGATTTCCTTTAGGATTGACTGGTTGGATCTCCTTGCTGTCCAAGGAACTCTCAAGAGTCTTCTTCAACATAGCATTTCAAAAGCATTAATTCTTTGATGCTCAGCCTTCTTTGTGGTTCAACTCTCACATCTATACATGACTACTGGAAAAACCATAGCTTTGACTATACGGACCTTTGTTGATAAAGTAATGTCTCTGCTTTTTAATAAATAGCAGTTAGTTTCTGCTTCCAACTGTTCCCCCTCTGAATACTTAAGAACACAGTGTGGCTGAGCAAGTGCCACAGAAGCCTGGAGTTTGTGTCACTGTAACACTATGCAGTGTGGACCCTTGAAGAAGAATGGGACTGCCCACATTGTCTGCACCCTATCCTTAGTGCAGATGGGATCATCACTGGCAAGTTGCTGTCCTTCATGGAAAACACCAGTTAGGGAGGTCTGTGATACTTTCAGAGCCTCCATCTCAGGGCCTCAGATTTTTGTAGCATCAGACGTTTGTAGCAGGGAGTCAAATTTAATTGGTTTCTCTGTGACAGATTTAAAGTCCATCAGGTCCTGGGGAAAGATCATCCGAAGAGCCAGAAGATGAGCTCATTTGCCTCTCCTCAAAGACAAGTCAGTGAAAAAATTCAACAGAGGAGTGTTTAGCAGGTGGAAGCTCATAAATCTGTCAGCAAACTTTACTGACCATATACAGGAAATTGGGCGAAGCTTTTTTTCCCCTTACCTCCAGTGTCATTTTGAATTATGTACTCTGCATTATGGAGAGACCAGCTTCTTCTTGGCTGCTAGCCAGGCTTTTGGAAGACAGGAATAGGTTTTATTTTTCTATCAACCTGTTTCTGATTCAGATTTTAGGGTGACATATAGTCAGTATCAGGTTAAAAAAATAATCTGTTGTAGGTCAACCAACCCACTTTGAATTATACTCAATGGCATATAATTGGTGATATTGACAACTACTGGATTGCATTGATTTTCCCATCAGAATGGAAAACCTTGGAACACTTTTCTTTTTCATCCCACTATCTTGTTAGTTATGAAAAATTCTCCAAGGTAAAAATTATTTTATTCATAAGTTCTTTAAATCTATCTATGCCTTTTTCTTGAAAGACTTGACCGTAAGTGTAAATAATTTGCCATATCGCATGCTGACTGTGCAAGACCTCCACCCCATCTTATTCTCTCTGGCTCTGTAGTGACACAGAGATGCTCAGCTGAGGGACGAGTAGGAACTATAATCCCACACACACACTCCACTTGCCAAGTTGTCCACCTTGGGGAAGGGGCATGTGTACATGCTAAGTCGCTTCAGTCATGTCCAACTTTGTGCAACCCTATGGATTATAGCCCGCCAGGCTCCTGTGCCCATGGGATTCTCCAGGCAAGAATACTGGAGTGGGTTGCCTTACCAGTTGAGATTGCCTTACCTCTCCTTCAGGAGATCTTCCCAACTCAGAGATCGAACCTGCATCTCTCATGTCTCCTGCATTGGCAGGTGGGTTCTTTACCATTAGCACCACCTGGGAAGCCCCTAAGGAAGGTACATCTTTCTCCAATTTACATGAGTCACTGCTGGTGGTGTTATATACACCGTTATATTTAATCTGCATGAATGTTGCACAAGGTGGAGTTATGAATGTGGAGAGAGGGAAGATTAGCATGTGCCGTGTGCTGTAGGGTTGGAATTGTTGATATCAGTATATCAGGACTCATGCTATTTAATAGACAGACAGACAGAGTCGTAAATAAATGTAAGAGTGTGTGTGTGTGTGCACTTGCATGCAATTTTTTTACTTAGAATAAAGACAAACTAGAGCTTAAATCTTACTACCTTGTCCATGTGTTCTATGGCTTTGATCAAATCACTTACAAATTGTAACCCTTATCTCCCTCATCCAAAAAAAACAAAAAATCAGAAATATAAACCAAAAAAAGGAAAGGAAGATGGGGGCTGGGGATGGTAGTAATATCTACCTAACAAGGTTAATGTGAAGATTAAATGAGATACAGCATACTCACCACAAAGCCTGGTGTATGGTATGTAACCCCAACTACGGCTCTGTGTGTGTGCTCAGTCCCTCAGTGTCCAACTCTTTACAACTCCATGGAATGTAGCCCACTAGACTCCTTTGTCCATGGAATTTTCCAGGCAACAGTACTGGAGCAGGTTGTCATTTCCTTCTCCAGGGAATCTTCCTGACCTGGGTATCGAACCCACGTCTCTTGGCAGGCAGATTCTTTACCACTGCGCCTCCTGGGAAGCCCCAAACTATGGCTAATATAATCATATTATTACTAATTCATTACTATGATATAATGTTTATCTAAAATAGTTAAAAGTAGATGTCTGTCCAGGATGGGTAGCTTCCACCATGACCATTGCTTACCCTATTTATTTTCTCCTGGCATGCCTAATTTAATATAAGTAGAACCACCAAAATCGAGCCAAGATTTCCCCAGGGTTAAGGGCTGCCCTTACGAAAGCTGTTTTTTTTCAGTGAGTCAGACAGAGCCTAAGTGACAGTGTTAGACCAGAGCCTGGATCAGCAGAGCAAATCTGGTCATGAAATAACCCACAATGTCTGTTCCCACTGAGGCCCTGCATGGCTGATTTCTGCAAAAAAAAGGGCCCATCTTATTTCCTCCAGTCAATCGCTTATTTGTAGTCATGAGCATCCCCATCATCCACAACCCTAATTTCATGAAGTATGTTGAAATGACTTTTGTTCCTGAGGCCTTTCATCAGAGAGGGTAGGACTAATTTCACCTGAATAGGGAGGATCACGATGACAAAGGACAATGAACCTCTGACCTCCTTGGTTCAGCCACTGGTGTCCCTCACAAGGCAATGACATCTTAAGTCCCAGAAGGAAAAAAAGTCCAGATGAAACTTCTGCAAAGGAAAATGACCAGCTATCAAAAGTGGTGGTTCTTAGTTGAAATCCATATCCTCCCATCCAAGGTAGACAACATAAACAGTTACGTTTAGAAAGGGGACTTTTTAAATACTTTCCTTATCTGCTGCTGGGTCTTTAACTGAAAGGTACCTGACAAGAAGCCTGGGATAGGACTCACACAAATGCCAGAGTTCCATGGCCTCGTTGATGCAGAGAGCATTTAAAGAAGACCATTAAGAGGGCTTTGCATGTTCTTGACAACTGCAGTCTGGAGACATTTAAAGTAATGTTCTTAGATCACTTGAAGAGTCTTTAAGCACTCGGTACACTGATTACACTCTTTAGATTTTCTTTGAACCAAATTACAGCTTAAGAATTTCCTTCATAAACATATAATTACTTTGGGGGTTGAAATCACAACTGAGGAAATAATAGTAAATTCTATAATGGGCTTTCCAGGTGGTGCTAGTGGTAAAGAACCCACCTGCCAATGCAGGAGACATAAGAGACACAGGTTCAATCCCTGGGTGGGAAAGATGCCCTGGTTTAAACATACAGTGAGTCTAATTTACTCCAAAAACATTCTTTTTGCAGAAGCAGTGCAAATGGAAGGGAAGTTGGGAGAATTCTGAGTAGAACTTTAAATCAGTTTAGTTCAGTTATCTGTTCTTCCTAGACAAACACAACAGAACATAATAATTTTCTTAACTATATCTGTGTGTATGTCTGTTTGTTAGATAGATAAGTAGATGGATAGATAGACACTAAATTTTACCTCCGAGTTGAACTAACCCAAAATCAGGTTGAGATCACTGTTTCTTGTACCCGACTGCTCACAAACATTGTCCCTAAGAGCCTAAATGCCATAGAAAGGTTATTTTCCTGGTAACTTTTGCCCTATAGCAAAAAAAGAAAAAAAGAAAACCTTAAAATTTAGTGATTTAGAACTTGTCCTATTTAAATCTGTGGTTATTAGTTGCCTGGTGTATTATAAATCAAGTATATTGGTTTTAAATTCATCCCACCACTCCATGGTCTCCCTACCTTTGTCTGCCAAGCCTGGAAATCTGTTTAACCTCATGAAGTCAAGACAATTAAATGACTTTTAGAATGAACGTATCACTAAGATGTCAGCAACTCATGTGGGGTTTAATTCAACGATAACGTAGAAAATACATATATCCAAACATGAAAAGTTTTCACAATTCTTTCACTAAAGGATGTGCTCTCAATGGGACATTTTTGATAACACTTTGTTAGTCAGTGTTTTGCCTTTTAATTATACCAGTAAATCACATACATGTGATCCTTTTCACAAATTCAAATTAATCATCTTTAAGTTGGCAAGCCCCAAATTTGGAAATCTGTATTAAGCAAATGTTTCCACCACCTTTTAGAAAGAACAGTCTCTATATACATCTTCTGAACTTCTTTTTTTCTGGAGTCTTCTCCAAGTAGAGAAGATTGGGATAACTGTGCCCTTACTCATGAGTTCACTGCTTTTCATAGCAAAATGCATGATTCTCCACTTTGGATTTGAGCTTTCATCTTGAGATCTTTCATTAACAATTACTCAATGTCTGGAAGTGTAATTATGTGTCAGGAAAAGAATCAGTAAGCCTGCCATGCATCCAGTCTTCTTCCTCTATAAATATCCAGTGTACTTTATTTAAGTAATATGAAACCTCATCTTCTAAAATCTCTTCCCAAACATGTAATTACTTAGAGTGTATGTGGGATTGGATTCGAAGTTGCAGGGGACAGAAGAAAGGTAACTGTCAATTATTCATGCTAATAATAAGTTATAATAAAGATATTTTTGAAGCTTAGAATATAGAAGGAGAGATGAGCTCTACTTACAAAGCCAGTAATAAAAATAAGACAGTATATAATCAGGAGATGCAGTGGGAGGAAGAAATAGATCAGAAAAGAACATGACACTTGGGGAAAGTGAGACAAGAGGTAAGCCCTATAAGGTGAGTAGGATTTAAATACAATAAAATAAAAAAAGAACACTGTTCAGATTGGGCTTGAGGAAGGTAGCTATAGGAACAAATTTTTTTCATGACTTTGGCTGAGTATATGTAGTTTGCTACTCTTATTTTTTCTTTGCTTGGAGGTAAACTCAATTATGTAAGTGATGTAGGTCCTTCTTGTTTTTATGTTGTTATAATCAGCACTTATTGTGAGGTCTGATTCCAAACTACTTTCTCCAAGGAAAAGTCTACTCTTGAAGCCTTTCTCTCTCCACATCCTTAAAATTCATGTTTTGTAAACAGATATCATTTGCTAAACAGATACCCGATACCCTGTCCTCCTGGCCACATTCATTGGTCCAGAAATGAGTGTCTGGCCCAAGCTGGCTCAATGAGTCTTTTCCCCCTGGATATCTGGGCTTGGAAGCAAGAGGAGTATTTGTCCTGTTTCTCTCTGGTACTGAATCCGTATGGTGTAAATCTGGGGAGATCTTGGTAGACATGTTTTTGGCCACATGGAGCAAGTTACTCTGCAATAGAAGAAAAGAGGCTGACACGACACAAAGAGGAAAATAAGAGAGAGGAAGAACATCCCAGTGGTTCTATTACTATGGAGGTCCGATCATAGCCTTTTTCTTGGGTTCTTGATCCAGTATTTTCTGATGGAAGCATCACAATTTTGCTGCGGCTTTCTCATCATCTTCCAAAGCATCCTAATATCTTGTGGCCATCCTAATGGGTGACCACAAGAAAATGGTCCCTCCTGACCTCTATAATAACCCAAAAGGGGAGAATTTTTGTGGGATGGGGTACTATTAGATGTGATGATTTTTGCAGAAGTGAAATAGTGAATGCTAAGTGCAAGCTGCCTGTTTATCTCTGGTTCTGTGACTTGAATCATCAGAACAGGAAAAGATAAGTTGGCAACCAAATTGTGAAAAGATAAGTTGGCCACCAAATTATGAATACATTTTTGGATCACACTACCTTAGGCTATCGGGGCTTCCCTGATAGCTCAGTTGGTAAAGAATCCACCTGCAATGCAGGAGACTCCAATTCGATTCCTGGGTTGGGAAGATCCGCTGGAGAAAGGCTAGGCTACCCACTCCAGTATTCCTGGGCTTCCCATGTGGCTCAGCTGGGAAAGAATTTCCCTGCAATGCAGGAGACCTGGGCTCAATCCCTGGGTTGGGAAGATTCCCTGGAGAAGGGAAAGGCTACCCATTCCAGTGTTCTGGCCTGGAGAATTCCAGGGACTGTATAGTCCAGGGGTTGCAAAGAGTCAGACGTGACTAAACAACTTTCATTTTCATGCTGAAACACCAAATAATGTTCCCAGGGATAGTGCAAATTGGTATTTACACATGATACTGTGGACTCTACAAATAGAAGAGTGAGTGCGTGAAAGTCACTCAGTCATGTCCGACTCTTTGCAACCCATGGACTGCATAGTCCATGGAATTCTCCAGGCCAGAATACTGGAGTGGGGAGCCTTTCCCTTCTCCAGGGGAATCTTGATATTCCCAACCCAGGGATCAAACCCAGGTCTCCCACATTGCGGGCAGATTCTTTACCAGCTGAGACACAAGGGAAGCCCAAGAATACTGGAGTGGGTAGCCTATCCCTTCTCCAGGGGATCTTCCTGACCCAGGAGTCAAACCGGGGTCTCCTGCATTGCAGGAGATTCTGCAGATTCTTTCCCAACTGAGCTATGAGGGAAGCCCTATAGATAATGCCTCCCAAAAAGGCCAGGCATAGGTTTCTGGAAGCACAAAACAGAATTATTGTAACTCACTACAGATGACCAGAAAATGTCAACCCAGGAAGAGAGATGGTGGAGAGAAACTTCAGTATAAATAATTGCCCATCTTTATAAACCTTTATAAGCCTTTCCAAAAGATAAATATAATTCAGAGGTCAGTCCAGGCATTAAGGAATATATGTTATTTATGAAGGTCGACAAGGGACGTTTGGAACCACAGGGAGGGGAGGAGTAGAAAATAAAAACACAGTAGTATTCTTATACTTTCATTTTTGATACAAAATCATAATGAGGTGATATATATAAAAATTTCTCAAAATAAATAAGAGATGTTTGGTAAATAACTTTATACTTCTTTACCACATGGCCTATGGTATACTATTAAATATAATTTTTATTAACCATTTATGTTAAAAGCATTAGTTTTTTAGATATAAATCTTTAAAATATGCCATATCTTTTTAACTCCTTTGGTATTGTCACTATATTTTTTTCATATCCTGGTACCCACAGGGAAAAAAGAGATATGCCAAGCTTCTCAATTTCTGAGAAGCATAATTCTTTTAGCTGGAGCCCCAGCACCTCTTAGGGCCACAAAAATTCTAAGTGTGATTATTTGTTGAGAGAGTTTAAGCTAGATGTCACACAGTTGCTCTGGGATTATACAGTTGGATACCTATGAGTCTCCTGTGAGCTGGGCAGATAGATTATATAAACTGGGTTCACATAAAGATTATATAAACCAGGTTTAGAGAGCACACAGGCTCTGAGAGTTGGTGATTAGTCTAAGTCATGCTTTGTGGGCACATAACATTGTAAGCGCAAAGAAAAATACATTGTATCATTCAAATACTTTGGAATGTATTGACATCTTTATGGGACAAAATGTGGTCCATCTTGGCAAATGTTCCATGTACACTTAAAGAACTAATGTGTACCCTGCTACACATTGTTAAGTGAAGTGTTCTATAAATAGGACTCAGGTGAAGTAGGTTGATGCTGTCCATCAAGTCTACTATATCCTTCATGACTTTCTGCCAATTTTTGTATGAATTATTGAGCTAGGGATATTAAAATCTCCAAATACCATTGTGCCTGTTTATCCTTGCCTTTCTAACAGTTTTTGCTTCATGTATTTTGAATCTCTGTTATTAGCTGCATAAATGTTTAGAATTGGAATGTCTTCTTGATAAATTGACCCTATTACCATTATGAAACGAACTTCTTTATCCCTGCTATTCTTTGCTGTGAAATCTATTTTTGTCTATATTAATATATATGTTCCAACTTTCTTTTGATTCATGGCATGACAGGCCACAGACTAGAAGAAAATATTTGCAATGCATATGTCTGGTAAAGGACTTGTATCTAGAATTTATAAAGAATTCTCAAAATTCAATACACAGAAAGCAGACAGCCTAATTTTTTTAATAGGAAAAGTTTTAACAGATACTTCACCAGAGAAGACACACAGATGGCAAATATGCACATGAAACAATATTCAGCATCACTAGTCATTAGGGAAATGCAAATTAAAACCACAATGCCATCCCAGTTCTAAAAGTAAAAAAGACTGACCATATCAAGGTGGCAAGGATCTGGAGGAGCAGAAATTCTCAGTGCACTGCTAGTGGGAGTGTAAAATAAGACAACCACTTTGGAAAATGATTTGGCAATTGCCTACAAAGTTAATCGCACGCCTACAATATAATGAAGCTGTTCTATTCCTGAATCTTTACCCAAAAGAAAAGAAAGTATATTTTCATACAAAGGTTCAAAGTAGCTTTGTTTGTAATAGCAAAAAAAATGGAAACAACCCAAATACCTATCAGCAGATCAATGATAAACTGAGGTATATGCAGATAAACTATTGCTCAACAGTTTAAAGAAAGAGATGAGCTATGGATATATACAGCAACATGGAAAAATGACCAAATAATTATGCCGAGTGAGTGGAGTAAGACAAAAATAGTACATGCTTTATAAGTCCACTTGTATAAAATCGAGAAAATGAAAGCTAATCTAAAAGGACAGAAAGGTCAGAAGATGGGAGTTGGTGGGGAAGGATAAGAAAGAGGATTCCAAAGCAACATGATGGATGATTTGGGGTTGAAGGATATGTTCATTACCTTGATTGTGGTGATGGCTTGACAGGTATACACATACATCAAAAGAGATTAAGCTATATACTTTAATTATATTCAGTTTATTGTTTGCCAGTTATACTGCAGTAAAGCTGTTCTTCAAAAAGTACTATATCTACCCAAGAAAAATTAAAAATTATGTCCACCCAAAGGCCTGTAAACAAGTGTTCTTAGCATTATTCATAATCAGCATTATTCAAAATCACTACGTAATTTGGGAAAAACCAAAATGTTCATCAATTGGCAAATAGACAAAATGTCGTATGTCCGTACGATAGAATACAATTCAGCAATTAAAAGGAATGAGCTACAGATACATGTCATGACGTGGATGAACCTCGAAAACACGGTTCTCAGGGTTTCCCTAGTGGTTCAGCGGGAAAGAATCCACTCGCCAGTGTAGGAGACATGGATTCAAATCCCTGATCCGGGAAGATCCCACATGCACCAGAGCAACTAAGCCCATGAGCCGCCACTGCTAAGCCTGTGAGCTGCAACTGCTGATACCCGCATACCTCGAGCCCACGCTCCCCAACAAGAGAAGCCGCCACCGTGAGGAACCTGCACGCTGCCACTAGAGAGTAGCCCCCGCCCACCTCAATTAGAGAAAAGGCCACACAGCCACGAAAGCCCAGCACAGCCATAAATAAATAAACACAATTATAAATAAGGAAACGATGCGTTATTTTAAAAAGCCATTTATGTTTTTAAAACATGATGCTTAGTGAAAGAAATCGGACACAACAGAATACATATTGTACAATTCCATTTATTTGAAATAATGATATCAAATGAAATAAGAAAAGGCAAAACTATGAGAGACAGAAAGTAGATTAGTAGTTGCCCAGGGAGAAGGTGTGGGAATGGGGATTTATTGTAGATATTTGTTAACTGTCTTTCATGGGATGGGGTAAAGACCCTGATGCTGGAAAAGATTGAAGGCAAAGGAAAAGAGGGAGATAGAGGATGAGATGCTTAGATAGCATCACCAGCTAAACTCCGGGAGATAGTGGAGGACAGGGAAGCCTGGTGTGCTGCAGTCCACAGTCGCAAAGAGTTGGACATGACTTAATGGCTGAACAACAACATTAGCTATTATTGAGGTGGTGAAAATGTTCTGAAACTGACTCATGGTGATAGTTGCACGACATGGCAAGTTGACTAAAACAAATAGTTCCAAATTATGGCCTACCCTGTCTCAGTTCTTTCTCCACTTATGGTGAGCTCTCAGAATGGATCTGAGTAACCAGAAGCAAAACTTGAGGAAACTTAACAGAAAGAGCTGCAGAGGTTGAGATAAATGCCTTGGGCCCTAATCAAATAACTCTTCTGAGTATTACTGTTACCTTGAAAATGTGATCTTGGAAGATAGGTGTTTGAACAATGAGCACATTATAAGATTATTGCCATGAAAATGAACTGTAGGCATTTTAGAAAATTAAAGGGAAGAACAAACATCTCAATGGTTTCATATGCCAGGCTGGTATCCATCAGAGGATTGTACTACCATCTTAGTATATTAAGAAATGTAAGTTCTTAAAAAATCATAAGGGCAATGAAAGCCAAGAAATTATAGTATAACCTAGGGCTTCATTTTTATGCATGCTATGAAGCTGTGAAAAGGAAAAAGAAGAAAAAGGGCAATTTTTTCTGTTGTTCTGGAAGTTTTCTTCTCTCTCTGACAGTGAATATAAATTTCACCCCTAAAATGGAAAGGCAAGGATATAGAAATATAATCTTATACACTTTTGCGTTGTCCCATGGGAAAGTTTCTAGATAGACAGAGATTATATCGTATCTTACTGGGATTTCTGTCCCACAGAAATAGCAAGGTATTATATTTGTATGCAAAGCAGTGGGGCTCTAATTAGCAGTGAGTTCAGCGAGGGTGAGAGCAGAGTTTCCTCCTTGATGATGGTTGAATTTAACCTCAGCACAGGCTCACTGTCCAATGACAGTGATTGATTCCTTGTATCTGCATGTAAGCCAGAACTCAGTCATCAGCACCATACCTAGACAATATTCGCCTCATGAGAATGAAGGCAGATGAGAAGTTTCACTCACAGAGTATGTGACAACAATGCTAAGGGGAAAGGCTGGTGAGGTGACAGTCTTCAGCATCCTCAGGAACCAGGCTCTGTCCTTATCAAGATTTCTGTGATCCTCTCCACTTTGATTACTGCTAATACTCAGCTAAGGATATGTAGTTGTGTTTGCCTCTAAAAAGAAATGCCTCTCCACAAAGAGTGGAGATGACAGCCGTTATGAAAGAGATAGTGAACACCTTGTTTGTGCTTCAAAGGAATTCCAGCCTGCAAAGCAACTGGAGCCTTTACTTTTGAAAATACAAAGAAGTACCAGAGGGCTTAGGTGTGAACATTGCTTGAAGCACTTTAAATGCAACTTAATAAGCATATAGAATATATCTAAGCATCCTCAGGGCTATCCTTGTGGCTCAGCTGGTAAAGAATCCACCTGCAATGTAGGAGACCTGGGTTTGATCCCTGGGTTGGGAAGATCCCCTGGAGAAGGGAAAGGCTACCCAATCCTGTATTTGTCTGGGGATGGACAGTTTGAGTAACTTTCAAAAGTTTGATTCAAAGATAGATTATTCTGTTCGACGTTGGTCTGGAGCTCACAAAAATGTTGTAGCTAATGATGAAATGGTGGCTAATTAATAATATCTATACAATGCTTCCCAGGTGGAGCTAGTGGTAAAGAACCTGCTTGCTAATGTAAGAGACATATTGAGATGGGGGTTCAGTCCCTGGGTTGGGAAGATCCCCTGGAGGAGGTCATGGCAACCCACTCCAGTATTCTTGCCTGGAGAATCCCGTGGACAGAGGAGACTCTGGTGGGCTACAATCCATAAGGTCACAAAGAGTCAGATACAACTGAGGCAACTTAGCATGCCCATGGCACATATAAGGGTAGAACATTCAGCAAACTGATAAACTGAGGAGGAGAAAACATTAAGTAAATTCATGAATGCGTGGTCTGCTTTGACTTTTGCCATGAAGCATAATTCATTCATCTGTGTTTGGGTTAATTATAGAAATATAACCTAAGTGGGCTCTGGCTGTGAAATGATAAAATGTATGAGGCTAATACATAAATGCAGGAATACGCACACATTTTAATTCAATAACACAAACTTGCAGCTTTAATTACTAGTAGACACTGATTTTAAAAAGGATGATTTTGACCAGTAAAAGTGTAACCAGTAAATTTGCCCATCATTGTTCTCTGCTGTAAATGTAAGAGAGCCATCAGTCTCTTCTTATAATTCTCATTTGTGTTGCATTTGTCACCGGCCTTCCTGTCTTGTCACTGGCCTTCCTGTTATAGGTTGATACTGCTGATGTGGTTGCCATCTGTGTGAGCAGATGTAGCTGTGATGTCTGGTAGGTGTTCACCTGATCTTTTCATATCATTCTCTGTAGCCAGAGCCTCTGCTAAAAACGCTTTGTTGTAACCAGCTTTGACGTTTAGACTTCTGGAGGGCCCAGAACACATGTTCAGATTCAGTTTACTTACTTCCTACCTCTTAATTCCATATTGTATTGGCCTGGTTACTGCTCTGATTTCTCACATGTCTCCAGCTTGGCCTTCACATCATAGACAAGGGGATATCTTTAAGATGTTGCTTCTCTTTTGCCTGCTGCTCACCCTTGATCTGTTTAGATAGAAATGCAATGAGTCAAGTAACCATAGTCCATTCTGTTAGACTGTAGGCATTTCAGGAAAAATAGAATCAGAGAGAAGAGCAAACATTACAATGGTTCAGTATAATCCTGACAAGTGGCTCAGTATCTCCTTTTTTAAAACTGAAGTATAATTGATTTACTTCAAATTGAATATTGTGTTCATTTCAGGTATCTATTTTATGCATCTGTTAACTCCATACTCCTCATTTGTCCCTCCCTCCCACCTACTTTGGTAACCATAAGTATGTTTTCTGTCTATAAGTCTGTTTCTGCTTTGTGTGTAGATTGATTTGTATTATTTTTCAGATTACACATGTAGTGATATTACGTAGCATTTGTGTTTCCCTATCTGCCTTATTTCACCAACTTGGTGTTCTCTAGATCCATCCATATTGCTGTAAATGGCAATATTTAATTCTTTTTAATGGCTGAGTAATATTCTACTGCGTTGTATGAGTATGAGTAAGCCAGTCATCTGCTGATGGGCAGTTGTCTCAGTATCTCTTTATAGTATCAAGAGGAAGGCAGAAAATTAAGCCTGTATTTCACCTTTCAATAGTAGGAATGACCTTTGTGTCACTCCTTCCTGCAATGAGGTATACTATTAAATAATTGTTATAGTAAATATTATGTTTATATTTATTAAATATATTTATTTTAAATTATATTAAATAAATATTAGGGTTTGTATGAGAATTTAATGAGATAAATGCATAGAAAACATAAAGAACCATGTCCAGTATACAGTAGATGCTCAGTGAATAATTGCTATTATCTTTGTGTAAAATAGATACTTGGCTAGACCATGGCACTGGGATGTGGTCCTGAGGGAGAAGGGAAAAATAAAGATACTGACATTGTTAGAACAACATTTTAGCCCTCCTTCTGGACCCTGAAGTTTCACTACTCTGACCCTCATAGCGATGCATCAGTTTCCCTGTGGTGTTCTGTTCTGGGGAGGCCAAAACCAAATTGACTTAGAGAGGTCATGAGGCTTCAGTTCAGCTCAGTTTAGTTGCTCAGTCATGTCTGACTCATTTCAACCCTGTGAATCACAGCACGCCAGACCCCCCTGTCCATCACCAACTCCCGGAGTTCACTCAAACTCACGTCCATCAAGTCGGTGATGCCATCCAGCCATCTCATCCTCTGTCGTCCCCTTCTCCTCCCGCCCCCAGTCCCTCCCAGCATCAGAGTCTTTTCCAATGAGTCAACTCTTCGCATGAGGTGGCCAAAGTACTGGAGTTTCAGCTTTAGCATCATTCCTTCCAAAGAAATTCCAGGGCTGATCTGCTTCAGAATGGACTGGTTGGATCTCCTTGCAGTCCAAGGGACTCTCAAGAGCCTTCTCCAACACCACAGTTCAAAAGCATCAATTATTCGGCACTCAGCCTTCTTCACCATCCAACTCTCACATCCATACATGACCACAGGAAAAACCATAGCCTTGACTAGACGGACCTTAGTTGGCAAAGTAACGTCTCTGCTTTTGAATATGCTATCTAGGTTGGTCATAACTTTCCTTCCAAAGAGTAAGTGTCTTTTAATTTCATGGCTGCAATCACCATCTGCAGTGATTTTGGAGCCCAAAAAAGAAAGTCTGACACTTTCCTGTTTCCACTGTTTCCCCATCTATTTCCCATGAAGTGATGGGAGCAGATGCCATGATCTTCGTTTTCTGAATGTTGAGCTTTAAGCCAACTTTTTCACTCTCCTCTTTCACTTTCATCAAGAGGCTTTTTAGTTCCTCTTCACTTTCTGCCATAAGGGTGGTGTCATCTGCATATCTGATGTTATTGATATTTCTCCCGGCAATCTTGATTCCAGCTTGTGCTTCTTCCAGTCCAGGTTTCTCATGACGTACTCTGCATAAAAGTTAAATAAGCAGGGTGACAATATACAGTGTTGATGTATTCCTTTTCCTGTTTGGAACCAGTCTGTTGTTTCATGTCCAGTTCTAACTGTTGCTTCCTTCTTTCTCAAGAGGCAGATCAGGTGCTCTGGTATTCCCATCTCTTTCAGAATTTTCCACAGTTTATTGTGATCCACAGAGTCAAAGCCTTTGACATAGTCAATAAGGCAGAAATAGATGTTTTTCTGTAACTCTCTTGCTTTTTCCATGATCCAGCAGATGCTGGCAATTTGATCTCTGGTTCCTCTGCCTTTTCTAAAACCAGCTTGAACATCATGAGGCTTACTAGCCTCCAAACTTCATTTTTGAGCAAGACTATCCCAAGATACAATAGGAAGTCGTCATATCCTCATGGAACACACATTCCTCTCTACTGTCTACACCATCACCAGGTTACCTTGGGCCACCATTGTTTGTTCTTCCTTTGTTGTTGGTCCTGGATCCTAAATGCAGGCCATGTAAGGTGTTCTTTCCTGATACAATTAAAGCCCCTTTAAAAAGTTGTTTTCCAAATCCAGATGAGGGGTTTACAATGAGCCAGATACAAGATGAGTGTGTCCACAACTTAATAACAAAAACAAAACAACAACAACAATAATAATAAACATTTATTCAGTACTTTTCAGGTGCCAGACTCTGTGCTCAGCACTTCCTAGGTCTTATAACATTTAATTTTCATAATCACTCCCCTTTAGTCTTTCTAGAAATATCTTTTTGAAAAAAAAAGCCTCTTTAAAAATTCATTCCTAAAATCCCAGAGTTCCCCAGCTTAACCACTTCTCGCAACTATTTTGTTCCATTTTCCATGAATGTCTTCAATTCCCTCCAACTGCAAGGGGAACTGTTCACACTGCAGACATGCCATGAAAGTTCAAGAAGCTCACAGTACAGGCAAGCAAGGCGAAGGCAAGGCAAGCCAAGGCGAAAACAAGAGGCTTCAAGGCACCCAACCTAACTTTCAGCTCAGTACATGGCCCTAATTGTAGATGTCCCAAAACTGTCGAGGGGAGAGGAAGAGTGAGAGGATAATCAACTAGCCTGTGATCTAAACCACTCAAGTTGGAAGAAGGTCTCATGCACTGGTATGTGGAGAAACTCAGCTTGCTCCCTCAATATAGCCCTATTTCTGTTTATAAAGAGACACAACTCTTTACAAGTACATGTTCATCCCACAAATGTTTCTCTTACTACATTTCTCTCTGTAAATGCTCAACAACACATATATGCAAACCCCATTAGCAGAATGCCAGCACAGGCTTTCAAGTTTGTAATTTTAAAAAGCGACAACTAAGAGCTGCTATAACTCATAAAATATGCAATAAGGGATTTTGAGGAAGATTGAAAAACAGGAAGAAAATCTGTGCTCCCAGCAGGCAAAATATTCATGACATTTTTAATAATAATAAACATAAGATCTTCATAAGGCAAAACTAAAGTCTGTTTTGCATGTGAAAAAAACTAGGCTCCATTTAATTTGTTTAGGTTTCTTTGTTAGATTTTATGTTTCCCATTGAAAAGTTTAAGGATATAAAAAGTATAATAGATGATTGAAGGGCGGTGTGGAAGAGGGAGCCAAATGCTCCAAGAAGACTGGAAGAGGTAAGAAGCTTTTATACAAGAGGAACTTCACTCTCTCACTTCATGAATTCAGTTTTGTTTTACTTTAAGAAGGCTAAAAAAGTAAAACAAATATTGGCTGGTATGACTTTATTTATATAATCTGTAATATCTTGGCAAAGCATACACTGAAGAGTGTAGTTTGTGTTACTCATCCTAACTTACAAGGCTCATAGAGTTCACCTTAGGGAGGAAGGAAGAGAGGAAGGAAGATGAGCATTTTTAGTTCTTCAAAGGAATTATGATCATTGTCTTCAAATACTAGTGGGTTAGTTGTATGGAAGATATATTAGACTTACCTTGTATGCTTAAACTGTGAGTGGTGTCTGCAGACATGAGCAGTCAACAAAGAAGAATCCAATATTGTAGCTGCTGGTTTCATTTTATCTTCCACTCAGTTCTAAGGTCCCTGAAGTTAGGATCACATATTTTTTAATTCACTACTGTGTTTCCTCTGCCTAAAAAGTGATTTAATAAGCATCTGAGTAGGAGCATAACTTCATGATGGTTAGAGCTGTGCAGTCATGGAAGCAGTGAGCTCTCCATCACCAGTGATGGTCTAGCATTGCTGACACATGTGGGATGAGAGCAAAAATCTGAGCATGAGGGAGGTCCACTCATGGTCAACCATGTCCAACTCTGTGACCCTGTGAATTGTAGCCCACCAGGTTCCTCTGTCCATAGGATTTTCCCAACAAGGGTACTGGAGTGAGTTGCCATCTCCTCCTCCAGGGGATCTTTCCTAACCTAGGGATCAAGCCCACATCTCCTGTCTCCTCCATTGCAGGCAGATTCTTCCCCTGCTGAGACATCAGGGAAGCCCATGAAAGAGGGGTTGGACTAAAGAGTATGTGATGCTTGATTTAATTCTGGTCTTGGCAGTAGGAGAAAGGGACGACCGAGGATGAGATGGCTGGATGGCATCACGGACTCGATGGACATGAGTCTGAGTGAACTCCAGGAGATGGTGATGAACAGGGAGGCCTAGCGTGCTGCAATTCATGGGGTCGCAAAGAGTCGGACACGACTGAGCGACTAAACTGAACTGAACTGAAGCTCCCATTAATTTAGAATATCTGCTTTGCCTCTATGCTTTTTTACACAGTTTTCCCTATCTACAAAATCTTTTTCCCTGTCTACAAAACATTCCTCAAAGAAAAAAATTTAATTCCATGGCCCATGGTGAGGATGAGGAGCTTTTTCCTATTTCCTTGTTATATTTCCAGGAAATCTGATGACCCTTTCCTTATTCCCCTCATCACATCACCACCTTCTTGAACAAACCTTCCCGTTACCTGTATTTCAGAAGGTGCTGGTTGCTGAGGCCATGAGAGAAGCCTCACTACCTGGGAGGTTATTGTACTTCCTATATGGTACCTACTTGTGAGACTTCCTTAGGAAATTCACCAAGGAGATTGGAACTCAAAAGGGTCATGTTTACTGAACATTCCTTGAGCCTCACTCCTTAGAGCCATCTGACCTCTGCCATGTCCTGAGATGCATATGTGTGTGTGTGTCTGTGTGTGTGCTTGCACACTAAGTTGCTTCAGTCGTGTCTGACTCTTTGTGACCTTGAGGACTGTACCCCTCCAGGCTCCTCTATCCATGGGATTCTCCAGGCAAGAATACTGCAGTGGATTGCCACACCACCTCCAGAGGATCTTCCTAACCCAGTGATTGAACCCACATCTTTTATGTCTCCTGCACTGGGGTGAGTTCTTTACCGCTAGTGCCACCGGTAAAGCCCATACGTATTATATATCTGATGCTCTTCCCATGAATCAGTAAAATCATTAAAAGCAGGAATAACAGCAAGTACCTCAGTGCCTTCTCAGAGTTGGGCTCCCAGCTCTCCCCCTTTAAGAGACAAAATTGTGCCATTTGGGATTCCTAAGAAGTCGAAATATTTTTATATTGGAAGATATGCCCCAAGCAGCCACCTAGAATTGTCTGTCTTCCTCAGAGTGACTCTGATTTAAAAACATCCCCTGCTGCAGTTTCCTAATCTACTTGGAAGCAATTGTGTGTCGTTTCGGGTGTTCACTTGCTGTCTTCTTCTCCCATCCACATGTTGATTGGCAAACGTGTGATATTTACTGTTTTCATTTACTCTTAATTTAAAATTGTACTGGCTTTGGGGAGCAAGCAGAAATAACAATTTTCAGGAAACAGTGAGTATAGCATATTAAATATTTGAGACGGGGGAAACACACAAGGCATCAGAAGAGAATATCTAATGACACAGGGAGACGGAGCTGGTCCACAGGAATGCCTGTGAGTCTGCAGACTAAATTGCAGAGACTCTCTCAGAAGAGGAAAAGGGGAGGGACTACACATACTTTATCTCATCAATACCCTTTCTAAGGTGTGTCAGACAGGGATTAAATCATCTTGATTTGACAGATGGAAAAACAGGTACTAAATAATCAGGTGATTTGCTCGAGATCATCACTCAGTGACTGAATTTAGAGCATTGATTTTTCTTAAGCCCTTTGGGGTCATGGAAATAATGAAGAATTCTTAGAAAGACTTTCTCTCCAAGGTGTAGTGTTGCTCAAGCTAGTAAAATTTTGTGGTTTATTTCTGGGGATTCCCATATAGTAAGACCTTGTTGTTTGTCCATTTTCTGTATAACAGTTTGCATCTTCTAATCTCAAACTCCCAATCCATCCCTTCCTTACCCGCTCCCTTGGCAGCCACAAGTCTGTTCACTATGTCCGTGATTCTGTTTCCGTTCTGTACAGAAGTTCATTTGTGTCATATTTTAGATTCTAAATATAAGAGATATCGTATTTGTCTTTCTCTGACATAGTTCACTCAGTATGATAATCTCTAGTTCCATCCATGTTGCTGCAAATGGCATTGCTTCATTATTTCTTAACGGCTGAGCAGTGTCCCGTTGTGTGTGTGTACCACATCTTCTTTATCCAGTCATCAGCTGATGAACATTTAGCTTATTTCTATGTCTTGGCTATTGTGAATAGTGCTGCTATGAACATAAAGGTACATATATCTTTTTGAATTACAGTTAGGCTTCCCTCATAGCTCAGTTGGTAAAGAATCCGCCTGCAATGCAGGAGACTCTGGTTCGATTCCTGGGTTGGGAAGATCCACTGGAAAAGGGATAGGCTACCCACTCCAGTATTCTTGGGCTTCCCTTGTGACTCAGCTGGTAAAGAATCCACTCGCAATGAGGAAGACCTGGGTTTGATCCCTGGGTTGGGAAGATCAAGATCCCCTGGAGAAGGAAAAGGCTCCCCACTCCAGTATTCTGGCCTGGAGAATTCCATGGACTGTATAGTCCATGGGGTCACAAAGAGTCAGAAATGACTGAGTAACTTGCACTTTCACTTTGTCTGGATATATGCCCAGGAGTGAGATTGCTGGATCATATGGTTGCTCTACTTTTAGTTTTCTTAAGGACCCTCCATACTGTTCTCCAATAGTGGCTGCACCAATTTACATTTCCACCAACAGTGTAGAAGGGTTCCCTTTTCTCCATATCCTCTCCAGCGCTTGCTGTTGGTAGACTTTTTGATAATGGTCATCCTGACTTGTGTGAGGTGGTTTCTCATTGTAGGTGATATCTCATTGTACTTTTGGTTTGCATTTCTCTGATAATTAGCAGTGTTGAGCATCTTTTCATGTACCTGTTGGCTATCTATATGTCTTCTTTGGAGAAAGGTCTATTTAGTTCTTTAGCCCATTTTTAGATTGGGTTGTTGGATTTTTGTCATTGAGTTGTATGAGCTGTTTGTATATTTTAGAAATTAAGTTGGGCATGAAAATTGTCTTAATCTTGTAGGTGCTCTGTCCTCTTCTGTCCACACATCACACTGGCTAAGGCATAGTCTCTGCCCAACTCAGTCCAGGAGTTGGGACTGGTGGGATGGCTTGAATCTTCTCTCTCTGTGCTATAACATGGGACCCAGATGCCACTCTAGTCTTTCTCTCTTTCTCTCTCCCTCTCCTTTTTATAATTTTAATGCATTTCAGCATCTAAGATGATCTACTGCACCACTTTATTAGCCACAAGCAGCTCTTTAGAATTGGTTTTTAATGTCGGGTAGCTGCAAATTGTAAAGTTAAGACATGCATGTCTTATTTAAGTAGGGAGAAAGCCTTTATCTGGGGTGAAAAATAATGCTGATGTGAGAGACATAGCTATCCAATGTGATTTAAAGTAGCTGCATTTATGAATGAGAGTAAGGACAAGCCTGCTTCAAGGACTGACCTGCTCTTTAGTGGAGAGTGTGCTAAGGACAGGAGCAGTGGTTATATTTCTTTTGTTAGGCATTTCCGAGAGTGAGCAAATGTTATCGCAGTCACTGAAGGCAACAGGCACTCAAATACTATAAACGTGAATTACTCTGACAAGTGGTCAGGTGTGTTCATAGTAGAGCCCATCCCCCAGAGGCCAGGTGCATTCCCTGCCAGCACCCACATGTTCTGCAAAGTCACAGAGCTTGCGCTAGCTCTATTCCCACCTGACTCAACCTGATTTTAGAGAGCTGTTGCCAAGGTAAGCACAAACGAACATGGCCCAAAACAATAGGCAAAAACAAAAGACCTAGATTTTAACCTCAAACCAACAAAATACTGAGCAAGAAACAAACTATAATTATAAAATACAGCCCGTGGTGAATTAATTTAGGTCTGTGATTATTTATATATTGAAAGAGAAGGAATATCAGGTTTCCATTTTAAATAAACTGAGACTGAGGGCATTAAGTGAGGAGAAAGATTCAGTAATTCCTATTGTTTGCCTATGAAATGAATTGGATTTCTAAATATGATGAAATTTTCCAATAATCTGATTAATATTCTCTCCTCCTGCCCCTCTGAAATAGAATCTTTTTGATCAGCAGGGACTAGAGAGGAAGGATATTAAAATGAAAATTTATGCTTGACTACTGCAAGAAGATATATATATAAATAGATATATATATATAGATAGATATATATAAGTAGATTTAGAGAGAGATGCTAACTCTTCTTTAGGGAGTCCATTTAACATCTATTTTATAGATGATCAGCTCCTTCACAGTGGAAAGGGGAGGGAGAAAGTGGATGAGCTAGAGCAGTGGAGTGGAACAGGATTGGCAAATAATTTCTCTCTTCCTATTAGAGTGTAGTTTCTCCAGTGACAACCAGGTTAAAATTAAACATTTATCATCACCAAGTACAGACATATTTTTTTCAATCTAAAGTTTTTGATCTGTATTAGCACAGGTCAGCATTTCCCAAGAATTTTCTGCCATAAAAGCTTCATCAGAAGATCTTTTCAGTTATTTATTATGTATCCTCTACTTCAACAGATTTCTACATTTGAAAATTTGGGCTGGAAATATATCTGTTCTTAAGGATATCCTAGACTTAGGGTTTTTTAAAATAGATGTCTTAATTAGTAAACAATCAAGTTAAAGGCTTTGGGTACTTTGAACACTTCAATTCAAATTGTCTAACAGCTTCCTTGAAGAGGCGTACACTGCCAACAGTGTATGAGTGTTAACTGCATCCTTACAAGCACTGCCCATTCTCATTTTTTAAAAATCTTGCCCAATTTGACAGGTGACAGTGATATCTTCATGATTGCTTCAATTAGTGTGTCTAAAAAAATGAACATTCTTTCACATGGTTATTTTACAATTTAATATCCTTTAATTTTTTAATCATTCTATAAATGTCTTATTATTTGTTTGTGTGAGCTGTTGTGATAAAAGTATAATAATCTTTTCACATACTTACTGGAAATATTTTTCCCAGTCTACTTATTAATTAAATGAAATAAGATTTTAAATTTTATAAAGATTTTTTTCAATTACTTTTAATAGCTATTACTCCCTATTTTCATTTAATTTTATTTTCTTGCTCTTTTTTCATGATTCTCATATTTTCAGTAATGACTCTGTGCTTACAACAAATGTTAAAGTGAAAAACACAACTTGTAAACAACAAAAGTCAATTAGTTGGACTAGCTGGGGAATGACTAGGGAATGGAGCGATTGATTCAGATGTTGTGTTTCTAAGGATTAACTAGTACCCCTCCACTTTCCTGCTCACTGAGTGTGAATATCTTTGTCCTAGATTCCACAGTTTTTCAGAATTTCAGTTTGGTATCCAACCTTCATCAGTGGCTCAGTGGTAAAGAACCTGCCTATCAATACAGGAGACTAGAGTTCCACTCCTAGGTCAGGAAGATCCTCTGGAGAAGGAAATGGCAATCCACTCCAGTATTCTTGCTTGGGAAATCCCATGGACAGAGAAGCCTGGCAGACTACAGTCCATGGTGTGGCAAGAGTCGGATATGACTTAGCAACTAAAACAAAACAAATCCAACTTCCGTAGGCAAAGAAAGAGAAAACAGGTAAAGAGAATTCTTTAGTGATGATGTTCTCTAAGGACTCCCTCTTTCCCTCCACACCATTGTTTCTTGGCTCTTTCCTCTGACTCTCCAACAAAGAATGTGTAAACTTGTTCATTCCCTTCTTCTAAGATTCCTTGGCCTCCTCCTTTCTGAGGTCAGATGCTCCCACTGTGTACTCCAGCACAGTACTTGCCTCCACTCCATGCTCCTCTTTCGGCACTCTCTTTTTACTATTTGCCCTCAAATCACAGCTGGCATATAAGTTCACTCAAGGAAAGGACTACTCAAATGAATAAAGAAAGCAGTGGCTTAATATAAAAACTCAAAAGTAAAGTCTGCAGAGAAATAAAAACATGTTAGATCTCCTCTCCCAAATCCCACATTCCCTTCTTGGGGTCTCATAGTCGACTGATTCAGGCAGATGATTTAAATTCACAGCCATCAGCATGTCCATTATCCCGTCTAGCATTCTGGCTGATTATTTTAGGACATTCCTGCTAACTACCAGTATGCTTCTTGCCTGTAGATTTCTGTGACTCTGGTGGGGACCTGAATTGCTCTCTATCTATAAGACAGGAAATTCAAGACCCCCAAAAGATCATGACTGCAGCTACTTTGATATGATAATTGCCTCATGGCAATTTGGGGAAGTTATTTAACTCTTCTGAATGTCAACTGCCTTCTTTGCAGTTACAGGAATAACAACTACCTCAAACCTTGTTGGATGCTCTTAAATTTTATTATATGAGGTAGCTGTACTCAGCTGTACTCAGTCGTGTCTGACTCTTTGTGACCCCATGGACTATAGCCCACCAGGCTCCTCTGCCCGTGGGTATTCTCCAGGCAAGAATATTGGAGTAGGTTGCCATGCTCTCCTCCAGGAGATCTTCCAAACCCAGGGGTCGAACCCTGGTCTTCCACATTGCAGGCAGATTCTTTACTGTCTGAGCCACCAGGGAAGCCAAGTATTATATGAGATAAAGCGTATGAAAAAGTCTGACCTGTAACTGGTTCTCAATAAATGCTGTTTCATTTCCCTCTGTGGACTTGTACTTCCTACAACTCCAGCAGAAAGTTGTCCTAGAATAATCCACTGATTCAGACCAATGGTTGACCATGCCCTTTATCTTACTCCTAGCTACAGGCCCTCAGTTATGGCCCAGATTTAAACTTGCCCTTAGAAGCAGCTTGAAGGACCAATCTGGGATGTGTGTGTATGTGTGTGATAGTCACTCAGTCATGTCTGACTCTTTGCAACCCCATGGACTGTAGCTGAGCAGATTCTAATCTTGACACAATCTAGTGCCCAGAGTAGTTTAAACTCTCATGTGGCTTTTATTATAATAAACTTTTTCTCATATCAGATGAATTATCTTACTCTCCCTGTAAGCTCATAAGTAACCTAAAGACTGGGAGTGTCTTAGTCATCTCTTTACACCTTATGATATCTAGCACAATGTTCAATAACGGGAGGGGCATAGTCATACATATTGAATTAGATTTCCTAATCACCCCATATTTAGAGGTAAGATATTATTCTTCAGTTGGAAAAGTAGTATAACTGAGTCCCAAAGAATTATCAGCATGGTTGTCTGCCAACCCAAGAATCAGTCTTGAGTGTTCATCCCTTCCACATGTGACATGAAGATAACCATACTGGTTATCTTCAGCCAAATAGCATAACCATAATCCTTCTTTCCAGGGATTGCTGTTCAATTCAGTTCGGTCTCTCAGGGGTTACGATCAGTCAGTCACTACAGGGGTTGCTATAGCGTTGATCAAAGATACAAGGTGAGTGTACTGAGAAAAGCATCTACTGTTGAAAAGAAATGAATGAGAAGAGAGAATCTGACTTCTTTGGAAAGATGCTATCCTATCAGTGTGGCGAATAGCTGGAAGGACCAGGCCCCATATCAGGAGGAGAAAGCATGAAATTGTCCAGCTGGGATGGTGGGAGGCAGCTGTGGCTTAAGGACCCTGGATCCAGCCACCTCTGACTTGCTATGTAAGATAGATGTGCTCATTGTTAAAGTCAGGCAGTTTTTTGTAGCAACCCTAATCCCAAGCACATCCAGGAGATCACAGGGGTAAAGTTTTTCCTGGAGCAAGGTGCAGCAGAGGTTTTGGGGCTGACCTAAGCTGAGGGAGCACATTGATCACCTGGTCAGTCTTTGTCTTGATTTAACCTTTGCACAGGGCACAATGTTCTCTGTGAAATCCTTGCAGCAATGCAGCAAGAGAATAAGATTCAAACCATTATGCTCTAAGTATCCATATACCCACCTCCCTTTTGAGTATCCCTCCCACACTCCATCCCACCCCTCTAGGTCATCACAGAGCACCGAGCTGAGCTCCCTGTGTTATACAGCAGCTTCTCAATCTGTTTTGCACATGGTAGGGTATATATGTCAACACTACTCTCTCAGTTTGTCCCCCCCTCTCCTTCCCCTGTTGTGTCCATAGGTTTGTTCTCTATATCTATATCTCTATTCCTGCCCTGCAACATTGTAAATCAACTATATTTCAGTAACAATACCCAAGAACAAAAACATGCTTGCCCTTAAGGAAATGTAAGTCTCCCTGAGAGGTCTGAGAGATCTGCCAGTCTGATCCTTAGGTGGGAGCAGACCCTTCCATCTCCTATCTGCGCAGCTCTGGGTGCACAGTAGGTCCTCAGGCAACATATGAATATTGCCTGACTGATCTAGTAACCCTGAAAATGTGCTTCCAGGGAGCATGATCCCCAGAAGCAGAGGAGAGAAAGGAAAATGCAGGAATGAAAGGAAATTTTGTAACCCCACTTCATTTCTGTGCTAGAAAATTAATCCTAGCTTTTGCTTTGAAGCGTTACCAGACCTCCTCTCAGAAACTGGTAGTGACTTGCACTAGGAGCTCTGAGACCCCACATGTATGTACGATAAGAAGCATATCTTCAATTATACAGCCTTGGCTGTTCCGTGGAACACCTTCCAAATTACCCTCTTAACGTGGTGATTTTTTTTTTGGGGGGGGTATGTGTGCCCTGAACAGATTCTTAAATCTGCAAGCATAGAAGAAACTGGGAGAAACATGTGTTCAGATGACGAAAATACTCCTTTGTGAGAATTTGAATTTCTTTCAGCTGCTATGTGTTTCATAAACATCGTGCTGAACTGGCAGACACTCTGACTCAGGCGTTTGTGAAAATTTTTTGTTTTTTAAGGACAAAGTAAGGCCTTGTCTGCTCGTTTATTATGTTTTCTTTTTCTGGTGTTATATATGAAGCTCCACAGTGGAATCTCTCCTGACTTTTAATAGTAAGGATCAAGTGTTAGTTGCTCAGTCATGTCCGACTCTTTTCCACACCATGGACTGTAGTTTGCCAGGCTCCTCTGTCCATGGAATTCTCCAGGCAGGAATACTGGAGTGGGTTGCCATGCCCTCCTCCAGGAAATCTTCCCAGCCAAGGGACTGAACCTAGGTCTTCTGCCCTGCAGGCAGATTCTTTACTTCTGAGCCACTGGATCAGTTCAGTTCAGCTCAGTGACTCAGTCGTGTCCGACTCTTTGCGACCCCATGAATTGCAGCACACCAGGACTCCCTGTCCATCACCAACTCCTGGAGTTCACTCAAACTCATGTCCATCGAGTTGGTGATGCCATCCAGCCATCTCATCCTCTGTCGTCCCCTTCTCCTCCCTCCCCCAGTCCCTCCCAGCATCAGAGTCTTTTCCAATGAGTCAACTCTTTGCATGAGGTGGCCAAAGTACTGAAGTTTCAGCTTTAGCATTATTCCTTCCAATGAACACCCAGGACTGATCTCCTTTAGGATAGACTGGTTGGATCTCCTTGCAGTCCAAGGGACTCTCAAGAGTCTTCTCCAACACCACAGTTCAAAAGCATCAATTTTTCGGTGCTCAGCTTTCATCACAGTCCAACTTTCACATCCATACATGACCACTGGAAAAACCATAGCTTTGAATAGACAGACCTTTGTTAGCAAAGTAATCTCTCTGCTTTTGAATATGCTATCTAGGTTGGTCACAACTTTTCTTCCAAGGAGTAAGCGTCTTTTAATTTCATGGCTGCAGTTACCATCTGCAGTGATTTTGGAGCCCAAAAAAAGAAAGCCTGACACTGTTTGTTTCTACTATTTCCCCATCTATTTCCCATGAAGTGATGTGACCAGATACCATGATCTTCGTTTTCTGAATGTTTAGCTTTAAGCCAACTCTTTCACTCTCCTCTTTCACTTTCATCAAGAGGCTTTTTAGTTCCTCTTCACTTTCTGCCATAAGGGTGGTGTCATCTGCATATCTGATGTTATTGATATTTCTCCCGGCAATCTTGATTCCAGCCTGTGCTTCTTCCAGCCCAGCATTTCTCATGATGTACTCTGCATATAAGTTAAATAAGCAGGGTGACAATATACAGTGTTGATGTATTCCTTTTCCTATTTGGAACCAGTCTGTTGTTCCATGTCCAGTTCTAAATGTTGCTTCCTGACCTACATATAGTTTCTCAATAGGCAGGACTAAACTCTTGTTTATGATTTTCAATTTTCATAGTACTAACTTGTGTTTTACTTCCTGTAAATAGAATAGAGCCCTAAATTCAGGGTTTTCTATTGCTCTTCTCTGCCTCTAGGTTCTCTGCTTCTCATGCCCTACTATAGGGTCTTCCAGGTCAGAGAGAAAGGAGAGAGCTCGCCCTGGTGCAGAAATAAGAGAAAGTGTGGAGAGAAGACAGCAGGGACTTAATCTGGCTGTGACCAATAATCCCCTGAGGGGTGTAGGGAAAAGGACACTTAGAAATGAAGGTTAGGAGCCCTTACTCACAATGGACTCTAAGTAAGGAGTTTGGGGTTTTATTCTGCAGATAATAGAGATCCAGAAAGTATATGTGAGCTAAAGGGTTGTGTTTCCCAGAAACAGACACTGAGAGGAGGATTTGAATCCTAGGGATTTGTTTTGGAGGCAATCAGCCACAGGAGGGTAGTGGGAAAGTGACCCAGAGACAAAGAACAGCCAGCAAAGCAGAGTTGTTGGTTAAATGTACCCTAGAGGAATACCTTTAGAGCAGAGGTGTTTAACCCCTGTGGTTCACAACTAAGGCTCCGAATCTCAATTTTATTCTACCCCATTGCTGATGGATGAAACCTCCGAGAAGAAAGAACTCCACAGCAGCAAGTAAGTGAAGCATGAAGTCCAGAAAGTTCGAGAAAACATTTCCATTGTCATCCAGAACGTTGAAGGGGATTCATGACGTATTTAAGTCCAGGTGTGTAATCAAGGCCACAGGAGCCAGAGACACATGCTATGGTGAAACAGGGAAAGAGATGAAAATTCTGGAAGAAGATAGGGCTGACACTTGCCTGTTGGCCACTGCCAGGTTTTGAGAGAGCATATTCTCAGAAGTGAGCTATAAAGTAAGGGCCTTGTTGAAAACATAGCCAAGTCCCCAGCGTCAGAGGTGAAGTTCATCTTCAGAGCTGGCCACCAAGCCCACGTTCATGTTCCCATGTGAGCTGATGAATTTGAGACTCTCACCTTCCTTCTGAAGAAGGTCAGGAAGCCAGACCACTTAAGCAATGACAGCACAAAGATGGAGGAACTGTGGGGAGCTCTGCACATCCTCACGGATGGGGAGTCTCCAGGCTCATTTCTTGGGGGTCAAGAGGGGCATCCAAGAATAGGCATGTCCACTCTAACTTCAGGATGACCATTCAATGTGGGGAAATTTAATCAAACTACCTAGTCTTGTCTTTTTTTTCCCCAAGAATTCTTAAAGGGAGAGAAGGAAGACAGAGATGAGAGATTTAAGCTTTCAGTGTGATTTTCTATCATATTCTTAGGAAGAAAGTGAACTATTTTAGATACTTTGTATAAGTGGAACCACACAATACGTATCCTTCTGTAACTGACTTGCTCAGTATAATATCCTCAAGATGCCTTCATATTGTCTCATATGGCAGAATTTTCTTATTTTTAAACCTGGATAATAAGTCATTGTATGATTATATCACTTTTTATACATCCTTTGCAAGCGAAAGGAAAGTGGTTCAACATTTGTAAAGTTTCATTTATGCAAGATGAGTAAGTTCTAAAGATCTGAGTTCACAGTTAACATTAGAGTGATGTACACTTAGAATGACATGGAGAGAATAGATGTCATGCTAAATGTTCTTACCACAGTGAAAAGAAGAAGAAAGAGAAAAATGGAATTCCTTTTGTTACTAAGATTTGGTTTGTTTGTTTTCCCCCCAAGCTATGAAATAACAAGAGTACTTAAAATTTGCCACTGTATGCTGAGTCAGCCACAAATAACAGAAGATGTACCATGAAAGAGAGAGAGCTGCTTTAATTTCTGAGCCAGCTACTCCCATCACTGGGGCCACTTTGAGATAAAAGGTTCTAAAATAGCCCCAATGTCAAGGTCTATGTATGCAATGATGGCAAACACAGAGCACAGAGGGAAGGAAACTGAATTCAAGCTAGAAACTCTTAAGCCTTAGATAAATCTCAGGCTTTTTTTCCTACGTAAAATAAAGTGACTTACAGAAATGGAGAAAGCAATTGTGCCCCAGGGTCTCATTACAGGTAAGGATGACCTGATCATACATGTCTGCCCTCTAGGCTTCAGGGAAGTGCTCAAAAATAAACTGAACATGAATCTAAAGTTCTGGCAATACTGAAATGACTTAGATGTCAACAATATGGGCTAGGAAAATATCAATGGGACATTCTGCCTCTAGAAAAGACAATGATGATCTATGTTTTTGACATGGAGAGATGCTGCACTCCATATAGTGTTGAGAAAACAAGAAGTAAGAAATAAAATAAACAGTATTATAACATGGCAGTGGTTTAAAATGCATGACACTGAATTGGTATAATGCATATTTTAAAAATCTGATAGGAAAAGCAAAGTGTTAGTGATGTTTAGGTGATGAATGTAGTTATTTTTAATCTATGTGTTATATTTAACTGTAAAAACAGATGTATAATTTTAAAAGGATAGTCAATAGAGAAAATTTTAAAAGATATTATCCTTTCCCTTCCCAAACTGTTGAAGTATTGTCCTGGATCAGGGGATTGAAGAAAAGCCAAATATTCCTGAGCAGGAAAGGATTAAAATACAAATTCTTAAAAAATAAAAATTAAGCTTTTCTCTGCAATGACATGTGTTATCTCATGGTGGGATAATTACAAGTCATGGAGAGAAATTGGTACAATTATATTTAATTAGTTTCAAAGGTTATTGTCTATTTCAACCTCTACCTCTGAATAAAATTAACAGACAGATGTAACCTATGTGAACTTTTGGTCTTCTTATCAAGAATACTACAGGGATAATAGATTAGATAATTGTTCCACCTATTATATGATATATTATTTTCAGCAGTGTCTGCTATCTAAATAGCATTGGCATGATAAAATGAAAATCATTAGTAAGAAGAAAGTTCATCATTGTCAGACTTAAATCTATTAAAAAAAAGAACAGCAGTATGTTAAGTGTTGGCAAAATAATACTGCAAGGTCAATCAATTTCTCTACGGAGTTTTTCTTAGTGACTAATTAGTACCAAAAAAATGCCAATTATTCTTAAATATCACAGATAGCAAAGAAAATTGAGGCATGCATGACAGGAAGCAGATGGATCATCTAATTATTTTTCAATTACAGGTGACACATTGGGTACAAAAATCTGCAAGTCATCCATCTGTCCAGCTGTTTCTTATAATAAATAAATACATTATTTCATTAGGGAAGCATGTTATAAAAACCAAAAATAAAAAATACAAACAGACCACATACAATGTGTATGCCCTGAATGAAACCCTAGGAGGGAAGACTATTGGCCCAGCTTGGGCAGGCCTGTGTGGGTGGAGGCTATAGACACCCAAAGGTGGGTAAGCAGAGGATGGTCAGTCGGCTTTAGACAGGGACTGTTAATGATTGGGAAGCTTTCTTTTTCAGAGAGATGAAGTCAACCTTAGTGGTCTGGCATATTTGTTTTCTAGCAACAAATATGTATGGCAAACTATCATCCAAGTTGCTGATGTATAATAAAGTTTTAGAATCTGTGTAACCTTGCAGTGCCATAGAGCTGAAGGAACCAACCTCCAGGGCTGTCATTAAAATTTTTTTATCTGAAACTTTCATTGAAATAACTGTAAATTCACATGTAGCTCTCAGACTTTATAAAGAGATTCTTATACACTTTGCCTAGCTTCCCCAAGGGTGATGTGCAAAAGTATAGCATAATAACACACCAGGATAATGACTTCAGTCCTATTCAAGTATTTTATTGACTGATTTTTCAGGTTTCCCCAGTGTTTTTGTACTCATGAGTGTATGTGAGTGTGCTTAAATTTTGAAGATCTTCATCCATTGAATTATAAAAGAAAAAGAAAAGAAAGAAAATGAAGTCACTCAGTTATGTTCAACTCTTTGCAACTCCATGGACTATAGCCCACCAGACACCTCTGTCCATGGAATTTTCCAGGCAAGAGTACTGGAGTGGGTTTCCATTTCCTTTTCCAGGGGATCTTCCTGACCCAAGGCTCAAACCCAGGTCTCCCGCATTGCAGGCAGGTGCTTTACCATCTGAGCCACCAGAGAAGCCCCGCCATCAAATTATAAGTCTTTATTTTCAGGACTAATAGCTGAGCTATTTTTTTATGGATATAATGATTCTTTAATAATCTTAGAACTTCAGAAATTAGTATAGGTATTCCATAGAAGACAATAAACTAGATTTTTTTCCTGAAGTTATCACACCCTAAAACTTTTGTACCATTAATATTGGGAATACTATGGTTAATTAAATAGGAGTAGCTAGTCACAGGGCTTCCCAGGCGGTGCAGTAGTAAAGAATCTGCCTGACAGTGCAGGAGATGGCAGGAGACAGGTTTGATCCATGGGTTGGGAAGATCCCAGGTGGAGGAAATGGCAACCCACTCCAGTATTCTTGCCTGGAAAATACCATGGACAGAGGAGCCTGGAGGGCTAGAGTCCATGGGGTTTTAAAGAGTTAGTCACGACTGAGGAGCTAGGCATGCTCAAGCCCGCAGGCAGCTAATAATAAGTCATTACTAATGAACATATTCTTTAGAAGAATTGCCCCTCTGAATAGAAAGGTTTAAGTGTTATACAATTACCAGGCTTTACTACCTTAACAAACCCATTTTGGAAAAGAGCTAATGCTTATTCTTTTGATTAAGATGACTTCATCTATTTAATATAAAAAACTTTCAAAAGATCGGCCTTACTTCTGTTGCCCTTTTTAAAATATAGAAGCCTGTCAGGAATGGTTTGTCTGTTAGTGCTAGACTTCCAATATTTAGCAAAGATATAGGCAGAGTTTTAAATGATTGTCCTATTTTTTGCAGATCTTGCTCATCATTTAAATTACAAATAATGAATACAAAACATAGGACTAACCCACTGGAGTGGGTCACCATTTCCTTCTCTAAGGCGTCTTCTCAACCGAGGGATCGAGCCAGAATCTCCTGCATCTCCTACACCCCAGGATTTGTTTTATTTTATTTTTATTTTCTAAATTTTTATTTTAATCGGAGGCTAATTACTTTACAATATTGTAGTGGGTTTTGCCATACACTGACATGAATCAGCCATGGGTGTACATGTGTTCCCCATCCTGAACCCTCTCATCCCATCCCTCAGGGTCATCCCAGTGCACCAGCCCTGAGCCCCCTGTCTCATGCATCAAACCTGGACTGGCAATCTGCTTCACATATGATATGATAATACATGTTGCAATGCTATTCTCTCAAATCATCCCACCCTTGCCTTCTCCCACGGAGTGCAAAAGTGCTATTCTATACATCTGTGTCTCTTTTGCTGTCTTTCTAAACTCCATATATATGTGTTAATATACTGTAATTGGTGTTTTTCTTTCTGATTTAACTTCATTCTGTATAATAGGCTCCAGTTTCATCCATCTAACTAGAACTGATTCAAATGCATTCTTTTTAATGGCTGAGTAATATTCCTTTGTGTATATGTACCAAAGCTTTCTTATCCATTCGTCTGCCAATGGACATTACATTGTTTCCATGTCCTGGCTATTGTAAACAGTGCTGCAATGAACATTGGGGTACACATGTCTCTTTCAATTCTGGTTTCCTCAGTGTGTGTGCCCAGCAGTGGGATTGCTGGGTCATATGGCAGTTCTATTTCCAGTTTTTTAAGGAATCTCCACACTGTTCTCCATAGTGGCTGTACGAGTTTGCATTCCCACCAACAGTGTGAGAGGGTTCCCTTTTCTCCACATCCTCTCCAGCATTTATTGTTTGTAGACTTTTTGATAGCAACCATTCTGACCGGTGTGAGATGGTACCTCACTGTGGTTTTGATTTGCATTTCTCTGATAATGAGTGATGTTGAGCATCTTTTCATGTGTTTGTTAGCCATCTGTATATCTTCTTTGGAGAAATGTCTAGTTCTTTGGTCCATTTTTTTATTCAGTTCAGTTCAGTCTCTCAGTCATGTCCAACTCTTTGCAAACCCATGAACTGCAGCACACCAGGCCTCTCTGTCCATCACCAACTCCCGGAGTCCATCCAAACCCATGTCCATCAAGTCAGTGATGCCATCCTACCATCTCATCCTCTGTCATCCCCTTCTCCTCGTGCCCTCAATCTTTCCCAGCATCAAGATCTTTTCAAACGAGTCAGCTCTTTGCATGAGGTGGCCAAAATATTGGAGTTTCAGCTTCAACATCAGTCCTTCCAATGAACACCCAGGACTGATCTCCTTTAAGATGGACTGGTTGGATCTCCTTGCAGTCCAAGGGATTCTCAAGAGTCTTCTCCAACACCACAATTCAAAAGCATCAATTCTTTGGCACTCAGCTTTCTTTATAGTCCAACTCTCACATCCGTACATGACCAATGGAAAAACCATAGCCTTGACTAGACAGACCTTTGTTGACAAAGTGATGTCTCTGCTTTTTAATATGCTGTCTAGGTTGGTCATAACTTTCCACCCAAGGAGTAAGCGTCTTTTAATTTCATGGCTGCAGTTACCAGCTGCAGTGATTTTGGAGCCCAAAAAAATAAGGTTTGACACTGTTTCCACTGTTCTCCCATCTATTTCCCATGAAGTGTTGGGACCAGATGCCATGATCTTCGTTTTCTGAATGTTGAGCTTTAAGCCAACTTTTTCACTCTCCTCTTTCACTTTCATCAAGAGGCTCTTTAGGTCTTCACTTTCTGCCATAAAGGTGGTGTCATCTGCATATCTGAAGTTATTGATATTTCTCCCAGCAATCTTGATTTCAGCTTGTGCTTCTTCCAGCCCAGCGTTTCTCATGATGTACTCTGCATAGAAGTTAAATAAGCAGGGTGACAATTTACAGTGTTGACATACTCCTTTTCCTATTTGGAACCAGTCTGTTGTTCCAAGTCCAGTTCTAACTGTTGCCTCCTGACCTGCATACAGATTTCTCAAGTGGCAGGTCAGGTGGTCTGGTATTCCCATCTCTTTCAGAATTTTCCATAGTTCCATTTTTTGATTGGGTCATTTATTTTTCTGGAATTGAGCTGCATGAGCTGCTTGTATATTTTTGAGATTAATTCTTTGTCAGTTGCTTTGTTTGCTATTATTTTCTCCCATTCTGGAGGCTGTCTTTTCAGCTTGCTTATAGTTTCCTTGGTTGTGCAAAAGCTTTTAAGTTTAATTAGGTCCAATTTGTTTATTTTTGCTTTTATTTCCATTGGGTCATAGAAGATCCTGCTGTGATTTATGGAGAGACTGTTTTGCCTATGTTTTCCTCTAGGAGTTTTATAAAACAGCTGAAATATTATATATTCTTATAGTTACCCCCCTGTCAGAGTGGACGGGGTAAGGGAAGGTGGGGGACACACTGAATCAACTCATCAAGTAGCATATATTCAGTGACTGCTGACTGTTTTCTCAGCTAAATCTTAGAAATTTGTCCTGTCTTTAAGTATTACATGCTAACAAGGATTTATGGGCAGGGAAGTGCTACTTGCTTTCTCATATAGTATGGAGAGGGAAGTTCTGCTTGCTCATATATCTGCTCCACACCCTCCATACATCCCTAAGCTTGTGTACCCTTCACTCTGTCCAGTGGCTGCCTTTATTCAAAAGCTCTGTCCTTGAAAAATCCAAAATTCTTTGGATTTTATGCACTGCTAAGGGCTTAGATTCTGGCCTCAGACAGATCTAGGTTCAAATGCCAAATCTTTGCCTGCTTGGCTTTGGACAATTTATCTAAACTCTTCTCAGAATCAGCTTCTACATCTGAAATGCAGGGCTAATAAGAGCTCATGAGTTTGGGATAGTAAATGAAACATTTCTTGCAAAGTACTTCCAAGGAGTTTAGCACATAATATGTCTAAATACATTATTGTCTGTACATTATATTAATATTACATGGCTATGGAGTCAAATAGCTATATTGTATCTTGTTATGATCTCTAATATATACAAAAAATTTTATTTTGAGAAAAAAGGAACAAAGTCTTTTATAGAGAAAAGAAATTTTGTGTCATCTGAATACAGTTTTCTCAGTTCCACCATCTTCGTAGTTTGAGACAGAAGCTTTCCTGAGAGCAGGACATCTGCACTTGTGATTTCTGTGTGGGAAGAGGGCTGGCATGACCGTGATGTGCATTTGAGCACATTTGAGTGCTCAGTTCAGTTCAGTTCAGTTCAGTCGCTCAGTCGTGTCCGATTCTTTGCGACCCCATGAATTGCAGCACGCCAGGCCTCCCTGTCCATCACCAACTCCCAGAGCTCACCCAAACCCATGTCCATCGAGTCAGTGATGCCATCCTACCATCTCATCCTCTGTCATCCCCTTCTCCTCGTGCCCTCAATATTTCCCAGCATCAGGGTCTTTTCAAATGAGTAAGCTCTTTGCATGAGGTGGCCATTAAAGTTTCAGCTTCAACATCAGTCTTTCCAGTGAACACCCAGGACTGATTGCCTTTAGGATGGACTGATTGGATCTCTTGCAGTCCAAGGGACTCTCAAGAGTCTTCTCCAACACCACAGTTCAAAAGCATCAATTCTTCGGCACTCAGCTTTCTTTATAGTCCAACTCTCACATCCATACATGACCACTGGAAAAAACCATATCCTTGACTAGACAGACCTTTGTTGACAAAGTAATGTCTCTGCTTTTGAATATGCTGTCTAGCTTGGTCATAACTTTCCTTCCAAGGAGTAAGCATCTTTTAATTTCATGGCTGCAATCACCATCTGCAGTTATTTTGGAGCCCAAAAAAAGAAAGTCTGACACTGTTTCTACTGTTTCCCCATCTATTTCCCATGAAATGATGGGACCGGATGCCATGATCTTCGTTTTCTGAATGTTGAGCTTTAAGCCAACTTTTTCACTCTCCACTTTCACTTTCATCAAGAGGCTCTTTAGTTCTTCACTTGATACCCAGATTTCAACAATACAAATATTCCTTTCTGCTCATTTGTGTCTGCTCTAGGAAGGTTCGTACTACCCCATCTGTGCATGGCTGATTTTCACACATTCCTAGTCTCTCAGTGTTCGAGGAAAAGCAGCCAGTCACTGCAGTGTGTCCCCATTTACCACTAATGGCTCTGGTGTCTCTCTGAATGGAAGGATGGTGCTGCCTGTGATGTATGAGACTGAAAGGTTGTTGCTGAACCACAAAAGATGCCAGGACTCTTGGCCTCTGGAGGAGCATAATTCAGTCAGGGGTCAGAGACAAGGCTTGATTGCTCAGAGCTTTTGTGTAATAAAGCTTTATTAAAGTATAAAAGAGATAGAGAAAGCTTCTGACATAGACATCAGAAGGGGCAGAAAGAGTACCCCCCTGCTAGTCTTTAGCCAGATGTTATATAGCTACTAGCAGTCTGCTAATTAAAGAAAGGAAATGTCTCAAAACTCAGAGAACGGCACCAGGCCCCTCACCCACAACATGCATTTTAAGATAACATTGGCACCAGGGGAGTTATACCCAGGCCATAATACGATTGACATGTATCTTGAAGAAAGGTAGATTTCCAAACAAATATACAGTTTCATTAACATAGATTAGGAGAACAATGTATGAGTATAACATACTGGTTTGTCAAGTTGTTTTTGAGCCTTTAGGAAGAACCTACTTGAAAACAGAGTCTAGGGTAAATACATAGTAAAATAACATAGCTTAAGACAAACATTTCCATAAGAAAAATGCATTGGTTGGCTCAAGGTCTGAGAAAAGTTAACTTCAGGTGGAACCAGATGTCATTATTGCAACACAAAATTTTAAGACAAACCTCTTTTTAAATTTGTATAGAGAAGGGGAAAAAATATAACACTAGTTTGTTTCCTCCTGCCACTTAAGAGAGAGATAAGAAATGTCTGACACTTACAGCCTATTTCCTCCGTTTGGAGACCCCCGCCTTCCTGCCTGTTACTCTCTTGACTCTAAAGGTATGATTCGTCTCGGACTAAAATTAGATCCCTGCTGGCATGTGACGAGACAACAGCACAACTCGGGACCTGCTGTGCCTCTCCTGTGGCAAGTCCTTCAGTCAGGGCTGAAGCATGGTGGTAAACCCAGTTTGGAATTATGACAGGGGCTGTGAGGTGGCTCCTAATCCCCTCTGTGCCAGCAGTGCTGGTGTGAAACATGGGGAATAGGTTTTATTCTAACAGGAACCAGGATTCCATTTAGGCAGGGAAATACATACGTGGAAAATCAAGTGTTTGGTGCAAAGTGGAACTCAAGGACCTGGGCATCAGGTGACAACAAGAATTTCAAAGAAAAGACTCATGTGCCTCTGGACCCAGGCGGGAAGAGAATTAACAAAAGAAGAAATTAAAGGAGAAAATGGGGCTGAGGGCTTTCCTGGTGGCTCAGATGGTAAAGAATCTGCTTGCAATGTAGGAGACCCAAGTTCAATCCCTGGGCCAGGAAGATCCCCTGGAGAAGGAAAGGCAACCCACTCCAGCATACTTGCCTGGAGAATTCCATGGACTGAGGAGCCTGGTGGGCTACAGTCCACGGGGTCGCGAAGAGTCGGATATGACTGAGTGACTAATTCTTTCATTTTCACCTATGTGCAAGGTAGCCAAAAAGTTCTTTGGAGAGGAGAAATTTCCATTTTGTTTGCTCTGTGATGTGAATGTGGGTTTGACACCCACCCTGCGAAGCCATGCATGTTTCATGTGAGCTGTAAGTGGGAAGTAGATGAGGACTCAATGAAGGGATTGCATTTTAAGTCTGGGTCAGGGTGAGGAACGAGAATATTGAATGACAAATCTAGAGTCCATGATACAGAGGAGGTCACAAGATTATCAGTCTCCTGAGTGTTCTTAAAAATAGCAATAAGAAATTTGGACTTCCACAAGTCATGGAAGTTTATATGTGCATGGTTGCAAATATTTTTCTCAGTCTGTGACTTGTCTTCTCCTTGTTATGTGTGTTTTTTTAAGCGAGGGCATGAGTTCAAAGCGATCTACCTAGATATCCATGGACAAGGGGCTCTAGCTGACATCTTGTTTACATTTTTTTTCTCACACACCTTTAGTTAGGGGTGTGGAATATATCCTTTGGTTATAAGTATGAGCTTTCTAGACACAGAATGGGAATTCTGAGGAAAGAGAGTTGGTTTGCTTACAAGGGCCACCCAGGCAAGTTAGTCACACCAGTCTCCATCTCTGGCTATGTCATGCACAGATGACATCTTTATCTCCTGCCAACCAATGTTCAGAGAGAAAGGCCACAGATTCTCAGAAGTACTACCTGTGTAAATTCTGGGCTCTCAATCCCTGAGAAGCCCACTTGTCTAGAGTTTAGAGCTTAACTTTTTGGTGAATTTTTATACCAATTTATTGAATTCAATCAAGAAGAAAAGTACACAAACTTATGATATATGATTCTAACTATACCTAAGTAGTGATTTAGTTTACAGTTTTTCTTTGAGACATAGCTTCTTTTTAAAGCACACATTTATTCATTTATTCAGGCTTCTGGGCAGGTGATTGCCAAGGCCAAGGCCTCTGCAGGGAAGAACATTACTGGGAGAAGGAAAAAAATCTGAAGAGTTTTGGAAACGCTTGTTAGGTATACAGATTGTGGGTTTTCTGAATGAAAAATTGCAATGTCACGCCAATAAACTAGCAGTAGAAAGCACTTCTGTGCCTGTAATTGGAGGATGGTGAACTGGAGGGATTCGGGCGCAGTCTAAATGTTCATCGGTCAGTTGCCTCAGGAGACTCAGAGGAACATGTTCAGTTAAAGCGCCCCACAAAAATCACCCTCGGTTCCTAGTCATGGGACCTGATTCTAGCCCCCAGTTTACTTTCATTACATTTGGTCGTCGGGAAACTCATTTTAACACTAACAGTTCTGTCAAGGCAGCTTTGGCTTGCTATGTGCGTGCAAATGCCTGGCTAAATTGCTCAGCAAATCCATCACTATCCAGAATGGGTAGGAACACTTCTGAGAAGGAAGGGAGAATAGAATCAATGTAGCTCTCTCTGGTGAGTCAACAAAATCAAGAGTCAGAAACAGCCTTTTAAGAGAAAGTGCAGGTGGGAAGGAGAGCACTCTGGAGTTAGAAAGCAGGGCTTGGTACCCAGAAGACAACCTTGGCTCCATTTGAGGGCTCCGTGTCTCCAGCACCCACCTCCTTTCATCTCCGCATCCTCACCCCAAAGGTCTCAACTGCATTTCAGCTTGTTTAATAATGCAAATGACTGTCATTTTCTGAAAGGAGTCCTGTTTTTATTTTTCACTTCCAGCAACCTTTCTGCCCTCATCACTGCACATGCACTGGTCAGGGCACCAATTGAGATGGTAACCCAGGTGCGCCGTGAATTCATATTGCACTGCAGGACCTGGCAGCCTCCTCTCTGCAGGTCTGAATTCCATCTGCTCCTCAAGGTGCACTTATTCCATGTAGACTCCTCTGAATACCTCACCTCACAGGAATTGTGCCTGTCTGCTTTTTTAGAGAATAAATAATGGTACCTTTCTTCAGACACATCTTAAATTACCTTATGTTATGGTTATCACTTTATGTATGTATATACATGTCCTCTCAGGATATAGGTTCTTTCTTATTAATTATAACCTTCATAGAGGCATCAGATCTTGTCTTAAAAAAAAAAAAAAAAAGCCGCATCTCCTTTGGCCTCCTTGAGGTCAGTTTTAATCCCTTTAAAAAGCCCATCAGTAAATGTGCTGTGTTCACCCAACCCAATGAAAAATTCCAAGAAGTCTATTGGAAAAGCAAAATATGAAATATAAAATCATAATGTGTCCATGGAGAAGCTCAGACGTATGCTTATAAATCTTCCAGGACTTCCAATGTGAAAGAATGTTTAATCTGTTTCACTCCAAAAGCTCTCATTCACTTCAATATTGTTCATAGGGAAAGAAAAGCCTGTGAGTTTTGTAAAGCTGGCTTTTGCAATGTTCAATTTTTCAGGCTCCGTGTAAAAATGTCCCAGAGTTGATTCAAACTTACTTTTACAGGGCAGAGACTGGAAAATCAGTTAGGAGTTTACACGTGTTAGTTCATTAAAGAACCTGGCAGGCCTCCCTGTAGAAGAGACCAAATAAAAATCCTAGCATCAGAATCTTGAGAACTTTGCTCCAGCAGTTCTTTGCGAAGAAGTCATTATATTTTATAAAGCTTTAGAGTACCATAATTGCCCTGGTCTACCTGGGAATGAAAGGTTTTGCCAAAGTGTCTTTTGGAATAGCTTTAAAATCTCATTTCTAAGTTGAGTTTATTGGCTCTGCATTGGGAACATTTTGTTTTGGGGGGACAAAAGTGCCATCTGCTTGCACTTGAATTTGTTCCGACCTGAGCTGTTAATGACATCCCTTCCTGAGAATATGTGAAGACCATGATTTATCATGATTAACTATGCAGGTAACTGATTTTAGCTCAAATACTATATTAGCAACCTGTGTACAAGCAAAGAAAGCCCTGGGTTGTTCACTTAATTCCAAACAAAGGGAAGATACATTTAATGAATTCACTTGGCTACATCAATGAAACCTTTACTGAATAGGCACAGCTTTCTCCTATGTTTAGGTAGAAGCCATTTCAAGCCCTAGGAGAGTTGAACTCTTGGAGGAAAGAGAAGAACACACTGTGCTGTGGAGGAGAGATCAGGAGTCAAGTCTCCTGCAGAATTCTTGTCTGTAATTGCAGAAGCTAATAACTCAGGTCAGACACCATGGCAATTATTTCAGCCCAGTTCCTACAGGAACTCAGTGCCCTCTGACCTTTATTCATACCCAAATCCTATACCATTCACAACCCAGGCTATACTCACCCAATTCCCTGACAAATTTCACATGTCAGAGTTGGGTAGATCTTCAAGAAAAAAAAAAAAAAAAGACAGTGATCATCATAATGTTTAGCATTTACTGGTATCAGGAACTCCACCAAGCATATTACATGAATTCTTTCATTTAACCTCATGGCAGCTGCTGTGGTCCACCACCCAGATGACCGAGCTGCCAGAACTTGGTGTTGGTTACTGATGGCCCTCCAGAAAATGATCTCAGACAACGTGAGCTGCCTCACCAAGAAACAACCCTCACCCAATAACTGTTTAGTGGTGGTGGCGGGGGCGAGGTAACAAAAGCCAGCCCCCTTGCTTTGAAGAGGGACAGCTCTGAAAGAACAACCGGGTTCACATATCCTTACAGAATCAGTACTCTGTGTGGTCACAGTGTACATTTCAACTTCTCCCTCTGCCTATTCTTGTTTCCCTTCCCTACCAAAGTGTTGTTCCTGAAAGCATTCCCCAACAATACTATTGCATGTAAATATGAGAATCTTAACATCTATATCCTGGGCTACCTAACCTACCACCGTTGAAAGCAGAAATAATCCACATGGGCAGATTCTAGAATGAAATGCTGATGCTGGATTACGAACAGAACAATAGGGTAGCCATGAGGACTCTGTCACTGGTGATGGGCAGAGTCATGAAAGCCCCTGGCATGTAGATGCAGTCATTGTTCAGGAATGACTTGAAAGGAATGCGCTGGTGGGAGTAGTGTCTCACACACTCACAAGTTTCACAGGAAGTAGTAATCCTAAGGACTGTGGATCTAGAGAGCTGTTAATGGGAACCACAAATATGAGGAGGGAGAAAAACAGCTAAATATGAAAAGGAGGAGCCTAAAAGCCAGAAGACCTTCTTGGCAATGTGTTAAGATACTCTCCTCTTCTACAACCTGAGGGCAGAAAGAGCAAAGGATCAGGCATGGGACTTAAAATTAAGAATAGCCCAGCTCACAAAAGTAAGGAAGACCAGGTAGAAGTGCCTAACATTACATTCCTGCCCATCCAAAACAGTAACCTAAAACCTGCATCCCATCATGGAAGGACTAACAAAGATTAACTCTGTCTCTCTTTCTGTCATTTAAAAACATAGAAGGTGCTGTCCGCAAGCCGGAGAGCTTTCACCAGTAACTAAATTGGCTGGTACCTTGATCTTGGAATTCCCAGCCTCCAGAAGTAAATGTCTGTTGTGTAAGCCACTTAGTCTGTGGTATTTTGTTACAGCAGTCTAAGCTAAAACAGAGCATATGATCTCACAAAGGATATTTTTCTAATTGTTAGTATATGTGCAAAGGCTTGCTAACTATTAAAAACAAAAATAGATAGGACTCTTGGTAATAATGTTTCTTCACGGCATAGTTTTTTGGAACCATTTTAACTGAAAAGTGCGCGCGCACACACACACACACACACACACACACACACACACACACACACACACACACACAATGGGTCTTGTTTTAGAACTTCCAGGGCCTCCAGTCACAATCTCTATAGAGCACAGTCTGTAGAGTCTAAAGCACTCAAGTCCTGTTTTGTGTGAAATGCATTCTTCTTTGCTTTACGCTGAGACACACCATACTCTCCTCTCCCATAATTCCATTCTAAATTACTGCTCCTCTGCCAACCACTGTGCTCCCAGTGTTATTTTTCTGGCCAGTGCTTTCAGTAGCCATCCAGGAAATGGCCATGTCAGGGCCTTATTTATTGCCCAAGTATTAATTTCTTCCCCACCCTTGGTTGCTCTGTGGTGGTTATACGTTTTGATTCCTTTGAAGTAAACTTCATCAGTGTTCCTGCACTGGAGACAGTAGTTTCTGAGGCAGTGGAGACTGCTTTGAACTGGCCAGAGACTCTTGCAGAAGCTGTTATAGGAAACTCAACAACTCCCTAGTGACTCAGCTGGTAAAGAATCTGCCTGCAATGCGGGAGAGCTGGGAAGATCCCCTGGAGAAGGGAACCACTACCCACTCCATTATTCTGGCCTGGAGAATTGCATGTACTCTACAGTCCATGAGGTCGCAAAGAGTGAGACACGAATGAGTGACTTTCACTTCATTTCTGGAGGTGGCTAATCAGAGTTCAAAGCTTGGCTTCACCTTTTTGAGAGTGTTTGGCTTTGAACAAGTCATCTTTACGAACCTCAGTAAATCCTTCTGTGAACTATAATAATAAAATAATAACACCTACTTGATGGGGCATTTATGAGGGTTGAGTGTGTTGACCTATAAAGAACTTAGTACAATGCCTGGCACTGGACATGCAGTCGACAGGAGTCAGCTTTTGCTAAGGTTATCATGGATAGCACGCTGGTCCTTCTAAATAGATATACCTTTTCCCTGTCAAGTATTAGGAAAGTTATTTTCATTTCCCTCTTGCTACTGTGAACAGCACTGCAGTGAACATCTCTGAGTGTCCTTATATTTATCCGATTATTTCCTTTTATGCCTTCTTAAAACTAGACTTTCTGAATCAAAGGACCATGAATTTCTCTCTCTCTCTCTCTCTCTCTCTCTCTCTCTCTCTCTCTCGATATATATATACACATACACACACACACACACACACACACATATATATATAATATATTAAATCATTACCAAAGTCAGTGGAATATATTATCTAGCTAAGTATACATTAAAAATATTGAAAATCTGTAGAAAATTGACTGTTAATTGGAAATTGACCTAAATAGAGAAAAATCTAAAGCTTGATAGAAAATGTTGGTGGTCTCAGAAGGAATCTAAGCCTGACTCTGGTCACAGGAGACTGCTCTCTCTCAGCCAGACTGACCTTTAGGAAGAGAAAGCCTGTGTCCCACTGTCCAATATAGAGACAAATGAGGTCATAGTATTCGGCAAAACTAAAGGAGAAAAGAGAGGAAGCAGCAGGAGCTATGGCTAGTGTGGCTGAACTCAAGACTAGGAATGTATTCTAGGTTCCCCACTTAATTTACAGAGCGTTGAACTTCTTAGTTTCCCTGGGCTAAAATCTGTCACAGAACTTTATTTCTTGTGTTTATTCATCCCTTAACATGGGCCGTCTGATGATTGTTTACTCTGTAAGTCATGTCTGACTCTTTGCAACCCCATGGACTGTAGCCTGCCAGGCTCCTCTGTCCATGGGATTTCGCCAGGGATGAATACTAGAGTAGACTGCCATTTCCTTCTCCAGGGCATCTTCCTGACCCAGAGATCAAACCCATGTCTCCTGCATTGGCAGATGGCTTCTTAAACACTGAGCTACCAGGGAAGCCCCAAATTAATGATTACCTGCATTCTTTTTTATTTTTTTTTTTTTTTACTGTTTTGCATTGCTCCAGTGGAGATACGGGTTTGTCAGCATGGGCAATTATCTGATTGAAGGCTGACAGACATGAAGGAGGGGCCTAAAGACTGATATCCTAATAGGGCCCAAATTTTGGAGGCTAATGGTCATATCTAAGAACTAAAGAGCCTCTTAATGAAAGTGAAAGAGGAGAGAGAAAAAGCTGGCTTAAAACTCAACATTCAGAAAACTAAGACCATGGCATCTGGTCCCATCACTTCCTGACAAATAGATGGGGAAACAATGGAAACAGTGAGAGATTTTATTTGGGGGGGCTCCAAAATCACCACAGATGGTGACTGCAAGCCATGAAGTTAAAAGATGCTTGCTCCTTGGAAGAAAAGCTATGACCAACCTAGACAGCATATTAAAAAGCAGAGACATTACTTTACCAACAAAGGTCCGACTAGTCAAGGCTATGGTTTTTCCAGTAGCCATGTATGGATATGAGAGTTGGACTATAAAGAAAGCTGAGTGGCAAAGAATTGATGCTTTTGAATGTGGTATTGGAGAATACTCTTGAGAGTCCCTTGGACTGCAAGATCAAACCAGTCAGTCCTAAAGGAAATCAGTCCTGAATATTCATTGGAAAGAATGAAACTCCAACACTTTGTCCACCTGATGAGAAGAACCAATTCATTGGAAAAGACCCTGATGCTGGGAAAGACTGAAGGTAGGAGGAGAAGGGGTTGACAGAGGATGAGATAGTTGAATGGCATCACCTACGCGATAGACATGTGTTTGAGTAGGCTCCAGGAGTTGGTGATGGACAGGGAGGCCTGGTGTGCAGCCCATGGAGTCGCTAAGTCAGACATGATTGAGTGACTGAACTGAATGGTCACAAGGTGCTGAGAGCTCCAGGAAAGAAGACTCCTAAGAAAGATGTCTGTGAGTTAATACTCTCCTGCTATACAATATGAATCCTTACACAGATTAAAGAGATTAGACTAAAAATGATGGTATGGTAGTTAAGAGCTTTTTCTCCTCTTTCTTACAGAAGCCATATTCAGAAGGTCCATTCTGAAACTAGACTAAAGATATCAACAAATGACCTGTCTTGTCTAACAAATACAAATAATAACAACTACTCTCATACAAGATTTAATAATGCCGATACTATACTGAGCACTTTAGAAACATAAACATCTAAATCCTAAGGATAATCCTATAAAATGAAGATTATAATTCATATTTCAAAGTTGCAGATACTAAAGCACAGAAAGAAGTCACCCAGCTGGTAAGTGATAAAGCAGTCTGACGCCACACTTTTATACAGGGCACCATGGTCTCAATAAAGCCTTATAAGATTTTATTAGTCTGGCTGGCCTCCCAACAACAACCCATATTCCTTGAAATGGGATTCTGGCACTGCTGCTGCTGCTGCTATGTCGCATCAGTTGCGTCCGACTCTGTGTAACCCCATGGACAGCAGCCCACCAGACTCCCCTGTCCACGGGATTCTCCAGGCAAGAATACTGTAGTGGGTTGCCATTTCCTTCTCCGGTCCCGGCACTAGTAATAACAAATATCTGTAACCACCAACCAAATTCTGTGCCATGTCGACTTTGTTTTACAACTTCCCTGCCAGGCAGGTCCTCAGTCCTTTCATATATCAAATGTGTTTTATTTACATTTGATAGATGAAGAGACTGATGCTCAGAAAAATTAACCTCCTTGTTCAAGATTACACTGCCAGTGAAGGGCCCGGCTGGCTTTATCACCCAAGTCTTTTTATCCTCAAAGCTCAAGGCAGTAGGTGTAAAATAGCTAATGGGAAGTTGCCATATAGCGTATAGTGCAAGGAGCTCAGCCTGGCACTCTGTGACAACCTAGAAAGGTGGAATGGGGTGGGAGGTAAGAGAGGTTGAGGAGGGAGGGGACATGTGTGTATCTATGGCTAATTCATGTTGTTTATGGTAGGAACCAACACAACACTGTAAAGCAATTATCCTCCAATTAAAAATAAATAATTTTAATAGAAACCTCCGGGTATTAACTATCCCCCTCTACTGTTTTAGACATAAATGTTGGGAAAAGCACATCCTGGGAGTTAATAGGAGTGAGGTAAATAGTCACCTAGCTCTCCTGCCCTATTTTTTTTCTTTCTTTTTTTAACTGTCATTTTTTATTTTTACTTTATTTTACTTTACAATACTATATTGGTTTTGCCATACATTGACATGAATCCACCACGGGTGTACATGCGTTCCCAAACATGAGCCCCCCTCCCACCTCCCTCCCCATAACATCTCTCTGGGTCATCCCCGTGCACCAGCCCCAAGCATGCTGCATCCTGTGTCGGACATAGACTGTCCTGCCCTATTTTAAAATAAACGCTAAAAGGACCAAGATCAGCAACATTGGCCACGCCCCTCCCTTACCCTCTCCAGTTCTTAAGTCAGGCAGTGACTTGCCTGCAAATAGCTGTCAAGGGGAGCTGTGGGTGAGACAGACGCACTGGAAAGCGTTACTCTCATTCTTGGTTCTCTCCACCAGAGCACAAAGAGCTAAAGAATACATTAAAGCATTATTAGTTATTATTCAAATTATGGCTTGAGTTCTGGTTTATTTACCTTTCTGCTTAAAAATTATTCCTTGCAGGCTGTATTCATGTCTCAAAGATTGGCTGAAAGATAGTAGCTATTTTCCTTCTTGGCATGAATCTAAATACACTTTTGCGGCATGCTTAAATTTTCAAGAAAATGCTATAGTGAATAAATTATCTACCTCCGAATAAGTTCAAAAATGGCACCATGACACCAGTTGCTGTGTATGAAATCTGTCTTTAAAAATGGCACATCAGTTTATCATGTATCACTATGAGCAGATGTTCAGTTTGTGAAAGAATGTGTATTTTTAAATTTCCTCATTTGTGTCACTCCCCTGTCCCCATTATCCATCTGGTCCCTTTCTATGAATCCCTTGGAAGCCATAGGGCACCTTTTGGAACATGCAGTTGGGATCATTAGATTGATAACTTTTCAAGGCAAAAGATAATTTTCTTTAGCAAAATGATATAACTTAAAGAATGATGTTTCCCTGACAGCATAGCCAGATGAAGGGCAAAGCAGTGGAATGTAGAAGTCGGCTGTTCTCCACAGGTGCCTGAGAATCCCACGGGCCGGGCTGCATCTTGCCAGCAGCTCTATCGCCTGTCAGATGTGCAGTGAGGGTGTGTCAGGCTGGGGTTTCCAAAATAAATAGCTTATTACAAACTGTCTCATCTTAATTAATGAAGATAGATTAGTATGTGCTTCAGATCTTAATACTGACTCACCACAGATATCAACACTGGGTAATATTTTCTCTTAGTTTTAAGAATGGTGATATTTTAAAGTCATAGAATGAATGCGTATAACCTTGTACAATTTAAAAATTAAGGAAGGCAACTGGTTTTATTGTTGACATTTTAATACTCTTATTCTGTCATTAATGAATTATGAAGATGGAAATCTAAATGCTGGAATTGTATGGATGCTTTGAAAATAGTTGGGATGACTTATTCCCAGGAAAAGACATAAAAAACGAGATATCAGGGTGGGACATAGGATTTGAGTGTGTTCTGGAAAGGAGTGATCTTGAGTGGGGGCATGCTTTCCATATTCATCAGTAATTTGAAAACAAATTGGAATTATTTCTGATATGGAGGATACTGAAGGATTCCTTACAGAGAAATTGAGCCAAGGGATTCAATTCAGCATATATTCATCATGGATGTTCTGGGTTCATAAGAACCCCTCATCCACACTCTCCCTTCTCCCCCACCATAAACTGCTACAAAGCTGAGGCTATAGATCATTTCTAATTGAAATACCTACTATTTACTGAGAGACCATTTTGTAAAAGATGCTCAAAATACATTCTTTTTAATCTTCACAATAACCCTATAGAGTAGATTTTTAAACCCCATCATGTGAAAGGTGAGGTCAGAGAAGTTCAGTAACTTGCTAAATAACACTCTCTAGAAGTGATGGATTCAAACACAGGCCTTCTTATTCCACACCGTGATGCCAAAACTGTATGCTTCTAAGTACACCACATACACACAGACACACACACACACACGCACGCATGCATGCACACACAAACAATACCAGAAAAACAATGATATTATTCAGACCAAGTGCTCCAGAGCTGTAGAAAAGGAAAGATGAACTCCAAATAAAGATAAATCCTGGATTGTGTCACTTGACTTTTTCAAAGTACAATTTTTAGATTGTAAATTTTGACAATTTTGAGAAAATAACTCCAAATAGCAATGGGTAAAACTACTGTATTGCAATAAATTTATTGTCACCAGTCAGAAATGTATTCAGAAACAAACTGAATAAATTCCCTTTAGACACTTCCAGGATACTGATCTTATTTGGTGAAAGAATATTCATTTATTTACTATCATTAAAGGCAAGTGTTACATTTTACTTAGTGTCCACAGGTCACATTTTCTACTAGATTTCACAATTTTGGTGGTAAAGCAGGAATTATTGTAGCTACTCATTTACGATATGTTATAAGCATGCAAAAGAGTATGATCTCATTTTATGGTTGAGGACTAATTAAAGGGACCACCAGCCAGGTTGAGGAATAGACTAACTTTCATTTGGTTTAAAATAGCAGGTTATAAAAATAAACATGAGTGTAAAGGTAAATGACATAGAATAGTACCTAGCACATACTATGGACTTAACAAATATTTGATGCAAATTGACCGAAAGGCAAATGTTGTATCTCAGTCTATTGCCGTGTGGTATGTGGCACACGTTTTTCTTCCAGTTTTATTGAGATGTAATTGGTATATAGCACTATATGTTTAAGATGTACAGCCTCACATTTGACGTACATACAGCACAAAGTGCTTACCACAGTAAGTTTAATGAACATCCATCAACTCACTTAGGTACACAATAAAAGAAAAAGGAAAAATTTTCCTTGTGATGAGAACTCAAGATTTACTCTCATAACAACTTTCACATATAACATACAGCAGTGTTAATTATATTAATCATATACATTATATCTAAGCACTTATTTATCTTATAATTGGACATTTGTTTTGAAACACTTTTAAGTCTCTAAAGTTCATTGTGTGTAAGCAAAATTTAATTATCTTGGAATTTTATTTAAAAACAAATATGATCTACAAAGAAGTTCCTATAAAATGTGCAGAAGAAAAAATTCACAATTATTCTTGTAACTTTTTTCCATTTTACAGTAGATTTGAATACCCCTCACACACACACAAATTACCAAGAAGTTTTTTAAGAGAAGCCATTATTGTCTGTTTACTGGGAGAGTTTATATGGCAGGAATTAATGCAGCCCTATTTTCAAGATGCTTTTCATAATATTTATTTTACAAAATTATCATAGAAAAGAATCCTCATTCTAATCCAGTGTTGCAAATTTGAATGGACTATTAATTGCTTAAAAATGTTTCATGTGAACAATAATCTTAAACTGAAGGTAAAAGGACACTGTAGTTTTACTAACATTGATTGTTTTAAAAGGAAATGTTCAGAACTTGTCTTATGTTAGTGATGACTGCATTGTGAAAGAAAGTGAAAGTAGCTTAATGGTGTCCGACTCTTTGAAACACCATGGACTGTAGCCTGGCAGGCTCCTCTGTCCATGGAATTCTCCAGACCAAAATACCAGAGTAGGTAACCATTTCATTCTCCAGAGAATCTTCCCGACCCAGGAATCAAACCCAGGTCTCCTGCATTACAGACAGATTCTTTACCAACTGAGCCACAGGGAAGCCCAAGAATACTGGAGTGGGTAGCCTATCCCTTCTCCAGGGGATCTTCCCCACCCAGGAAATGAACCAGGGTTTCCTGCATTGCAGGCGGATTCTTTACCAACTGAGCTATCAGGGAAGCCCATGACTGCTCTGTGGTTTACATAAAATCAGTTTTCTTTTAGAATAGAAAAATACACATTATAAAATAAGGTTAGGAGGTGGATGAACTTAGAGCCTATTGTACAGAGTGAAATAAGTCAGAAAGAGAAAAATAAATATATTAATGCATATATATGGAATCTGGAAAGATGGTCCTGATGAACCTATTTGTGGGGCAGCAATGGAGATGCAGACATAGAGAACAGACTTATGGACACAGTGAGGGAAGGAGAAGGAGGGATGAATCGAAAGAGTAACATTGAAACATACATATTACCACATGTAAGACAGGTAGGCAGTGGGAATTTGCTGTACGATGCAGGGAGCTCAAATCGGGTGCTCTGTGACAATCTAGAGGGATGGGATGGGGAGGAGGTGGGAGTGAGATTCAAGAGGGAGGGGACACAAATACCTATGGCTGATGCCTGTTGATGTATGGCAGAAACAAACACAATATTGTAGGTCAATTATCCTCCAATTAAAAATAACAAATTTAAAAATAAAGATTGATTTTAAAGTAAGACAGTGCTGCTGCCTAGTGGGAAATAACAAAAGAAAACATTCAGCTCTTTTTTCCTAAATCATTAATCTAGAAAACATTTTGTTTGCAATACGTTGTTTATAATCCAAGTAAATGATTTACTTCTCATTATACGGCTGTTTCTAATGAAATATATGAAAAAGATATTAAATAACTAACATTCGTTTCCTCTTTCTTTACAGCTCCAAAATCACTAGAGTTTTTGCCAAATGAGTCAAAATTCATTAAAGAAGCTGTGTTCTATTTCACTTGCCTCATAGTTGACAACAGCTGTTTACTGAGAATTTAGAAAATTCAAGGCACGGTGTAGACTAGGAATAAGATAGATAATAAGATAGATAATTAGAGAGATAATAAGTGGAATGCTTACCCTCAAGGGACATCTAACCTAGCTGGGGGAAAGAGACACATACTTAAAAGATAAATAATAGTTTCAAGTTTGTTTCAGAGACATTTTCTAAGACCTGCGAGAAAACAAAAGCCCCAACTTCTGTTCCAGGAATTGAGTGGAGGGCTCTCTTAGAGGACTCTTACCCAAATTTATATTTATATCAGGGTGTTATGCTCCTTGCTATTGTTCTCCATTTTAAAATCTCTCTTAGAACTTTATTTTGGCATCCTGGTTCTTCCTATGTAATTTGAAGTTTGGATATTAATCCAAACAAGATCCTCGGTTTCTCCTGAAAGAAAAAAAGTGTTAGCCATTCAATAGTGTCCAACTCTTTGTGACCCCATGGACTATAGCCCATCGGGCTTCTCTGTCCATGGGATTTCCCAGGCAAGAACACTGGAGTGGGTTGCCATTTCCTTCTCCAGGGAATCTTCCTTCTCCAGGGATCGAACCCATGTCTCCTGCATTGGCAGGAGGATTCTTTACCACTGAGCCACCAGGGAAGGTCAGGTTTCTCCTACTTCAGTGCATATAAGGGCAAATTTAGCTCATAGCCTATGTGAAAATAATGTGGGTTTTGTTTTGGGGGGTTTTGGCTCCTGAAAGTAGCAAAGAATGGTAATAAGTTGAGAAAATACACAATTAGCCAGAACAGAGTTTCTCACTCTTGACATTTGGGGACAGATAATTCTTTGCTAAGAATCGGGGAGGCGGCACTGAACAATGAAGGATGTTAAGCAGCATACTTAGCCTTTACTTGTTAGATGCCAGCAGGTTCCCAGGCCAGCTGTGACAACTAGAAAGACCTCCAGACATGGCCGAGTGTCCAGGACTAGGGGATGGGGACAGGGGGTAAAAATTATCCCCAATTCAGAACCATTGCCAAAGAATGATCAGTTACACCTCAGAAAATGAGAATCATGTGTGTGTGTATTTATGTGTGAGTGTGTGCATGTATGTGTGTGTGCTAAGTTGCCTCAGTTTTGTCCAACTCTTTGTAACCCCATGGACTGTAGCCCACTAGGTTCCTCTGTCCATGGGATTCTATCTTTCCAACCCAGGGATCAAACCCACATCTCTTGTGTCTCCTTCATTGGCAGGCAGGTTCTTTACCCCTAGCGCCACCTGGGAAACCTATATATATATATATATATATATATATATATGTGTGTGTGTGTGTGTGTGTGTGTGTGTGTGTATATATATGTATATATGTGTATATATATGTACATATATATACACACACAATATATATATGCATTTGGAAGATCCTAGCCAGTCTCAAGAGTGAAGCAAAAAACAATATTGAGAGATTTCAGTCAGACAAACCAATCATCAGGATGCAAATGCCAGCAATGGCATCTTTTATTAGAATGAATAATTTCAATGATATTTACAAGCTTTGTTAACAGCTTCTGTATTCTTAATTATTGTCACTCGCACTCTGACCTGCAGGGTGAACTGTGAGTGAGAATCTCCGCGTGGAGCAGGGGAACATGTTGAGCACTGAAACCTGATTCTGGCTGCCAAGCTGGAAGCTCACTTTCTACCTCATTTTCACAAACACCTTGGTCTGTGAAGTTTCGGTTATTCCTCCACAGCATTTCCATTGCTGAATTTTGCATCTTATTTTCTACAGATTTTTTTATCCATAAAGTTTCTTGTTGAAATTTAATTATAGTTACTTTATAATTTCTGTATTAACTTTTACACTGCATTTTGCTGTTTTATGCTATTACAGGGTAGTGATATCACATGTAGTCATTAGAAGTTCTATTCTCCATAAAACTCATCAAGTAGGTCATGAACGCATGCTCTGTCTGGCCTCTAGGGGCCTACCTGTTATTTTTCCTATCTTTCTAACACTTTCAAAAGGGCATTTTCATGACCCAAGATGTTTGTAAGTCCCATTCTATCAGCAGTACCTTCTGGCGCCTTCTTTCGAAAACAGCCCTCTCTGTGTCTCTCTCCTACCAACAGTCTGGACTCATTATTAATCTGTCCAACCAAAGGAAGAGCAAGAGGACAGGGGACCGTGGAGCTACAGTGCTTTGTTGGACCTCCCTCGGGACTGGCCTCTTGTATTAAAAGATGACTTGCTCTTCTGTTATTTCTGTTTTGTAGCTTTGCTATCTGAGTCTGACGCCTCAAATCCTAATTCCAGTCAAGGTTTACCCAGAGAGCCAGTGTCAGTTCTCCTGTCATTTCTTTTCATTTATTTCTTTGTGGTTGCACTGGCTTTCTCTCGTTGCAGTGCGCAGGGGGCTACTCTCCGTTATGGCGCACAGGCTTCTGACTGCAACGGCTTCTCTTGTTGCGCAGCACCAGCTCGAGATGCACAGTCTTCAGTAGTTGCAGCACGCAGGCTCAGTAGTTGTAGCTTAGTTGCTCAGGGGCATGTGGAATCTTCCTGGCCTAACGATCGAACCCATGTCCCCTGCATTGGGAGGCAGATTCTTATCCACTGTACCACCAAGGAAGACCCTTCCATCTTTTCTGAACCTTTCATTTCCTAGCTTTAAAACGAGGGATTTCCCTGAGGTAGGCAGTATATCCTTGCTGCTTACCCATTTTATACATATTCGTTTGTATCTGTTAATCCCATACCTCTAATTTGCCCCTCCGCCCTTGCCTTTTCCCTTTGGTAACCACAAGTTTATTTTCTATATCTGTGAGTCTGTTTCTATTCTGCATATTCATTCACTTGTTTTACTTTTTTAGACTCACTATAAATTAATATAATACTGTAAATCAATAGACTTCAATATTTTTTAAACGAAGTTGAATGATATAAAAGTCCCTTACCACTCAAATGATCTATAATCAAATCAAAAATTAAACACCATTATCCCTTAATCCATTACAGACTAAAACATTGCTAGCTTGGGGTACATTTTAAAATGCCTTCTTCTGAACTGCTAGAAAATGGTCAGAAAGGATGGATCAATGTTGATTACAAATGTAAATGGCGCCCCCTGGAGTTTTTCACAACTTACGCAACCACCTGTTCTAAATGCCATTCATTAGCTGAGGTGTACAACAGAATTGGGCTTCCCTGGTAGTTCAGATGGTAAAGAATTTGCCTCCGATGTAAGAGACCTGGGTTCTATCCCTGAGTCGGGAAGATCCCCTGAGAAGGAAATGGCAACCCACTCCGGTATTCTGGCCTGGAGACTCTCCATGGACAGAGGAGCCTGCTGGGCTACAGGCCATGGGGTTGCAAAGAGCCAGACACGACTGAGAGACTAAACGCACACACACTCACACACACACACACACAAACACACCCCAGAATTAGCAGAGTTACAGGATCACCGGTGAGAGAAGGGAAGAAGATAGACAGTAGTACTGACAAGGTGTAGCAAAAGGGTACAGTACGGAGACAAAAATCAGGGACTTCCCTGGCGATCCAGTGGTTAAGACTGCCCTCCCAAAGCAGGGAGGCAGGTTCGATCCCTCATCAGGGAACTAGATCCTGCACGCTGCAGTTAAGACCCGACATAGCCAAATAAAAGAGAGAGACAAAAATTAGGTATTTGAAGGGGGAAATTAAAGAATTTTTACTTAGATATAAAATTGAAGGTAACAAAAAAGGCAGAAAGAGACAAGTCTCACAGAAGTGGCAACTGTAGGAAGAGCTGCCACCCCTAGTGATAGAGAATAAAAGGAAAGAGGTGGAATAATTAATACTTGGAAGCTAGAGGCTTCTCAGGTGGTGCAGTGGTAAAGAATCTGCCTGCCAATGCATGAGAGGCAAAAGATGTGGGTTCAGTCCCTGGGTCGGGAAGACCCCCTGGAGAAGGAACTAGCAACCCACTCCAGAATTTTTGCCTGGAAAATTCCGTGGACAGAGGAGCCTGGCTGGCTACAGTCCATGGGGTTGCAAAACATTAGACACAACTAAGCATGCACAACTGAGCACCAACCGAGAAGCTGGAGGAAGGGCCCAGATAGTTGAAATTCAGACCTCTGCAGAAGGCACTGGGCTGGAAGGAGCTGCTGTTTCTGAGGAAGACACAACATGGCTGCTTCCAAGAGTGATGGAAAACCTGCTAACTGGATTCAGCTGCTACCATGAAAAGGCAGAAGAAAGCCACAGAATATGTGAAAGTCCCAGCTTCTTCCAGCCTCTGTGTCCACCTAGACTAACAGTGTCCCAGCCAGTAAGGAAAAAACATAACTGCAGAATCCCAACACAAGTATCATCAAGAGGAACACAGTTCTTGGGAACTGAGGGAATAATAAACAGCACACCAAGTGTGTTCTAAAGCAGAGGTGACAAATAGATTTTATCTATTAATGTCAGCATATTGTGTTGAGAAAGGTTCTGAAGTTATGCTTAATGCAACAGAAGAGAGTCTTGATCATTGAGAATATCTTCCATGGGCAGAAGGAGAGCACGGTGATTTACAGTTGCCATTTCTGACCAAGGGCCACCTAATTGTCCTGTTCATCTTTGGAACGTCAGTCTCTGGAGACTCAGCAGTATTAGATGACCCATCTTTCTCCATCTGGCAGAACATGCAATGGGAGCAAAATAAATTAAGAGATCTTGACACAGTCATATGTTTCTTGACTGTGCTTGAGCAACTCCAGGGATGGAGAATACATCATATTCATCTTCAGGGAGGTCTGATCCTGAGAAATGTCTTCCTCATAAAGAACTTTGATCAACTTCAATGTAACTCCTGCCCTCTGGCCCCATATCTACCCCTTTCTGAAAGACAGAAGTAAGTCAGATTCTTTCTCCGCATGCCTTCTGTCAGACGTTTGAATCCAGCCATCATATCCACCAGATCTTTCTTCTCAAGATGAAGTAGCCTTAATGCCTCCAATGTTTCCTTTCCTGGATACTCTTGTCCTGTCTTCTGAGTGCACTTTGACACATCTCAGCCCATCATCAAATTGGCCTGAAATTAACGCTCCAGATATGGTTAGAAGAGCACCAAAGAGTAAAACAGAGAATGCAGTTCATTCTTTTAAACATACCATCAGCATTTCTGATGATCATATCACACAGAATTTTCTTTCATTTAAAATAATCCTCAGCCCTTCCACCCCCAATTAAACAATTTTCAGTTGCTTCAAACTTTCCCAAGGAAAAACGTGTTGTGGCCAATGCAAACTATTGGGAAGTCTCCTTGGAGGAGAAGGCCAACAGCTTGGTGAATGCTTAACGAAGTTAGAAAATTAAGCTCTTTCTTGCTGATGGTGGTTGTCATAAATGTATGCTCCAATGAAAAGCAGCTTAAATCAATTTCCGTGTTCTCACTGAGCTGCAAACTTTGTTATTGTTCCTCCTGCACAATATAGATGCCATAAACCATATCCAAGTGTGCAGAAAACACTTTCTCCCACTGGGGTTTTCCAGTCAGTTGAGATTTTTATAAGTGATTCTATTCTACCTTTTAACTACATTTTAATTTAAATATATTTTTAACAGTAACTTTAAAATTATCTTCACTATGTAACCAAAGTTTAAAATGATGGCATATTTTAAAACTACATGCAAAAATCTCTTAGTCAGGGTCTTTAACTATTCCACTTGCATTATTTCTTTTAGGCTCATCTAATTGAACTATAATTTTATGGGGTTTTAGAGTGGTGGGGCATACGATGTGATTGCTGACTACTGAGACCATGTTTCTAGGCACATTATCAGAAGAATCTTTGAAATAACAGAGAGTTTAACAAGAATAAAAGTCTTCAAGAAATTACCTGATGAAAATTCCTCAGATGCAAGTTCCTAAAGGTTGAGAAAAGAGAGATAAATATAGTTAAATACAGAGAAGTTGGGAGTGTGATATAGAGAGCAGTAGGAGGAGTTCTGATTTGTACACAGCAACCTGGAGGATGGATGATCTGCTGAAGTTAAACATCAGTCTTCACATTCTTAAATTTGAGGCCAGTCTTCACTTCCAACGATTTCATTTTGAAGGACTAGGGAGTGTGCCACTAAAATGCAAAGTAATTATTTTCTGATATGAAAGATAAAATTGAAAGGTCAGATATGGATTTCTATGGAAAAATAGATGTCTAAAGATTGTGGATATTAATTTTCTCTTGTCACTGTAACAAATTGCCACAAACCCAGTGGCTTAAACAATGCAAATTTATTATCTTGCAGTTCTATAAGTCAGAATTCTGCCATGGATCTCATGGGTCTGAAATCCACATGTTGGCAGGACTTTGTTCTCTCCTGGAACTTCTAGGTAAGGATCCATTTTGCTGCGTTTTCCAGCCTCCATAGGCTGCCTTCATTTCTTAGCTCATAGTTCCTTTTGCCATCTTCAAAACTAGCAATATTACATCTCCATCTGACCTCAGCTTGGAAAGGTTCTCTACTTAAAAGGACTCACATGACTACATTGAGTTTACTTGGATGTTCCAGGATAGTCTCCCCATCTCAAGGCCCTTAATTTAATTACATCTGGAAAACTCCCATTTGCCATGCAAGGTAAGAGTCACAGGTTCTGGAGATTAGGGCAGGGACATCTTTGGGGGCTGTTTTTCTGCCTTTTATACTGTGTAAAGCAAAGATGTGACAACACTCCAGAAAACAAGTTGTTTGCAGGGAACTTCCTCAGAGGAAGATCATTTCTTTTCATCTCATGTACTTTTTTAGGACCAAATATACTATTTAATATCCTCCCCCCCCAAGAAAAGGGGATTCCCAGATGGCACCAGTGGTAAAGAATCCACCTGCCAATGCAGGAGACAAGAAACACAGGTTCAATCCCTTGGTTGGGAAGATCCCCTGGAGGAGGAAATGAAAACCTGCTCCAGTATTCTTTCCTGGAAGATCCCAAGGACAGAGGAGCCTTGTGGGCTACAGTCTATGGAGTCACAGAGTCAGACACGACTGTGCATGCATGACCCAGAAAATGTAAGAAGGCAGTTACCTACAAGAAAAGGGATGGGAACTGATCTAGAATGATGGCTGAGTCCAGATGAGGTTCAGAGTGGATATGCCAGGGACTTTTCTAAATACTTTATGCAGATGAATTTATTAACTCTGGCCAGCTAATAAGTGGGTTGCAAGTGCTGTGGTTAGTCATTCAGTCATGTCCAATTCCTTGTGACCCCATGAATTGTAGCCCACCAGGCTCCTCTGTCCATGGGGATTCTCCAAGCAAGAATACTGGAGTAGGTAGCCATTCTCTTCTCCAGGGGATCTTCTTGACCCATGGATCGACCCCAGTTCTCTGGCATTGCAGGCAGATTCTTTACTATCAGAGGCACCAGGGACACTAACAATGCTTTTACCAAAAATCAGTGATTTACATTTGAGTCAAGATTATCTCTATGACAGCACTCTTGCTGTTACATTATGATATGGCTTCCTGGTTATTACACAGATATTGGAGAAGGAACAAGCATTGAACTAAGTCGGTGGTTCTCACACTTCGTTGGCCATAAGGATCACCAGGAGTACTTTGTGAAAATGCAGATTACTCAGCCCTAACCCCAGAGATTCTTTTAGATCTTGGAATCTGTATTTCTTTTTAAAAAAAATTCTGAGAGTTTCTCTTTTCTTAATCATTTTATTTATTTATTTTTGGCTGTGCTGGGTCTTCTTTTCTGTGTGGGCTTTTCTCTAGTTGCGGTGCCTGGGCTTCTTATTACAGTGGCTTCTCTTGTTGCAGAGCACAGGTTCTAGGGCGTGCGGGCTTCAGTAGCTGCAGCATGTGGGCCCCAAGTTGTGGTTCCGGGCTCTAAAGCATAGGCTCAATAGTTCTGGCACACGGGCTTAGTTGCTCTGCAGAATGTGAGATCTTCCTGGACCAGGGATCAAACCCGTGTCTCCTGTACTGGCAGGTAGATTCTTTACCACCAAGCGACCAGGGAAGCCCCCAGGCATTTCTGATAGAGGCTTCCCTGCACATATTAAGTGCAATGTAGAACGTCTGAAAAACCTGCTATTGGATATCTCCCTGGGCATCCCACTAAGGTCCTGATAAGGCGCTCACAAGAACCCCACATTTATCCCATTAAAGCACATACCACACTATATGGTAATTGTCCATTTGTTTATCTGTCTCCCCCTCTAGGCTTTAAGGTCAAGGCTGTGCCTTGAGGTCTTTAAGGTCAAGGCTGTGCCTCCCTCTGTACCTTATCTCTATTGCCCACCCCACAGTCCATGGGTAGAGGTGCTCAGTTAGCCATTTGTTGTCAAACGCATGGGTGAGTGAACAAATCAATGATGAAGTAGTCTAAGATCACACAGAAACACATTCGGATGGGTGCACTGAGCGTCCCACGTGCCTCATTTAGTTGAAAATATGCAGGTAGTAGGGGGAAAAGATGAAAAAAATAAAGAACACCATAAGCTCACTATTGAAGGACAGAACATAAGCATATGAACCGAAGCCCTCATAGAGCTGTAGAAATAGGCAGCAGTCTCAGCATTGTTAGGTGAGGTCTTCTACCAGCAAGAGACAGTCAGTGGCCTGAGAGCCAGACAGTGACTGAGCTCTTTTCACAATATCGTACAAGATTTCACAATATTGTACTGACTTCAGATTTATTTTGCATTTTGGAGAGAGAGTGATATTCTACAAATAAACCAATAAACAAGGGCAAACATTTGTGATCTCTCAAAGCAATTGTGTTGTGGAAGGACTGACCTGAAGCACCTAACATGACTATATAGTAGGATGATTGTAAATATCTCCAGATCATTTATACAAACTACCTAGCATCAAGCTAGGCACGGAGCAGATACTCAACAAGTACTTGTTGGATAATCAAGTCTCAGGAAGCTTTGGTAAGCTAACAGCTGTCTCAGCGTGACTCTGTTTCTTCCATGACAAGCTAAAGGGACCCATGTTTATCATTCCAGGAGGACCCACTGCACTATTTACCTTCCCCCCCCACCTCCACTAAATTTTAAGACTTTTTTTCCCTCCTGGAATATTTTTCCTCTTGTAAGAAAAATGTTTCCTAATGAAGATGTAAATGTTGCTTTCATCTGCCAAGAAATTTAAACACAAAATTTGGGGAGTGAACTGTGACTCTGAGGACAGACTGCAACTTACAAGTTTCAACCCCATTGCCTTCCTGGACTAAGACCCAATAGTGTGACTGTCAGCAACATGGGGCCTTCCAGTGACACAAAATGCTTGCTCACAGGCCATGCTTTCACGAAAGTTGTCCCCACAGTTAGAGCAAGGGCAGGTGATCCCCTCGTGCATATTAGCATTTATAGCCATTCCCCATAAGACAGCTAAGAGAGGGATCAAAAATGATGTCTCTCAAAATTAAAAGTCTAAAACTTGGTATGCTCCTCACAGAACATGAACAAAAAGAAATACATGGTAGAGCACCAAAATTTCTTAATACCTATCAATTTTATGCTTCACTAGTGTTAATGTGTTTCTGAAAAGCTTGTGGGGAATATTAATTTTCACAGAAATAATGATTAATATGGGCCAGGCTACTATTGTATGGTGAATGATGAGAATTCCTTATTTTCTTAGTATATTACACTATAAATGTTTCTCATTGAAATTGTTACCTCTATAGCAGCTGTGTTCTAAGGCTGGGCAGCATGATTAACTGTGTTTAGTGAATAAATTTAAATCTGAAGTAAGTGGTTAGATGTGAATCCAGGCAATACGGTTTCTGAGATCAGAGCTTGAATGTATTCTTCCTTGATTGGGTGACGTTCTATGGAGTTTTGTTCCACAACTGAGCATATGGAATTATGAGAATAAGACCCAAAAGATCAGACATAGGGAAGCTGTATTGGGTAATTCCCTGGTGGTCCAGTGGTTAGAATTCTGTGCTTTCACTACCGAGGGCTTGGGTTCAATCCCTGGTTGGGGAACTAAGATCCCACAAACCGTATAGTGTGGGCAAGAGAGAAAAAAGTTGACTGTATTTGACACACCTTTTAAGCCTGATTTCATCTCCTTCTGTTGCCACCTCTGCCTGTAGTCACTGCTGTGGTGACTTTGATCAGCCTCGCACAGGGACAGCCTGACAGCCTGACAACGCTTCACCTCCAGGCCTGTTCGTGCCTCCTGCCCTGGGGCTCCTCTGAAACTGGCAGCTGGTTTCCCCAGGACCCCCTCGGTACTCAGGTATGCAGTTTGGAAATGCAATAGAGTTAGTGTCTCTGAGCCTCCCTTGAATGACAGGTGCGTGCTAAATAGCTTCAGTCATGTCTGACTCTTTTTGGCGCAATGGACTATAGCCTGCCAGACTCCTCTGTCCATGGGATTCTCCAAGCAAGAATACTGGAGTGGGTCACCATGCCTTCCTCTGGGGGATCTTCCTGACCCAGGAATCAAACCCGTGTCTCTTATGTCTTCCTGCATTGGCAGGCATGTTCTTTACCACTAGCGCCACCTGGAAGGCAAATATTAATAGTTCTTTCTTTTATTCCCAAGGCAAGTAATTGTGGGATACATCTCCTAAGGTTCCACAGAAGGTACTCTGGAATAAAGTATAGTCAGCATCACTTAGCACAATAGCCAACTTAATAATGCATTCTTGCATTGATTTTCCCACATTCCCTGTTCACTCTCTTTGCCCAACAGTTGCTCTCTGGGATCACATTCCCCAAAATCCCTTTAATGCAGCCTTTATTTAAGGGTTAAGAAAATCCCCCTCCTACTGATCTAAGTATTAATATTTATAAGGCATGTGTGCTGAGATTCTTAATTATTCCTTAGTCAGTCATGGAATTTTTCTATAAATACGAGTTCAGAATCCTTCTGAACACAAGATTCCAGGGAGACATTTTCGGTTCATTATCTCCCTGTTCTCTGACTTTCATTCTGTAATCAGTTAGAATCTATAAATGCTTGGAGATCTAAGCTGCCCCTGCTAACTAGGCAGTGTGGTCATTTGTTGTAATGTGGATGTTGAGAAGTAGACTAGCCTTACTCATTAGCTCAGTAACTCTTTATCTTTTTAATCTAGAAGAGTTCCACCATCCTTTTTTGTCTTTCATAGCATTTGCATCACATCAAGGGTTACACAACTAACGGCCACTCAAAAAAAAAATTACATAATGTCAGTTATTTCACCATTAGATGATGTCAAGTTTGATCATTTATTTAAACTCACATTGGCTAGGATACTTTAAGAAATTACTTCTCCCTTTAAAATTGATAAGTGATCTATGAACTGGTACATTGAGGTTACGTGAACATCTTGTTTCCCAATATATTTCCACCGAATTGTTTTGGCAGCATCTGGTGATTCTTGGCTGAATAATTATTATATTGATCATTTCAAGATGGTAATTTTCTAATTTCATAATTGCTTTTATCTAATGTCCTTCAGTAAAGAGGAGCTTCCCCTTGAGAAGGTGAATTTTTCAAATGGTATGTACTGAAATTTTCTTATAAACTTTGGTGTGTAACATATTTAGTAGCCCATAAAATATCTTGCCTGGTTCAGAAACAACTCTGAAATAAAACTATGATGATAACTCTTATGGAATTTCCAGACTATCAGTGTCCCAGTAACTCATAAAAGCATGAAAACACTTAACCAGAAATGGGTTTCCCAAGAAGCTCTGGTGGTAAAGAACCTGCCTGCCAATCAGTGCAGGAGACATAAGAGACATGGGTTCAAGTCCTGGGTCAGGAAAATCCTCTGGAGTACGAAATGGCAACTCACTCCAGTCTTCTTGCCTGGATAAACCCGTGGACAGAGGATCTTGGTGAGCTATAGTCCATAGAGTTACAGAGTCAAACACAACTGAAGCGACTTAGCATTCTCACATGCTAGCCTAATTACCTGTAAGCTGATATCCTCAGTTTGAAAACTAAAAGTGAAATGGAGCACATAAGCTTTCATTGTATTTCTTTAACAAAACTGGAGATGGTCATTTTTCCAAGCACCATGACAGAGGGAAGAACGGAAAATTATTCATCAGAGTTGCCAGAAGATCCTGGACTCCCTGTCACTCCCTTTTCCCACCCCAGTCCTTTTCTTCACACTAGTTTGCAAACACTTCATAGACCAGGACCACAAGGAGGACTTCTGGGAAGAACCCACATGTGCCCGGCTGCCTGCATATGTCTGTGTTTTGTGCTTTCGGGTGTTTCCCTACGACCAGAGGGAAATTCTGAAAGTGTGTGTAACGATGCAGCTGTCGTTTTCATTATGACATCATGTGGGAGACGACAAAACAAGAATCTAAGTGTTAGAATCAGATGGTCACAGATTCACGTGGAGTGTCTGTGCTATGCTGCCTCAGGCAAGACACGAAAGAAAAAGAAGAGACATGGGCTCTGTCCTTAGGAAATCTATCATCTAGATTATACATTCATATGTGTGTGTGTATATATATATGTGTGTGTGTGTGTGTGTGTTTGTATCCATAATTTTATTACATACATAGGTGGATAAAAGATACATTATTGAATACTTACTGTGTGATAATGGAGAAGGCAATGGCAACCCACTCCAGTACTCTTGCCTGGAAAATCACATGGACTGAAGAGCCTGGTGGGCTGCAGTCCACGGGGTCACCAAGAGTCAGATACAACTGAATGACTTCACTTTCACTTTTCACGTTCATGCATTGGAGAAGGAAATGGCAACCCAGTCCAGTGTTCTTGCCTGGAGAATCCCAGGGACAGGGGAGCCTGATGGGCTGCCATCTATGGGGTCGCCCAGAGTCAGACACAACTGAAGTGACTTAGCAGCAGCAACAACTATGTGATAAGCATCTCAAAGATACCATCATATACTTCACATGTGCCCTGTGTGGTTGGCATTATCATCTTCATTTTGCTAATGATTAAACTAGACAATGGGCTTCCAAGGTGTTACCATGGTAAAGAATCCTCCTGCCAAAGCAGGAGACACAAGCGATGTAAGTTCGATCTCTGGGTCAGGAAGATCCCCTGGAGTAGGAAATGGCAGCCCACTCTAGTATTCTTGCTTGGAAAATTCCATGGACACAGGAGCCTGGTGAGCTAAATCCATGGAGTCCCAAAGAGTGGGACACAACAGAGCAACTGAGCATAGCATACAAACTAAATAGGTATAAAATGTGTAATTCTGAATATTCAGTCCTGGTACTGAGTATACACCATGTGTCAGGCAATACATGAAGCCTTATGTGTTCCTTATGGTTCTTTACAGTCTGATTGGGAAATGAGGGCTAACACAAATGAAATTTCAGAAAAGACCATAAGGATGGCTTCTATTAAGCATCAGGTTGGATGATGTAAACTGTTGTGGAAGGTTAAGAGGAGATCAGCAAGAGGGCATCAGAAAGGATAAAACAAACTGAAAAGTGGGTTTTCTAGCAGGGCAACAACAAAGAACAGAAACTTAATGTGGGAAACAGAAACACTCACATTGCAATTAGCACTTTTTATCCAATATGGATGTTAGAATGAGATAAAACCCAAAGGATCTAAGTCTGTGAAAACTTTCTATGGTATTGAATGTGTAGCTGGCATCTGTTATATTTTTGGTCTGTTTTTTCCTAATGGAAACCTCTGTCCTACTCTCCATGTGATTCAGGTACAGTGGCCAGTCAAGGGGTTTCCAGGGGCTCACTATTCACACCTGGGAAATGAGTGAGAATATATGTGGGTCAGCCAACAGAATCTTTCCTAGAGACTAGCATGAGCCTTCTTTCTGGGGAATAGTGAGATCTACGGACCATTTGAGGCCCCAGCTCTAGAGATCAGCTAGTCACTGGCAGGAGAGAGAAAATAACCCAAGTCAGGCTCTTGTAGCCAAGTGGTCAGAGATGACAGTCCTGATGAGGTTGTTACAATGCATGGATTGAATCTGACCTGAAGGCAATCGCTGGGCTTCCTAGGTTTGTCTGTTTGCTGGTTTGCTTTGATTAAATTACTTTGATTTAGGTGATTGATACTTATCAACCAACAGAATCCTGATTGATACAAAATGGAACAATGGATGGAATAAGATGTAGAAGCATGGGTCACAGGCAGGGGGCCTCCAGCAGGAGGACTGGAGAAATTGCTGAGAAGTAGTCTCTCGGTCTTGAATCATTTTTTGAGGGACAACTCCTATAATTTTCACTATCCAATCAATAAAACAAAGTTATGTCTTTACCCCCATAAAGAATTTGAGAAGTTCTAACTAAGCTGAGAAAAGGACTTTGAGATCTTTAAGCCAAAGACAAAATAGTAAAAGACTAATATTTATCATTAAGCATCCTAAACAAGTATTGTTCCATTTCTTATTTAGACATATTTGAGTGTGTTAGTTAGAGGAAATGCACTTTTCAAGAACCAAACATCATTTATTTAACTTGGACCATCTGTTTTATGATTTCTTTCTAGGAGACATTTCACACCCTCCTGCTTTCTAGAGAACTGCTGTCTTGCTGGTCTATAACCCTCTCATTTCTTCTGTATCTTCATCACTTAATTAGTCCGTCTGTCAGCCAATCCATCTTTCTCTCTTTTCTTTCCCCTCATTTTCCACCTCAGAAAGAAACCTCTAACTGATTGAGGCAAACTACTCCTAGATAATTATCTTCTAAAAGGAATATAATGCATTTTTTATGTATCCACCAAATGACACACTCTCTGTTCCTCCCCCTACTCTCATCCAGAAAGCAGTGACTTGCCTGCCTTCACATCTTAAATGAAAGTAAACTTTATTCTTTAGCTCTGGCTCCTAACAGCCATAACTTATAGCAATAAAGGTTAATGTATTGGGTGGAAAGGAAGTAAATTTAAGGTAATAATGAGAATGATTCTTTATCATTCCTGACAGATCTTGAGCTCTGTGTAGGCAGTAATTAAAGAAGAGTCTCAGAGACCATAAAAACATAAATAAGATTTCTAGTAAACGTCTTTATTGTAGCTAGGACTTTTATTGTAGTCTGGGCTGAGTTGAGAATACCCTCATAGGCTTTGTTAAGCTTTTTCACCCAGAGGAGAAAGAGGCAATACAACCGTGGGTTCCCTGTCAATGGGCAGGTGTGCCCTCCAGTAGCCATAGAAATATGGAGAGGATGTAGAGGGAGCTACCAACGCTCTTTAAAGTTTGACCAGGGACTTCCCTAGAGGACCGTTGGTTAGGACTTCACTTTCTAATGCAGGTGGTGTGGGTTTGACCCCTGGTCAGGCAGCTAAGATCCCTCTTGCCTTGTGGCCAAAAAAAACAAGCCAAAACCAAAACAGTATCATAACAAACTCAACAAAGACTTTAAAAATGGTCCACATCAAAAAAATTTTTAAGGAAATGAAATTTAAAAATAAAGTTTGGCCAGAATTGATCCCTGAAAAAAGCCATAGACCCCAGGACCACCCGGGCCAGTTCAAGGTGACAGCATGTCAGTCTAGGAGAAAAATGCCAACTCAGTTGCCAGCACCCAACGTGCCTTGACTTGTTTGTTTTTAGAAATATGATTGACATGCAGCATTATATTAGTTTCAAGTGCATAACATAATGATTCAGCATTTGTATATATTGTGAAATAATAACCACAATAAGTCTAGTTAACAACCATTACCACACATGAACTAATTTTTTTCTTGTGATGAGAACTTTTAAATCTATTCTCTTAGCAACTTTCAAATATGCAATTCAGTATTATTAACCATGGTTTTTAAACTGTACATTACATACACATGACTTATTTATTTTATAACTAGATATTTGTGCCTTTTGACCATTTTCATCCATTTTACCCACCCACCCCCACCTCTGGCAACCACTAATCTATTCTCTGTATCTATATTCAGTTTTTCTGTTTTGTTTTTAGATTCTACATATAAATGACATCATATGGCTTTTGTCTTTACCTGGCTTATTTTATTTAGTATAATCCCCTGAAGGCTCACAAATGCAAGATTTCTTCTTTATTGTGGCTGAATTATATATGCTGTATATATATACAGCATATAGACATTATACAGCATATATAATCACATTTTCTTTATCCATTCACCCAATGATGAACACTTAGGTTGCTTCCATGTCTTGGTCATTGTAAGTAATGCTTCAATGAACATTGAGGAGGGATATATTTTTTAATTAATGTGTTTACTTCCTTTAAATAAATACTTAGAAGTAAAACTACTGGATCATATGATAATTATATTTTTAATTTTTTGAGGAGTTTCCATACTGTTTTCCATAGTGGCTACAACAATTTATATTCCCACCAATAGTGCATAAGTGTTCCCTTTTCTCCACATCCCCAATAATATTTGTTATCACCTGTCTTTTGAATAATAGGATTCTAACACACATGAAGTGATATCTTATTGTGGTTTCAATTTGTGTATCTCTAATGATTTGTGATACTAAGCCCCTTTGCATGTACCTGTTGGCCATCTTAATGTCTTCTTTGGGAAAATGTATATTCAGATTTTCTGCCCATTTTTTTAATTGGATCATTTGGGGGGTTTGCTATTGAGTTTTATGGGTTCTTTATATTTTTTTATATTAACCCCTTATCAGATATAAGATTTGCAAATATTTTCTTCCATTTGGTAAATTGTGTTTTCGTTGTGTTGATGGTTTCCTTCGCTGTGCAAAAGCTTTTTTGTTTGACGTAACCCCACTTGTTTATTTTTGCTTTCGTTGCATTTCTTTTTGGTGTCAATTAAAAAAATCATCACTAATACTGATGTAGAGAAGCTTGCTGCCTGTGTTTATCTAGAATTTTTATGGTTTCAGATCTCATGTTCAACTCTTTAATCCATTTTGAGTTGATTCTTATGCAAGGTTTAAGTCATTGGTCCAGTTTTATTCTCTTGCATGTAGCTATCCATGCCTTAACCTGTCAGTCAAGGTAGGAGGAACATCTTTCATTATGATATGAAGGCTGGAGATGATGAGGTGTTTTATTAAGAATAAGGAACCATGCTAAGACCTACCAACACAGTGGGTATAGAAAGGTGAGAAAGAGTTGAAGAGAAGAGAACTAGAAAAGTAATGGCCTCTGCTGAGGCTGTGGTTCCCTTGGCCAGCTTCACTTAACCCACCTTGCTGACCCAGGATATAGCCAGTCCCCAGAAATAGGTTAGATCTGGCAAACAAAACTATGAGGGAACCCAGGATATAGCACTTAGGGCATTTTTTGTTGCTCCTCACTATTTCTCTCTTTCTCCCTCTCTCTCTCCCCCCACCTCCTTCTCCAACATCTCTTCAGTGCTCCTGAGGCCACATGGTAGTAGAAGACAGCAGCTCCTCAACTCTGATATTATTATTTCATAAGTAAAAACACACGCAAAGACTGGCTCCATACAAATCTCTAAATTCCAAGTCCAGATTCCTTGGAGATAGGAAGTGACTGACTCAAACTGAATCAAGGAGCAGCTGGTGCACTATGGTGCACAGTCACACACAGCTGCCGGCTCACCCTGCTGCCTCAGGAAGCCAATGTGAGTGAAGACCCAACAAAATGAAATGAAACAAAAGGAATCATTCCTGGGTCAAGTGAAATAGGGTCAAGGTGGCAATGCTGGACATAGGAAAAGTTAAACAGTTAAAAGTTTTAAACAGGTTAAAAGTTACCTTCCTTCATTAAAGGAAGGTAATGTCAGGACCATGCTCTACTCACCATTAGGCCAATGGAGACTCTTCCATCACTCATTCCATATTCATATATGGAATGAATAGATTCCATAAATGCTTCCTTAAAGCATTCTATTTTTAATTTAGGTAAGAATGTTACTAAGCAGAGCCCATGTGCCAATTTTATGACCCAGACTACAATGCTATAAAAGTAAATCATGCTTAAATTAATAAATCTTTTCTCTCTGTAACCTCTGTATTGAGTTTATCAACCTTCCTATAACTGAAATAATGAATGCAAAAATATTTCTCGTCACATAAAGCAGACTGCCAACTGACACTCTCTGCAGCATCCACCTCCACCCAGTTGCACAGATAAATTCTACTGTCATTTTTATAGCACCTCTTGTATAAATCTGGATATTTTATTATTTGAGATTTTGCATTGACAAATTTTCAAAATTAGCTCATTTTACGTTTCTACAAATCATCGTGCTGGGGTAATGAAGAATGAATGTTCATGACAGGGAATGACTTAGCAGATGCCTCAGGGAACATCAGTCATTTCTTTGTCCTCTTCCTGACTGCCTTGGCTCCGTCCTCCACTCAGTTTTCTTCCTGAAGGGTGGTAAAAGAATTAGATTAAGCTTCTAGAATAAAGATTGCAATTAGGTTACCTCTCGTGAGCTCACTCTAGTTAACAGTGTTGCCCAGGCTGTGTGTCGAGAAGAGTTCTGAGGTCTGGTCTGGGCTCAGTTGGAGAAAGTACTTGGGTTGATCAGCAATGACTGCCAAGGGTGTGGGAAGGAAACGTATCAGCACACACGCCAGATCTTTCCTATTCCTGCATCTTTCAAAAGAGACAAGGGGCCAATAAAAGTTCATAAGCCAAAACAGAGATCAAATTTCACACAGCCTGGTATCTGGGAGAGTGCTGTTGCTACTATGCTGGCATTAAATTATGTGGAATATGGTTCCACATTGATATTCTTGACAGAGATCATTAGAGTATATTTCAAGTCCACCATCTCAGACCTAATCATAGTATTTATTAAACATATAGTGGGACTTCCCTGGTGTTCCAGTGGTTAAGATTCTATGCTTCCACTGGAGGGAGCGCATGTTTGATCCCTGGTCAGGAAACTAGGATCTCACAAGTTACTCCATATGCCCAGAAAACAAACAAAAAGCAGATAGTATGAGCCATGCATTATCCTACATGCTTTACGTGTGTTTTTCTTTATAATTTTCACCCTCAGATGAAGTAGGCACTATTCTCTCCCTGTTTCAGAAAAGGAAACAGATGTAGAGAAGTGCAGTAATATGCCCATGATTACAGACCTAGGGAGGGTGTGGCTGGCAACTTGTGTCAGGAAGTCTGAGTCCAGTGCACTTGACCTCTGTATTGTGTGGACTCCAGAGTGTGTGGAACTAGCTTTAGCTGAAGCGTGGATGCCAGTAGTCAGGTAGGGACTCTTAGTAGCTACATAATGTACTCCTTCACACTAGCCTCACAGCTAATTTGATTTAATCTTATCTAGGCACTTTGCAGGCACTGCCTCATCCAAAGAACCTGTAGGATTGCTATGATTATTCCTAAATATGCCCCTGCAAGGTTGCAAGCAAGTGGCCAAAACTGAGTACTGTAGACAGAAGCTCCGAGAGGCTATAATGCCAACTATTATCACTATATTTAGAAGATCAGTATCTGGAAGACAACACTAGAGAGACAAGTAGAAATCACATGTAGGTCACTATTCATTCTCAATGATGAAATCATTCAATAAAAATGCAAAATTGTGGCATCCTTCCCTGGTGGCTCAGATGGTAAAACTTCTGTCTACAATGCGGGAGACCTGGGTTTGATCCCTGGGTTGAGAAGATTCCCTGTAGAAGGAAATGGCAACCCACTCCAATACTCTTGCCTAGAAAATCCCATGGATGGAGGAGCCTGGTGCAGGCTACTGTCCATGGGGTTGCAAAGAGTTGGAGACGACTGAGCGACTTCACTTTCACTTTCAAAGAAAATCTGGATGCAGCGGTAAACTTACCTTGTTCAGATAGCATCAAATTCCACTTCATTACAAGTAAATATTTTATGGAAATCATTTGCCTTTATAATTCACTGTGTATCTCATTTCTTTTCTACTCAGTTATCTCTGGTTTATTTTAAAGTGTATCCCTTAGGAACCCCCTTTCAAAGGAGCTGGTTAATTAGGACACTGTTGTTGTCCAGTCACTGAGTTGTGTCTGACTCTCTGAGATCCCACGGACTCCACCTTGCCAGGCTTCCCTGTCTTTCACTATCTCCCAGAGTTTGCTCACATTCATGTCCATTGAGTTAGTGATGCTATCTAATCTCTCATCCTCTGCCACTCCCTTCTCCTTTTGCCTTCAGTCTTTGCCAACATCAGGCCTTTTCCAAAGGCCCTTTGTATCAGGTGGCCAAAGTATTGGAGCTTCAGCTTCAGCATCAGTCCTTCCAGTGGATATTCAGGGCTGATTTCCTATAGGATTGATTGTTTTGATCTCCTTGCATACAAGGGACTCTCAAAAGTCCCCTCTAGCACCACAATTCAGAAGCATCAGTTCTTCAGTGCTCAGCCTTCTTTATGGTCCAGCTCTCACATCTGTACATGACTACTGGAAAACCATAGCTTTGACTATATGGATCTTTGTAGGAAAGTACTATCTCTGCTTTTTATTACACTGTCTTGGTTTGTCATAGCTTTTCTTCCAAGAAGAAAGTGTCTTTTAATTTCATGGCTATAGCCCCCATCCACAGTAATTTTGGAGCCCAAGAAAATAAAATCTGTCATTGTTTTCACTTTCCCCCTTCTATATGCCATGAAGTGATAGAACCAGATGCCATGATCTTAGTTTTTTTAATGTTGAGTTTTAAACCAGCTTTTTCACTCTCCTCTTTCACCCTCATCAAGAGGCTCTTTAGTTCCTCTTCACTTGCTATCATTAGAGTGGTATCATCAGCATATCTGAGGTTGTTGATATTTCTCCTGGCAGTCTTGATTCAGCTTGTGATTCATCCAGCCAAGATGAATCAGGATATTGGGTCTTAATAAAAAGACAAGAGCCTCTTCCTAGTGGGGCGGCAGTGGGGGTGGGGGGTAGCGGATAGGGTGGGGGAATCGCCAAAGATGCTTATACATGAAGCACTTTATGAGAAAGCAGTTAAGCCTTTTAGAAGCAAATGCTGAGTAAAATCACCTTCTTAAAAGGTGTTTGAGCTAAAAGAGATGGGGCCATTCGAGGACAGCTTTTGAGGTTACATAAACAAAAGATAAACATAAACTATAGCCTCTTTCCTTTAGTCTAAGTCCCTTACCATTCCTGAAATTATATTAAGAAAATTACAATTCTTAAATACAAGAAAAAGGGAGGCCCCATGGATGAGAAACTGTTAGGCATCCCAAAACTGTGGAAACCAAAGGGAATGGATTGAAGAGGAAAACAGCCCAGCTGACTAGTGCAGGAGGTGGGAGCTACACCCAAAGCTTTGCATCCCTGGAAGTGGTGGATGCTGGAAACTGACCCAGGAGCACTGACCTCACAGACTTTTTATTGAAATGAAATGACCATAACATAAAATTAACTGTCTTAAAGTGAGCACTTCAGTGATATTTCGAACCATATTGTTTACCTGTTACATGACAAACCTGCTGTGTTACAGTGTGGTTAATAAATTAAAAGAGTACACCCTGATTTAATAAGATGAGATTTAACTGTGAGGCTCTTTAAATGGACAAATTTCCTTGTGTCTCTATGTGTTTATTAATAACACATTAGCTAGAGAAGAATCTGAGAGAGGCGGAAAGAGCTTAGAACTAATGTGGAATTATAATGATCCACTGAGAGTCAACATAAAATAGAGTATATTTCTAAAGTGTTGATTAATGTCAAAAGAAGCAAATGCTTTTGACTTGTAAGAACTCAGCTTGCAACCCAACCATAAATGACTTAAGCATAATAAGATTTTATTTTCTTATGAAAATAAAAAGTTCAAGGGTAACATTTATCTCTCCATTATGCCTTGACTCTCAGAGAAGGCAATGGCACCCCACTCCAGTACTCCCGCCTGGAAAATCTCATGGACGGAGGAGCCTAGTGGGCTACAGTCCATGGGGTCGCTAAGAGTCGGACACAACTGAGCGACTTCGATTTCACTTTTCACTTTTCACTTTCATGCACTGGAGAAAGAAATGGCAACCCACTCCAGTGTTCTTGCCTTGAGAATCCCAGGGATGGGGGAGCCTGGTGGCTGCCATCTATGGGGTCGCACAGAGTCAGAAACAACTGAAGCGACTTAGCAGCAGCAGCAGCAGCATGCCTTGACTCTAGGGTCCAATGACATCCTTGCATCCTCTTCTCCAGGTTGGCCCCTTTATCATCTTGTCATGGCTGGTAAGAGTTCCAGGCAGTATCTGTTTATTCCAGGAGAAAAGAAAGAGCTTGTCTCTCTCCTCATCACCTCAGTCAGTCCTAAGATTAGTTCTCATTTGTTCAGGCTGGTTCCATGTCTGTCTCTGCATCTACTTTTTTGTGTGTCCAAGAGAATGGAGTGTGCTGATTGGCTTAGGTCTGAGGTCACATGTCCACCTCTGGAGCTGGAGGTAAGGTCAGTTTCATCCTAAACATATGCACTGAGAGTAGGGCTGCTTGGGATCTCTAGAGGTAAATGGAGGTATTCTTTACTAAAAGAAGGAAAAAGGAAAGTTGGGGAAGAATTTTTTTTTAAAAATGAACAAGGGTTCAGTATGCCCAGTTCATACATACATGAACTTACTGGGTTACAGTTTGGGTATAAAGCTAGAACCAAGCAGGATTCTCACACCCACACCTGAGACAGGAGCTTTTGTACCTTCGGCTAGGTGGGATGTTTGGCCTTGATCTAGTACAGCCACCAGGAGACGATCACTTATAGGACATGCCTTCAGTTGCCGTGGGCATCATCCAATGAGAATTCCAAGCAAATTCTTTACAGGCTAAACCTATGTATCTACACATACCTGCCTACAGCAGTGCCTTGCCATCTATTGGCATCCCTGAGCAGTTGTTGTTATTGTTTAGTCGCTAAGTCATGTCCAACTCTCTTGTGGCCCCATGGACTGTAGCCCTGTCAGGCTCCTCTGTCCATGGGATTTCCCAGACAAAAATACTGGAGTAAGTAGGTTGCCATTTCCTTCTCCAGGGGATCTTTCCAACCCAGGGATCAAACCCATGTCTGCTACATTGGCAGGCAGATTCCTTACTACTAAGCCACCTGGGAAGCCCATCCTTGAGCTGTACAAATGAACAATATTGACCTGCTTAGAAAAGTCTAAAGAGGACATGCAAACTTTACTTTTTTTTTTAATGTTCCAAGATAGACTGAGAAAAAGAGCATAAATCAGTCTTGTATTCATTTTCCAGGTGACCTGGGATTTAGCATAAGAGTAATCTAACTCTGTAATTCAGCACAACCAGGAAAAAGAACATGATTCTGTTTGTCTTATTTAAAGTGAATGTAGTCCATGGGGTCACAGAGAGTCGGACACAACTGAGTGACTAACACACACACAAAGTGAATGAAGCTGCCAGTTCCCACTTCAACAGCAGTATTTTAGGAAGCTAAGTTTTGTATGTGAGTCCTGCTGCACATGTGGCTTACTCCAGAGGTACGACTTGGACTTCCAGAACAGGAGAGTGATCTCTTGAAAACAGAGAAGAAACATAGGTGGAGTCAGGAAGATCTCTTGCTTTTGTCTTCCCTCCTTCCCATGTCTTCCTTCTCTTTGTACAGAGTTTTAGTTGTTCTCACAAGTACTGCATTCAGCATCAGCTCAGTTGACCATCTTCTTCTCCTCAAAGTAGAGCCCATTCCACATACTCCCAGGCCAAAGTCTTTGATGGAAAGAAGCGACTCCGTACCAAATATCCAGTAAACCACACCATTATAGAAAGACTTAGGTAGCCCCAAAGATGGATCAAGAAATCTTTATCTAATATATAATGGAGTCTTGACACTCAAATTCTCAGGTCTTACCTTGACTACTCTTAGAAGCAGCAACACAGAATTATAAATTATTTATCTCAAATTCATCCATCCAGTTCTGCACAAGCAATATTTGTATCTCCTCTCATTTACCCCTATTGCCCTCAATCAAGAAAATGTTCTTTATATTCTCTACCATTATTAAAATTCTGGCCCTATTATCTGCTTCTCAATCAGAGCACCTCTTTCCAAGATCATTACTTTCTATACTAGTCACCTGTGTCCTGAAACCTTACTGCATTTATCACCAGGACCCATATTAATACCTAATCATACAATTGCTTGTTTTGCTATATGTTTCTTATGCTTTCACCTGTTTAGAGTCTAAATTGCACACTCCTAAAAGACTGGATCCATTATTTAGTACCCCCCCAACCACTGACACCTGGTTCATACTAATTCCCATTGCTAGAATGAGCCCAGTTCTTCTCTCAAACCTACAACAGTTCTCAAGTTGTCATATTTCTCCAAACATCAATTTCTGGATCCATTTGTTCACTAATCCCCAAACTTCAGGGTCATCAAGGAGGCTTGTGAAAAGGGAGACTTCTGGGCCCCACACCCAAGATATTGTATTTCAGTAGATTCTTTATAGACTCAGCAATCTGCCTTTGTAAAAATTGGCCCATCTGATTCTAAGGCAGATGAGCCAAGGAAGAAATTCTGAGAAAGGCTTCTAATGAAGCTTCTTACTTCCATCCAGGGGCTGCTCAGACATCAGGAAGCATTATCTCAAAGAATGAGTTCTGCCACACCTAATACTTCTGCGTCTGGGGGTGGTTTATTGGCCTAAGTTTCTGGCACTGATAGAACTTTCAGTTTGTTGATTCAACAGAAGTAAAGCCACAATTTCGGTAGCCAAACTGTACAAGGCTCTCAGCAGCATGTAAAAGGAAACCAGCTGGAGTCCCATAGCCATTGATTTATCTAGTAAAGCATGAAATGTGATTAACTTCCTTCTGTTGGGGCAGGATGCTGAGAAGTTCAGTGGTTCATCAAGGGCTCGTCAGCAGCCCCATGATGCAATCCTCATCAGTGTCCACATAAGACCTTCAGTTTGTGACACTCCAGGAACTGGCGACAGAGGAAGCACAGGAACCAGGGGGCATGTGGCAATGTAATACAATGGGAAGCCTCAAATTCAATGTCTGGATGACTAGATTCTTTTTCCAAGTCTGAAAGGAATATCAATAGCTAACATTTGTTAACGTGAGTGTGTGTGTGTGTGTGTGTGTGTGTGTGTGTGTGTGCGCACGCGCGCGCTAAGTCTCTTCGGTCGTGTCCAATTCTTTGCAATGCTATGGACTGTAGCCGGCCAGGCTCCTCTGTCATGGAATCCTCCAGACAAGAATACTGAAGTGGATTGCCATGCCCTCCTCCAGGGGATCTTCTGACCCAGGAATCAAATCCCATCTCTTATGTCTTCTGCATTGACAGGAGGGTTTTTTACTAATAGAGCCACCTGGGAATTCCAACCTTTGTTAAGTATGCTGCCAAAAATTGTCTTACTTTTTCTCAGTTACTCTGATCTGGGCTTCTCTCATGGCTCAGATAGTAAAGAGTCTGCCTGCGGTGTGGGAGACCAGAGTTTGATCTGTGAGTCAGGATTATCCCCTGGAGAAGGAAATGGCAACCCACTCCAGTATTCTTGCCTGGAAAATCCCATGGGTGGAGGAGTCTGGCAGGCTACAGTCCATGGGGTCGCAAAGAGCTGGACACGACTGAGCAACTTCACTTTCACTTTTCTTTCACTTTCTGATCAACAATGCTATGAGGTAGATACTGCCAGTATCAACCTCTTCATTTTAAGTTAAAGAAATTAAGTCTCATGTTTCTTGCCCATCAAGTGACAGAATTGAGATTTTGAAGCCAAGGAGTTTTATTCCAGACATCCAGAAAGTACCTCACTGCTTTTTTTTTTTTTTTTTTTTTTTTTTGCTTCTTTTCTATTACTTTGCCTTAAGTCCTTTCAGAGAAATCCTGTGGAAATCCCCTGCCCAAGGCATGTTAGAAACTTAGGCTTCCCTTCTCCGTGCATCTAAGATGTATAAGTACCATTATACCAGCTCTGTTTATTCAGTTCAGTTCATTTCAGTTCAGGCTCGCAGTCGTGTCTGACTCTGCGACCCCATGAGTCGCAGCACACCAGGCCTCCCTGTCCATCACCAACTCCCAGAGTTCACTCAGACTCACGTCCATCATGCCATTCAGCCATCTCATCCTCTGTCGGCCCCTTCTCCTCCTGCCCCCAATCCCTCCCAGCATCACAGTCTTTTCCAATAAGTCAAGTCTTCGCATGAGGTGGCCAAAGTACTGGAGTTTCAGCTTCAGCATCATTCCTTCCAAAGAAATCCCAGGACTGATCTCCTTCAGAATGGACTGGTTGGATCTCCTTGCAGTCCAAGGGACTCTCAAGAGTCTTCTCCAACACCACAGTTCAAAAGCATCAATTCTTTGGCACTCAGCCTTCTTCACAGTCCAACTCTCACATCCATACATGACTACTGGAAAAACCATAGCCTTGACTAGACGGACTTTAGTTGGCAAAGTAATATCTCTTCTTTTGAGTATGCTATCTAGGTTGGTCATACCTTTCCTTTCAAGGAATAAGCGTCTTTTAATTTCATGGCTGCAGTCACCATCTGCAGTAATTTTGGAGCCAAAAAAAAATAAAGTCTGACATAGGATTAATTTAAAGGTCAAGTAAAAATGTAGAGATGCAAGTGCTTATAAAGTATGTGTTTCTAGGCCAATGGTATCATGGAAAATGCAAATATCTATAGAGGAAAATCTGACAATGTGAAGAATATGAGCCTGTCTAAAGGGTACCAGACACCTTGGAGATCAATCCCATTGTTGCCATGTAGTAAAGCAAGATTTCCAATGTTCTAAGGGAAGCCCTAAATCCATATATTTATTTGAAAACTTTTGACTCTTAAAATACTGGTCCATTAAAAGAAAGCCTTTGCAGATCAATGAAATAGGTCTGGAAGACCCTGGCTTGAGACATATTAATATATAAATACAAAGTCTTATTGTTGAAACAATGCCTTGTGTGAGGAGATAAAAGCTCGAAATAAATATATATCTCAAATCATGATGTTCTACCCTAAAATGAATATTATACATCAATTATACCTCAATTGTATTTTTTATAATAATAGTTTTACTTAAAAACCTTTACGTAGTGATAAAATATTTTTATGTAAATAACAGTTCAGTTTCTCAAATAGCAAATAAGAGGTATTAAGAAGTGAAAAAAACAGGTACCTTATTGCATGAGTTAATTACTATAGGTTACCAGTGTTCTTCAGGAATCCAGATCAAGTAGAAAAGAGGATTTCTCTGGAAAGGACATAAGGCAAAGTAATAGAAAAGAAGCAAAAAATGATGGGGAAAAAACCTGAATTTTGAGAGCTAAACTGCAAACTGATAGTACAACATCTGATTTCATATAAACTTTCTTGACAATTATACCAAGAGTTTCCAAGTGATTCTGAACAATTATAAATGAGGGCCATTAAAAACATTTGGGTGTAAAAGCAAAATATTGGCTTAAAAATTCTGATGAAATATTTGGTGGCTGTATGTATTTTAAAAGTTTAGTTCCTCAAGTAAATTCTCTGATTGATGATAAAGTTTAGGGACTTTGAAAAAACAGAAGCCAGAAAACCTTCTCGGCAAGAGAAACAAGGCTTCAAAACTGCAGATACTTCCTCCAGGTTAAATAACGTATTCTTAAAGCTTGGAGACAGTGATCTCCTGAAATCCTAAGTGGGAAAATGAAAACTTGGAAATGGGTCTCACTTTCGTTATTTGTCAGTCTTACAAAGGCAGAAAATTTTGCTGCAAACGTACTTACTAATTAGAGATGTCATTAACAGGAGATACTAGATATGAAATATATGGGAACTTGCCACACAATCTTTGCAATATTTTTCTCTTAGCCTAAAGTTACTCAAACTATTGAACAGTTGTACTCATCTCACACGCTAGCAAAGTAATGCTCAAAATTCTCCAAGCCAGGCTTCAACAGTACATGAACCATGAACTTCCAGATGTTCAAGCTGGATTTAGAAAAGGCAGAAGAAACAGAAATCAAATTGCCAACATCTGCTGGATCACCAAAAAAGCAATAGAGTTCCAGACAGACATCTACTTCTGCTTCATTGACTATGCCAAAGCCTTTGACTGTGTGGATCACAACAAACTGTGGAAAATGCTGACAGAGATGGGAATACCATACCACTTGACTTGCCTCCTGAGAAATCTGTATGCAGATCAAGAAACAACAGTTAGAACTGGACATGGAACAACAGACTGATTCCAAATCAGGAAAGGAGTATATCAGTGCTGTATATTGTTAACCTGCTTATTTAACTTCTATGCAGAGTACATCATGAGAAATGCTGGGCTGGAAGAAGCACAAGCTGGAATCAAGACTGCTGGGAGAAATATCAGTAACCTCAGATATGCAGATGACACCATCCTTATGGCAGAAAGTGAACTCCTTTGGAACCAGTCTGTTGTTCCATATCCAGTTCTAACTGTTGCTTCCTGACCTGCATATAGGTTTCTCAAGAGGCGGGTCAGGTGGTCTGGCATTCCCATCTCTTTCAGAATTTTCCACAGTTTATTGTGATCCACACAGTCAAAGGCTTTGGTATAGTCAAAGCAGAAATAGATGCTTTTCTGGAACTCTCTTGCTTTTTCCACGATCCAGTTGATGTTGGCAATTTGATCTCTGGTTCCTCTGCCTTTTCTAAAACCAACTTGAACATTTGGAAGTTTGCAGTTCACGTATTGCTGAAGCCTAGCTTGGAGAATTTTGAGCATTACTTATGGTATCCAGTCCCATCACTTCATGGCAAATATATGGAGAAGCAATGGAAACACTGGCAGACTTTATTTTGGGGCTCCAAAATTACTGCAGATGGTGATTGCAGCCATGAAATTAAAAGATGCTTGCTCCTTGGAAGAAATGGTATGAAAAACCTAGACAGCATATTAAAAAGCAGAGACATTACTTTGCCAACAAAGGTCTGTCTAGTCAAAGCTTTGGCTTTTCCAGTAGTCATGTATGGATGTGATAGTTGGACTATAAAGAAAGCTGAGCACCAAAGAATTGATGTTTTTGGACTGTGGTGTTAGAGAAAACTCTTGAGAGTCCCTTGGACTGCAAGGAGATACAATTAGTCCATCCTAAAGGAAATTAGTCCTGAATATTCATTGGAAGGACTGATGCTGAAGCTGAAACTCTAATCCTTTGGCCACCTGATGTGAAGAACTGATTCATTTGAAAAGGCCCTGATGCTGGGAATGATTGAACATGGGAGGTGAAGGGGTCAACAGAGGATGAGATGGTTGCATGGCATCACTGACTCAATGGACATGAGTTTGAGTAAGCTCCGGGAGTTGGTGATGGACAGGGAAGCCTGGCGTACTGCAGTCCATGGGGTCGCAAAGAGTTGAACATGACTGAGTGACTGAATTGAATTGAACTGAACTGAAAGCTGTTCTAAAAAACAAAGAAAAATTTTTTAACATTTAAGCACCTTTGATTTCATAAGAATGCTGGTGATTATCCTCTGAAAAGCTGGAGAGAATAAGGGGAATGATAGTGCCACCTGTGACCCAGTCAGGTTTCATCTCTGAGTAAAGTCCTGTAGATCTGTAGTGAAGGTTAAAGTCTTGGTCGCTTAGTCCTGTCCGACTTTTTGGGACTGCATGGACTGGAGCCCGCCAGGCTCCTCTGTCCATGGAATTCTCCAGGCAAGAATACTGGAGTGGGTTGCCATTTCCTTCTCCAGGGGATTTTCCCAACCCAAGGATCAAACCCCAGGTCTTACAGGCAGATCCTTCACTGTCTGAGCCACCCAGGAAGCCCCATAGATCTATAAGCATTATTTTACTCACAGGCCTTTGTGATGTGAGGCTAACGTGTAGCCCGGGAATGATTGTCTTTCAGTTCCTCCCAGGGAGTCAGTCTTTTACAGCTGCTGTTTCACCTGTGATGGCTCTTGACAGAGGTGAAATTGGCGAACACGGCAATCACAATCCAAAGCGGCCCTGAAGCCAGGAAAGGCCTTCTGCTCGCCCACGGGTGTGTTCGCCGAGTCTTCTCAAGATTTATTTTCTCTATTTGGCTGCCATTCCCTGGAAATGACGGAGGATGTTGCTCATCAGAGCCTGTACAACCTTCAGATCAGGCCACTCTCTGGAAAGACAGGGTGCTCCTGCTAGCAGAGTGAGAGAGGAGAAGGCCACGGATGTCAGAGCAGCTGTCACGGCCCCACCTCCTGCTGCTCAGATACACGGCTGACAACCCATCATCTAATCTCTGTTCATGCAGATGAGGAGTCAAAAGATCGTTCTGTTGCATTTCCAAGGAAAGATTGGTTTCAGTTAATGCTATGATTTTCAAATAGCAGATTCTAGCTTTACTACTTTATTATGATTCACTCCTGTTTAATTGTCTCATATTTTATTTAGGACCACTGGTGCTGGGTGGGGCCAGGGAGGGGGATACAGAGCACAGGGAATTTTAGTGGTCCAGAAACCTGACTGCATCCTGGATTCAGTTAACTCCTGTGAGCCCAGAGCCACTGCACCCAGTAATGAATAAACCATCTCTGTCAGGAAATGAGAGGCAAGTCCATGTTCTGTGATCACTGTCTGGGGTTCTCTCTCCTAAAACATGGGGCGTTTGGGTCCACTGTCTTATCACCAGCTTTATACCAACTTGACCTTCTTGTGCAGTAGTCTGACTTGACTTGTATCTGAGTCAGCTTGGGCTGCCATAATAAAATACCACATACTGTGTGACTTAAATTACAGATCTTTATTTTCTCCACTCCTGGAGACTATGAGCTCAAGGTGCCATCAGTGTTGGTACTGGTGGGGTCTCTCTTTTTGACTTGAAGATGGCCACCTTCTTGCTGTATTCTCACACAGCCTTTTCTCTGATCCTGCATGAGAAAGAGAGAGACCTCTGGTTGTCCCTTCCTCCTAGAAGGACACCAGTCCTATTGGATTCAAATCCTGCTCTTAAGACCGCAGTTAACCTTAATCACCTCCTTATAGACCTTATCTCCAAATATAGTAACATTAGGGATTATAGCTTCAACATATGAATTTTAAAGGACACAATTTAATCCATAACAATGTAAAAACATAGCACAAATAATTTAAATAAAGTAGTAGAAAAATCTTGAGCATTGGAGAGAGAAAAAGCTAAATTTGGGATTATGGTTACTAGAGGTCACAAAAAATAAGAGAAGTCATTTGGCTTCTCTAACTTGTTTCTTAATATAAAAAATGAGAATAAAAACAATGCCTATAAATCAGAATTGTCATAAAGCTACTAAAATGTGACAAAGCATGTGAAAATGCATTATAGTGGTTAATAGCCTCCAATTATATTAAATTCTGGGCCCACTGGTTCTGGAAGTGAATGCAAAAGTAAAGGATTCAACAAGGAGGCAGCAGACTCCAGTAGTGCCTCAGTCCATAGAGCAGCCAGGGCGAGCTCGGGGCATCCCAGAGTGTGACCAGCCGTGCACTTCCTATATCTCTGCAGCCCCCAAAAGAACACAGGCTGTTTCCTCTTGTCAAATAAGTTCTCAGTACAAAGCTCAATCAGATAATGGACGGAAGGAATCTTGGAAATTAGACTGAGGTAATTGAGTGCTGCCAATTGCCTGGGCCCAGGCTCTTTATAACTGATACCTCTATTTAAAGGATTGATCAATGAATGGACCTGATCTCCCAGGGCAGGACTTTTACCTTGAACAAATAAATTTCATTAACAAAGGACAGAATTTCTTTGATCCATGTGTTAAGTAGCTTCTGTCATGCCCGACTCTTTGCAACTCTGTGGATTGTAGCCTGCCAGGCTCTTCTGTCCATGGGATTCTCCAGGCAAGAATACTAAAGTGGGTTGCCATGCCCTCCTCCAGAGGATCTTCCTGACCCAGGGATCAAACTGGAGTCTCTTGCCTTGGCAGGCGGGTTCTTTGCCACTAGTGCCACCTGGGATCCATGCAAGTCCTTTATCTCCAAGGTTATGCATTAATCCAAGGCAAGGCAGGTGCAAATCCTACCCCCAGGCCTTCTAGTTTACAGCTGTTTCGTGTATCTAGTAAATATTGGGTTGGCCAAAAAGTTCCTTCAAGTGTTTCTCAAAGGTAAGGTGTTACGGTAAACATCTGAACAAACTTTTTGGCCAACCCAATAGTATTGAGCACCAGCTGTGATGGGTCCCAAGAATACAGCAAGAACATAGGTAGATACTGTTCCTGTCATCATGGAGCTTATACTCTTAGAAAAGGCAGATATTAATCAAGTAGTTATACACATTTTTAATGAAATATTTACTTTCAAAGGTAAATGGTGTCATGGGAGTTTGAGGTGGGTGATCCTGATGACATAATTGACATGTGAGGATGAGTACCAGTTGACTAAGAAATCATTAGGAAAGAGAAAGAAAAGTGAGTCAGGTAGAAGTTCCTATGGTGGAGGGGTCATGGCAGGTGGAAGGGGTGTTAGTGGAGTGGTGTGGTTGGTGTGCTTGAAACAAAGGAAGAGGGTGGCTTGTGGTATGAGATAAGGCTGGAGAAACAGGCAGCAGAAAACCTACAGAAACCCTTATAAGTCACGTTATACATTTTTTATTTTATCCTAGAAGCAATGAGAAACCATTAACATATTTTAATCTGGGCAAAAAAGATGATGTAGTAAGATTTGCTTTCTTGGATGGATCCCTTTGTTTGTGGTATGGAATACTGTTTATTGAGAAAATATAGATAAGTGAGGCTACTATTGGGAAGCTCTATTAGCTGTTCTGGCCAGAGATGACAGTAGCCTGGAGCAGGTGCCATTGTGGAGATTCATTCTTTGATCAGATGTTTATTGAATGCTTCTGTATGTCATTCCTGTGCCAGGGCTAGAGACTACTTGAATAGTCAAGAGATTAGAAAAGGACATGCTGATGACCTGTATGTGGAATGCAAGGAGAGAGAGCTGTTGAAAATAATGTCTAAGTCTTTGACTCATCAGATACAGAACAGATAGAGCTGGAGGGGGGCCCATGTTTAGGGAAGAAGAATGAACATTTGGACCTGGACATTTTGGGTTTGCAGTACCTTTGAGAGGACTTAGGGAGATATCGGGAGGGACAGCAGATTAAGAGTCCACAGCGCAGAGGGGAGGTGTGTGAGTCACCACATAAGGATGGGAGAAGACACTGATGCACTGAGATCCTTCAGGGCCAGTGCAAAGTGTAAGTGAAAAAGAGCACCCAGGGCTGGCCCTCAAAGGGCAACTAGCTCTTTACAGCTGAGATTAGAGGAAGATGGAACCTGGAAGGGAGTCCAAAAAAAGACTAAGAAGAGAGATAAAAGAAAAACTTAACGCAGTGTAAGTCATGAAAACCAAGAACAGCAGGAATTGGTCAATAGTGGAAAATTCCACTAATGGGTCAAGCGAGAAGAAGACTGAAAAATATTCATTTGATCCGTAACACGGAGATCATTGATTACATTTGTGAGTTAGAGTGAAGGGACAGTCACCAAATGGAAGAGAAGTGAAGGAGAGGTGAGAATGTAGAGAAAATTCTCTAGAGACCTTTGGCTCTGAAACAGCTGAGGTGAGGGGAAGAGAGAAGACACGAGTGGTTAACTGGATGATTTTCCCACAATGCACTGTTCTGCTTTGCCTCTGATGGTCTAAGATTCACAAAAAGCACATACACTCGGACCTCAAGTGTCATAGGGGACTCCCTAGGGCTCAGCTCAGAGCATCTGCTCTGGCTCTGAATATAGGTGAACACACTGCATTTGTCAAATCATCCCACGAAATAAGCCCCCAGGAAAGCCATGGCCCACAGTCAGGAAGCTATTTGGAAGGGCTCCAAGCGTGAGAAGAAAACATTTGACAGCCTATATCTGTATTAAGAAAATTGCCGCTCTGGGTAAGGTTTCAATAGGAGCAAGTGTTTCTGCTAATGCAGTACATTCGCCAGTAACAAATCCACTGTTTGACACGGCAAGCAATGGTGACAGATGTGTGTTCCTAAATACTCCATTTCATTAACTGAAGCTGTCTCCTTCCTTAAGCATTAACTCACTGAATTCTGCCACTCAGATAAACTGCCTGAAGCAGACGGGTATTCCTTGTGATCTCACAAACAGTACATCTCTATAGCTCTTTTTTGTTTTAATGAATGAGCTTTAAGGTGGTAAAAAGTTGCAAACTGTCATTTGTCACTTTTTGGTGGCAATAATTTAGCACCTAATGAGCAAAACTTGCAATTCCTGCCCCAGGCAGTGCAAAAGCTCAGGAACTCCTGCTGGGGGTACAAACGGGAGACTTTACAAAGGGAATAAATGTGGCTCAGACATGGAAATCAGGCTGAGAAAACAAGCGCTTGAGTGTGTCTGGGGAGCAAATACAAGAAAGAAATTTAAAGGCGGGTCACTGATGCATATTAAACTTAAAAGGGGCAGCTAATGCCACAGGAGTGATAAGAATGAAGTAATAATCATAATATTGATATAGCTCTCATTTGTCAAATGCCACATACTGCGTCCCATGCACTGTGCCAAGAGCTTTGCACAGATGATCTCTTTGGGTCATTACATGAACTGTTCGAAGAATCCAACAGCTCTGAACTTCAGTTTAGAAATCCTCAAAACAGAAATTATAATGATGACAGGTCACAAAGCTAACAAGTTTTAGAGACAGATTTTGAACTCAGGTGCTTCTGACTCAGGAGAACAAAGCTTTGAAACATTGTGTCAGGGACTGGACAAGAAATAAAGAGATCTGGAATTTTTACCACAGTGCATGCATGCTAAGTCGCTTCAGTCGTGTCCAACTCTGTACAACCCTTTGGACTGTAGCCCACCGGACTCCTCTCTCCAGGCAAGGGTACTGGAGTGGGTTGCCATGCCCTCCTCCAGTGAATCTTCCCCACCCAGGGATCGAACCACATCTCCTGTGGCCCCTGCATTGCAGACAAATTCTCTATCACTGAGCCACCAGGGAAGCCAGTTTTTATCACACCTGGCTACAAATGAACTGTGTGGCTCAGGATCAGAAAAGTACAATAATTTTTCCTGAGTTTCACATCTACAAAATGAAGAGTTTTGTTTTTCTATGAAAAAAATACCATTGGAATTTTTATGAGGATTGCATTGAATCTATAGATTTCTTTGGTTGATGTGAACATTTTAATAATCCTCTTTCAATGAGTACAAAATGTCTTTCCTTTTCTGTCTTCAGTTTCTTTCATCACTGTCTAATAGTTTTCAGTGTACAAGTCTTTCACATCCTTGTCAAATTTATCTCTATGTATTTTATTCTTTTTGATGCAATTGTAAATGAGATTGTTTTCTTAATTTCTCTTTCTGATAGGGCATAATAAGTGACAAAAAATGCAATTGATTTTTGTATATGGATTTTGTATCCTACAACTTCACTGAATTAATTAGTCCTAATATTTCTCTTTTTCCCATTTGCTCTGGCTAGTGTTTTCAGTACTGAGTCAAATAAAAGTAATGAGTGCGTGCACCTTTGTCTTGTTCCTGATCTTAGAGGAAAGGCTTTCAGCTTTTCACCATTGAGTATGATGTTGACTTTATTGTCTGTATTATCTTGAGGTACATTCCCTCTATACTCACTTTACCCACTTCATTAATCCTCTGGCTGCTTTTAAGATTTTTCTCTTTGTCGTTGGTTTTGAGAAATGTGATTATAATGTGCCATGGTATTGTTTTCTTCATATCATTTGCACTTGGGATTTATTGAACTTGTATCTGTTGATATACAGTTTTATCAAATTTGGAAAAAATTAGTCATTATTTCTTCAAATATTTTTTGTCTATTTCTCCCCTTATTCCAAAGAATCCAATTACATGTATTTTCTGCCACTTGAAGTTATCACACAGCTCACTCATGCTCTTTTTTTTATTTGCTTTAAACTGCATCTCTGTATTTTATTTTGCATACTCTCCTATATCTTCCAGTTTACAAATCATTATTTCTGAGGTATACAATCCACTGTTAACTTGCCCAATGTATTTTTCATCTCAGATTTTGTAGTTTTCATCTCTAGAAATTTGATTTAGATCTTTTTATATCTTTTCCATCATGACATAACATGATTAATCTTTTCTCTGGCTTCTTGTAGAGTACAGTTACAATAACTGTTTTAATGATCTTGACTGCTAATTCCTTCATCCAGTCATTTCTAAGTTGGTTTTGATAGATTGGATTTTATCCTCACCCTGAGTTTTATTTTCTGGCTTCTTCGTATATCTAGTAGTGTTTGACTGCATGCTGACCTTATGAATTTCACCTTTCTGGGTGCCAGATAGTTTAATATTCCTAGAAATATTCCTGAGCTTTGTTCTGAGATAACGGTTACATTACTTGGAATCAGTTTGAGCCTTTTGGATCTTGCTATTAATCTTTGTTAGGTATGACCCTGGCAATGTTTAATCTGGGACTCATTTTGTCCTGCTACTAGGGCAAAACTCCTGAGCACACTAACCATTGCCCTATAAATTATAATGTTTTTCCAATTGGCTGATAAGAGCGAGAACTATTCCTGGCTCTGCATGAGCTCTGGACAGTATTACCTCTAATCTTTGCTGATACGTTTTGCCCTGTTCTCTAGTAGTTTCTTTACACACATGCTGATTGGGGCTCAGGTGAAGAAGCCAGGGGTCTCTAGAGTTCCCTACAGAACTCTAGAATTCCTGGAACTCCTTCTCTGGAATTCCTTTTCTCTGTGACGCTCTCTCTAACCTAGCTCTCTGCTCTGTGAATTCTAGTCACCTTGGCCCTCCTGATTTCTCAACTTTGTCTTCTAAATTCAGGCCACAGTGCCCCATCTGGGGGTCTCCTCTGCCTACAATGCCTGGAATCTCTCTCCAGGCAATAACCTGGGACAATCACAGGGCGCATCTTACTTGTTTCCTGTCTCTTAGGGATCATTCATCTTCACTGTCCAGTGTCCAGTGTCTTGAGAACTACTGCCTTAAATATTGTGTTCAGTCTTTTTGTTTTCGTAAATCCAGTCCCTGTTATCCTCTCCAAGCTGAAAGTGACTACTTTTAATATAGCATAGTTAGTAATAGCTGTATTACAGTAGAGTAAAATGTAAGTGGTGGAATTCTTAACACATTTTTGTAATTCCTAAACTTGACATAGGAAAACGGTGCTTGTATCATATATATGTGAATATCTGCTCTAAGTCAGCCACTATGGTAGACCAAATATGCTTATTGTACTTTAAATATCCATTATCATAAATTTGTAAATTAAAAATGACAACTTTAAATAATAAATGATAAAATACAAAAGATATATGATATCCAGTTAGTGAATGTCAGAGAAATGATGGAATAAACTCAGACCTATCTAACTTCAAATCTTGCCACCCTTTCAGAAAGACATGCTACCACCAATGTGTTCATTTGATGAGCTGTTGAAATGATTATAATGTGTCCAGTCTGTGGCAGACTTGTGATAACAGAGATGATACAGAAGAAGGCATTGTCCTGGCACTCAAGTGACTTATAGGCGGTTATAGAATGGGACACAAATGTGAAATAACTGGAGAAAAAGGAGTTGCTCGACCATGTTCTATACTTCTGAATGAAAGTCAGTGAGGGAAAGACAAAAAAGAGAAAGAAATTTATAAACTGACACCTTCTCACCCTTTCTCTCCCATTGCAATATGGGCAGTTGACTCTCTTCCTTGTCGTCTTCTCCAGGACTTTTAGGATCAAGCAATTCCTGGCTAAGATGCAAAAACATAATTGTCCCATTCTCAGATGGATTCAGATGAAACTAATAATAAAATCAGGTTCCATTCCAAGAAGAGACATTGAAGAAGAACCAAGCTGGGTCTATGAGGAATTGCATATGCAACGGCATGCATATTTATGCTGTATCAGATTCACTAATGTCTCACCATATCAAGCTGAAAATGTCACCACTATCTGGAAATTTGCATGTTTTGTTAGGAAAATGATTTTTCTCTTTCTTTTTATGCTTCTTCACTAGTTTGGTTCCATAATAATACATGAAAACATTCGTTTGGAAAAAAAGAAATTGATGTCTTTCCCTTTTTGCCTTTCAGCTGTGATTTTTGGCCTGAAGTTATGCAACTCTGATGAAGAGTTATGTCCTCCTGATTAAAACCAATGTCTTCTCTTTTATTAGAAAACTATGTTCTCCAAGTCTGACCCATTTGGGGGACCACTCAATGTCTCTGGGAAAAATAAAAGTGTACAGTGACCTTGCAGATGGAGCTACAGTTGAGTATATCAAAAGGAAAGAATAAAAGGAAGACAGGGATAGGAAGAAAAAAGTAAAAGATAGAAGTTCACTCAACAGAGTAATGTTACCATGGATCAAATTCAGAACATTTTAATAGGCATATTGAAAAGCAGAGACATTACTTTGCCAACAAAGGTCCGTCTAGTCAAGGCTATGGTTTTTCCAGTGGTCATGTATGGATGTGAGAGTTGGACTGTGAAGAAAGCTGAGCACTGAAGAGTTGATGCTTTTGAACTGTGGTGCTGCAGAAGACTCTTGAGAGTCCCTTGGACTGCAAGGAGATCCAACCAGTCCATCCTAAGGGAGATCAGTCCTGGGTGTTCTTTGGCAGGACTGATGCTGAAGCTGAAACTCCAATACTTTGGCCACCTCATGCGAAGAGTTGACTCATTGGAAAAGACCCTGATGCTGAGAGGGATTGGTGGCAGCAGGAAAAGGGGACAACAGAAGATAAGATGGCTGGATGACATCACTGACTCAAACGATGTGAGTTTGAGTGAACTCCAAGAGATGGTGATGGACAGGGAGGCCTGGCGTGCTGCGATTCATGGGGTCTCAAAGAGTCGGACATGACTGAGCGAATGAACTCAACTGAATAAGCATATTGCCTGGAATTTAAAATATAAAAGCAATTGTTCAATAAAACAAAAACTCAAAACAGAGAGCTGAAAGGACTCATGGAAGATGAGGCCACAGAAAGAGTTGAAATGCTGTCCTCAGGAGAGAAGAACAGTAGAGAGAAATAGCGCACCATTACAAAAGGAAGATCGTGTTGGGAGCAGCACTAAGGAGACTAGATATGGCTGAACGTTCACTAGAAACATGGGCAATAGACTTAAGGAAAAAACAAGCAAGTGTAAATAGAAATCCACAAAAAGATTAATAAGATATGGATACATTTAAAATGGGAAGATTAAATAAATCCAACATATTTAAAAGTAGTGCTCCTAAAGAACAGAGAATAACTAAAATTATTCTTATACATGTGACATACAAATAATATTTAATTAGATACAGATATGTGTACACCAATTTTTTAGAAACAGAAGAAGCATTGCATATATAGATCAAAAAGTCATCCCATGTCCCTGGAAATTTTGATGCAGTGTGGTCATCACCAAAATGAAACTCAAACAAGTGTCTGCCAAGGTGTAAATGGATAAAGTAGGTGTGTGACACATATGTGTGTGTGTGTGTGTATACATACACACAAATGGAATATTTTCCATGAGAAAGAAGGAAATCCTGTCATGTGTGATAATGGGGATGGACCTTGAGGGCATTATGCTAAGTGAGATGTCAGGCTTGCTTGTGTGCTGGTACTTCAGTCATGTCAGACTCTGTGCAACGCTATGGACTGTAGCCCACCTGGCTCCCCTGTCCACGGGATTTTCCAGGCAAGAATATTGGAGTGGGTTACCTACCATGCCCTCCTCCAGGGGATCTTCCCAATCCAGGGATCTAACCCGAGTCTCTTACATCGCCTGCATTGGCAGGCAGATTCTTTACTGCTAGCACCATCTGAGAAGCCCGAGATGTCAGACAAAGACAAATACTACTGTGTAATATACCTTTTATGTGGAATCCTAAAAAGCTGAACTCATAAAAACAGAGTAGGATGGTCATTACCAGAGGCTGGGGGCAGGAGAAACTGGGAAAATGTTATTTGATGGTTCAAACATGCAGCTAGTGGATAAATAAGTTCTAGAAATGTAATGCACAGCATAGTGGTTATAGTCAACAATACTATATTAGAACCTTCAAAGTTGCTAAGAGATTAGGTCTTAATTATTCTCACCACAAGAAAGAGATACTTCTGTGTAATGTGATAGAAGTGCTAGCTAATGCTACCATGGTAATTATACTATGGATTATAAATGCATCAAATCAACACACTGTACACCTTAAACTTATATGTCAATTATAAAAAATGAAATTCAAACAAAATACTGGATTTCAAAAATTAAGAATTCTCTGTGCAACCAGGCAAAATAATTATATAAATCAACTCATCTCAGACTCTCTTCCCCAGTGAGAATCAATCTAGAAAACAATAGAACAAAGCCTAAAAGTCTCCACAGAAATAAAGAATGAGACCAAAACGTTTATCCCCAGCCAAATCAACATTCTAGTCTAAAGATAAGAAACATCTCTGAGCATGTAAGAACTCGGGGAATGTAATCCCCATGAGACTTCTAGGACTTTCTAGAAGATTCTCAAGAGCAAAATTCAACCAAGTAAGAGCTGAATAGAGAAACTCTGGATAAACTTAATCTGATTAAGTAAGGGTGTAAAACTGAAATAAATATGGGGTTATAGTTACATAACAGAATGTAAATGTTTAATAGGCCCTGACAAGGTGGAAATGATAAAACAAAGTTGGGATAGAAAAGAGGAGGAAAAAAATGGGAAATAGTGTAAACACCTTCAAAGCAGGTAAACCAAGTAACAGAATTCTACATGAAGAACTGTGAAGAATAGCTTTTACTTTGCATGCAAGCTAATAAGTTATTCTTCCACGGTTCCACTGATGCTTACAGAAAGCCTGAGACTCCTGGGTCGGAGGCAAAGCAACATGAATCTCATGCTCACTTCAGTTCCCCTGTCCCCCAAACTCTATGGGGACAATGCAGAGCAGCCTGAATCGATGCTGTGCAGGCAGTGGGATCTGCATCACAGCTGAGGAACCCAGGGTTTAGGGAACCCCAATCTTTTATAAAGGGTCTGCTGGAAAACCTGCCCAAACTTGACCCCAAAGGGAGGCTTTATCTTTAGTGTTGTAAGCAGCTAATAAATCTTTCCCCTGCCTATAATCATTATAATCAGAAAGTGGATGAAAAAGGGGCAAGTTGAGACTTGCCCAACTCAAGTCTCAACTGAGAAGATGAAGTGTACTGATTTCACTGCTGTTCATAATAAGGAGTAAATGGTACTAACTAAAAATTGTGAGAGTAAATATAAAGAAACAGCCCAGATATACTGGCAGCATAAGAGGGAAAGCATGCAGTATCATTTGCAAAAGCAAAAACCCCTATTTAACCTTGAAGTTTCAGCTGAAATGTCACTTCTCTACAGAGGCCTCTCCTGAACACCAGACCAAGTTTGCGGTCCTTGGTATCATCTCTCATAGCTGCCAAGGTCACAGCTAGTGAGTGGTGAAGCTGAGATTCAGGCCTAAAATTGTTCATGCTCAAAGTCTGCACTCTTAGTAACCACCTCTGCAGGCCACTCACTGATCCATCTAATTATATTCCATTCACACCTGATAGCATAGAGTTTTGTCTAGGCCTCTCAGCTTTCATACATACAAGGCTTAATTCTCCAGTGCCTTGTAATATTTGAGACATATCTTATGTGTCCTGAGCATGGCCCCCAGGACCTAGCAGAAAACAAGCACCCTTTAAAATCATTCAATAAATAATATGGAACACAAATGAACATTTGGGGAGCCCAACTAAATACCTATTGATCACCCTGCTTTGCAGCACATGAGTAGCAGTTTGAAGGAGAAAAGCAAGGACCAACTCTATCTCCTGGTCTTAAGCACTACATCATTATCCGTCTCTGATGAATCATGTGTGAAATTCCTGAGGCTATAAGGGGATACCACACACAGTCCTTGAAATAGCTTTCAAGGGTGAATAATGAATGCTCTATATTTAATGCATGAGAATGCAGCATGCAGCGAATTGCAAGAGAGGTCAAACTCCCATTCCTTGCAGCAAGAGATCTTTCTGTCTTCCCACCAATAAATGAATCACTGATCATTAAATATTTTAAAACATCTAAACAGGATCCCTAAAGCCTGGGTTTCTCTGATCTCTTTGCTTCAAGCCTTCTCCTAACCATGGGCATCATCACCTAATTAAGAGATGTCATGGATTTTTTGCCTTTCTGAGAAGTGGGCACCACAGCTCTACTCCTTATAAAACTGGCTACCATGTTGCAATTTAAGGAAAAGTAAATCTTACCATCATGATGATAGAATGTGCAGTAGAAGCCAGGATAGGGATGGCTCCGAGAAAATGGAATCTTTGACAGCATAATTTTAATGCTGTCAAATTATTCAGCTTTTTTCTTAAAAGTCGCATAATATTCCACACAGATATTACTTTTGCCATCAAATATCACTTTGGTAAAAGTTAATAATTTAGGAACTTTTACATATCTTTTATAAAGGGCTTGTACAACAAATACATGAGTCGCATAACCAGAGAGCCCTCTCACCCTGTGAATTTTGTGTGATTGCGTCAGTCGGCATCATTAATATAGGGGATGTAGAGGCTGGGTGAGACTATAGCATTGTGGGTGTCTTCACTGGGGCTCCAGTTTTTCCACGCAGTTGCCCAGTTTGCAGCTATGTGTAGAGGGAGAGAGGACCAAGGTACCTTGACACAGTCAGTGAAGCCTTTGCCTAGGTGTGTCCCAGGCTTTTACTCTCAAAGTTTTCCACATCCTCTTCCTTTTGAGGACATTGATAGCGCCTCCCACAGTGCAATAAGTCAATTACATTTCCCAGTTGAAATGAGTCTGTGGTTCATCTCAGAAGCCTGGTGGAGAAAAATTGGGGACATCCAGATTAGAGAAACTTGTGGTGAAACATAGGTTAGGAAACAGCCAGCCTCACACACTGAAGTCCAAATACATTGATGGTTGAAGAGAATTGGCTTTAATTACCAAAATATCCTTGTCTAAATTGCCTCTCTGTTTGAGAAAACGAGCTTGAAAGGGATTGAAGAAAACCACTTCTTTCCTATCTTCAGATCTTCGGGGTGGAAGGAATAAAGCCCACCCCTCACCACATCACCCAAAAGGAAACTGGAATGGCCAGTTTTATTCTGGGAATTTGACAAAGGAAACCTGAGTGAATGGTTCTGAATGGTCAGCTGTTCCACAAGAAACGCCTCACAATGAGACTCAAAATACAATTAAATCCAGTTCAGCCTCCCAGATGTCCACTAACTGATGCAAAACCTTTTCTGTAACAAATGGCAGAGCTAAAGTTTGTGTGCTGTATTCTTTTAAATGCTTCTATATTCCAACTAATAACAAAATCAGTAGTAATTCCTACCTTTCCCCAGTGCACACCATCTAACCTGATCAAACCCATTAACTTGCTGCCACCACACAAGAACTTTGTATACACAGATCTTCGTACCTTTGTACGCACTCAGAATGCTTCTCTTCACTTCCACCCCCTATTCATCCTCTAAACCTAGAGCATCCTCTATCCCTTCCATGTGGTTTTCTCTGCCACCTGCTGCTCTCACTGATGTCTGTCCTCAGAAACCCAAAGGAGCTTACCATCCCTTCTGAGCAGCATTTCTTATACGCTGATTATTTACTCATTTTCTGTAAATGCTAAGAATTGCTTTTCTTCACAACTAGTAATTATTTAAAGACAAAAACTATGTGAGTTGTTTTTTCCTTCTTTTCACAGCATAACAGGCTCAGTAAATATTTGTCGGTTGGTTCTATGTAAACAAATGCTGCCAAATTTGTAACAAATGATCAATTTGAATACTTCACAGTAAAATATTTTTCCCCAGCTCTCATCTTAAGAATATAGCATTTTAAACCCAGAGATAAGTGTCTCAACACATCTCCTCATTCTTTAGATGAATCAACTGACGCTAAGGAAGGTGAAGTGACTTGATTAAGGTCACACATCTAAATAGAAGCCAATTAGGGCCACACCCAAATCTGCAGACTTCTAGAGATGTACTTTTTCTGATACACAGCACGATGCCCCAGGGTTACCCTCTACTTGTAAAATTTTTTGAACTTTTTATTTTATATTAAGATATCGGAAAGATCCCCTGGAGTAGGAAGTGGCAATCCACTCCAGTATTCTTCCCTGGGAAATTCCACGGGCGCAGGAGCTTGGTGGGCTATAGTCCATGGACCTGCAAAGAGTCAGACACAACTGAGGAACTGAGCGTGATAGCTGATCAACAATGTTGTAATACTTTCAGATAGACAGCAATCTACTTGTAAATTGACCATCACAGTTCAGTAAAGAAAGACTGGGAGCTAGCTGACATAGGGCCACATCCTTGTTCCTTCACTAATTCATTTTGTGGCCTTGGGAAAATCATTTAACCCTGCGGCCTCAGGCTCCACAGCTGCAAGATGAAGGATGATAATTCTGCACAATCTTACTTCAAAATTCAGCACACTGCAGCCTACAAGCCAAATCCAGTACACACCTGTTTTGGCAAATAAAAATAAACAAATAAACTGTTTTGGCTTACCCATTTATTTACCTATTGTAAACGCCTGTAATGCCAAAGTTGAGTAATAGTGAACACAGAGGCCATATGACCCACAAGACCATATTTACTGTTTGGCCCTTTGCAGGAAAAAAAAAAATGTTGGCTCTCAATCTAACCTGTTATATGGTACAGTTGTATGAATCTAATACAGCTTAATAGTGTACACAAAGATTATTTTCACCTGCAAAGGGCTAAGCCCACCTTTAAAAAATCATTGTTATTGACAATAATAGTATAAATAGTAAATTGTGAAATACCAATATCAAAAAATTCTCTTTGTTTAATAGGTGTCATCTAATGACAGTATTGCTCGATTAGAGGTTGCCTCACCTCCCTATTGTTCATCATAATGAGTTTTTGCAGAACCAAGTGACAACTTTAACAGATCCAGGAATATTTCAGAAATAATTAGAATGCTTGTATATAAAATATAAAACCAGTGTTTTCAGAAGAATAGCAGGTCATCGATGGAGGGCATCTGCCCTCATTTTCATCACTAATCTGGCTCACTAGGTGCACAGCATCCTGTGTCACAAGTGCCATATAACGAAATTAACGTCCACTTGGAAATACTGATGGCACACACTGACATTTGACAATTGATTCTGTTACTCTAAACGTATTAAGCTTTTTCATTGGCAGGGTTTTTTGTTTTTTTTTTTTTTTGGAGTCTAATTGCTTTACAATGTTGTGTTAGTTTCTGCTGTACAATGAAGTGAATCAGCTATATGTACACATATATCCCCTCCCTCTTGAGGCTCCTTCCCACCTCTCCATTCCACCCATTTAGGTTATCACAGAGCACTGCGCTGAGCTCCCTGTGTTATGCAGCAGCTTCCCATTAGATATCTATTTTACATATTTTTTTGTTTAGTCACTTTTGTCGTGTCTGACTCTTTGTGACCCCGTGGGCTGAAGCCTGCTAGGCTCCTTTGTCCATGGGATTTCCAGGCAAAAATATTGGAGTGGGTTGCCATTTCCTTCTCTAGTTTTCCATAGGATCGTGAATATATATCAGTGCTACTCTCTCAATTCGTCCCAGCCTCCCCTCCGCCTCACTGGCATTTTTGAGAAGGAAATTAGTGGCTCTCAGTAGTTTTCCCCTGCCATGTACTCTGGGCATGGACATTAGCCAAGGAAGACAAATTGTTTTCAGGAAAGTGTGAGATTAATTATTGGCCATGTCCAGCTTGGGGGCTTCCTGGTGGCTCAGAAGGTAAAGAATCTGCCTGCAATGTAGAAGATCTGGATTCAATCCCTGAAGAACGGAATGGCCACCCATTCCAGTATTCTTGCCTGGATAATTCCATGAACAGAGGAGCTTGGAGAGCTACAGTCCACGGGGTTGCAAAGAGTCGGACACAACTAAGTAACTAACACACACACACATACACACACATCCATAGACACAATGGATCCATATGATCTATGGATCCATAATGGCATGAGATTTGATCCTAAGAAATACAGCAGTCATTGAAAGGCCTTAGAAGCGCTCTTTCTCTGAAACTGGAACCGCAGTGTGGAGAATAAGTCGGGTGGTACAAGAGCAGGTATGGCAAATGACACAGAGGCTAGAGGACTAGCCCAAGCAGGAGACAGGAGTGGCTTTGACTAGAGTTGACATGGAGATTCCCAGGTGGTGCTAGTGGCAAAGAATCCACCTGCTAATGCAGGAGACATAAGAGATGCAGATTTGATCCCTGGGTCGGGAAGATCCCCTGGAGGAGGGCATGGCAATCCACTCCAGTGTTCTTGCCTGGAGAATCCCATGGACAGAGGAGCCTGGCTGGCTACAATCCATAGGGTCACACAGAGTCGGACACAACTGAAGAGACTTAGCACGCACTCAGGACATGGAGATGGGGATTTGCAAACCATAGAGGACAAGCTGAGCCAGAGGGCCCTGTGGGAAGAGTGGGGGGAGGCAGGACAGGCGCTGACCCAACCCAGTGCTGCACGAGGGCAGATAGTGAGAATCCTACGAGATTACCTTTGCCTCAAATCCATCTCCTGCCCCTATTTCAGTTGGACTGAGAGGCCCATAAAACCAGTTCCTGTTAGGGCTCTTTATTCTTCACCAATAAACTTAAAACTTTCATTTGATTCAATAAAATTCTTAACATCTTTTTATTTCCTTCTTTAAAACACTATTTTTACAAGGTCTAAATACAACAGTTATTTAGTAGTGACAAATACATTCCTAATTAAATAACTATTTTCTTACAAATTTTCAGCCTAAACACGTTTAAAGCCTGAGATCTGTCAGGGAAATATATTATTTTATTTATAGGAATTGATATGAGAGACCTGATCTTCCTGGTATAAATGAGTCAGAAATGACCAGGATAAAATGAGGCAGGATTTATTAGGGTCTATGGCTGGGGTTCCTGCTTTCTTTGAAGTATCACTCTGCCTGCCTATATTCATACATGAGCAATTGTTCATACATGTGTGTGTGTTAGTAGCTCAGTCATGTCCAACTCTTTCCAATGCTCTGGACTGTAGCCTGCCAGGCTCCTCTCTCCATGGGATTTTCCAGGCAACAGGGTATGAATGGGTAGCTTTTCCCTTCTCCAAAGGATCTTCCCAACCCAGGGACCTAACCCAGGTCTCCTGCATTATAGGCAAATCCTTTACCATCTGACCACCAGCAAACCCTCTATGTGCGGATATACAGGGCAATTTCCCATGAAAGAAAAGAAATGTCTATGTCATATGAGTCCTCTCCTACCTCCATCACTCAAACATTCCTCTGAGATTTCTATGTCAAAAAAGGGCCTGACAGCTTCCCTCTATGGCTCAGTGGTAAAGAATCCACCTGCAAATGCAGGGGACACAGATTCAATCCCTGGTCCAGGAAAATCCCACGTGCTGCAGAGCAACTAAGCATGTGCACCACAACCACTGATCCTGTGTGCTTGAGCCTGGGAGCCACAACTACTGAGCCTTCATGCAGCGACTTCTGAAGCCCAAATGCTCTAGGACCTGTGCTTGACAACAAGAGGAGCCACGGCAATGAGAAGTCTGAGCACTTGCAACAAAGGGTAGCCTCTGCTCTCCTCTGCCCATGCAGCAACGAAGACCCAGTACAGCCAAAAATAAAGTAAATTATTATTTTTTTAAAGCCTGAAACTTCTAAATGTTAAAGGCATATACCCCTCAGAGAGGTGAAATAGGAAACTTTGATCAGCTATTAATGACTCAGTGGAAGCTTACGTATCTTCTCCAATAGCTAAGAATAAAGCATTGAGGCCCTGGGAGTTTTGATGGAGGATATGCTGAATTCATAAATTGGGACCTGGCACTTTTAGACACCATGATAAAAGTATCTTGGATACTAGACACTGTTATTCTATTTCTCGAGAACAGCAACCAAAGACCAGATTTTCAGTTTTATAAGTTGGCAGAGGCCAGCCCTCACTTCTAAGCAAACCATATATTAAACTTGGGCTTTATTTCTGCCCACTTGTATAAGCTTCTCCGAGGCTTGTCTTGGCCCAACCCGCTGCTGCAGAAGTTGATTTTGTTTATGTTATGAGAATGAGGTTTCTAATAATGTGGAACATTCACCCAGCCTTGTGAGTTAGTTTTTGAATAAGAAGAATGAGTGTATATAAACCTAGCCACACTCTATTTTTTGGAACACCTTAACATCAAAGTCCATATAAACAGGCTGGAATAGGGACTGAAGTGTAGGCCATCTGTGCCCACATAATAAGAAGAATGATCTAAATTGTGCATCCTTCTGTGCAACCATTTTTTTCATCAGTTCATTCATTTATTCAACTATTCAGCAGTTATTTCCTCAATAGCCACCTATTCTGGACCCTGTGCTAGACTAGAGATATAGGAGCAAGAAAGACAGTCCAGCTCCTGGGCTCATGAAGATAAGACCTGGTAGCAGGCCAAGACTGAACTTCATTGGAAAATGTCATCCATCCTAGAAGGACAGTGGATAAAGTCACCAACTCTGTCTGTTTTACCACATGACCTTGGGAAATTCTCTTGCCCTCTGAGACTCAGTTTCTTTATCTAGGCTTTAGACCAGGTGGTCTCCAGGATCTAAACCATTGTTTCTTGTGACCTCCAAACATGACCTGCTGATTGGCAGCCATGCTTCTCAGCAACATATATATATGGATTTCTAGGAAACGCCTCTGGGGAGTTTGGAAGTGGATAAGACTGTGTCATTGGGGGTGGTTTCACTAAGCATCCTGGCTTTTATTTTTCCATTCTCCCTTCACTTTCTAAATCTCTGCTATATGCTGGTTAGAGACAGGAAGGCACATGCCTGGCACTCTCAGCGTGTTTTTTCTGAAAGTGAGAGTGATGAGGAGGAGGGTGCATCTTAGGGATTCTTTATCCAACCTCTTCACTTTTCAGGGAAATAACCTGAAATACAGGGAGCAAAGTAACTTATTAAGACCCCACAGCAAAAAGGAGTCAGTCTAGGGCCAAGACGTACACCACTAGCCTTGCAGTGGCACGCACCTTCTGACACCAGCACGCTGCCACAGTGTTCCACCATCCAGGTCACTTGGTCCTCATGGTCCAGTGGGGAGTCCGTGCTCTCTCCCCAGTCTGCTGTGCAGCCAAATCACTTAACCCCTGTGGCCTCAGCGCCCGCACCTGCAAGAGGCCAGATGTCTAATGTATAATGCTGTCGTGCAAACAAGATGCAGGTCACTGGTCAGACAAAGGAGCTTTTCAACTCAACAGTGCTACATCCTTGCAAACCACTGGAATCATTGTAGAAATAATAGCCATAGTAAATCATGAAAGATACACTTCACCCAAGTCCGTCAGGATCTTTGTCCATTAAATGTGTGGCAGCCAAATCGCCTCTGTGGTGTCCGTAAAAAAAAAAATGTTTTATAAAACTAGATTGTACCTTAGAAGATTTGTGAGTAATTCTAGAAGCAATTGATATAAAGATTTGTGTACAAAACACAAGTGGATGTTGTCAGATAAGCAGCTCACCCCCGGAAGGCATCAGCCACCACTGCCATCACTAATGTGACCCACCAAGGGCTCCTTTATGAGTGTGTCGTAAGTGTGTCATTAGAGCTCCCACCTGGGACCCTGACTTTGGAGCAAACTGACTTTTTATGTTCAGATGCTTTTGTTGTTCATTCTCCAAGTTGTATCCGACTCTTTGCAACCCCGTGGGCTGCAGCACACCAGGCTTCTCTAATGCATTGGATTTATTATTATTATTTTGTTAGAATCATTATTAGCATAGGATTAGCATTTGCATTTTTGAGAGAGAGGTTTGTGCCTCCAAATGGTTGATTTCCTCGTCTGTATGGACATGCTATTTCCTTAGTTGAGGAAAATGCTATTCTCAGAAAAATAGGAAAATTAATCATTGAACCCATCCAGCCCCCTATCCTTCCAGCTCTTGGGAGAGGATTTACTTATGGAAATTGCCAGCTTCAAAATCAGAAAGTCAGTTTCTGCTTTATGTTCCAAATTCCCCAAATACCTTTCTGGATTTGTTTTCTCGTTAAATACATGGAGCCAATTTTTTTTTTCCTCCTTATAAAGGGTTTTGAGAAGAAAATAAAAAACAAAATAACAGTTATAATCAACAAGGAATGTTTAAAAAGAGTAAAGTACATCCCAGGGAATTGTATAATATAGAGAGAAACTAGCCAATATGTAAAAGTATTTTGTGCCAGACACCATTCTAAGCACTTTACATAAAATAAACACTATTGACTAGTAATAGCAATTAACAGTACATTTAATAGAAATTTATCCGTATGGATATTCATATGGATAAAGCAGCGTATCAGCACTTTTCAGCTCTATCTACATGCACAGCTGTGTCTCAGTTATAGGACAGGAAGTAGAAGAGTCAAAGAGCCTTCTGCAATCTGTAGGAAAATCTGTGCAGACCATTCCACCCCTACAGAGCCTTGAGTGACTGGCGCCTGACCTGAAGTCCTCAGTTTAGTGGATGGAAAAATAGCCTTTCCGACAGGGAAACGGAAAGAGAGTGAAACTGTTTGCTCCCCTTCTGATACAGTGCCCATGCCAGGATTATGGTGTGAGCCTCAGTTGTAAACCTCATGGATAAAAAGATAACTTAAAATGCACATTTCATCCCATTTGTGGGTATTTCAAAGGACTTCAGAGTTCTCAGGAGACAGGAGTGTAATAACACGGTAGTTATTTAAAGACCCAGAGGACTGAATGACTTTGTTCAACTACTGCTGAACTATTGTTCAGTCGCTTAATCGTGATCCACTCTTTTGAGACCCCGTGCACTGTTGCCCAGGCTTCTCTGTGACTACTGAACTGATGTGTCCACAAGGAAAAGATGTAAACTGCTGACTTCCAGCCGCAGGAGCTAGATAAACCCTCTTTGTTGTTGCTATCACTGTTGTCATTGTTTTCTTTTTCCAGAAGGTAATATTTGCTGTGTAATAATTGGAAGTTCCTCCAAGACAAACATCCATTTAACAACTTCTACAAGGGATGGAGCATGGCTGGGGTCAATAGAATGTGCAGTCTTGTTGATCATTGGTGGGAACAACTTCAGAGCTAAAAGAAAAAGGAGACTGCCTCGCAGATGAAGTCCTGGGAGAAGCAGCAGGGCGCCTGGCGTGAGGAGCTGAAGGAACTGTGGTTATGTGTATATATAGTGAAATATTACCTAGCCTGAAAAAGGAGTGAAATATTTTCATTTGCACCAACATGCTTGGACCTAGAGATTATCACACTAAGTGAAATAAGTCAGATGAAGATACATCACTTGTGTGTGGGATCTGAAAAATAATACAAATGATTTATTTAAAAACAGAAACAGATTCACAGTCATAGAAAGCAAACTTCTGGTTACCAAAGTGTAAAGGGAGATGGTGAGAGATAAATTAGGAGTATGGGATTAACAGATACAATTTACTATACCTAAAATAGATATGTGACAAGAGTTTGCTGTACAGCACAGGAAACTGTATATGTTGAATACTGTATATTCAACATTTTGTAGTAACCTGTAATGGAAAAAAATCTGAAAAAAATATACATAACTGAACCACTTTGTTGTACACCTGAAACTAACTCATTATTTTTTTTTTTTACTTTACAATATAGTATTGGTTTTGCCACACATCAACATGAATCCGCCACGGGTATACACATGTTCCCAATCCTGAACCTGTATAATCGGCTCCAGTTTCATCCACCTCATTAGAACTGATTCAAATGTATTCTTTTTAATGGCTGAGTAATACTCCATTGTGTATATGTACCACAGCTTTCTTAAATCAACTGCACTTTAATTTTTAAAATGAGGTAGATGCTGTTATTATCACTACTGTACATATGAGGAAACTGAGACAGAGAGGTTAAGTAACTTACTCAAGATCACTGGCTAGTGATTGGAGTCACTGGGCTTTGAGTCCCAGCAATCTGGATTCCTAGACACCGTATTAAAAAGCTGAGACATTACTTTACCAACAAAGGTTCATCTGGTCAAGGCTATGGTTTTTCCAGTAGTCATGTATGGATGCGAGAGTTGGACTATAAAAAAAGCTGAGTGTGGAAGAATTGATGCTTTTGAACTGTGGTGTTGGAGAAGACTCTTGAGAGTCCCTTGGACTGCAATGAGATCCAACAAGTCCATCCTAAAGGAGGTCAGTCCTGAGTGTTCATTGGAAGGACTGATGTTGTTGAAACTCCAATCCTTTGGCCACCTGATGCAAAGAACTCATTCATTGGAAAAGACCTTGATGCTGGGAAAGATTGAAGGCGGGAGGAAAAGGGGATGACAGAGGATGAGATGGTTGGATGGCATCATCGACTCAATGGACATGAGTTTGAGTAAACTCTGGGAGTTGGTGATGGACAGGGAGGCCTGGCATGCTGTAGTCCATGGGGTGGCAAAGAGTCGGACACGACTGAGCGACTGAACTGAATCTGGATTCAGTGCTCATAAGACCAATGACTGCGCTCCACCACCTCTCCTGTGGCAGAGGGGACAGGACAGACAGGCATGATGACACCCTCTGCTGAGTGTTACCCAAGTGCTTTGTAATTATGTGCTTCAGAAAAGGGACATGGTTGATTAAAGAAGCCTTCATGGAGGCAGAGGCTGTACTGGTCTTCTCTGTTGCCCTTTTGTATGAAGCATGTAGAGCTCCACAGGTAGATATGGGCAGAGGTCACCTGCAGCTAGTGGGAATGGCATGAGCCAAGTCATCCTGGTATAAAAAGCTGCTTCTCAAACTCTAATGTGAGTACAAGTCACCTGTTTATTGTTGAAAGGCAGTTCAAGCACAAGTTAGTGAGATTCCAACTAGATAAGGCTTTTCCCCAAATTCATTCTCTGCCTCTGTTTAAAATGAACATCAGTTCAGTTCAGTTCAGTTCAGTCGCTCAGTCATGTCCGACTCTTTGTGACCCCATGAATCGCAGCACACCAGGCCTCCCTGTCCATCACCAACTCCCAGAGTTCACTCAGACTCACGTCCATCGAGTCAGTGATGCCATCCAGCCATCTCATCCTCTGTCGTCCCCTTCTCCTCCTGCCTCCAATCCCTCCCAGCATCACAGTCTTTTCCAATGAGTCAAGTCTTCGCATGAGGTGGCCAAAGTACTGGAGTTACAGCTTTAGCATCATTCCTTCCAAAGAAATCCCAGGGCTGATCTCCTTCAGAATGGACTGGTTGGATCTCCTTGCAGTCCAAGGGACTCTTCTCCAACACCACAGTTCAAAAGCATCAATTCTTGGGCGCTCAGCCTTCTTCACAGTCCAACTCTCACATCCATACATGATCACAAGAAAAATCATAGCCTTGACTAGACACAGGTACATAAAACCAAGTCCTATTAGAGTCTTTATTTTTCTCCAACAAAACTTGAAAAATTCATTTGATCCAGTAAAATTCTTAATAACCTCTTTTATGTCCCTCTTTTTAAATCAATTTTATATGTTCTAAGTAAAAATAATTACTGACTAGTGAGAAAGTTTCCCTGATTCCACAGTTACTTTCTTAAAATTCCCTACTTAAAAATGCTTCAAGCCTGAGATGTGCCTAGGAAATAAATTATTTACTTCATATGTATTATATTTTTCTCTTAAATAATTATCTAAGGGTTGGAAAGAAAAAAAAATTGGTCTGAAAAGCTCAAGTGTGTAACTTTAGACCTGATCTACCTGAAAGAAATTGAGAGAATTTGTTACCATGCAATGACAATTGATGAGCCTCCGTGATTGAGGCCCTGGTTTTCTGTGGAGTGTGTGTGTGTGTGTGTGTGTGTGTGTGTGTGTGTTTTCACATTAGTGCATTGCCTGTGCACATGCATATGTGTGTACCCATGAATGGTCATTAAGGAATAGGTGTCTTTAAACAAGAGGCTCATTTTCAGCCCCAGTGGCTAGAGTTGAAGTAGGTGCCTATGTGGCTAATGTCCACCCACTCCCCTGAAAGATTCCTCTTTCTTTCTCTAGGCCAGCACTTGAAACGTGTGTTTTGTAGCTAACTCCCTAGAAAGGTGGTAGAGGATATTTCAGTTAGCTACTTAATGAGTCCGTGGAAGTATAATTATCAAATACTCTGTACTGCAGGAAGGGGGGTCCCTTCCAGGGTCTGAGAGTGGGCTCCTGTCTAACACTTGGAAGTAACTTGTCAGAGGAGACACACATGCTGACAAACCAAGAGACTTTGTTGGGAAGAGGGGCCCGGGCAGACAGCCGCAGAATAAGGGAACCCAGGAGAACTGCTCTGCCACATGGCTCACAGTCTGGGGTTTTATGGTGATGGAGTTAGTTCCCATAGTGTCTCTGGCCAATCATTCTGACTCCAAGTCCTTCCTGGTAACACCCACTTTGCTCAGCCAAGACGGAATCCAGCAAGAAGGATTCTAGGAGGTTGGTAGGACATATGAACTGGTGTTTCCCCTTTCCTTTTGACTTTTCCCAAATTCTTTTGGTTGGTGGTATCTTGTTAGTTCGACATTCCTTACCAGGACCTCTTCTCTTAAGTTAACTCATGCAAGTGTTACTATCTTGCCTGGCCAGCGTGGGCAGCTCTGGCCTGTACTCTTCAGGTCATCTGATGAAACAAATACAGAGCCCTGGGCACTAATAATAACTCTCATCGACTGAAAAAACAAATGTGTGACCTAAAAGTTGAGAGTTATGTTTTTTTAGTGGACATTCTGAGGACTTCAAGACTGGGAGACAGAAATCTCAGATTGCTCTGAGGAATTGCTCCAAAGACGTGTAGGGGTAGGAGCAGGCAGAGGGGCCAGGATATATAAGAGTTTTTGCAACAAAGACCAGGTAGTTGAAACAGCAAATGATTACTGTTAATTAAAGAAAACCAGACATCTCAGGTTAATAAAATTAGGGCTTTTCTATGTATGGAAAGATGCAAAGCCTGGGCTCATTGAAATCATGCCTCTGACATGGGGCCAGTGTCTGGTGTTTACTCATCCTGAGTCTCCTCAGCGTGCACTGTTGAGGGGTGACTGCAGCAGTTGACTGCTAGAAGGCAGGTGTTCTGTTTCCATCTCAAGTTCCCACAGGGCTCAGCTTCTGTTTTGGTGCAGCCTAAGTTTGCAATGAATGGAGTGTAGACCTTTGAGGGTTCAGTTCAGTTCAGTTGCTCACTCGTGTCCAACTCTTTATGACCCCCATGGACACAGCATGCCAGGCCTCCCTATCCATCACCAACTTCTGGAGTTTACTCAAACTCATGTCCATCGAGTCAGTGATGCCATCCAACCATCTCATCCTCTGTCGTCCCCTTCTCCTCCCACCTTCAGTCTTTCCCAGCATCAGGATCTTTTCCAATGAATCAGCTCTTCGCATCAGGTGGCCAAAGTATTGGAGTTTCAGCTTCAGCATCAGTCCTTCCAATGAATATTCAGGACTAATTTCCTTCAGGGTGGACTGGTTGGATCTCCTTGCAGTCCGAGGGACTCTCAAGAGTTTTCTCCAACACCACAGTTCAAAAGCACCAATTCTTCAGCACTCAGCCTTCTTTATAGTCCAACTTTCACATCCATACATGACTACTGGAAAAACCATAGCCTTGACTAGACAGACCTTTGTTGGCAAAGTAATGGCTCTGCTTTTTATATGCTGTCTAAGTTGGTCATAACTTTTCTCCCAAGGAGTAAGTGTCTTTTAATTTCATGGCTGCAGTCACCACTTGCAGTGATTTTGGAGGCCAAAAAAATAAAGTCTGTCACTGTTTCCACTGTTTCTCCATCTATTTGCCATGAAGTGATGGGACCAGATGCTGTGTTCTTAGTTTCTGAATGTTGAGTTTTAAGCCAACTTTTTCACTCTCCTCTTTCACTTTCAAGAGGCTCTTTAGTTCTTCTTCACTTTCTACCATAAGGGTAGTCTCATCTGCATATCTGAGGATAATGATATTTCTCCCTGAAATCTTGATTCCAGCTTGTGCTTCATCCAGCCCAGCCTATCTCATGATGTACTCTGCATATAAGTTAAATAAGCAGGGTGACAATATACAGCCTTGACATACTCATTTCCTGATTTGGAACCAGTTTTTTGTACCATGTCCAGTTCTAACTGTTGCTTCCTGACCTGGATACAGATTTCTCAAGAGGCAGGTCAGGTGGTCTGGTATTCCCAACTCTAAAAATTGTCCACAGTTTCTTGTGATCCACACAGTCAAAGGCTTTGGCATAGTCAATAAA